>NC_135494.1:28863414-29463414 GCF_052094955.1 Ictidomys tridecemlineatus
AATTGGTGTGCCCAATTTAGAAAGCAGTATGGAGATCCCTGGGAAAGCTGGGAATTGAACCATAATTTGACCCAGCTATTCCCTGAAGACCTAAAACGAGCATACTACAGGGATACTGCTACATCAATGTTCATAGCATCACATTCACAATAGCTAGACTGTGGAACCAACCTAGATGCCCTTCAATAGATGAATAGATAAAATTGTGGCATTTATACACAATGCAGTATTACTCTGCACTAAAAAATGACAAAATCATGAAATTTGCAGGGAAATGGATGGCACTAGAGCAGACTATGCTAAGTGAAGCTAGCCAATCCCTCACAACTAAATGCCAAATGTCTTCTTTGATATAAGGAGAAAAACTAAGAACAGAGTAGGGAGGAAGAGCATGAGAAGAAGGTTAACTTTAGACAGGGACGAGAGGTGGGAGTGAAAGGGAGAGAAAAGGGAATTTGCATGGAAATGGTAGGAGACCCTCATTGTTATACAAAATTACATATAAGAGGAAGTTAGGGGAAAGAGAAAAAAACAAGGGGGATAAATGAATTACAGTAGATGGGGTCAAAAGAGAAAAGGAAGGGGAGCAGAGGGGAGGGGTGATAGTAGAGGATAGAAAAGACAGCAGAACAAATTAGACAGTAGTATGGCAATATGTAAAACAGTGGATGTGTAACCGATGTGATTCTGTAAACTGTATACGGGCTAAAAATAAGAGTTCATAACCCACTTGAATCAAATGTATGAAATATGATATGTCAAGGACTATGTAGTGTTTTGAACAACTAATAATTTAAAAAGGCAAGAAAATGGGAAATAAACTTTAATGATTACAGGGCAGAGTAAGGAGGCCTGAGAGTATGTGAGAAGATGTCTCTGCACACCTGATAGGAGGTCCTAGCCCAGTGGGTCATCCTTCTGCAGGTGCCTACCCAGGAAGCAGAAAACCTTGAGGATGTGAATATTTGGCCTCTGACTTGGCAAGGGACTGGAAGGACCAAGATTCAGGGAAAATGCATCTGCCAAGAAGTTGAGCTTGATAGGCAAGAGTACAGTTCCAGGGTTGCACAGGAAGCGATCTGGGTGCAGGCGAAGACCCTAAAACGTGTCCTGGATCCTGGGAGGGGCTTCCAGCTCTGGCCTTACCACTCAGCATAACTTTCCATCTGAGAAAGTCAAATGTGGTGGATGCAGGGTGAGAAAACTCAGGAACAACACTAAACCATGTGGTTTACGTTAATGTCTGTTCACCGAGTCCCTGCTACACACCAGGAGTTGACTACCTATTGTTTGCTGTGGGAATGGCCATCCCCAGAGGCACCCAAGTAGCTTAGTGAAGTTGGGACCACATACCTGCCTTGAGGTCAGACTCCAGCATGAAGCCATAGAAATCACCACACCTCTGGCCCTCCAACACCTCATATGTAAAATTGGGATGTTGGCAGCAGCAGTTACCTCTCAGCATCTCTGCAAAGATCAGGATCTTATGTACATATAAGTTTGTGAAGACTCTGCCAGGCTATCTTCACCACACAGGCTCATGGTGATGGGCTATGGGGTTCAGGCTCTTCCCCCTCAGTAGCCACTCCTGCCCACCTGCCACACTCCAGTCACCTTCAGTCCCACTCTGCCTCAGGGACACACACACCTGGAGAGAATCCCTCATGAATTATCAACAGCTCCTGATCTGTGTCTCTTCATACAGAGGGCCCTTGAGAACAGTGCCACTTGCTCACACCCAGTGACTCAGAACCAGGGCTTCCCGAGGTGGGGGGCACCCTGTGCATTTTATGCACCTCAGGCTGGGCTGGCTTTACTTCAGCTTCTGTGATTGACATGTGCGGCCAAGGCAGAGCATCTTCATGGAGAGAGACTCATCTAAGGAGAATCTATGCAATCACCCAAGCCAATCAGATTCTTCATTTTTGGCCACAGTTGATTGGCCAACAAAGAGACAGGTGACCAGAACTTTTCAGGAAATTTTGAGCCCAGTTTTCTTTCTACAAAGCACTGAGGGCTCCAAGTGTCCTGCACCTGCCTGAGACTAGAGCCAACAGAAGAAAACAGAGGCAACAGATAGACAGAGATCACTTTCTGGCCATATCTCTGAGCACCTGGATCTAGCCAGACCTGAGAATATCCTTGAGCTTTTCAGTTATATGTTTCAGGAAATTCTCTTAAGCCACATTGGATTTGACTTATTCTATTTGTAATTGTAATTACTTTCACTGGCAAAATCAGGCACTGACATTTTTACCACTCAGAAGACCAGACAAAAATCTTCTGAGGTCCACAGTAGACACACACACAAAAGTATCTTCTGAAATTCAATGCAAAATTAAAAAAAAAAAAAAACATGGTGAGAGGGTACTTCTTGTTCCAATCATTTCTGTGAATACAGAGAGACAATATTAAGTAAAGGAGATCCATGGAAACAGCCAGAGAGTCTCTCCTGCCAATATTTATAACACTAAGAACAAATATTAACAAAGCTAAGATAGACAAATTCGATTTATAGCCGCAAAGCAATCTGACCTTTTATACAATTAAACTCATTTTCTGTCCAACCTGCTATTTGTAGAATGCTTGCTGACATAAACTTTCAAATGCTCAAGAAAGAACCACTTTCACTTTATTGTGGTGATTCAAAGAAGTTCATGAGCCAGGGAGAAATGTCATCACCTCTACTTCTCTCACTCAGACTCACTTGGACTTTTCCTTGGTGCTCTGGGCACTCTTGTCCTTGAAGAGCTGTCAGTCACCTGGGTACTCAAGTCTATCATGACGCCTTCACAGTTCACTTGCAATCTGTATTAAGATGATCATAAGAACTGCACAGAACTTCCTTCCAAGTACCAAATTTATAGACAAAGGAACACCAACATTGCCTCTTAGATTTCCAAAGAAAAATAAAACAGCCCAAGCCAAACTCAAGATCAACCCACCCAAATATAAAAACAGAACTTCCCCTTTATGCCCTTGTAAAAATGACCAGCAACCACCTTTTGAACCACGCCAGACACTGGAGTCTCAATGTGCTGCTCACATCAAGTGAGATGTGTATGTCCCCATGCTCCCTGCCACTGTCCTCCCATGCATGACTTCAGAAGCAACCGGGTTCCTAGCCACACACCATGCAGCCTCAGGGTGGTCTTCTGAAGGTCAAGCCATCCTATCGCACTCAAAATCACACTGGAGCCTTCTGCTGTGGGGACTGTGCTTTACCCCTACTGGCAGAACTAGCTGGAAGCCAGTGTGAAGGGAGGCTGGATATAGAGGTAGGCTGGTTACACACCTACTAGGGCTCATCCCTCAGGATCTCAGCTTTGCTAGAACCTCTCATCTGACATCCCTCTCCCTGTAAATCACCCTGCTGCCTGCTCATGAGTGCTTCTGGCACTCTTTAAGCTAAAGCCCCCCATTGTGCTCTGTTCAGGGTGCATCAGTACCTGCCTGGTTTTGAAATGCCACTCTCAGCCCTCTGAACATTTCCCCTCACACGTAGGGGCCCTTGGTTGTCTGGACCTTTCCTGTCCATCCTTAAAATTTCAAGGTGATGGTCCCTCCTCCAGAATGCACTCTCAGGGCAGAAGTTCAGGCTATCTGCTGATTCCATTAACTGCTTTCCTTCAGAGCACCTGCCATGCTACATCCACCATGCATGCTTTATTAGTGTTGTCCCTACTGGACCGCGAGGCTTCATCTTGCAAATTGTTGCACACCCTACACTTGGAACCATGCCCTGCACTCACTTGGTGCACAGGATGCAATTTTCAAATTGAACAACAAATGCTGTGGGCACCTGGAACTGACACATCTGGACTTCTTCCTGCTCAGAAGAGGTCCAGCAAACTGCCATTTAAGGCAATCTTCTATGGTCTCCCAGCTTGGGGATGATGGCTCCCTTCTGCCACCCATGGCCTACAGCTGCTAATTAGAGATGTGCCTTCTTTGAAGTCCTATTAGAGCCAACATTGCAAATCTGGGCACAAAGGCAGGCCAGTAAGCAGGGATGGAGGTCATCTTCAGGGATAGAGGTTTTCCTCAGGACCCCAGGACAGCATTCACTTGCCCTTCCATCCACTCCCTGGTGCCACCACTGAGGGTTGCTCAAGACAGCCACCATGAAGTCTTCTAAGTGTTTTCACTTTACCTTACTTGCTCCTCATAAAAACACATGACTGCCAAAGAGAAACAATCTATATTCTCACAATCTCCCATAGTCAATGCAGAACCTGGCTGCAATAGAACCCTGGCAGGAGGATTAAAGAGGAGTAAACCAGCCAGGGCCACAAAGCTGTGCACTCTCTTTGAGGTGAGATTTAGGCTGTGGTTTCAACCCTCTCCCTGTGACAGTTCATAAAAAGGCATCTTACAGAAGGGCCAAAAACAGTGTCCTCAGGACCTGACATTTAGGTTCAAAGCCTAGCTTTGCCCCCGTTGGACCTATGAACCTGAGGCTATTTATTCAGTCTGTCTTGTTTCAGTGTTTCTGTCTACAAGGTGAGGACAAGCATGCTAATGTGGGTGGCATCTCCAGGGACTTAATGAACACATGCACACATACCTTAAGCACAGTGCCTGTCTTGACTGTGTCAAATGCCTACTTGTCCCTCCTTCTGCTGTATTGTGAAGACACTGGGAGCAGAGAACTACTGCAAGGCATTGGTGCCTTTAGGAAGGGAGGCCTGGTGGGAGGGATCTCAGGAACAGGGGTATCCTTGAGAGGTGAGAAAGAGTCCCAGCCCTTTCCTCTTTCTTCTTGCTGCTCACAGTCATAAGAGCAACAGCTTTAATCTCTCACCAATCAGCACCACAGGTTCAAATCAACAAGTGCCCAATTCTTAGGATTGAAACTTTCAATGCTGTGGGCTGAAATAAACCTTCTTACTCTATATGTTGAAATCATCTCAGGAATGTATCACAGTTACAAAAAGCTGACGCCACACTTCCAGCCACGACCATCTTCCCTGTCCCCACTACATGCTTCCAGACTTTCATAGAGGTGGAAATCTCATTCCACCCTGCCCATAGCTCTGTCCCTGGGTGAAGAGGAAAGCCCAGAGCAGGCATGTCTTCCAGGCCATAAACTCAGAAAACATTTCTGTAACTTTCTAATATTCAAATCAGTTTCAATTCTCAGCCCCTTTGACCAGGCTAGTTTTTAAAATAAAGCTGAAAGAGATCTCTTCTTACATTTTCTGCACCCTCTTAGGAATCAAGGGCAGTGGGTAGGCCTAGGGTTCTGACGCTGGACAAAGAGGAGAAAGAAATGACAAATAGGACTTTTGTCATCCTCGCACGCAGGCCTTGCAGCCTCAGCACTGTGCCTCCTTGTCCTTCAGGTTAGCAATGGGTGAGAAGGTGGCTCTGATACTCACCTGAAAGGCCAGGGGTTTGTCTAAGGTCATTATGTCCGATTCCCAAAACCCTGGGAAGATACAGAGCCTCCAAAGGCCAGGCAGGTGGTGTAGAGTTAGTTGGCAGGTAGAGACTGGGAACCTGGTGATTATATTCACAAGTCCAAATCTTGAGACTGCCCCTATGAGTGGCCTCAGGCCCCTTTCAACTTGGAGAGGAGGCAGCTCTCTGGAAACAGGACCTGTCATTCTCATGTCATGCACACCACTGGGCAATAGAGATGTAGCTTGAGCCCCTCTGCAGAGGCAGTCTCAAAGGAGCTCATGCCTCTTGTCTTTCTGACTATTCTCCAGGAAAATTCTTCTCCATTTGTAAAGTCCAAGGCATACCTCCTGAGACCACACTTGACAGTAAACTTTAATGGTGGATGGATGGATGGTGGAGGATGGATGGATAGATAAATGTGTAGATAGAGGGATGAAGGGTGGAGGGGTGGTGAGTGATGAATAGATAGATAGACGGATGAAAGAATGGATAGATGGATCATAGATAGAAGGAGGGATGAATGATAAATGGATAGTAGTTGGATAGATGGATAGAGTCAAACAGAAGGACAGACAGATGGAGATAGGTATTTCTCCATCTCAAGGTTAATCCTCTTAGAAGACATTTTCATTTTTTACTCCACACTTCTAATGTCCTACCTGATTCAGTCAGATCTGCTTTATAAATAACTACCTACAACAATGTTGGTGATATTTACAAACTAAGATTACAAATAAGATTATAAAAGGTAAATCTGATACCTCAGCCACAAAAGTTACCCACAGTAGCTTTCCAGCCTTCAGGAGGAGAAAAGATCACTGAGCATTGGCAAAGTGTGGGGGTTCTCATCTACATGGAGGCACACAAAGACCAAGGAAACCAAGCTCCGGCTGACATTGCCTTGAGTTGTCTTCCTGCAAGGCCAAAGTCCATCATCTGCACACAGACCAGAGAACACACTATTCTTAATTATTCAATAACACAGAGAAACAATTTGGGTGCTCGCATTCAAAACGTCTCTCTAAATGTTCAAGCCAAAAAGGCTAAGCACCTCTTTTTTTGACAGTATACACCCTACACTCCAGATTTTAAAATGTACACCACCCCTTCTGACAGTCTTTAGACATAGCCTGTAAACACTGCCTGTCCAGAGAAATAAAATTAAAACATGCCTAAGGTCTCAGAGAGCTCAAAATGTATTTCAAACCAGATCAGTTTTGAGCAAATAAATCATCACTCTGCTTGGTGCAAAGGAAAGTAAAATCTATTCATATTCTCAAATGTTCCAGGCATTTTTTCATTAGTTATCATCACTACAACATTATTCTTTATGCATAAAACACTTCAATCTCAGTATGCCACTATCCAGTATTCAAAAGTACCAATTAACCCAGTGCCTGTGCATGTCCAGACCACAGCTTGGTCTGGCCTTCTTTCTATTCCAGTCATCAAACCTTGGCTCCTTCTACACTCTTGCTCCATTAAACATCAACAAATGCTTACACATATTTTGGGCTCAGAAAATATGGACACCAAAAATACAAAAGCACCAGAGATTTCTTCATGTCTTTCCTACAAGAATATAAGTTTTCTGAAAATCAGAGAACCACATCCTTCCACTCCACAGTAAGTGAAAAAGCAATGCCTGATAAATAGGAGACACTCAAATATTTGTTAAATTAAGAAATTAATGGGTCTCCCACAGATGCATTAGTACAGATCACTCAGTGTTAAGACCCTGGCATTAATGGGATCCTGATTTAAGTCAGTTCATTTTCTTTCTTTCAGTCACCAATCCTATTAGAAAATACAAGAAAGTAACAATAATAGAGGCTTGGAAACCTCAGCCTGACAGTCACAACATGTCCAACACAGATGTCATTAGCACCTGTTCTCACATGGCTTTTCAATGGTAAGAAAGCCCAAGGTCAACCATCACATCAAGCAGTAGGTCCCTGAGGTGTTCCAGTTTCATCTTTGGTGTGATTCAAAAGTAATGGCCAGGCTCAATGTGTACCCTCCACCTGGGCTTCAACTCTTGAGAGGCCATGACATTTTTTACCCTATGAGTTGTTGCTGGGAAAAAAAAACACGAGGATTTCAAAAAGTCAAGAAAAAATGTTAAGCTTTCATCTTAAATCTAAAATTCTGGCAACTTATTCAATTTTTAAAATATGAATATTATTTAGTTTTAGTGAAATAAGCAGGCACAGAAGACAAAGCCAGTATGAGCTCACTTACATGGGGAATCTAAAACAGCTGAATGCATAGGAGCAGAGATTAGAATGAGGGTTTCCAGGGGCAGGGTGAAGGGTACTGGGCAAGAGCAGCAAGGTCCAGCTGGATGGCAGGTGAGCTTCAGTGACCATGACAAAGGAAGGCAACTCTAATGAATGATAATGCATCATGTGCTTCAGAACTGTAGATTTACATATTTTCACCATGCAAAAATAAAAAATATAAAGTATTTGAAAAAGTGAGGTGATATATTTTTTTTAATGATCCTGATTTGATCATTACACCTTGCAAACATACATCCAAATATCATATTGAAACCCCCAATTATATCCAAATATTAACTGTTCATTAAAATAAAAATTTTAAAGGAAATAATTTAAAATGAAAAAAAAATATCTTTTAACTGGGAGACAGCAGTGTTTTCAGGTTTTGTGAAAGACACCCTAAGGGTCCATGAGAAAATTTCATTTGGTAACATGATTTTATAATGCTAAATATGAGGCAAAAGAGGAAGAGCAGGAAGGCCACTAATTTTTTTCAATCTTCTGACTAAACGAGATGCAGAGGTTCCAGTGGGTGTTAATGGCTTTAAACTTCACTGATATTTGCAAATCCTGCCTTTTGATAGAGAGAACAAATGAGCCTCACAATCAAGGAACTGTGGAGTCACTGACAGATAAAATGTGCTCAGCCCAGTGGAAAAAGAATAAATCCAGGGCTGGGGATGTGGTCCAAGCAGTAATATGCTCACCTGGCCTGCACAGAGTGCTGGATTTGATCCTAAGCACGACATAAAAATAAAAGATGTGTGTCCTCTGAAAAGTGAAAATAAATACTAAAAAACTCTCTATCTCTCTCCTTTTCCTCTCTCTCTTAAGAAAAAAAAAGAATAAAGCCAGAAGATCAGAAGATTGATTTTTCTCAGGGAGTAATATAAAATTCAAAGATAAAAACAATTCATTAAAATATATGTCTGTTAAAATGAACATTGTAATGGAGAGTAGCTTGGGTGGATACAGAGAGGACCAGGTGGCTCAGAGTTACTGAACTCTAGGAAATGCCTGTCACTAGCTTCTCAACTGGACTCACACACAACTACATCCCTGCAGCTGCACAAAAAGTGGCTCTGAGCTACAAGTTGGGGTGATTCTCTCAGCACCTTCTCAGTTCAGCTAATAGGAGAGTGGCTGAAACCACACAGAAGTCCAATAGTTTGTTCAGCAGCTCAGATGATAAAACAGGAAAACACACCTGAAAAAAAACCATGCTGCTGAAAAAACTTCAGTTGATTCTCAGTCGTCAAAAATTAAGCCACAGTCCCTGCCTTTGCCTTTATGTCTCCACCACTTGCCATTCACAGAACGGCTGGGAAAGGAAAGCCTTGAACAAAGAGTGAAGTAAAGAGAAGGCAGAGAGCAAATGTTATAAAAGCACAGTTGCCATAATACTCACAGAGTTTGACTGGGCTGTTACACTTCAGTGAATGGTCGAACCCCAGAACATATTTTTAAAACATTGCTGAGCTGAGTTTAATAAAATTCCTGGGGTCAGTAAAGAGGCTGATCCATCTGTCTTCCACAGATGTTTAAACACTTGTGAGGACTCCTGCTTTCATCTCAATTTATTTAATGGTTCTGTCACCAGGAAATGGAGACTCAGATGTAAAGTGACCTGTGCTAGGTCCTCAAGAGACAGTCAGAGAAAGATGGAAACTTGAACCCAGAAATGAGCCAAGTTCTAGGCAGATAGTGTGCAGGACTCCTGCAGAAACCACCAGATCAGAATCAGCAGACCTCTCTCCCAAGCATCTACCTAGGCTGATGCCAAATACCCCATGTGCCTGGGGGATAGATAGCACCCAGGGTGCACTTGCCTCAGCAGATAGAAATCACCTGCTGACTTGAAGGAGAAGGTCAGCCACCTCCAGGTTCTTTTGAGCCCATCTGAATTGCTCATGTGGATGCACATACACATGAATATTCACACGTACATGTTCACAGATGATGTATTTGCACACACAGTGGCAGACACCCAGAAAACAGATCTCCACCAAGATCACTCTAGTTTTAGCACTGCTGCAGTGGCTAGTTTCACATGCCATCTTCAGTGGCTGTCACCAAAGCATGCTAGCCTTCTCTACTTTCTCCAATTCTTTCCCCCAGCGCAGCCTTGAACAAGCTGCAATACCACCCTCAGCATGTAGATGTCCATCCTCCGCTCCGTATATATCCTCTTACACAGTTACTCCTTTCCAAGTTGAAGATTAATCTTCCTGGGAAAACAGCAAGATAAGAGTTCAAATGTCTGCCTTTAACATAAGGATAGAATCAGAAAAGCTCCCAGTCCCACCCCCTCTCCCTGTCCTGGCAGCACCTGAAAATATCCTTGCTTCACCCAAGATGCAAAGTCATCCCTGGAGCCAGGAACATTTGCCTTACATGGCATTCGAATGCATCTTCAGCCTCACTTAATAAAGGACTCTTATCCCTGAAAAAGCCACTACTTTAAATTAAAGGGGTAAGGTGCTGTGAAGTAACAAAGGGCCACAAACTTAGGGATTTATTACCCTGGACTTGTGGCCCCTTTTTTCCACACTTAGAGCCAGTGTACCATCTGATTCTATTCTTGACTTTGAACCTGCACATACTTCTGGTTATGGACCCTTTGGGTTCCACTGGGCCAACTGGCTAACCCAGCAAGGACTTCCCCATGCTATTCCAACCTGAGGACACACTCTGGGACAGCAGTCTTAAAAGTCCTTCATTGCCCCCATATTATATAAGGGCACAGAACACAGAAGGGTCTGGGACTCAGGAATTCTGAACGTGGACCCTCTGCACTTGCTCTTTGTTCTCAAGGGCACCAGATTGACCCCCATGTCACCAACACCAAAATCCAAACCTCTAAATGGCTTCCTCCCTGATCTCCTTGCTCCTTTACCTGCAGGATAAACCTCCTCTTGCCTCAGCCACCTCTGGAACTCAATCCATTGGCATTAATCCAGGGGAAGCTCCCCACTCGTCTGCAGTAGAGGAGCCTTTAGGACAATGACTCACACATTCCTCAAACACACCTGTATGCTTCATCTGTCTCAAAAAACACAGGGGTAGGTCCCAGCATGACTATGCCACAGCACTAGGAAAAATCAGATTGCACTAAGTGAGTCTCACTCCATGGCCTGGAGATGCCTAGATATCTGCATATCACCAGCTCACCCACCCCAAAATATCCTACCACCACTATCCATAGAGCATCTGAAGGTAACAGCAGGAGGCTGAGGACTCAGAAAACCCATCACCTATGTCATGTCCCGTACACATGCCAGAGAAGGCATCTTTTTCACCTAGCATTTGCCTTTCACTCATTTTGACACCTGCAGTGCACACACAAGTGCCCAAACAGGTGTGTGCCAAAGAGGCTTGTGACAGTGGAGAGGCCCTAATGGGTCACTGACAGCCCCATCTCATGATGGACTCCCCTCAACCAGCAGATAAGGAAGAGGGTCTTGGAACTAACTCATTGCCTTTGAACCCCTCCCTCAACCTGATCTCTCCCCATAGGTAAATCCCTCTACACTAAACATGAATGCCCTGGGAAGTGAAAGAAACCTGAGAGGACAGGGATGAGAAGAGTGTAAATATCTCAAAACCAGATGGCTAGCCACTTGCATGAATGCTTCTCAGCGACAACCAAGCCACTCCAAAGACACAGGGCAGAAAGGGGGGGACATAACTCATTGTAGAGGGCTTGCCCAGCATGTGTGAGGCCCTGGTTCCATTCAGAACTGAGAGGATTGAGAAAGGGAGAGTGTGTCAGTGCACCCTCCACTGAGTCTGGACTCTTTTCTCATCTAAATGTATATGTGCTGCCACCAGCATTTCCAGACTTCAGAATCCCTTTCCCATTCAACTCCATTTTGCTTTTTCCTGGAAACTATCTGTATTGTGGCTTATTGGATGTTTTCTTCTAAATCTGCTTTCTGGTTTACATTTCTCCAAGTATAAGAAAGAACTTCTGCCCACAGAGTGCCCAGAAGAAAGTCCACCCCATGCCCAGTACAGCCTGACTTATGTAAAAACTGAAAATGAGGGGAAGAGCACCCCAACAGTGAGAGAGAAACAGAGTGAAGTGATTTAATTC
Organism: Ictidomys tridecemlineatus; assembly: GCF_052094955.1. Taxonomy (NCBI): domain Eukaryota; kingdom Metazoa; phylum Chordata; class Mammalia; order Rodentia; family Sciuridae; genus Ictidomys; species Ictidomys tridecemlineatus. The sequence continues at coordinate 28,875,199 of NC_135494.1, forward strand.
AGTCATATCCTGCCATTTGCCAAAGGCTCCCAGCCTGGACCATGAACTCAAAGCCACAGATGGGGAGACCACTGAGTGGCTGTGGGATGTCAGAACTGGGGCATCAGGGAGTGCCTCCCTGGCTTATCAGGGTAGAAGGAGGTTGCTGAGGGAAGCAGCTCTGGCTAGGGGAGCCCCATGGCCTGTGGGACTTCAGGAATCCACTGAGTTCTTCACTCTCCCTGTTCTTCCCAGAGAGCAAGTGCAGGATGCCTACATGACCTGTGAGAGGATCCAAGGCAAAGGTCTTCTAGACCTGCCAAGTTCTGGACAGAAGCTAAAAGAACAAAACTGAAAACTCATAGGAATATGGAGTGTGATTTCATCTGTGTGCAGGCCTCACCAGAACCAGTCTTCCACTTGCTCTGGATATCAATCATGCTGTCATGAAAACACACAAGAAAACACACAACTGTGGCATGTCAAAGTTTCTATCTGTTTATACATGGAATGTGTGCTACATAAAGGAAGCTGGCAGTCCCTAGCTGCAGAGCAAGCTGCTGCCACCCAAGGCTAACTATTTAACATAGATGGCATTACACAAACCTGAGACCTGATTTAATTTCTCCAAGTGGGTTCAGTTTCTTTCAGAATAAAAAGCAAAGAAGGGTGTTTCTCTATTCCAAGACTTAGTATAAGTAACTCCAAAAATATGTGTCTTTTAGCAATAAAACAGACTCTTTATAGTAACTGATATTCCAGATATTTTCCACGGCCCCTGTTTTTATTTTATTTTATTTTGTGGTGAATTTCATTAAGTGCCTAAGGACAGGATTATTTCATGGCAGAGTTTCCTTCAAATACATGTATCCAGCAAAGACAGAAGTTCATTAGTCATGTATATAAGGTTAAATTAATTCATGAATATATGTGTATATTTTTATAAAAAGAAATATTAAAATTACTTTAAATTTTCTTTAATATTCATGTTCTCTTTTCTTGTGAGAAAAGAGCTTGAGATTTTAATTACTAAGTCATACCCTGGGGCACTAATATCCCCATTCCCCAATAAATAAGGAGACACAAGTAAAATGTTAAAGTTTCTAGTATTAACATTAATAATGAAAAAGAGGTAGAGGGTGTCAGATCTCCAGATCTCTAAGTATCCCAGACACTACAGTATAAGTAACTAAATAAAAATTATGCCTTGAGAATAATCAAAGGTTTATTTTATTTTATTTTTTTTGGTATGGGGTACTATGAGAATATTAGCACAAATCACAGACATTTATGTCTATAATATATAATATATATATATAATATATATATATATATAATATATATATTATATAGTATAACTTAATACAGCCCATCAAAAGAGTCAACTTTAGATTTAAATGAAGAAAAAGTAAATCCCTATTGCCAAGGCCAAGACCCAGTAGGAATCATGAGGTCCTGAAGTAAGAGTGGTGTCAGGTGCTGAAGGATAAGTGGCGTCAATGAAAGAAAGGGAGATAGAATGATGGTTGCAAGTTATGAGCAGCCTTCACAAGGATCTGCTGCCCCTAGAGGAATATCCTTTTTTGTTTGTTTGTTTTACCTTTGTTTTTTAGGTAGTTTATGGATAGCATTAAAACTTCTTTGGTTTACATAATTTTCAAAAGTTACAATTTTTTCAAACATATATTAATTATCTAAGATATTAAGCACATTGTGTAAAATATTTTCCTGTAACATTGCCAATCATTATTAAGCTTTTACATTTTCATCTCAATCCCTAAGGGCTCAAATACACAACTTGACTACACATCTCTTGACCTATTATTAACTTTTAACTTTAAATCATACCTTTAATTATTCCATTGATCTTTAAAATTAAAATATACTTATAATTATTGGTAAGATTTCTTACTTCTATACTAAAGTCACAGTAAATAACATTAAAACAGTGAAAGCCTATTTCTTAAAAGCCTACTACTCTGAACTGTCTCAAAATTATATCTATATTAATTTTACATTATTCTTTTTTTTAATTCCAAGGTAATTTCCTTTTTTTCATAAGACTTATTTAACTGCTTTCTTAAAAAGTTTCTTTGATTATTGGTAAAAGTACACCAATTTTCATGTCTTTGTGATCTTTAATTAAAGAGCAGGTTCTTCACCTCAAACCATTTTTCATTTATATCAACTATTTGTTTCCTATTTTCATAATGGATTCCTGTGTAAAGAAAAGAAGAGCCTGTTAGTTGGAAGAATGTATTTCACACAGAGTGAGGCTTTAGGATGAGGGGCTTAGAGTAAATTGTTAAGTTTTCTCAGAAACCTTGATTTGCAATCTTTTACCCATAAACTTTTTTGAGACATAAAACTACTGTTGTGTCCTCAGTGATATTGAAACACATCTCAGGGCATGTCTTAATTTTACTCTTAGTCTCATTCTGGGAATTTTCCTGCAATCTCAGGCAACACATACTTTTATTATTGATTGATATATGCCCTTTTATTTATATCATGAGTATCATAAAGAAACCACTTTTTATTCCTTATGGTTCCAGATTCCATGTGGTTTTTTTCTGACACAGAATCCCCCAGTGTGACCGTATCAGTAGGTTCAGGGAAACATTCACCACACTATCTATAAGACACCACATAACTTCATATGACTTCTGTGGAACTTGTGATTGAATGTATAACTTGTGATTGAATCTTGTGATTGGCATGCAACCTATAGTATTGGAATAGTTATGTGTCACTGGAAAACATGTAATTCTATAACTTATCAGCCCACTCAAACCCTGAGCCAAATCCCCATTTCTATTTTATATTTTATTTAAAGAAAGAGTCTCACTGAGTTTTTTAGCACCTGATGTTCGCTGAAGCTGGAATTGAACTCATGATTTGCCTGCTTCAGACTCACAAAATACTGGGATTAATTTCTACAGTGCACCACTGCACTCAGTTCTTTTAACATATTTAATGCCATCATTTCTTCTCTGCATTGTCAACTATGTTTTTTTCTATTCTATATTCCAAATGAATGCAGTATTTCTATTTTTTTCAGTAGAACTGCATTGCCATTTAAAGATTTTGCTTTCTCTTTGTGAACATTTTACATGAGAGAAAAGAAGACAAGTAACTTGAAAGTTTGAAAAATAAAAACAATCTGTGTCTTTTTCCTCTGTCTTCCCAAGCACAGACACCTTATCAAAATGTCTGATTTAAAATTTTCCTTTTAAGACGTTCCTGTGTGATAAATCCTCATTTTGACCTCCCATATTGCCCTACTTGAAGGTTTTATAACTGCCTGATAAAATGTGTGAAGAGACATCATATCTAAAGTTTGTTGAAGTGTCTAGTCATTATTATTCCTTTTCTTTCCTTCTAGAGAGCAGTATAAATTTTGAAGTAAAGGCACTAAAGAGATTCTCTGAGAGCCCTACAGATGTCAAGGATCTTTTAATGATACAGGGCTGGGACTTTCTGGGAAACTGAGTTACTATGAAGATCAAGCCCTTAAAAATGCATTTTTTTTTCAGTCAAGACATAAAGTTTCCAAACTTATTGATCAGAGTAGCTGGCAATGAGTTTATTAGAAGTGATGTGAAAGAGGAAAAAGATGACACTCTAAGGAGAGAGAGTTTTCTCTCTGAAAAGAGAACATATCTTTCTTGCATGGCTCTCTTGCATTCTAGTTTTCTTGGATATTTAAATAGAGATTTCAAAGGGTGCTGTCCAGATATAGTTTTTGACTTTGAACTGACAGCTTGGATAACATCAAACTCTCAAGTATTTACTACCATGTCAATTTTAGGTTAATTATATTAATGCTCACCATTCCTAAATACACCCATAAGCATACATTCTTGTAGATTTTGTGGTTAGTAAGAATTACCCTTGTTTCTCTGATTTTCAGAATCTGGTCTTTAATACGGTCACAAAATTCTCCTGTTTATGGTAACATTCGTTGCTCTTATGAACGTTATTTTGAAACTGCATTTCTCCTGTTAATTCCTTAACAGTTTGTTAAGGAATGTGAGATACCCTGTTCAGCTAAGCCAGAAAGAATGCAAGTAAATTGATTCTTAGAAAATAAAGCATGGGGTCAATATGATGCTCCTATTCATTTTTTTCTTTATTTGTTTATTTTTTTGTTTATGGTACAGTGTATTGAAACCAGAGCTAGTTTTTTATGGTACAGTTTATTGAAATCAGAGCTAGTCTACCACTGAGCTAGATCGCCAGCTCTATTTTTATATTTTATTTAGAGACAAGGTCTCACTGATTTTGTTAGTGTCCTTTGGATAAGTTGCTAAGACTGGCTCTAATTTTATAATTCTCCTGACTCACCCTTTCAAGCTACTAAAAGTATAGGCAAGTGGCACCATAAGCAAGCTACCATTTATCATTTATCTAAAAAGTACTTCAGATTTTTTTTTAACCAGGTTCTGTAAATAATACTATAATGAAAATAGACATTCAGTGTTTTCTATGATGTAATGACCCCGGTATTTTTTTTAGATACATACCAAAATTACTACTAGTGGAACATAAGACTTTTTAATTTTAACTTTTATAAGGTGTGTTGTAGCTAAAATCACAAAATTAAGAGATTTACAATTGCCTATAGTTATGTCTCAATTATGGTAAAAACTGCATTAAAATAATTGAATACTTGGTATGTCACAGCAACTCATGTGGTGGGAACAGCAGCAGTGGCCAGGCAGCACAGTTTCAGAAGGTTCCTGAGAGCCACTTCCTGCAGCACCTGCATGAGCTTTGTGCTCTCAGCCAGCAAGCTCCAGAGGAAAGTCAGCTCTGAAGAATGTGAAGCTAAGAAGAAGCCCAAGAGGAGGTCTCCCAGGCTGTCTGCTTGGACTCTTCTACCAAAGCAGATGCCAAAAGCAGAAAGGTTGTCTTTCATGGTCAACATACAGAAATGGTGCTGTGAATGAATAACTGTGATATGAGATAATAAATGCAGTTTTGCAAATATTTCCAAAATAGAACTGACGGGAAGCAGCAAGTAATCAAGTTGACCATATAAAGGGTATGTTCACAAAAGAGAGATTTTATAAGGATAACAAAAGAGGAATTTGATATTTTCAGATGGAGCACAGTGAGACTGAGAAGTCTGTGAAAAGAAAATAGGATTTAAGGTGGTGCATCATCATCTGCTTAACTAGAAATACATTAGACAGTTAGGGAAACTGAAAGACTTTAATTTGATTGAAATTCACAGAATATTTCTATAACAAAGGGAAAATTGCCAAAAGAAAAATTAGAGAGTACATTGCTTAGTCTTTTAATAAACTATGATTTTATTCTTAAGCAAAGACAGAAATAACATGGGGACGTTTACATTTTAGAATAATCTCATTGGCTTTATTGATGATGATTGGATAACAGGATGTAAGACCTACGAATGAGGGGCTCAGAGTAGAGCTCACTATATTTTAGCAGAAAGAAGATGCAAATTTTAATGTCATTATCAATTATTAGACAATGTTATTTAGAGTCAACAAAATATGATTACATTGAGAAGTAAATTGAGAATTAAAGTTGATATATGTTTGATTTGATATATTTTGACCTGGAATTTATATATTTAAAAAAAACCCTTTATAATGAACACTAAGTGTTTGCTCTGCCTATATAGATGAAATATTTGAAGGATTCACTGAGCCTGACAATTTTAGTGTTTTAGCCTTCTGATGCATTAATATGAAATGTTATATTTTAAGTAATGGAAGTATTTTTTGTTTGAATTACTGCTGTCTAAAAAAGGTATTTAAATAGGATTATATCAAACAGTAATTTATTATGTCTGTTTTTATTATTTAATTTTCCTTTTAATGTGTTATGGAAAACAGACATTTAATAATGAAATATTAGATTTATTTTCCATAATTTTGAAAAAAAAATAGCTAAATTATCTAAGGCAAGAAATAAAAAGTAAAGTTTTAGAAAGCCTGATATGTAGTAAGAAGTGGAGGAACTAGAAGTGTGCAAAATTTGTTGTTAGAGACTGATCCTTTCCATCTCTTCCAGATCCTTCCCTGACTCTTACCATTTCTCCAAATTTGATATTGATACTCTCCTCTCACCTTTTTCCAAATAGGCAATTACATTACTTTCTGTGATTGCAGAAATTGATTATTACATTATATTAGATTTTGACACTAAATTACACACTGGTGAGAAAGCCATGCTCTTCATTTGGTTTTTATTTTCATCACTAAGACAATAGAAAGGTAACTTGCATTCTGTAGTCACAAGTTACTTGAATATTTCTAATAAAACATAACACAAACATTATGTTTTATTTCATTAGGATCTCCCGAAGGGAAATGATTCTTTGTTTTATACTAGAGCCTGTTTTCCCAAGTTTTGTAAAGGAAAATTTCTCCAGGTATTGTCAATTAACTCCTAGACTATGAATATGGAGAAAGAGGAAACAATTTCAATGATCCAGATGCAAAAGAAACATTAAATGTTTAAAGATATATTATCTTTTATATTCTTATGAAATGCTGAAACACAATTCTTTTTTAATTTAATTATTAGTTGTATTTGGAAACATACCTGAATTTTATTTATTTATTTAAATTTATGTTGAGCTTAGGATTAAATGCAGGGCATCACACTTGCTAGGCAAACACTGTATCACTGAGCCACAAGCCCAGCCCCCGTAAATACAATCATTGTCTAAAGAAATATAGAAAGAAAAAATCATCACTTTATATGCCTGTAGATCTAATAAATCTACAAGTGGTTTTGTTATATCATACTTGGAGAAAAAATGAGAATGGAAGTAAAAGTTTTGCCATTCAGTTTTCTCAATCTGAATGCTCTTGTACTCGAAGCAAGACTTGTTGATTTTCCTCATAATTAAACATAATCTACATTCTGCTACAGCAACACATTCAAAAAGAGAATAAGGTACCAATCATTTACTTGCAGAAAGAAAGTTAAAAATTTGCTGCATGTTGCTTCGAAATAACCATTTAGGTTTTTAAAAAGTATCCAAGGTTTTCACCCACTTTCTCCTTAAATTATCTTCATTGAACATAATAGACAGCTAATAAAAATGTGACCTTATGTGGGAGAAATATTATTTTCAATCAATCACTTCATTGGATAAATGTTTTGAGTCATTTAATGGTAACTGAGTAATTCTGCTCTACTGGCATATATGGGAGACACAATTAGGATTACTGTAATTATCAACTACTTCCTACAAGCAAATAGAAATGATAGCTAAATAATCTTTAAGTTAATAATATTAACTATCTCAATTATAAAAAGGTAAAGAATATGAGTTATTTAATATTCTTTTTCGAATTTCAACTCACTGTTTTTCCTGGAATTACACTACATTATGTTGAAGTAATTGGCAAACTATACTATTTTGAGTGTAAATTTTACAAATATTGAATTTACTGCCTTCTGAATAAAATCACAAACTCTTAAAAATGGGATATTTACAGAAGGAAAAACATTAACTAATATAACTATCTAAAAAATTATTATACTTTACTGGTCAGTCATAGTCATAGTATTCTTATAAATACATTTTAAAACATTTTTGTAGTTGTAGATGGACAGAATGTGTATATTTTATGTTTTTTACTTGGTGCTCAGGATCAAACCCAATGCCTCACACATGCTAGGCAAGCATTGTGCCACTAAGCTACAGCCCTAGTTACAAGGCATTCTTTTTAAGAATCATTAAGTTTACACATATTTTTTTTGAAGGGAATGAGTATTTGTTCATCTATGATCAACACTTTTAGGCTAATTTTCCGTTTTAATTCAAGTTTCTTAAAAACCTGCTTTTATTCACATTAAAAAAAACTGCTTGATATGTACTCAATAATTAGATGATAAATTAAGATGTAATTATTCCTATAAGTAAGATGTGGATGCACTGAAGCAAACACCAGCAAAAGTGAGGGCATGCTGCTAAACCGTCTCACCTACTTTTATCATGCTGTATCCACTTTAGGAATTCAATTTATGTGGTTAACAAAACTTTCAAAAAATTCATTACATCCTCACAACAGTTCTACAATGGGGAGATCAACTTAATCTTTATTTTACAACTTGGGAAACTGAAGAACAAAAATATCCCATAACTTATATAAAATGGCATGCCAATAGTGGCACAGCAAGTATCTGAGCAGTCTTGCTTCAGTAGCAGGATTTTTCCAACCTCAGTCACGCAATTCAGTTAGCAATCATACTAAATTCACATTCAGACTCAGTACTTCTGGTTATGGGGAAACAAAATTTTGAGTTTTAACAATCACATGTATGATACATATGTTGCTGGTCTGAAGATCATCGTTTAATTAGCAAAGTTCTAATCTACATTGAAAAATAATGAGAGACATGGCAACCAACAGAAATACAGTTTATCCTCAAAAAATTACTTTTATGTGCAAATTGCCAACTTATGATTTAGAACTTATACTACTTCTTTTTCTTTCTTTTAAAATGGAAGTTAACAAAATTTGCAAGTATTATAGTATTTACAAGTATTATAGTAGCTGAGTTCAGGTTTTGCTAGTCAGCATATAATTCATATAAGCTTGAAACTGTAATATCTACCCCCCAATAAGGCCTTCCCCTCATCCAAAATAATGATTTACAATTACTTCTGAATATCTTCTTTAACATAGATTCAGTCCAAACCCATTAATATTTAGGAGTACATGTTTGTACCCTCTATATAGAAAAAGAAATTCAAGGTTAACTTAGAAATTCAGCACCTTTCTAAACTTTTGCTGCTTACACAACTACTCACTGTAAGTGGAAAAGAAGCACATTCTTTGATAAATAGAATGTAAATGTGAACACATTACTAAACAACTCTCATCCATAACTTTCTGTAAAACAAAGGGATGTTCATAATAATTTCCCTTCACACTCACTGGTGAATTGATTTTTATACCCTAATCTAAAATATAGAATGCAAAAACTATAAAAGTAAACCAAAAAACATATATTATTTCCCTGTGTTTAAACTGCATTGACCCATAGGCTTTCAATACTTAAAACCTAAAATACTGTCAAATCATTAGAAATTGCATCTTTATCAACATTTTTTTTTACTAAAAAAAGAAGTATTTTTATTGACATATATTCAAACACTTTTAAAGTCATGCTTTTAATTTGACAATGATATCTACCCAAAGGCCATCCTGGATGTGTACATTAGACCTAATTATGTAACTAAAGAATAACTTATTAATTAAAACAAAAGATGGGATTTAAGACAAATATCCCTAGTAAAAATAATTCTGATTTTCCTATATCTCATTCAACATTTTCCTGAATGTACCCAGATATAATTAACATTTCGTCCCTGAGGGATAATTAACACTGTCACATACTTTGACAAGTTTACACACACACACACACACACACACACACACACACCATCCCCAAAACAATAATTAAATACTTGCACCTGGAAGTAGCAAGCATAAAGTTTCAAAGGTCTCATGCAATATTAACCAATAAATTCTAAATGTACTTAGGATTGTGGAATCCCATTTTTAATTACAACATAAATTAACAAATCTAAATAATACAACTACCATAAGCTAAAATTCTCATTTATGCAACTATGAGTTAAAAGAAATATAATACCACAATATATTGCATTTTATGGCATGAAATCAAAAACACAATACAAATTTAGGCTTTTCTATCAGATTACAAGAACTACTCTTCTACCCAGAAGAATCCAAAGACACACAAAAGCATGTGCATTATTTTACATTTGAGGTATATGGAAAAAAGTCTCTCCCCAAAGTAGTAAGAAACAACTTCTAATTTCCTAAGAAACTTGTATTTTACTTTTTTTTCCTGAATCACTTACACAGCCACAAAGAAACTCAGATATTAAAGAACTATAAAAGTTTAAAGATGTCATTTTAAATAGCCAACAGTCACCAAAGAGTGTGACAAAAGAAAATAGATATAAGTATTCCAAGTTACTGTGAACAAGCAAGCCCAAAGTTCTACTGTTTTACTAGTTAAATCACTAAATGTTAAGCATTATTTCATGAATTTAAATGAAATCTAGTATATAAAGAGAAAAATATATGCGATAAGTGAAACTTACTTTCTATTTCACAGAAAAATTTTATTCCATCTAAAATCAACCTGTGACCTTGTGGAAACAGTCTTGGGTTAAACACTTAAAGCACATTCCTTTACAAAATGCACCAGTACATTACTGCTCTGAAAGCATTCAATATGTCTACTCTGTTCTCTAGATGTATATCCATACACTGATTTAAGTCATTTGCAAAAAAATCAACAGAAACCCTTAAAAACGTTTGACCTGACATGCTACTTTAAGACTTGTGAGTTTTAAATTGACAGATCTTTACATCTTTCATAATGGAAATTATCAGAATATACTCTGAAAGTTAAGTGATTCTTCCACAGAGCAAATTTAACTTGATCTCATAATAGGTACAGGTTTGACACACCATTTAGAAGGCTAAAATAAATACTGATATACTTCTTCTCTAAAGCAATACTTTTCAACAAAATTATAATGCAAGTTACACAGATAATTTTGAATTTTCTAATAACTATTCTAAAATGATAAAAATACAATTTTTAAAACACTAAACATGCCAAATATTATTTCAACATGTAATAGATATCTTTAAAATATTATTCTTTTAAAACTTGTAATAAGATTTCAAAATTCAGTATGCATTTCACACTTTCAGCATATCACATTTTTAACTAACCACAACAACCTGGTCCATAGTCAGAATGTGGCTAGTGGCTACACTATAGAGCAGTATATTTTTAAGTAATATTTTGAGCTGTGACATACCACTCTATTTATAATTAGTTCAAATTCATGTCTCCTTTTTGAACTGAAATGCCTGTGACTACACATATAAACAAAACTGTTAATTCACTGGATTAATCAGGATCAAATTCCCCTTATCTGGGGATCTGGTTAACACACACAATAAGTAGCAAATAGATTATTCCTTATTATGTCTCAAGTAGACTTCAGAGATGGTGCTGATCAACATGAGAAAACACAAATTGTAGCAAAAACACAGGTTAAACACCAAAATATTTTTACATCGAATCATAACACTGCCTTTATTCTAGCATCCCTTCCCCTCTAATTCTTGAGAACATACATCTATGCAATTTGTTTATAATATTGCTCTCTAAATTGGATAAATGTTGTCAACCATACAATCACCATTCAAAAATCAACAGAACACAATATAAGACATAAATGAACAAAATCAACCAGCTACTTTTAATACAATTTGTCAACCAATCTTAAACTATAAGTTCCATTGAATTTGATTCTTCTCACAATTACAATTAATTTACTGCTAAGAATTTTCCCAAGTCATTAGGATATTTGCTTAAAATATGAATAATTTCAAAAATGTGTTTTTTAGAAAATAACAGCTACAAAAATAGCTTAGCACATAAAATTTATCCTTTAGGTAAGTTACTTAATAAATAAAACTGAAACAACTATACTCTTGATTAATACTTTTACATTTTGTATCACCATATTTAACAATTTCTAAATTTGGATAATCAGTTCAGATTGCAAACAAGCAATAACTTTAAATGTTAAAACCTTACAAGTTTCTACAAAATACTTGTGAATAAAAATAATCCACAGAAAAACAACAGAAAAATCAACACCACTCAAAAAAATGTTAGCAAGAAGCACAAGATCAGTATATTCATAAGTACAGAATATATGATACATTCCAAAGAGTATTTTTCTCCTATTTTAATGTAATTCACCTGGGCAATTTAATCAGAGTTTTCTGTCATCCTGGTTAACAGATCTGTGCCCCAAATCCTTGAAATATATTTCCTTTGACTGCAGCGGGTTCCACATCACTGTTTTTCATGGTGAATGCCAATTTATATTTGCACTCCTAGTAGTTTTACCAAGTAATGAAAATTTCCAAGCTGTTGGAATTGCTGCCTAAAATTTTCAGCATTTATTAAGATCTGCCTCAAAAGGAATATATTAAGCAGATTCATTGACTCTAAGAGAGCTTAGCCCCATCATGACTCCTCAGTATCCATTGTGTTAAAGAAAATTTTGTGTTCCAAGTCAGGTGGAGATCAACATGGAAATGTAGCTACACTTATCTGCTGATTCTGTTCAATTAGGTAGAGTAGAAATAGTAGTAGTTCAAGTTTTTGGCATTTGTTAATTTCTTGCCTTTGTTATTATTGATTAGTCTAACAGAGAGGGATGATTATATTCTCTAAATTAATGAGATATTTATAAATAGTTATAAATTAATTGTTAATTTGCTTTGACTTATAAAGCACAAAGAAGAGCCCAATTTATCATGAAAATCAGGAATTAAGCATTTTTTAAAATATTTTTTTAACTTTTGAATATTAGAACCTATGAAAAATGCACATTAGTTCTAGCTGAGATTGTAAATAGTTAAGTATGCCATTATTTTACTATTTTGCTTAACATGTTTCAATATTATCTTAGTAAATCTTTATAACAACTTGGTGAACTAAAGTGATACAACCCTTATTTTTTAAAAAAACTTAAGCCTAAGAAAATGAAGTTGTGCAATAACAAAAACTATTTTGTTACAGAGACAGGGCGTTTTCTGAGTTCAAGCTACACTAGTTAATATATTTACCTGTCCTGTTCTCAATTAATGATCATTTCATCTTTTTCTTCTTTAACTTCATGCTACGGGTGCAGTGACATACATTTACCCCAGCTACTTAAAAGCCTGAGGCAGGACAATTGCTTGAGCTTAGGTATTTAAGATCAGCCTGACCATCATCATGAAATACCATCTCACAAAACAGAAAAAAAACAAACATTGTACAAATAATTTTCAGGTTAACAAAATGTTTATAGGGCATACAGATTAGGAGAGCATATGAAAAACTTTTGATACTAGATCTAAAACAATATAAAGTATTGAAGTATATTTGGTCAGTGTTTTCATATGAGTGTTATAATACCAATTTTATTTTTTTTTTGAAATACAGAAACAGGAATTTAATTCTTTAATACATAAAATAACAATCTAGAACATCAGTAAATTTCAATCCAGGTAAGACTTAAAAAAATGAGTTACTCTTTGTGTTCGTGCCCTGTGTAAATAAGAGTAAGAATGTTTGATCACAAAAGAAGAGTGAAAAAAAATGTTCAAATTCCATTCATATTTTTATATCTTTCTTGCTCATATAGAATCCAGGATATTTTAATAATTAACTATAAGAAATTTATCATCTAGATGATATTGTCTGAAGAAATTTTACATTAATTTTGACCCTGAAATTTTATGTCTTTGCAGAAGTAAGAATATTTTTAAATTATACATTCTGTTTTGTATATGGTCACATGATAGCAGATTGGACTTGTTATAATGTCAACTGTTAATATCAGCTCCTATTGAGTGCCTACATTAGTAAATTTCACAGTGACATTTCTATACACACATATACAATACTTGAATCCTGACCACTCTCCTTATTTCCATTTTCCCCTCTACTCCCTTTTTCATCCCCAGTTACCTTCCCTCTTCCTTAATGTTCCCTCCATCATTTTCTAGTCATTCTTATTTTCTTCCCAGATTCTATGTTAGAGAGAGAATGTGATAATTGGGCTTTTGTTTTTGATTTTTTCACCTTAACATGATGACCACCCTTTTCATCCATTTTACAATTATTGTCTTTGTTTATTTTTTAACATTTTTATTTGGGGTTTGAAATATATCATTTTCTGGGCCTTAAAATTTCTACTCAGAAATCTAATATTTTTCTGATATGTTTATAATTGCTTTGGCCCTTATTGTATATTTCAGTTTACCTTTGGTAATTTTATAGACTATGATTTGGAGAAATACTTTTTGGGCCATGTCCATTTGGTATTCTAAAATCTTATACCTGGATGTCCATAACTTTCACAAGATATAAGAAATAGTGTCTTTTATTCACTGAGAAAGCTTTCATTACCTGTAGCCTATACCTCTTCTCTATTATGTGTACCAGTGATTCATAAACATAGTCTATGAATTGTATCTAGTGGTTTTGTAATTTGTTTACAATTATTTTGATTGTTGTTGATATTGTCTGAATGTGATATTTCATCATCAACTTCAAGCTCTGGTATTTTTTCTTTCACTTGATCTAGTCTATGCGTCTAACTTCAACTGGATATATTTATTTGAGGTATTTAGCTCTTTATTTTCAAAATTTCTAATTGATTCATTTTCAGAATCTGTATTGAATAGGTTTTTTCATGCCATGCATTGTTTTCCTTAATCTACTCAGTTTTGCTTTGCTTCATCTTTGAAATAATTCCCTATTTTAACATTTTTTTTTGAATTTTATTCTGGATTTTTATATTGCATTATCTTTAGAAATAGTTTCTAGGGTAATTAACTATAAAATACTCATGCTACTTTGCTTTATATCTTTCTTATTTTTCTATATTGAAATTTGAACATCTTCAATAATATATATCTTTTCCACATTTATTTTGAGTGTCTGCTTAGGAAACTCTTTTTCCTGGATGATGTGTCTTATGCTATTTATTAAATGTGTGATATTAAATTACTTTCCAAATGGTTTCTCTATTGTAGTTTCCTATGTCCAATCTGTGACTCCTGAATGGTGATAGCTTGCACTGTTAAGTAACAACTTTCTTTGTCAGTGTTGTGAGAGTGGAGTCATGTTAGTGAAATAGAGATATAAGCAGTAGAGTATCTGAAATGCATTTTCTGTGGTGGTTCCCCCATACTTGTCAATAATATGGTGTCTGCAAATATATGAGAGATACCTAGGCTGAGAACCTGCATAAATGAAGATCTCAAACTCGCAAAATTCTGTAAGAGTTTCTTCATTTATTTCTAGTCTTGCTTTAATGTGTCAAGACCACTGAATTTTAGTCATCTTTTTCCATCACTAAATGTGTATGTTAGGTAAAAGCTTTTTATCGTTGTTCTTATTTTTAATTTTTTTTTCAGCACCAGGTTTTATTTTATTTTTTTTAGATGTGTATGACAGTAGAGTGTATTTTTTACATACATGGGCTACATCTGATTCTATTTAGGATCAGAGAGAACTTTTGGCCTTTGGTTTTTTTGGTATTGGCTAATTTCACTAAGTATAATAGTCTCAAGTTCCATCCATTTACCAGCAAGTGCCATAAATTTCATTCTTTTTTATGGATAAGAAATACTCCATTGTGTATATGTACCCCATTTTCTCTAACGTTTCATCTGTTGAAGCTCACCTAGGTTGTTTCCTTAGCTTAACTATTGTGGATTGGGCTGCTGTAGACATTAATGTGGCTGTGTCACTGTAGTATATTGATTTAAAGTCTTTTGAAGATATATATATATATATATATATATATGTATGTGGGTGTGTGTGTGTGTGTGTGGGTGTGTGTGTGTAAATGTGTGTGCGTGTGTGTGTGTGTGTGTGTGTGTGTGTGTGTGTATATATATATATATATATATATATATATATATATGCCCAACTCTCTATCATGTCATCTTAGGAACTGATTTCTTCAACAAGACTTCTAAATTGCAACAAATAAAATCAAGATTCAACTGGGGTTATAACTCATTGAATGGTGTTTCCATTCCAAATTCTCAGAGGAATCTCCATACTGTTTTCCAGAGTATTTGCACCAATTTGCAGTCTCACTAGCAAAGTATAAGTGTAAATTTTTTCTCACATTCTCTCCAGCATTTATTGTTACTTGTATTCTTGATAATTCCTATTTTTACTGGAGCAAGAATGGAATATCAATGTAGTGTTGATTAGCATTTTCTAATCTCTAGAGAAATTTAGCATTTTTGTGTTTTTTTTCTACTTTTTATTGATTTTATAATTTTTTAAGTTCACGATAACAGTGTAGTAGAAAGCACTACAATCCTTATTAAACATATAAAGCACAATTTTACCTCTGAGTATAAAGTATGTTTATGTCAATTTATGCCATTTTACATGTACTTTTTTTGCACTAAAATTTGTTTTTAATTTTTATTTGTTTCAGTTAGTTACACATGACAGTACAATGACCTTGTCATATCATATATTTAAATCACATGAGATACAATATCTCATTTTTCTGAGTATACAAGTTGTAGATTCACATTGATCATCCATTCACATATATACACCAATAATAATAATGTCTATTCTATTCTACTATCCTTACAATCTTTCCAACCTCTCCTTATCTCTCCCATCACTTCTCTTTTCTTAATCTAAGGTAGCACTATTCCTTTTTTTCTCACATCTTCATACATGTAGTTTGTATAACAATGATGCTCTCCTTCCAACATCCGTGCAATTCCCTTTCTCCCTTCCTTTTCCTCCCACCCCTATTACCTGTGTATAGGTAATCTTCTTCCCATGCTTTTTCTCTCTTCCCCATTTTGAGTCACCCCCTTATATCAGAGAGGATATTTGGCATTTGTTTTTTGGGGACTGGCTAAATTTACTTAGCATAATCTGCTCTAATGCCATCCTTTTCCCTTCAAATTCCATGATCATTTTATTTTTTAGTGCTGAGTAATATTCCATTGTTTATATATGCCACATGTTTTTATCCATTCATCCATTGAAGGGCAACTAGGTTGGATCTACATTCTAGTCATTGTGAATTGTGATACTATAATCATTGATGTGGCTGAGTCCCTGTAGTATGCTGCTTTTAGGTCTTTTGGGTATAGTCCTAGAAGAGAAATAGCTAGGTCAAATGGTGGTTACATTCCCAGTTTTACAAGGAATCTCCATACTGCTTTCCAAATTGGCTGCACCAATTTACAATCTCACCAGCAGTTCAATTCTGATAAAAATCCCAATGACATTCCTCACATAAATAGAAAAGGCAATTACGAAATTCATCTGGAAATAAGACACCCAGATTAGCAAAAGAAATTATAAGCAGAAAGCGTGAAACTGATGGTGTCACTATACCAGATCTTAAACTATACTACAGAGCAATAGTAACAAAAACAGCATGGTACTGGCACCAAAACAGGCTGGTGGACCAATGGTACAGGATAGAGGACACAGAGATTAACCCACAAAAGTACAACTACCTTATATTAGACAAAGGTACTAAAAGCATGCACTGGAGAAAATATAGCATCCTCAACAAATGGTATTGGGAAAACTGGAAATCCATATGCAACAAAATAAAATTGAATCCCTATTTCTCACCATGCACAAAAGTTAACTCAAAATGGATCAAGGATCTAGGAATTAAACAAGAGACTGTGCATCTAATGGAAGGAAAAAGTAGACCCTTATCTTCCTCATGTTAAACTAGGCCCCAACTTCCTTAATAAGATGCCTATAGCACACGAGTTAAAACCAAGAATCAACAAATGGGATGAATTCAAACTAAAAAGTTTTTTCTCAGCAAGAGAAATAATATGTTAGGTGAATAGGGACCCTACATCCTTGGAACAAATTTTTACCTCTCACACATCAGATAGAGCTCTAATCTCTGGGGTATACAAAGAACTCAAAAAACTAAACACACACACACACACACACACACACACACTCACACACACACACAAACACACACACACAAATTATCCAATCAACAAATGAGCCAAGAACCAGAATAGACACTTCTCAGAAGAGGATATACAATCAATCAACTAATATATGAAAAAATGCTCACTATCTATAGCAATCATAGAAAGGTAAATTAAAACTACCCAAGGATACTATCTCACTTCAATAAGAATGGCAGCCATGATGAAGACAAACAACAACAAATGCTGGTGAAGATGCGGGAAAAGGGTACCCTCATACACTGCTGGTTGGATATTGAGCATTTAGAAAATATATTTGCTCACCAATTGTATTTCTTGTTCTGTGAACAACCAGTTTCAGATCCTTTGCACATTTATTGACATACTATGACCACTAGAAGAGAATATTAACTATATTGTGTGTGTGTGTGTGTGTGTGTTAAGTTTTTTGATTTTTTTTCATGGGGGCAAGTAGTAGGGATTCAACTCAGGGGCATTCAACCACTGAGCCACATCCCCAGCCCTATGATTTATTTTATTTTATTTTTATTATTTTTGTTGTAGATGGACACAATTTATTTATTTACTTGTTTATTATTTATTTATTTATTTTTATGTAATGCTGAAGATCAAACACAGGGTCTTACACCTGCAAGGCTAGTTCTCTAACACTGAGCCCCATACCCAGCTCTGTTTTGCATTTTATTTAGACATAGAGTTGCTCAGTGCCTCACCATTGCTGAAGCTGGATGGATTTGAACTCTTGATGCTCCTCTTTCAGCCTCCTGTGCTGGCTTGTTTTGAATTCTTTATATATCCAGAAGACTAATGTTCTGAGGTGCAGGTGGTAAAGATTTTCTTCCAGTTTGTAGGTTCTCTGTTCATGTTCTTGAAAATTTTCTTTCCTGTGAGAAAGCTTTTTACTTTTTTCCTTCCCATTTATTGATTCTTGATTTTATTTGTTGCAATTTAGAAGTCTTTTTGAGGAAGTCAGTTCCTAAGCCAAGATGATGGAAAGTTGGGCCTATGTATTCTTCTAGTGGGTACAGGATGTCTGGTTTAATGCCTAGTTCCTTGATGTAGTTTGAGTTGAGTTTTGTGCACGGATAGGGGAAGGGGTTCAATTTTATTCTGCCACATGCATATTTCCAGTTTTCTCAGTACCATTTGTTTAAGAGGCTGTCTTTTCTTTTAATGTATGTTGTTGGTGCCTTTGTCTAGATTAACAAGACAGTATGTATGTGATTTTTTCTTTGTGATGTCTTTTCTTTATCATTGGACATTTTTCTTGTTTTGGTGCCAATCCCATGCCATTTTTGTAGCACTATAGTATAATTTGAGATCAGATTTTGTGATGTCTGCTGTCTCCTTCACTTTTTTTTTTTACTAAGGATTGTTTTGAATATTCTGGGCTTTTTGTTTTTCCAAGTGAATTTTATGATTGCTTTTTCTATTTTTTTGTGAAATATCATTGACATTTTAATAGGAGTTGCATTAAAACTATAGCATTTTGGTAGTATGTCAATTTTGGTAACATTAATTCTGCCAATCCATGAACATTTAAAATATTCCATCTTCTACAGTCTTCTTCAATTTCTTTCTTTAGTGTTTGGTAATTTTCATAATAGAGGTCTTTCACTTCTTAGATTTTTTCCTGATTATTTTAATTTTTAAATTGTTTTGAATCCATTGTGATTCATCAGCTGATAAATAATTTGTGTACAGGATCATATTTGATTTATGAGTGTTAATTCTATATCCTGCTACTATGATGAGTGTGGTTATGAGTTTTAAAAATTTCGTGGTGTAGTTTTGTGTCTTCTACATATAAAATATTGTTGTCAGCATATAGGGATATTTTGAGCTTTTCTCTTCATATTCATGTCCCTTTAATCTCTTTTTCAAAACTGCTCTGATTAGAATTTCAAAATTCATATGTTGAATAGAAGTGGTGAAAGAGAGCACCCTTGTATTTTTCTAGTTTTTAGAAAGAATGTTTCATTTTTTTTTCATTTGGAATCATGTTAGTCTTAGGTTTTTTGGTGTAGAGCTTTTAAAATGTTCAGTTACATTCATATTATCCCTATATTTTCTACCATTTTGAACATGAATGGATGCTGTATTCTGTAAAATGCTCTTTCTTCAACTATTGAGATAATTATATTAGGTTTTTTAAGTCTATTAATGAATTTTGTGTTGATTTCCATAGGTTGAAACATCCACATTTTTACATAATGCCATATTAGTAACTGTGGTATTCTGCTACCTTTCCTATACTCTACTATCCCCCCTCCCCTCTTCTCCCATCTTCTATCTCTACCCCCATCTACTGTAATTCATTTCTCTCCTTGTTTTTTTCCCATTCCCCTCACAACCTCTTATATGTAATTTTGTATAACAATGAGGGTCTTCTTCCATTTCCATGCAATTTCCCTTTTCTCTCCTTTTCCCTCCCATCTCATGTCTCTGTTTAATGTCAATCTTCTCTTCCTGCTCTTCCTCCCTGTTGTGTTCTTAGTTGCTCTCATTATATCAAATAAGACATTTGGCATTTGTTTCTTAGGGATTGGCTAGCTTCACTTAGCATAATCTGCTCTAGTGCCATCTATTTCCCTGCTCATTCCATAATTTTGTAATTTTTGTGCTGCATAATACTCCATTGTGTATAAATGCCACATTTTTTTATCCATTCATCTATTGAAGTGCATCTGGGTTGGTTCCACAGTCTAGCTATTGTGAATTGTGCTGCTATGAACATTGATGTGACAGTATCCCTGTAGTAAGCTCTTTTAAGGTCTTCAGGGAATAGTCTGAGAAGGGCAATAGCTGGGTTAAATGGTGGTTCCATTCCCAGCTTTCCCAGGAATCTCCATACGGCTTTCCAAATTGGCCGCACCAATTTGCAGCCCCACCAGCAATGTACAAGAGTACCCTTTTCCCCACATCCTCACCAGCACTTGTTGTTCTTTGACTTCATATTGGCTGCCAATATTACTGGAGTGAGATGGTATCTTAGGGTGATTTTGATTTGCATTTAACTGACTGCTAGAGATGGTGAGCATTTTTTCATGTACTTGTTGATTAATTGTATGTCCTCCTCTGAGAAGTGTCTGTTCAGGTCCTTGGCCCATTTCTTGATTGGGTTATTTGTTATCTTATTGTTTATTTTTTTGAATTCTATGTATAATCTCGATATTAGGGCTCTATCTGAAGTGTGAGGAGTAAAAATTTTTCCCAGGATGTAGGCTCCCTATTTACCTCTCTTATTGTTTCTCTTGCTGAGAAAAAAATCTTTTTACTTTAAGTAAGTCTCATTTGTTGATTCTTGTTATTAACTCTTGTGCTATGGGTGTCCAATAAGGAATTTGGAGCCCGACCCCACAATTTGTAGATCGCAGCCAACTTTTTCTTCTATCAGACTCAGAGTCCCTGATTTGATATCTAGCTCCTTGATCCATTTTGAGTTAACTTTTGTGTATGGTGAGAGGAGAGGATTCAGTTTCATTTTGTTGCATATTGATTTCCAGTTTTCCTAGCACCATTTGTTGAAGATGCTATCCTTCCTCCGTTGCATGCTTTTAGCCCCATTATCAAATATAAGATAGTGGTAACTTTGTGGTTTAGTCTCTGGGTCTTCTATTCTGTACCATTGGTCCACCCGCCTGTTTTGGTACCAGTACCATGCTGATTTTGTTACTATTGCTCTGGAATATAGTTTGAAATCTGGTATCACTGTACCGCCTGATTCACACTTCATCCTTAGAGGTGATTTTTTTATTTTTGGGTTTTTATTTTTCCATATGAATTTCATGATTGTTTTTTCTATATCTACAAGAAATGCTGTTGGGATTTTGACTGGCATTGCATTAAACCTATAGAGAACTTTGGGTAATATCACCATTTTGATGATGTTAGTTCTGCCTATCCATGAACAGGGTATATTTTTACATCTTCTAACATCTTCTTTTATTTCTCTCTTTATGGTTCTGTAGTTTTCATTGTATAAATCTTTCACCTCTTTTGTTAGGATGATTCCCAAGTGTTTTGTTTTATTTTTTGATAATATTGTGAATGGGGTGATTTTCCTCATTTCCGTTTCAGAAGTTTGGTCACTGATATACAGAAATGCTTTTGATTCATGCATGTTGATTTTATATCCTGCCACTTTGCTAAATTTATTTATTAGTTCTAGTAGTTTCTTTGTAGTCTCTTTTGGGTCTTCTAGGTATAGAATCATGCTGTCCACAAATAGTGATAATTTGAGTTCTTCTTTTCCTATTTTTATTTCTATTATTTCTTTCGTCTGTCTAGTTGCTCTGGCCAGTGTTTCGAGAACTATGTTGAATAGAAGTGGTGATAGAGGGCATCCCTGTCTTGTTACAGAGTTTAGAGTGAATGCCTTCAATTTTTCTCCATTAATAATGATGCTAGCCTGAGGCTTAGCATAGATAGCTTTTACAATCTTGCTTGGCAGTCCTTTGATTCTTCTTCTATTTCATCCATTGATATTGGTCTGTTCAAATTGTGTGTATCCTCTTCACTGAGACTGGGCAAATCATGACTTAAAAAATTTATCAATGTCTTTACTATGTTCTATTTTATTGGAATATAGGTTTTCGAAATAATTCCTAATTATCTTCTGTATTCCTTTAGTATCTGTTGTGATGTTGCCTTTTTCATCCCGTACATTAGTAATTTGAGTTCTCTCTCTTCTTCTCTTCGTTAGCATGGCAAAGGGTCTGTCGATCTTATTTATTTTTCCGAAGAATCAACTTTTCGTTTTGTCAGTTTTTTCAATAGTTTCTTTTGTTTCCATTTCGTTGATTTCCACTCTGATTTTAGTTATTTCTTGACTTCTGCTATATTTACTGTTGTTTTGCTCTTCCTTTTCTAGGGCTTTGAGATGAAATGTGAGCTCATTTATTTGTGATTTTTTTTCTTTTTTTGAGGAATGACCTTCAGGCGATAAATTTCCCTCTGAAACCTGCTTTCATTGTGTCCCATAGATTCCAATATGTTGTGCCTGTATTTTCATTTATCTCTAAGAATTTTTTGATTTCCTCCTTTATGTCTTCTGTAACCTATTGATAATTCAGTAACACGTTGTTCTTTTTCCATGTGATGTAGGATTTTTCCTTCCTTCTTTTATCATTGATTTCCAGTTTCATTCCATTATGATCAGATAAAATGCATGGTATTATCTCCAACCCTTTATATTTACTGAGGGTTGCCCTACAGCATAATATATGGTCCATTTTTGAGATGGATCCATGTGCTGCTGAGAAGAAAGTATATCCACTGGATGATGGTGGATATATATATATATTCTATATATATAAGTCTAGGATATTGATTGTGATATTGAGTTCTATAGTTTCTTCATTCAACTTTTGTTTGGAGGATCTGTCCAATGGTGAGAGAGGTGTGTTGAAGTCACCCATAATTATTATTTTGTGGTCTATTTGATTTTTGAACTTGATAAGAATTTTTTATGAACGTTGAAGCACCATTATTTGGTGCATAAATATTGATAATTTTTATGTCTTGTGGCGAATTGTTTCTTTTAACAGTATATAATGTCCTTCAATATCCCTTTTGATTAACTTAGTCTTGAAGTTGATTTTATTCCATATGAGGATGGCTACCTCTGCTTGCTTACGAGGACCGTGTGCGTGGTATATTTTTTTCCCAACCTTTCACCTTCAGCCTGTGTATGTCTTTTCCAATCAGATGTGTCTCCTGGAGGAAGCATATTGTTGGATTTGTTTTTTTTTTAATTCATGTTACCAGCCTATGTCGATTTATTGGAGAGTTTAAGCCATTAAGGTTTAGAGTTACTATTGACATATTGTTTGTACTTCCAGCCATGTTTGATTATTTGTCTTTTTTTTTCTTTTAATTTAGTTTGTTTCTCCATGATAAGCTTTCCCTCTGCCCTCTGTCTTTACTGAGGTATTTCCCACTGTTGGTTTTGGTTATTGTTTCTCAATTCTTCATCGTATTGTGTTTTGCTAAAGATGCTTTGCAATGCTTGTTTCCTGGCTGCAAATTCTTTTAACTTTTGTTTATCATGAAAGATTTTTATTTTGTGTCGTATCTGAAGCTTAATTTTGCTGGATACAAACTTTTGGTTGGCATCCATTGTCTTTCAGTCTTTGAAATATGTTGTTCCAGGATCTTCTTGCTTTCAGCATCTGTGATGAAAAATCCAATGTTAACCTTATTGCTTTACCCCTGAATGTAATCTGCCTTCTTTCTCTTGTATCTTTTAATATTTTCTCTTTGTTCTGTATATTGGATATCTTCATAACAATGTGTCTTGGCGTTGGTCCACTGTGATTTTGCATGCTAGGTGTCCTATATGCATCTACAATTTGTATGTCCATTTCCTTTTTTATTTCTGGAAAGTTTTCTGTAATTATTTCATCCAGCAGGTTGCTCATTTCCTTGGTTTGAACCTCTATACCTTCCTATATCCTGATGACTCTTAAGTTTGTTTTTATTATGTTATCCCATATCTCTTGGATGTTTTTCTCGTAATTTTTTACCAGCCTTTATGAGTTGGCTAGACTCTTTTCAAGATGATGTATATTGTCTTCATTATCTGATGTTCTGGCTTCTACTTGCTCCACTTTGCTAGTGATACTCTCATTTGAGTTTTTAGTTTTGTTTATAGTTTCCTTCATTTCTAGAATTATTGTTTGATTTTTCTATAATCTCTATCTCCTGATAAAGATGCTTAATTTTTTCTGTTCTCATTATGTAACACATTTTCAATGTGTTCTTTCACTATTTAAATTTGCTGTCTCATATCCTCTTTAAGGTTCTATTCCATCTGTCTAAGGTATTTCTTGAGTTCTTTGTTTGTGAATTTTTCTGATGCCTCTAGGTCTTACTGAATATTTAGGCTGTCCTGCACTGTTTGTACTCTTTTTCTTCCTTGGTTTCATTCTTTTCTATTGTGTTTTCTATTTCATTTTCTATTTCATAAAATAATTTGAGGAGTATTGGTGTTAGTTCTTCTTTAAGGATTTGGTAGGAATTGCTAGACAATTTATCTAGTTGTGGACGATTTTTAATTGGTAAGTCAAAATATTCATCTGTTAAAAATAAGTTGCTTCAATAATGCTAGAAATCTCTGGGTTCAGTGGTACAAACCTATAATACCAGCAGCTTGGGAGGATGAGACAGTAGAATTGTGAGTTCAAAGCCAGCCTCAGCACTGGCTAGGTGCCAATAAACACAGTGAGACCCTTTCTCTCAGTAAAATACAAAGCAGGGATGGGATGTGGCTCAGTTGATGAATATCCTCATGTTCAATCCACAGTACCAAAAAAAATAACAAAACTACAAATGTGAAAAAGAATTATGAATATGTATAAGTGTCCATGAATCATTCAGGTAACAATTAAAAAAGAAAGGGAAAAATATATTTTAAAAAATAGATCTCAATGCTTTTGTGGTGCCAGTGATTGAACCCATAACATCATGAAATTGAGGCACATTCTCTGTGAGTGGGCTACATTTAAAACTGTTGTATTCTACTTTTATTCCTTTTTTACATCAGTATAAGACATGAGGACATACAGATTGCATTCTGTAGAAGTTTGAAGTCTATAAATGTCTTCCACTTATGAGGAGGATTGAGAAAATTGACATCATATTGTATAACACAGTACTAAATGGACCATCCTCCTCTACTGGGACCAGATAAACTCTTCTTTATGAAATTTAAAAGTCTCAAAAAATCATAGTTTGGGCTGGGGTTGTGGCTCAGTAGTATAGTGCTCACTTAGCACATGATAAACACTGGATTCGATCCTCAGCACTACGTAAAAAAAATAAAATAAAGAAATTGTGTCCAACTACAACTAAAAAATATATTTTTTAAAAAAGTCATAGTTTATAAAATTGTCATCAAATGGTCTTTTACATCTACCTTGCCATGTGAAATAAGACTAGAATGTGAATAGCATGCATGAATTAAAATACTCCTTTTGAGTGGTGGATATAAACTCAGTTTATATAGTTTTAATAGTACAAGTCTTTTGTACTCCTCCTCCTCCACATCATCATCACCATCATCATCACCATCATTGTCAGCATCATCATCATTTATTTCACTGTTGAGATTGAAGCCAGAGCTCCTTCATTCTATGCAGTACATTACCATTTAGCTCGTTCCTCTGCATTACCAGTAGATTCTCTCAGAGTAAATGTCTTATTTGTTTGTTGTTGTTATATTGTTTCATAGTTTTAATGAAGTGAGAAAGAATTTGTTCCATTTGGAGAGACAATGTTTGGCTCATTCTGAAAGCATGAGTGAGTTCATAGCCTACTTAAATGTTTTATCATCAGCTATTACTACATAACATCTTGCTTCTACCTCCATAGTGCTTCTTTCTGTATTTCCCTATGACCATGTGGTATGGATAAGAGTGTATAAACTCTGAAGGTTGTCATCTTTCAACACTTTTGTCCCTAGGGGAAGTAAAGTTTTGTTTTTACCACACATAAGATAGAAAAGGGAGCTGGAAGTAAGAGATGAGCATATTTGCTGTCTCCTACACTGGAATGTCTTTGTAAGCTTTCTGTTCCTGATCTGTTTACTGCTTTTCTCTAATTTCTGTAGATGTTTTTTTCCCATACATTTGTTGACCATCTGTATTTCTTCTGTGAAGTGCCTGTTGAAATTCTTTGCTCATTTATTGAATTGGTGGGGGTAGGTTATGGTGTTATTATTAGTTTTAAGCTTTGTTTTTTGTTGTTGTTATTATTATTATTATTATTATTATTATTATTATTATTATTATTATTCTATCTTGGAAGTTAATGCATTTTCTGAGTTGCAGGTGGCAAAGGTATTTTTTCCTATTGTGTTGGCTCACTTTTCATGTTCTGGGTTTTTGTCTTTGCTGTGAAGAAGCTTCTTAATTTGATGAAGCACCATTTATTGAAAATTGATTTCACTTTGCATTGAGGGGCCTGCCCTTTCAGCATCTGCTTTTGACAGCTTGAGGGCATACAGAAACCTCTCCAAAGACAGTTGCAGATAATTTCTTTTGCTATATTTGCAGCAAAACTAGCTTTCATAGTGGCTATGTTCGAATTTACATATAGCAGTCATGAGAGGCCAGAGGGGATACAAAACATATAATATTATGGGAATCCTGCCACTAATAGTCTAGCAACTGCCTTGTACCAACTGGGGAGTAATTTCTTGTCAAAGGAGCAGGTAAATGGTGTTTGCCAGTGTTCTGACAACACTCTGTTCCAAAACATAGTGTTGTATATTAGGACATCCCTGCTGCACAATGAGAAAGATGAGCATTCCTTCATGTAGATCCAAGGTCAGGCCCACCAACAACTTTTTTTGCTTTAGAGATTTTATTAATAAGTCAGTTCCTGAGCTGATATATTGGAGTTTTGGGCCTACGTATTCTTCTCTCTGTTGCAGGGATTCTGGTCTAATACCTAAGTAATTGATCCACTTTGAGTTGAGTTTTTGTGCATGGTGGGAGGATTAGGGTTCAATTTAATTTAACTACATATGAATTTCAAATTTTCTTAGCACCATTTGTAGAAGAGGCTATCTTTGCACCAGTATATGATATTTGTGCCTTTGTCTAGAATGAGGTAATTGTATTTATGTGGGTTTGTCTCTGTCTTCTGTTTCATTGGTGGTCTTACCTGTTTTGTTTCCAGTACCATACTGGTTTTGTCTTTATAGCTCTGTAGTGTAATTTGAAGTCTGATATGGTGATACCTCCTGCTTCATTTTTCTTGCTAGGTATTGTTTTAGGTATTTTGTGTCTCTTGTTTATCTCTTTCTGTGGGCTCTGGAAGGAAGAGCATTTCTTTGGGCTCTGGAAGGGAGTTGCATTGAAATTTTATAGCACTTTTGGTAGTATGGTAATTTTGACAATGTTAATTCTGCCTATCTAAGAACATGGGAAGTCTTCCCATTCCTAGGATCTTTCTCAATTTATTTCTTGAGTGTTCTTTAATTTTCATTGTAGAGGTCTTTTACCTTTTTTGTTAGATTGTTTTCCAAGTGTTCTTTATGCTATTTTGAATAGAATAATTTTCCTAATTTCTCGTTTAGCTCATCTTTTATTGGAGTATAGAAACAAAGTTGATTTATGAATGTTACTTTTGTATCCTGAAATTTGATGAATTCATTTGTGTTCTAGAAGCTTTATAATGAGTATTTTTTTGAGGGGATTTTTTTTTTATATAGAATCACGTTTTCTTTCAACCGTGCTCATTTTAGCCCTTTCTTTCCTATTCATATTCCTTTAATTACATTTCTTTGCCAAATTGCTCTGGCAAGAGATTAAAGGACCTGATTTGTTCAGCTCTGTATTTATCATTCAGTCGTGAATTTGGTCTTCTGGTGTTTTATTCACTTATGATCTGATAGATTGCAGAGTATTATCTCTACATTTCTTATTTGCTAAGAGTTGCATTTTGTACTAATAGAAGTAGTGAAAGTGGGCATCCCTGTCTCTTTGCAGTTTTTAGAAGAAATTCTGTAATTGTTTTCCCTTCATAATTATGTTGTCCTTGGGTGTGTCATGTATAGCTTTTACAATGTTGAGGTATGATTCCTTCATTCCTATTTTCTCTAGTGTTTAAAGCATGAAAAAATGGGGATTTATGTAAAAAATAGATGCTGCATCTATTTTGATAATCAAGTGTTCTCATCTCTGTATCTATTTGTGTGATTAATTACATTTATTGATTTCCATTTGTTGAATCAGTGTTGTATTCTTGGGATGAAACCCACTTGGTCATGTGCACTATTTTTTAAAATCTATTTTTGTATGAGATTTAGCAGTATTTCATTGAGTATTTTTGCACCTATGTTCATCAAGGATATTAGCCTGAATTTTTCTTTTCTTAATGTGTCTTTGTGTGGACTTAGTATCGGAGTGAGATAGGCTTCATTTAATGAATTTGAAGAATTCCCTTTTTTTCAATTTCATGAAATAATTTGAGGAGGATTGGTGTTGGTTCTTCTTTTAAGGTTTGGTAGAAATTGGCTGAGCATCCATCTGGTCCTAGGCTTTTCTTTGTTGGTAGAGTCTTGATGATTTTTTTATTCTCATTATTTGAAATTGATCTCTTTAAATTTTCTATATACTTCTGGTTAAATTTGAGTAGCTCATGTCTCCTGGAATTTACTGATGTCTTTTAAATTTTCTAGCTTATTGGAGTATAGATTTTGAAA
Source organism: Ictidomys tridecemlineatus (assembly GCF_052094955.1). Taxonomy (NCBI): domain Eukaryota; kingdom Metazoa; phylum Chordata; class Mammalia; order Rodentia; family Sciuridae; genus Ictidomys; species Ictidomys tridecemlineatus. Next base: position 28,903,993 of record NC_135494.1, read on the forward strand.
AAATAGCTTCTATTTATGCTCTGTTTCAGTAGTATCTGTGCTGATATTTCCATTTTACCATAGGTTTTGGTGCTTTTCATTTTTCTCTGATAGCTTGGTTAATATTTATATATTTTGTTCATTTAAAAAAAATTTTGATTCATTTCATTTTTCAGTTTTTACACCTTGATTTTATCAATTTCATCTTTGATTTTGATTTTTACCTTTATTTTGCTGATTTTAATGTCTTTCTCTAGGTCTTTAAGATATAATGTTAGATTATTATACTCAGTAACTTTCTATTCTTTTAATGTATGGGCTCAATGCTATAAACATTTCTCTTAGAACTACTTTCATAGTGTCCCAAAGGTTTTTATATATTGTACCACTATTCTCATTTACATTTAATTTTTTTTATTTAAACTCTGATTTGTTCATCTATCTGTTCATTATTCAATAGTGAATTTAGTCTCCTAGTGTGAGTTTTTTTAAAAGTTTTCTTCTTGTTGATTTTTAGTTTTATTCCATTATGGTCTGACAGAGTTCAAGGTATTAGCTCTATTGTTGGTATTTGTGAAATGTTGCTTTATGTACTAAAATATGGTCTATTTTGGAAATTTTTCCCTGTGCAGCTAAGAAGAAAATGTATTCAGTCATTGATGAGTAAAATATTCTGTGCATTTCTGTTAAGTCCAAATTATTTATTGTAATTTTAATTTTACATGTAACTTTTGTTGGTATGATCTTTCTAGTGATGAGAGGAACATCTTAAAGTTTCCAAAATTATTGTGTTGTTATCTGTTTTATTCTTTATATTGAGAAGGAGATCTTTGATTACTTAGATACTTCATAGTTTGGAGCATAAATATTTACCACTATTATTTTTTTCTGTTGTATTACTCTACTAAGCAGTATGAAAATGGAATTTTTTTATCTGTTCTGATGAACTTTTACTCAAAGTCTATTATATCAGATATGAAAATAGATAACCTTGTTTTTATGATCCATGTTAATGATATGTTTTTCCCATCCTTTCACAGTTAGTCTGTGTATATATTTGTCTAAGAGTTGAGTCTCTCGGAGACAGGCTTTTGTTGGGTTCTTTTTTTTCCAAATCAATCTGCCAGTGTATATGTGATGATGAGTTGAGTCCATTAACATTCAGTGTTATTATTGAGAGACGATTTATGTTTCCTGTTATTTTGGTTCATTTCTACTTATCAAGTTGAAATAGATTCTACTTTGATTATTCATTCAGTTTTAGTTTCTGTATATTTTTATTTGCATATTTTATTTTTTTAATAGAATATTTATTGAGTGTGTTTTATAATGCCAGATTTCTAGTTGTGATTTTTTAAACTTTTGTTTATTATGGATGTTATTATCTCATATTAAAATCTGATATAATTTAGTATTCTATGCAGAATCCATTTTCTTTCAGAGCTTAGTATGTATTATTTCAAGACCTTTTAGCTTTTAGGGTTTTTGAAAAATCAGCTGAGATCTGGATCAGTTTGCCTCTGAATATGACCAATCATTTTTCAGTATCAACTTTTAAAATTCTATTATACGTAAAATTCTATACTTATTTTTTATGTTAGGCATTTTCATACTATTTTGTCTAGGAGTGTTGTAATTCTATATATTTAAAGTTGTATATACCTCCTGTGTTTAATTTTTTATTTCATTCTTAAGATTTTAGAAATTTTTAGTTATTTCATTGAAAAGATTGTTCATTTTTGGTTTTGATATTCAATACCTTCATCCGTCACAGTGAATCTTAAATTTGGTCTTTTCTTATTGTCCCATATATATTTTTTTTTAAATTCTGTTCATAGTCTGGTAATATCTTTTCTCCATGATGATCTTTATTTTCAATATTATGCACTACTTCTTTATTACCTGAATATTTGTCCTTTAAGTCATCTAGAGTATTGGTGATGCTTTGCATTGCATTTTTAATTTGGTTTATTGATTTCTGAATTTTGAAAATTCCTGATTGATTTTTCTTTAGAACTTCTATTTCCTTATTGATATTTTACTTCTGTGTCTTCTCTGTGATTTTACTTTTTACATTATCTTTTATTTAATATATAAATTGAAATATAAACTTTCAAAATTCCTTCTCTGATATTTTCTTCACTGTGGTTTTTGTGGAATCTGCTTTTGAGTCATTCTGGTTTGTTTGGCATGCTTTGTTCCCTTACTTGTTTATATTGTTTGTGTGTCTATTCATGTATCAAAATAGATCTCTAACAACAGAACTTCTATTCTGTGCATTTCTAGTGATCCTGTAGATATCTTGTGGCTCACAGATTGGTGGGGGAGCCAAGTAATTGCAACCAACTGTGCATATAAAAATATAGAATTAAATTGCATATTTAATTTTTATTTTCACACAAAGTTAGTTGGCACAATAAACAGAAATGTATCAACTTATATCAGTAATTACAGTAAGTAATCATGAGTTATATCTTTCATAAAATAAAAAATAGGTGTTTTTTATAGCTTCAATTTTATTAATTGTTGCTTTAGCATTAGTGGTGGTGTGTGGAGTTTTATAAACCAAGAGTTCTGGGAGAAATTAAAAATAGAATTCATTATGAAGAAAAAAGCATTGGTGATAGAAAAGGATTAGCAGTTTCAAGATGTGAGTAGGGCAGAAGCAAAGTGATATACAATGTATTGTTTATGAGGAAGAAGGAAAAATATGTAAAAGAAATAAAGAGTAAAGTGAGAATAATGGAATTTGACTGTTTGTAGGAGAAAAGAAATAGAAACAAAAGAAATAAAAGGTTTGAAACAGAACACAGTAGGCTAATTGAAAACTTTAACATTTAACAACAGAGTAAGAAAAATTACTATGTTTCAGAATAGTACAAATGAGAAAGCATAAACAAATATGTACAAGTGTATGAATGTCCTTCATGTATTCATCAGTACACATACAAAAACTAAAAAGAAAAACAAAAAAGATTGTTACTGAGACTATGTGCTTTCTGTCTCTTCCAAAGTGTCTTTCCATCTCTCAGTTTCCATTCTCTATGGGATGGTATGGGGAGCTGTGAAAGGTGATGTCAGCTACACCCCCAGGATATAGGTCATGCTAGGTTTTACAATATTTTCTCAGGGAAGGCAGTGAGGTCCTGTCTTTGCCCCAGGTGTTTCACTTCATGGGAAGTTACTAGGCATAAATAAATCGGTGAACACCTAGGACTCTACTTTACTCTTCTCCCCAGGCTACATTCATGGGACATGGATGCCAGTCCTTTACCAATTCTTTTTTTTTTCAGGGTACTATTCTTTTTTACCTATTTAGGTCTTCCCTCAAGCACCAAGGCCCATCACTTTTGTTTATTGAGATTTTGAAGCAACTGCCACTGGTCATGGGCACAGCTCTGTGAAGGGAGGAGAGGAGGACAGGCTCTCTTTGGCCTATCTGACTAGTGTTACCCCCAGGAGAAATACTGTCCATGCCAAAAATTCTCCTGATTTGCTAGGCTCAGTATATGTCTTGTGGATGGTGTCTTCCAGATTTATATATCGGATTTAGCCCCAACACATGGATCTAAATTCCCAGTCTGAGTTGGTGCCTTTGCAGTGCAGATGTTTAAATATGTCTCCAGCTTCAACTCTGTGTACATTCCAGGCAGACTGGTGGTGAATTTCCTGCCAAAGTTTAATGAGTAAAATAGCTTGACCCTGTGGTCCCACATTCTGCATTTCAAGACTGTCTGCTGTACTTTTCATATATATAATCAGTTTTAGGTAGACACAGTATCTTTATTTTATTTTACATGGATTGAAACCAGTGCCTCATGCATGCTAGGCAAACATTCTACCACTGAGCCACAACCTTAACCCCTTGTCTGCATCACTTTTCAGTCTTCTTTTGCCCTAATGTACTGATTTCCCCCAATCATATCAAATCCTAAGCTCCACCTCTGTTTCTCATCTTTGTCTTATATACCCCAAATTCCTCAGTTTTTAAGGTCTCTGTCCAATATTGAGTATCAGTGGCATGCTTTTATCTCCCACCTCACAGAGAAGCAGTTTTCTCACTCTCTGAGTACCATATGGTGGAGCTGTGAAAAAATCCACTTTCTTCTAATTCTTCATCATGTCTACCCTTGTTTGACACTTATATATTTATGCTACTTTATTTGACAATGGTAAGGTTTTATTCCATTTTTGCAACTTTTAATATGGATTATGATTATGGGACCAATGATTTACTTTTAAGTATCAAACTTTTATAATTCTTGTTGTTTATTCCTTGGATTTGATAAGTATAAATAGGGAAACATAGGAGTTGTTAATGCATTTATTACTTTCCTGTAATAAATACAATTAATATTTATTTTAAAAATTTCTCCGAGTATGGGTCTGGAGGAACATTTTATAACAAAACATCAGAGTCATAAAATTTTATATTTTATATTTATGTTTTTGATTAATTATATATTTTACTATTTTATTTAATAGTGAAACAAAGTCCTAAAGATGGCTCATTAAGAATGTATGAATTTATTGATTTTAAATAAAAAATGTTTATTAACTAAGGGGAGCGTGAAGGTAGAAAAAATTGTTGAGTATTCTACTGTGGGACAGACACCACATTCAGTTAACACTTGTTTCCTAAAGGTATCTTATAAGCACTTTGAAAGTATCTGTGCTATTATAATCTGTTAATTACTAATAAAGAGTTGTCATTCATAGAGGTTGACTATTTGTTCCATATTTGTGTAATTAATAAGTTTCAGGCCTGTGTTTTGACTGTAGTCTTACCTTGCTGACAACTCCATTGTGTTGTTCCACTGTTGAGGTTGATACCAAGTGAGACCTATGTAGGAAAAATCAATTTTATAATTTATTTAAATATGTCTGACAAATTTATTCTAAATAACATATATATTCACATTTTAACTTTCATATTGTGAATCATCAATTTAGAAAGTCAAAGGCAGTTGTGTGTTAATTCTGATTTATATTTTACCTGAAAATCCAGGTTGTAGTCCAACAATTTGTCATTATATTGACAGTTCCACTAGTAATCAGGATTTCTTCTTAATATATCAAAAGCTTTTATCAAAAATCTCACAGAGCTATGGTTTCATAGTTTCTAATAAACAAGAAGATCAGGCAAGTGTTGTAGAAAAATTATTTTACTGAAAGTTATGAATAACATTATTTAGACAATGTTGTATTACTTGTATTAATCCTTATAGGACATTTTAATTTCTCTACTTCCTAATTTTCCAGTTAGTTTCTCTTCAATTACTACCCCTAACAATTTGATGAAGACTTTTACTTTTATACTTTTTTTTTCATTTTTTATGACTAAAACCTTATATTTAATTTTTATTTGTATTTTCTGTTTTGTTCTCTTTGAGTTTTTGTTTTATTTTGTCAATTGAATATTTTTTTTCTTTTGACAGATCAAAAGTTTATAAATCTCAGAATTTTAAGGAAATTTAGAAACCTTCTAGTCTTTCAGCATGTGTTCTACATGCCAGCCAAATGATCGTTTTGAGGATGTACCTGGAACTTAAATATATTAAAGGAAGTTTTCTGGGTACAAACAATAACAACAATGAGATTTAAATTTTATTTTCTTAATTCTGAGCTCAGTAAATTTTCTGGTTATCATTTTAAGGTGATTTTCTAAATAATAGATTGAAGATTGACTATAGGAACCGAACTAAAGAGGACTAGACTAGAATTTTTAAGTGAACACAGTGGGAGAGGATCAAAATTTAACTACTGAAGGAAAGGGCTATAAAAGTATTTACCCAGAGTAACAATACTGTGTTGGGTAGGAATGAGCATTTTAAAAAAGAGACCAAAATCTTAGGGTTTATGATTAGTTTCATGAGCTCAAAACAGGAATGAAGGACACAAAACATTAAAAGCTCTCTATACAGGAATATTAATACAAAATTTAGAGGAACTCTTAATAGCTGGTATTTTGCCTGTTTTCATCTCTGCAATGCATGAATGGATTAGAGACTAGTGAAACAGACTGTGGAAATTGCTAGAATACATGAATCTGGACACAAAACAGGTTTTTATTCACCTTCACTTTCTTTCCAAATTGCTGATATTTTTAAAATGTACATGTAGTGCTTGGCAAAGAAGTGATTGGCAGGAAAATTTATTATAAAGCTTCAGTTGAGTAGTTGAAAAGGTATTCAGACAGGCAGATTATTGAGACTCCATTTAGTTTAACCTTGTGTCAGAAATCTGAATATTCAAGGGATGTAGATTTCAAGTTTAGAGACTGCCACTAAGTTTTTCAGATGAGTTACTGGGAAATGGATTCCCAGAGGAAGGGAGGGTATTTACATAATAGCTAGGGAAAGAGAGGTACAAATACCAAGACTCTGCTTTTCTGGCAGTCTTTTCCCCTGGGTGTCTGAGTGCTTGTAAATGGTTTAAAGTGCTTACTAGTTTATGAGGACCTGAATAAAGTGAGACCTGTACAGAAAAAATCAGTTTTATAATTTATTTCAATGTTTATGACAAAAATATTCTAAATAACATATATATTCACTTTTTAACTTTCAGTAATTTTTAAAGTTCCAGAGAAATCTGTGCATTATTTGTGGGTAGAGGGAATAAATAGTGTATTTTTATTGATGATTTCCATGCTGAAGAACAACATTGCTTAGTATTTGACTCCTGAATATTCACGAGAGAGAACTGTGCCTCTTGTTATTTTTTCTTGTGATTCCAGAGGTTTGTTTCAGTTCAAGTGAAAAAAAATTTTCAGCCATTAATTGGGTTTTAAATTCAGCATTCAAGACAGGCAATTTGCAAGAACAAATTATTATCTGTTTCTGCTCATGTACTTGCTATAGCTCTGAATTGGAACTAAGTGCCTTAATATCTATATTGAATATTTTATAGATTCACTGCAGTAGAGTCAGAAAAAGGTGAACACAAGCTATTTTTTTAATTGGAGGTCACATTTTAATTAATCAATCAAGAAACACCATTTAACATGTTACACCTTAAATTAAACAGAGTTTATTTTAAAAAGAAAACTATTCAACATTTTTGTTATACATTTTTGCTTTAAAGGTCTATCAAAAAATCACACTCAGATGATTCCTTGTTTGAAATGGTTCAAACAGCTATGAAGCTCCTATTAAGGTAAAGTGATTTTTTGTAAAAAACCTCATGTTCTTGCTCTGAATTTTGTGTTTTAAGATGTTAATGTTGAAAATTTAGCTATATTTCTTTTATATTTTATATGAATATTTGCTAAGAATCCATTTTATAGAATTATGTTGATTTTTTAAAAAAAATGCTTTTTGTATCACTGTTCTCTCAAGTACTTGGGGATCATGGGAGCTGGAAGTAACAATGGGTTGTGAAATACATAGTGAAAGAAAAATTGCATTAGAAACAGCTTTCTAACTGTAGAGGAAATATAATATTTATTCAAGGATTTTTTGTAGCAGTTTTCATTACTTTTGCTTTTAAAACATTCTTGCATGACTTACAATACTCATGCCTAAATTAATTTTTATAAAATTGTGAAATTTCCCTGGTGCCTTTAATTTGGAATATATAATATACATTGCACATAACTTTTTTTTTTAACTTGGACACTTAATATTTTGGTATCATGGCATTTGAGGAGACCTGTATTCTCTATTTCTTTCCATGGCTCCATATTTATACTAAAGTAATATTGGGAATTATGGCAACCCAGAAATCTAGAATCTGTATATTAATACTTCTATTAAAATGGCTTGCATATCCATACTTTGAGTCTTTCCACTAAAAGTGTCAGTAATTAAAAAAAAACTCTAAGTAAATAGCAGAAAGATTATAAGAACAGAAAGAAGTACTAGGTCCTGAATTAGAACAAATTATATTCTATGTTTTTATAATTATATTCTAGTATATAACTTCTACTTTGATGTATAACTGAAAAGAACCAATAAAAATTCTAAAGAAATTTGAGGTAATGAAATTCTCTAAAAATTTACTCTTTATCTAATCAAAGAATAAATGGTGTGTGAAAATTAATAATTAGTTCTGGAAGCAGAAACACTCAATAATTGTATGGTAATATTTTAGTTTCAGAATTGTTTTTTTTCCATCATAGTTTCTTAAAATATATAGATTCTATGTCAAATTTTGAAATTTCAAATTTTAGGTGTTTCTGTATTTACTTACTTTAATGTTTATTGTAAAACACTACTATTTTTATGAACTATTCCACGTTAGGAAATATATTTGCAAATATCCTGAAGGAGCTAAAATAAGGTTAAATGTAAATGATATCTTTTGTTTTTGAAATTAATTTTATTTCAGTTATGAAGAGCTAATGGATAAAATTTATTATTCATCTATTTTTATGTTGAACATTTCTACCTCTAGTTTTCCATGTGAGAGAAATACATGATATTTGTTTCCTGAGTCTGGCTTATATTATTAAACATTATGCTTCCCTGTTTTATTCATTTTCCTAAAATTAACTTAGTTTTTTTATTCTCTATGCATAGAAATCGTCATTGTTTATATATATACCACACTTTCTTTATCCATTCTTTTATTAACTAGCATCTAGCCTGATTCTATAACTTGCCTATTATTAATAGTGTCATGGCAAGATGGGCATATGTATATTTCTAAAATAAGCTGACTTTAATATTTTCTGGTAAGTACTGAGTAGTATATTTGAATAATAAAGTAGTTCTATGTTCAGTTTTTTAGTAGCCTTCATATGAATTTCCATAATGATATAGTAATTTATGTTCCTCTCATTCACATGTAAGAGATTTTTCTCCTCATCTTCCCAGTATTATTTGCCTTCTTATTGATTGCTTTTTTGAATGGTGGAAAATGGGAGCTTGATGTTATTCTGATTTGCATATTCCCGATTGATAAAGATGTTATGGTTTTTATTTTTTCCCCTTAAGTGTTGTCCATTTGTATCTCTTATTTTGATAACTAGTTGTGCATTTGCTCATTTATTGAAAAGTTTTTTTTGTTTTTCTGGTAGTAAGATATTTGCATTAATATTTTTAGAATATTAATTCTCTGTCAGAAGAATAGCCGTCAAAGCTTTTCTCCATTTCTGGAGGCTACCACTTCTTACTGTTTTGTGTTTCACTTACTATGCAGGAATTTTTCAGTTTGATGCACCCTCTCTTTTATTTTTATTGGTTGTTCAAAACATTACAAAGCTCTTGACATATAATATTTCATAAATTAGAATCAAGTGGGTTATAAACTCCCATTTTTACCCCAAATACAGATTGCAGAGTCACATCGGTTACACATTCACATTTTTACATACTGCCATATTAGTGACTGTTGTATTCTACTACCTTTCCAATCTTCTACTATCCCCCTCCCCTCCCCTCCCATCTTCTCTCTCTACCCCATCCACTGGAATTCATTTCTCTCCTTGTTTGTTAGCCCATTCCCTCACAACCTCTTATATGTAATTTTGTATAACAATGAGGGTCTCTGAAGCACCTTCTCTTATTCATTGTTTCTCTTATTTTCTGAGCTGTAAGGGGCTCTATTCAGGAAGTTATTGCCTACATACTGAAGTGTTTTCCATATATTTTCTTCTAGTATTTGTAAACCTCCTAGTCTGGTACATATGTCTTTAGTTTTTTCTTAATAAACTCTTTTACAGTGCTAAAAAATAGGCATCTAGGTTTCTTCTTTTACATATAGACATCTAATTTTTCCAACACTTTTTCTAAAATTTTGTTTGTCTTTTCTCCAAAATATGTTTTTGGTGTCTTTGCCTAGTATCACATTACTGTACCCCTGGGTTTGCTTTCTGACTTCTTTTCTAACCATTGGTCTATGGGTCTTTCTTTACACCAGGACCATGATTTTTATTACTATGACTCTGTTTTATATTTTGAAATTGGGCATTGTGGTTTATCCATTGTTTCTCTTATGATCAGTATCACTTTTTCTAAGTATTTTTTTGTTTGTTTGTTTTTCTTCAATACAAATTTAGAAGTAGTAATTTTCCCCCCATTTCTGCAAACAATATCATTTGAATTTGAATGGGAATACATGGAATCTATAATTTATTTATGGTACTATGCCCATTTTCACAATATTAATTCTGCTTCTCTATGAACATAGCAGATCTTTTTACTTCCTATTGTTTTCTTATTTTTTCTTCAATGTGTAATTATTCTTGAAGAGGTCATTCACTTTCTTGTTTAGGGTTATTCCTAGCTATTTTTAAAGTTATTTGAATTAGCAATTAGTCTTGCTTTATTCTCTTTAGGTTTGCTATGGTATATAGACAAACAGTTTATTTTAATGTGTTTATTTTGTCTCCTGTTACTCTGATGAATTCATTAATTATTTTTTTTTATGAATTCATTAATTAAAGTAGAATTTTCGTAATATATTATTTATGTTCTTCTAATAATAGGATTAAATCATTTGCATATAGAAATAATTTAAAATTTTAATTATCCTATTTGAATCCCTTTTATTTCTTTCCCATTTTCTAAAATTTTAAGTACTGTGATTAGTGAGATTGGCAGAAATGAACATCCTTGGGTATTTCCTGATATTAGAGAAAATATTCTTCTGCATTTTACTATTGGCTTTGGATTTGGTATACTTGGTCTTTATTTTAATAAAAATCTCCTATTTCTAATCTCTCAGGGCTTTGTCATGAGGGCCACTGAATTTGTCAAAGGCTTTTCCTGCCACTTCTTAAAAGATCATGTAATTTTGCTCTTGATTCTATATGTGATGTATTAGTTTTATTGATTTGCATGTATTGAATCATCCTGGATCAAAATCAGCTTTTACGGATTTTTTTGGTATGTGACTAGAGTCTGAAACCAAGAGCATGGTATGAAGGAACCACATCCCCAGTGCCTTTTATTATTCACTTTGATAACTGGTCTCACTAAATTTCCCAAGCTGGCTTTCAAATTACAGTGTTCCTAAAACAACCTGATGCTTTTCTGAGAGTATAGACCTACACTACTATGCCTGATATGTATGTTATTTTGTAATGTGTTGTTGAATTTGGTTTGCAAAGATTTTATGAGAATTTTTATACTATGTTCCTCAAGGATATTGATATCTATTTTTTTTCTTGTTCTGTCCAATCTTCACTTTTTCACTCAGGGTAATACTTTTCAGAATTGCTTTTGAAGCATCTTTCCTTTGCTCTTAAATGCAATGGGGGACTAATATCAGTTCTTCTTTAAATATCTGATAAAAATTAGCCACATATTAACCTCTGAACCTCTGGTCCATAAGGCTTTTTATTATTGCTTCAACCTAATTGCTTGTTATTGAGCTATGGTTTTCTCTATCTATTTGATTCAACATTTTATGACATATTTCATTAATATCACTTAGATTTATTTATCTTTCGATTTTATTCTTTAAAATAGTCTAAATTATTTTCACATTTATTGAAATATAAGTTCTCTAGTAGTCTCTAGAGATCTTCTAAATTTCAATGGTATCTGTTTTAATATTTCAATTTTGTTTCTGGCTTTATTCATCTGTATCTTTTGTTTTTATTTTGGTTACCTTGGCCAAGGGTTAATCAAGTTTATTTACCATTTTAAAAACAAACTCTTTGTTTCATTATTACTATGTTTTTTTATAAAATTATCTATTTTATAATTTTGGCTCTGACTTTAATGAATTATTTTCTTGTCTTGGTTTTAGAATTAATTTATTTAGGTTTTTCTTAGACCTTGGGATGCATTATGAGATTTTTAAATTGAAATATCTTAGATTTTCAAGTGGAGGTAGCCCTTAGTATAAAGTGTCCTCATACAACTGCTTTTGGTGGATTAGTGAAGAGATATCGGAAGGTTTAGAAAAAGTACTGGGCAGTAAGATTATTCTAAATATATTATATGCATTTCTGTATAATGTATATGCATTTCTGTATATATATATATATATATATATATATATATATATATATTCCACAACCCTTACCCTCATGTTGATAGTTCTCTATTATTCTTCTATCTTGGTTTTATAGAGTTAGTAGACAAATGAATATAATATTTTGCTAATTGCAGAGTACATATAATACTGTGATATAAAATATTTCAATTTTTAATGTGTACTTTTCTAGTTTTTAATCTAATTTATTTCAAATCTGGAAAATTAGGTGTCTCCTTAGAATACTGATTAGGCAATCTTCATATAATTCATCAGTTGTTTAATTTTACCAGATGACTATCTCTCAGATTCTTCCTCAAAATAGTGTTGGTCATTCATTTGGTGATACACATCAAAGAGAAAAAGATGGTATAAATGGACATACAGAAGGTAACAACCACTTAGTATAAAATCATTGGATATAATGCATGTTTAAAACATGAGTACTAGTATGATTTAATAGCGGAAGAAATGAAAATAATAAATAGTATGGGAGTTGAAATAGTGTATCTTATCAAGTTGCAACCACAGGGTAAGTTGGAGTGGTCCTAGAGGAGCTGAGTTATTAAGTCCAGACCTGCTGAAATTAGAGAAAAGTTGGGACATAATAAAGGGGAGAGAAGAATTCGGAAATGAAGAATGAGAAAAGACTATCGATAACAACAAGCAAAAAAAAAAAAAAAGAAAAAGAAAAAGAAAAAGTAAGCAGATGCACATTTATGATGGCCTGATGAAACATCCTTGGAAAGATTATGACTTCTAATACATCTACAAATTAGAGTACAAAATAGGGAGAATTTTAAATAGGTGAAATAAATGGCCAGACACATGGTGCATGCCTTTATTCCCAATGGCTCTGGAGGCTGAAGACAGAGAAATAATTTTTATTTTAAAGCCAGCTCAGTAATTGAATGAAGCCCTTATATATTCAGCAAAACCCTTTCTCTAAATAAAATATAAAAAGAAATGTGAATGTTGCTCAGTAGTTAGACACCCATGGGTTCTATCCCCAGTACCAATAACAAAATAACAAAGCAAAAAGAAACATCAAATATACATGTTAAGTTAGAGGAATTGGTAGAAGATTAAGCATGCCTAGAAACTCTCAAATTTTATTGAATCATATGTTGGGGACCATGTACAAAATGTATGTTCTGACTCAGCAGGTCTTTGGTTCTACGTCCTGAATACATTCAAAGATGCTTCCCATGCTACTTGATTCACAGACTCCCTTCTGATTTGCAAGAGCAGTTGAATAAATTGCTCTTTAGAAAATCTAAATTAAGAGCCATTGTGACTTAGTTCATGGCATAAATATATTAAATAAAGAATAAATCTTGCTTTGTTTTTGATTACGTCTGTTGGCAAAGGGGAAGAACAAATGGATGAAACACAGAAATTGTATTTTTCAAAATATTTTTTGTAGTTTTAACCAATGACTTTATTTATTTATTTATCTATTTTTATGTGGTGCTGAGGATCGAACCCAGAGCCTTGCAGATGCAAGGCAAACACTCTACCACTGAGCCATAACCCAAGCCCCCGAATTGTATTTTCTTAAAGATTTTTTGAGTTGTTAATTGACACAATACCTTTATATTAGTTATTTAATATAGTGCTGAGGATTCAACCCAGTACTTCACATGTGTTAGACAAGCGCCCTAAGACTGAGCCTGAACCCAGCTCCTAGAAATTGTATTTATAAGATACAGTTACTGCATTGGGAAGCAAAAGTAGTGGGAATAATCTAAACAACAACAACAAAAAAAAAATCAAGACTACAGATCTAGAGATAGCTTTTGAAAATCAAAGGGAGGGGGTAGTGAGGAGGGAATAAAATTAGGTAGGTAATTTTGAAGATAATAATAAGGAGACCGAGGTAATGCATTTCAGCAGGTTCCACTATATTTGCCTTCAAACAAACGTGAGAATTACTACTCCAGAGATGGTTTTAAGCAGGGGAAACTGTTAGAATTGGGGAAACCAGCCACTTTAATTTCTTTGCTGCATAACTACCAAGGATAGAAATGTATTGATATCAGTATTTGAGATCAGAAACATAGCATTTAAAAAATATGGGGCATTTAAAAAGACAATTAGTTTTTTTTTTTTTAATGAAACCATGGCTTTGGGCATGCTAGGAATGCACTCAATTACTCTGCCAAGTCTTTTTCCTCTAAATAGCTAGTATTCTGATATGACAGATATTTTATGAAAATCTTTGAAAGTCTGAAAAGTTATATCAAACAAGGCTTATTTTGTAAACAGCAGACTCTTTAGGTTAATAGGTTGAATACTAAAGCTGTTATTTTTTGTATATATGCTAATGAATTTGAAATATAAAAGGTTTTTCATGTCTGCTAATTCTTTTGCATTTCAGTTCACTTTTCCCCTTTGGATTAACATATATTAATATTTTATGATTATTAAAATTATTTACTAGATACAGTTCCTATGTCTTCTAAAATGAATGAATCAAGAAACTTTGAGTGGGTCAGACCAGAGGATATATTAAAAGAAGATACACCACTGTCCTCCATGGGTATTGAAAAATGATTATTTTAATAAGTGTATACAAAAGCTGATCATTTCTCAGAACTTTCCTCAATGCAAATTAATTATACTTTTCACTTGACGGTTATCACAACTTTGGACTTACTATATTGTAGGACAAATGGAGGAACAGGATACATACCTGTAATAAAGTTAATGAAATGATTGTGATAAGCTACATTAAACATACCTGTTGTTAAATTATTTTTCTTATTTTATATAATTATGCCCCAAAGTTTTTCCTTTGCTCCTCTTATTAGATATCCCCATTGTCTCAATCAATTGGCACTTTACTTGGCATATGTGCATTCCCTATTATATTTGTGATAATTGGAATTGTAATCTCACTTTTGAAAACTTAACTCTATGCTTAATTAAACTAATATTGGATGTTTTTCTTCAATATATTTGAATCATGCTGCTGTACTCAACAAAAACCAGCAAACACAGAAGTCCAAATGTTAAAATATTATTTATCAAAGCTAACCCTTGGAACTTGACTCCATGTCAATTCAGCAGGAAGGTGTGGGTGATTTTGTCATATTCATGTTTTGTGAATTGTGTATCCCTTTGGCTTTTCAGTATTTCAGAATTTCACACATCCTGTTGTGCAGGTAATTATAAACTTCTATGTTTATCTGGA
Organism: Ictidomys tridecemlineatus; assembly: GCF_052094955.1. Classification (NCBI taxonomy): domain Eukaryota; kingdom Metazoa; phylum Chordata; class Mammalia; order Rodentia; family Sciuridae; genus Ictidomys; species Ictidomys tridecemlineatus. The sequence continues at coordinate 28,919,093 of NC_135494.1, forward strand.
ATTATTAACTGTGTATAGTATAAAATTTACAACACGTATTTAATATCTACATTCCTAACCCATACAGCCTATATTAGACAGGAAGTATTTTCTTCAAAAGAATACAGTGGGGAAAACAGAAGAAAGGATATGCAAATCAGGTAAAAAATATATATACATATACATGCATATACACATACATACATATTCCAGTGTCTATATTGGCATATAGGTTTAAAATTATATCTTTAAAGTCACAACAAAATTATTTCTAAAAGAATCTTTATCTCAGACATTTTTAAAATTAAATTTCCCAGAATTCTTATACCTCTTAGGTGAATTATGAGCCTCTATTTTCCTCCAAAATTTTATAAAAACTTATTGCATAGCTGCCAATAATTTCCACATCTTGGGAGAAGAACATAAAACTATGTCTGAACCCAGAGATTAAGTATAGTGTGTGAAACAAGACCCAAACAAAATTTAATTTAAATTCTAATATAATACCCACCTTATTGAATAATTACATTGAACACGTGTTGTACTTTATGCAGTTGTGGATTCTATTTCCTTTATCAGTTGTGATCATCTCTGAATTAAACCATACAAAGTATTATTGTGTATTCTTTATATTAATCATTTTCTATAAAACTAATAGAGTATTTTTAGGAAATTACTCTTTTATGATTTTTATTGACCCAGAGTTGTAAATTCAAAACTACTTACACAAACCACTTTATATATTCCCTCTTCATGCTTTTTTTTCTTTTCTTGTTTGCTTTTGTTTTTAGTTTACTTTTCAATGGTGGGGACTGAACACAGATACTTTGGCATGGTAAGCAGTGGCTCTGCCAAGAAGCATTTTCTCTTATTCATTGAAAGGTTGGGTAAATCCAAGATTCAGGAAACTGACCCCCAAGCACTAAAATGAGTCCCTTAACATACAAAAATGAGAAATTCAAATATTAGATGGTAAACCCAAAGAACTTAAACAGTTGGTGTGTTTTATTCTAAATGCCATTTGAAACCTTCTGTAACAGTACAGAGCCTCTTATTTCAGAGACCCAGCTTTGTTCTCCATTACTTAATGGAATTTCATTCTACACTGGTCCCAGAGAATGATATATTCTCTATTTTTCATGAAACATTTTTTTTCCATTCTGGCCTGCTTCCCTCTATTTTGCACTCCTGCCACCTTATTATTCATTTCTGCTCATGCATATGCTCTCCACACTCATCCTATCTTCAGCATTTGGAGCCATCCAGCTACAATGCAAAGGTGACTATGAACCTCTCTAGAAGATACAAGGCCAGCTTTTAAAATTACCCAGAAATCTTCCATGCATTCAGCCTAACACTTTATCCTTTCCCCTAATTTTACTGTCATATTGATGGCTCCTCACCAATCCCTATATTTTCAGACAAATACTGACCCATTTAATGCTTCACTCTGTGTCTAGCTACAGCCTTTTAAGCTTTCCCCATTTTCTGCCTCTTACTGGTAACCTCATTCCTTTAGTCTCTGCTGAATCCTAGCTCTAGGAAAGCCTTTATTCCTGTAACCTTTTTACTCTATTCTCATAGGGAACATAATAATTCTCACCTTTGAGAGGTGAGAATTATTAACTGTTGATGTGAAGGTGATATAAAAGAGGTCTTCTCAAGTTCAGGAGCAAAAGGGCTAGACAGGGGAAGGAGTCATTTACAAGTCAACTGGTAGGAATCTAGTTGAACATTGGCTGAAATGCTGAGACATCTCAAGGGGGTAAAAAGCAGTTTATGACAAGGAGATTGATAATCATGCAGGACTGAACAGACTAAGTCTTACAGAACAACACATTTGTTTAGAGTAATGTAGAAAAAATATTGCATATGCAAGATGTTCATTGATAACAGTAGAGTGTAAGTCACTGTGGAAATGACTATTGATGAATAGTTGTTTTTAAAAGTTACTGTACTGTTATGGGGAAGAAAATACCAAATTGTGTGTATCCCCACATTTCTATAGTGTTTTTAAAATTTAATTCTGGCAAATTTTCATTCATCTTGAGTAAATATACCTTTGAGATATTCTGGTTTCTTAAACCTGGTGATACATAGTGTCTTCTCAGGTAGACTATTGAAGTTTTATACCACTAAAAATATTCCCTGAAAAAAAATTCTCTGCTGGGTACAATGGAACACCTCTAAACACAGCTATTGGGAGACTGATACAAGAGAATGGCAGTCTCAGGCCAAAACAAACACTTTAGAGAGACCCAGTTTCCAAAAATAAACAAATATAAAACTCTGGCAGAGCTTTTGCCAATGTTGCAATGTTCTAGGTTTAAATCACTTAGTACACACAAGTATACCCCACCAATAAACAGTTAAAGAGGTAATAGCATTTAAAATTCAAGCTTATTATCACTTTTTTTTTTTGGCAGTCTATCATTCACTCTAAATGTTCTAAGTTTACGTAAATCTACATACATTTTTCAGCTAGACCACTTTGGTTCTCATCATCTGAAGAAGAGAAGGAAGGTCTTGATAACACCAAAAATAAGCAGCCACAGGTGTGTTCCCTCAGATATATTTTTTAAAACTTCTGATTTCTTACTGTATTCCTTAATTTAAGAAAGTCAATATGGGCAAATTTGATTACCTTTCATAACAGTTGTTTGAAATCTAAAGATGATAATTTAATATTGAAACCTAATAGAATTTAACTGGTTATGAATCTGAAAATAGCATTAAAATTCAGGATAACATATAGATAAATATTTTTCTTATGATTCAGGCAGAATATTTTTCTGAATATTATTTACGTTTCTGTTTTTTTAACCCCTGAAAATTATGAAGAAGTTAAAATTAGTGGTTTTGCTAGTAACCATTTTAATTAATGAACATATATAGTGGTGATGGTCATTGAGTACATTTATGGTAAAAGATGGTCCTTCCCAGTGGCTCAGTTTAGTTACATATAAACATGGAAAATCACACCCATCTCAGGTGCTCTAAGGGTATCAAAGGCAGAGTGAAAGACACACATACATGCAGATCCTAATCAGACAGTAATTTCAGACCAGTTTCTCTCATACACTCAAATGTACATAGCTCTCACACCCAGCCCATGAATGGCTTGTAAAATCCTTGGATTCATTTACTATTCTAAAAGCCATAATTCTGGGTTTCATTTGGTCTGAGGCTCTCTACGATGCCTCTCCAGGGTTTTTTTTTTCCATAGCTGCTCTTTTTTTATATCCAGAATGCACACAGAAGCCAATATGACTCAAGCTATGAAAAATAGTCAGGAAGTCCTGTACATTTTTGTGCTGTCATTTTTCTTCATTGGTGTACTATTTAGTTCTCTCTCAGAAGAACATGGTTGTTTACTCTACCCAGATCCTGTGTGTTGCTTTCTAACAGTACCATAGAAACATTTCTTCAACCTACATTGTCATTTTGTTAAACTAGATTTTCTCTCAGTGAAACACTTACTATAAGCTTTTTAGATCCTGTGAGACTGTAATGACCAAAATGAGGCAAGTCTAATAAAGTCTTATTCCTGCTCAACATCACATAATTCCAAATTTCTTATCACACCGAGTCTCATAAGTCTGTTACTTAAAACATTTAATGCAACATAATATTAATTATATTTCTCAAGAACGTTTAATTGAGTATTTAATGCATTCTCATCTTGTGGGATTGTGATATATGGTTGTTTACACTCTTAGAATACATGCATTTATGTTATTAAATCTTCAGGAATACTTTTTCTATGATATCCATCCTGCTTTTACCAAATCAGGAGCCATTGAAAAACAAAAGTTCAGCTTCATCTGAAGTACAAATTCTAGGTTTCCCTCTGGAAAATATGACTGTCCTTATCTACATTTTAGTTATCTGCTTTCAAGATCAAAATTTGGGTGATATCTAAAAGAGTGATAGTGAAGTTTTAATGTAGCTTATTGGGGTCCTTTATTTTGCAGGTATTTTCTGAGGGTGGTCCACAGATGTGTATTTCTCACTCATCTGGAGAGAAACATTATATAGCAAAAGAGAAAGCAGATGGACATGTCCATGGTAAAAACTACATACTCTACACAGTTCTTTGGACAGAATATTGATTTCTAACATGAGTGCTGATTTATTTTAATACTTAGAAAAATGAACCTAGTAAACATGTAATAATGAAAAAGTGAGAAAGATAATGAGTTGTTTCTCTTAAGACCAAAGTCCAGCAGCAGGTTATAGTGGGAGTGTCCCTCTTAGTTTCTATACAAGACAGGCATAGATCATAGGGGAGTTGGAAATTGTGAAGTAGAGAGAATAAGGGTGAATACACATTGGGAAAGGCAGAGAGAGTGAGTACAGTGAGTAAATGAAAAAAAAAAAAAGAAGCCATGAAGGCTGATAAATTTTAGTCATGTACCAGAATAAAAAGACCACTTGTTTAAAATGTGGAATGAAAGTGGGAGTTTCCAGTTGTGCAAATGACTCAAGGTGTGAATATTTTTTCCTCACCACTCATTTCTGAGTTTTCATAAGAAAGAAATTGACATGTGAAGAACTGATCATGAAGAAAGGAAGTTTTTTTCTTTTTAAGTGAAATGTTCATAAATTTATGTGTCTGGTAATAAATTTATATAAAACAATATTGTAATTAAACAAATAAAAATAAAAAATATCTATATTGTAGACATTCTTGCCACTACCTGGGATGAACCTCAGATGAAAGACACAGAAGTAGGGGAAGTGGAAAAATGTGCAAATTGTTATGGACTGATACGTAAATTCATAGGTTTTCAAAATATTCTTTGGACAATTGGGAAAGGAGAAGGGAGAATAGACACTGACAAAAGCAGAGAGAATACAGTGAGTAAATGAAGGAGAAAGGACTTCTTCTCATCGTTCAGGTTTGGGAAAATCATTGGGTGGGAAACTGGCTCTATTATTGTAAGGCATTTGAAGGCAGGGAAATGAGAAGCAGACTAAGTGCAGACCCAGACTCTCAGACTCTAATATATCATCTGTGGGGATCTGTATTCAAAATGTATCCTCTGACTTACCTGGCCTGCACATCTATGTTTTCTTCCATGTAAGGTGATTCCAATGATCACTATCTGCCAGCCAACATGTAAAGAGGTCAGGAGAAGATTTCCTTATAGCAAAACTAAATGCAGAGCCACTAGAACATCAAATGTAATAAAGTTATTTCATACATCTAGTTTTTATTCTTATCTTGTCTCTTGGCAAGTGATAAGAACTCAAAGTATAGAATTTATATTTCTTAGGTCTAATCCTTAAATTGAGAATTAAAAAAGAGGGGTGGACGTGGGTTGTAGCTAAGTGGTAGAGTACTTTCCTTGCATGCCTTAGGCACTGGGTTTATCCTCAGCAACACATATAAATAAATAAATAAACAAACAAACAAATAAATAAATAAAATGAAGACATTGTGTCCATCTACAACTAAAAAAAGGAAAAAAAAAGAGTGGGGATAATTCATAGACAAAATGGAAAATATAAAGTATCAAGACCAGAGATCAAGATGTTGCTTTTGAAAAGTTCCTGGGAAGGAGAAATGTGGAAGAAACAAAATAAGTTAGTTGGGTAATCTTGGAGGGAATAAAGGGGAAACTGAAAGCATGAAATTCAGGGGCTATCAGTATATCTATCTTTCACAATATGTGAGAGACTGTAACTTGTTCATCATTTGAATCATGAGGGGCTTGTAAGTTAAGGAAAGATTTCAGCCATGACCATCTTTTCTCCATACCTCTCAGACATACTGTTTGCTGTGGTTTAAATTGAGTCATTCTGAGGAGCAAAATTACATTTCAGAATCATTAGTAATTTTTAATGACAGCTCTACTCTTTCTCTTCTTTCCTCTCTTCCTTCCTTTCTTCATTCCTTCCTTCCTTTCTTCCTTCCTTCCTTCATTCCTTCCTCCCTTCCTTCTTTTCTTTCTACTCCCTTACCTCCCTCTCTGTCTTTTTTCCTTACATAATTACTTTCTGTATTTCTTTCCTATTTGCCTGAAAATAAAATTTTGATCATGGGCATTCTAGAAATTCACTTCATTACAGAGCTCATCCTGATCCTTCAAAATCTAATTATAATTTTTTTATAGGCCTGGCCATTTGTGAATACACTTAAAACACTGGCAAGTCACACCAAACCAAACTCATTTGCAAACAGAACTCTCTATACAGTTTACTCTTTGAATACCCAAAATCTTTGTCATATATGTGTGTGTTTGTTTGTGTAATCATAAATTATTGTTATTATATAATGCTGTACTCTTCCATTTCAACTTTCTCTTTAAATTTGTGTGTCTCAAAAGTTTAAACCAATTAAACCTTCTTTCTTAAATGTAGAAACAATCTGTTCTCACACAAGGGGATCATGAAAATATAATCTGTTTAAACCAGAGAATACAGGAATAGAGGATGCACAAGAGGAACCAGCATTTCACCTGAATATAAGAAACAAATCATCAATGTCATAGCTTTCAGTTTCAAAATATGTATATCAACCGACTCCTTTAGATATCTTTGTTGAGAAATGAACCTAACATTTCTCTGGGATCTGAACACAGCTTTGGCCTTACTAAACAAAAATGAAAGGACAAATGCAGTAAATATATACATACTTAAAATTATAAAGATTAAATCTTTTCAATAGTATTTCAGTAAGATGGGTTCTATGGCTTGTTTTTGTTTTGACTTCACCTTTGCCATTGAATCTCTTAAGGACCTTCTTTGCTTCTCCACTAGAGGATTGTTGGATTCTCCATCAATCTGTATCTTTGCATTTGTATATGTTTTCTTGTCTGTTTTATTTATGGTCATTGGACAAATAATCTCAGGTTTTTGAAATGAACAGCATGTTTCACAAAATTTATTCACAAAATTCCTTTAGTCACATGATTGTTGTCAGCCAAACCAGCCAGCACAGAAACCCAGAAGATAGCATAAATTTTAGCACAGCTGAACCATGGATCTCAGATGTATGTGGAGGCATCTGTAATGTATGAGTTGTTTTGTCCTCTTCAACTTTGCTTCATTATATACCCCTTTTGTTTTTCAGCTTCTAGGGATTCATCTGATTTCAGAAAGGTAATTAAATTTCTATATTTATTCTTAATTATTAACTTTGTAGTCAATGAAAAATACTCTCTTTATGTACTATCTTCTTTCTAAGTGCACCAATCCCATCACAATAAAAGAGGCGCTTCCACGAAAAGAATTAGTCAAGGTGAAAGAAAAAAAAAGTCAAATTGGGTAAGTTTTACATTACAACACTCAAAGGAACACAATGTTAAAACACTTGAAATGCTACCAGTGTTCTCACATGTAAGGTGGTTTTTCCAAAGAGGTGGAAGTATTTTCCTCACAATGTCATCAGTAGTCACAGAAAATGATCTCTCCTCTGTGTTTCTGGGAATATTCCCCAATTCTGAGTTTTTTCCCCTACATACCATACTATTACATTCTCTCTATTTCCAGCCTTTGGAGTGAACTAGCTATCATGCAAATGTCACCATCAGCATCTCTTTAAAATGTGAAAGGTCAAACTTCTGAAATTTCTTAGAAATATTTCCTGACATGAGCCAAGCTTCATTCTGTATCTTTATACCTTTCCTCTGCCTCAGTTGTCCTCTGGCATTAGGCCTTACCTATCCATTTATTCTGAGACAAATCCTGACCTTTTTCATACTTTTCTCTGTGTGGGCCTACAGAATTTCATGCTCTCACCATCTCCTGCTCTCTGGCTACTCACCTCTCCCCTGTCGTTTTGAGGGGTGAGTAGCCAGAAAGAAACACCATCCCTGGGGGCACACTTTTTCTGCCTTTTTAGGTCATTTTCTCTGACACTTCAGCTGGTCACATTAGCTTCCAGACACATAGTTTCCCCTTTGCCCTTCTCACCAGAGTTACATGGGTATAGTCTAGCCTGCACCAGTTTTTTCTACATTCCATGAGGCACAACCTAGGTCCCTTGATAGGCATTTTCAGGATCCTCATTTGCATGTGTGTTTTTTTTTTTTGTGTGTGTGTGTGTGTGTATGTGTGTGTTGTTTAGAGGAACTGAATCAAAGAAATTACTATTGCACTCTTTCAGATGAAGGCTATGGCTTCAGCACTTCCATCACTCATTGAGAGAAGAGCATGCTTTTTAAGCACCAGTGCATAGTGCAACTTTTGGTCAGATAAGTTTAAGAAATATTTTTAATCTCAGGTTTCTCCTTAGCAGGGCACATCATGGTACAACTTAGAATTAAACTTCCTCTTCTCTCTCCCCCTTTGTCTGAGGCAGATCTGCATGCAGGTTGTAGGCTTTCTTTTTGTTTGTTTGTTTATGGTACACAGATTACTGAATCTCTGGACTTTTTCAGTTTTCAGAAATTCTAGGGATTTGAATAAAATCCCTCTTTCACTCACTTTGCTGAGAAGCTCTTCACCAACTCTTTGGTTTCTATGCAATAGTGCAGCTTAGAATGCAGCTTACTCTATACTAACATTTTTCCAGAATCAGCCCTATTTTCCATGTGTAATTTCAAGCTTGTTTCTGAGCAAATTTCATTGATCTTGAGTAGACAAGTCTTGGCAATATGGTTTGCACTGAACCTTGTATCCTGTCATGTCTCTATAAGATGTGTGTTGAGGATTTGGATCAAGAAAAAATACTCCCTGAGAACTCAATGTTTGTTGGGTGCAAATGTGTACATCTTTATTGAAAACTACTTGGAAATCCAAGCCTTGAAGGATGGCTGTATTCAGTCAACTCAGAGGACTCCTGTTTCCAATTAAAGTGGCCATGGGATAGAACTAAATGTTAGAGTATTTGACAAGAATGCATAAGTTTGTAGGTCCACTCTCAATGTGTATACACAAAGAAAGAAAAAGAGAAAAGAAAAACTGTGAAAAGTTGAAACCAGTAATTATTCAGCAAATACTTAACTTAATTGGAAATCATATTTGGGAATATTAAGTTGTTTTGGTGTTACAATTATCCTTTTCTATTTGGATTGATGTTCATGCTTTCTAATGCAGTTCTAAGGAGTGTGAGTAAATGTATTTTTTAATCAGCAGAGACCCATTTTGACATGACTTCAGAAAAAGAACACAAAAGTTTTGATGACGCTCAATGTACCCAGTCTCAGGAATGTCAACATATAAAACATTTCTTCCCGTTTCTTCTTGTTTTTCTTTCTTGAGGAAAGTAAAAGAGGCCAAATGAAAATAACTTTTAAATAGTCTTTTGGAATCCAAGCATTATATATTACTAATTACATCTAAAACCACTCTTAACTGGTTAGAATCTGAAAATAGCATTAGTAGTCCTGTCAAATTAAAGCTAAATTTACTATGTAATGGAGGCAAAACAATTCTAAATTGTTTTGTGCTTGTGCTTGTGCTTCCACTTGCATAAACATTTTGAAAAATAAAAAGTTGAGACTAAATTTGAGACTGACGAATAACCACCTGGGTTATGAATGGTAATGGTGACTGACTGCATTCATGTGAAAAGTTGATGTTGTCTAAGGCTAAAAATTCTACTGAATATATATATTCACTTTCCATTCTGGTTAATGTTTCTTTGTATTTTTTTTGATTTTTTAAAAATAAATGACAGCAGAATGCACTATAATTCTTATTACACATATATAGCACAATTTTTTATATCTCTGGTTGTGTATAAATTATGTTGATGCAATTTCTGTCTTCTTACATGTATTAAACAATTTTTCTGTGGTGACCTTTTCATTTTGTTTCTCATCCTTGCAGAAAATTCAGTCAATATGTTCAATAATTTTATGAAAATATCTTAGTATATTAAAGACATGTATTTGTGTGCATTAATGGGGGAATGATAGAATTAGAGAGGCTATCTCATCTTTTTTCTCACATTGCCAACATTTCTGGAGTGAGATTTAGCACACATCTAGATTTATTTTATTTGGCTGGCATATGTATGTCTTTGGATTTACAGCTTTCCCTTTGGGGTGTATCCTGGGCAGGGGCCATATCTCAGTGTGAAATCCCCAACTGAAAACTTAAGTCTCATATTTTCAAACAAAAACTTTGTTAGTTCATTGTTTAAAAAGTGTAATCCTATTTAATATGAAACATAATTCTCAAAATTCTTTAAAATAAGACTTGAAAGCCTTCTAACATTTGATGGTGAATTCAAAGTCAGATGAGTTACAATGAATATCATTCCTCCCGTCCTTTGGGGTGTATACACCTTTGTTATCATGTTGTCAAGGAATGCCTTTTCTATGGCATTCACCCTGCTTTTACCAAATCAGAAGCCATTGAAAAATAAGTGTTCAGCTTCATCTGAAGCACAATGCTAAGACACCCTATGGAAAGTATGCTTGCTCAGTCTGTAGTTATCTACATGTTAGTTAGCTGCTTCCAAGACCAAAATTTGGGTGATGTCTAAAAGAGTGATAGTGAAGTCTTCATGCAGCTCATTGGGGTCCTTTATTTTGCAGATATTTTCAGAGGATTTTCCACAGATGTGTGTTTGTCACTCATCTGGAGAGAAACATCATAAAGCAAAAGAGAAAAAAGATGGAAATGTCCATGGTAAGAACAACATATTCTACACAGTTCTTTTTTTGGATAGAATATTTATTTATAATGTAAGTGCTGATATATTCTAATACCTGGAGAAATGAACCTAGTAAAAAAGGAATAAAGAAAAAGCAAAAAAGATAAAGAGTTGTCTCTCTCAAGACCAAAGTCCAGGAGCAGGTTATAGAGGGAGTGCCCCTCTTAGTTTCTGTACAAGACAAGTATAGACCACAGTGGAATTGGAAAACTTGAATTTTTATGTTGGAAAAAATAATGTTCTTCACATTCTACCTGCTTTCTGTTCATTTCTCAGTGTATTTTTATTTTCCTAAGGGAATCTTTTCTAAAGATCAGATTTATGTATTGGATCACAAACCTCTTTTCTAATATCTTTCTAAAATTATAATGATCTATTTTTGTGTCTGTCTTCTCCATTAGATTTTAAGCTAAAGAACAATAGGGGTCTAATCTCATCTGCTATATCTTCAGAGTTCAGCATATTGTGTCATGTGTTTTATGCACTCATTGTTTTAGTGTATAAATAATGCATGTGAAATATATAGCATTCATATATTTAAATTAGTCAAATATTTTGTTTCTATCTTCTTATTTTTCTGACAGATTCTGTTAGCCTATCCAAAACCCAGAAAGCAGTTCTATCACTTCAAAAAATAATAAAAAGCAAAAAAGTCACTGCACACAGTGTTCATTACATTTTGAAAAAAAATGCACAACTGAAAAATGAGATTCATGAGCTAAAAAAGAGGGTATCAGAGTTTAAGCAAGAAAATATAGAATTGAAACAACAACTCCACAATTTGAGGTATTATGTCCTAGGTTGAAAGAAGGAGTGGAATCTTTTCCTCTAATTCAGTAAAATAAGAAAGACAAAAAAAATTTTTTTTAACTACTGCCTCATCTGTTAGCACTTTGCAAAAAAGAAAATGTGACTAAATTATAAAATTATTACAAATATAATAGCATATTATTAAATGTGATTACCTCTAAAAACTAAGTTCATATTTTCTCCCATCACAATTTTAATGTCTCTATGGAACCCCATCTGCTAGCAATCTATTTATTTAAAAAGCATAATCTGGGATTGTTATTTGTTTATATTTTTAACTTTTTATTACAATTAATATTTCAAGAAATATAATTTATAAAAAATTCATTTTCTACTCAGATACCATGGCATGTGCCTATAATTCCAGCAGCTTGGGAGACAAAAATAGGAGGATCAAAAATTCAAAATAATCCTCATTAACATAGCAGCAATGTGCTAAGCAATTTAAGGAGACCCTGTCTCCAACAAAAGAAAAAAATGAAAAAGAACTTGGGATGTAGCTAAGGGATTTAGCTTCTGGGGGTTCAATCCCTGGTACAAAAGTGGGGATGAGAAGAAAAGAAAAAAAAACTTTCTATATTTCTGTTTACTTTTAAAAATATTCAATATAGATATATTTGGTTAAAGTTGGGAAACTTAAAAAAGATGACAGGATTTTTAAATTTCTCTCAAGAAAGTTTGTATTCCACCAGTGAGGCATTTTTTACTGCCCTGAAACATATTACACATTTATAGTTTTTAGGCTGATTTGGGGGATCAAACTCAGGGTTTTGTGTTACTAGTGTGATGTGCTAGTGCTGAGCTAGATAGTAGACTACATACATTTCTAACATTAACATTCATTAAAAAATGAAATGAAAACAGATTTTTTTATTGAAATTCATTCTCATACATAAATTTGTTCATATTTCTATATTGAAAGGACATATACTTTTATGTTTTTTAGGTATACATGACAGTAGACTATATGTTGACATAAATTTATTTTTGTTATGTCTTATATTCCATTGTGTGTGTGCACACACACACATTTTTTTATCCTTTCATCTGTTGAAGAACTTTACTCTTCATTATTGGATTAAACATTAGGTCCCATCTTGTTAAAAAATGGATTTTGAGTTTTTTGTAAAATACATAATGATCAAAAAGGTAAGTTGAGAGTGTTACCATTAAAGAAACATAAAAAGTATAATAACAGGTATTAGATTATTTATCCCAGTTTGGGGTTATAGTAATACAAAAGATACATATTTCTATATATCTTTATTTTATTTATATGTGGTTCTAAGGTTCAAACCCAGCACCTTACTCATGCTAGCCAAACACTCTAACACTGTGCTACAGACCCAGCCCCAAAAGACACATATTGAAAAAAGAATGTCTGAATATGACGTTACAGTGAAAGCCAATTATAGGTATGCCTGACATATTTTATGAAGATAAAAGATATTACTACTTAATTCATAAGTTTGTATATAAACAATGATTTTAAAACTTATTTGACATGAAATTATCTTTTTAACTGGGGAGGACCTATGATTGTGCAAAAAAATTACCTTAAACTTGTCATTTTACCAAATCATTTCTAATTTTCTTTTCTATGGTATCTAAAAGATTTGCTAGTAATAGAATCTTATCAAATAACAAAACAATCTTTTATTATTGACTTTCAATTATGTATGTTTTACACAAGATTGAAGGAGAAATTTAAAATGTTAAACTAGAAAAGCTTCAGAGAACATAAAATTTTTATTAAGATACTAAATCAGCATACAAAGAGCCAGAACATAAAAAGACATTTTTGGTTTTTTGCAAAAATCAATTAAAAGGCATCCATATTAACTTCAGATATACCTTAAAAGAAGATGAGGTGAAGAGAAAAAAATGATGATATGTTACATGAAAAAAATAAGAACCCATTAAAAGAAAAAGAAACAGAATTTAATAAAGAGGATCAAGTGAGAAAGCAAGCTGAAATCTCTGTTTGTACAATAGATACAGAATTGGAGACTGCAAGAAATCATTTTAATAAGGTAAATGAACGTTCAGTAAAGTTTCAAATTTTTACTGTATTTCATTTGAATTATTTATAAAATCCCTTTAACTTATTATATGTGGCCATGTTTCACTTAATGATGGCAATGTGGTCTGAGGAATGTGCTGTTTGGCAATTTCACCAACATGCAGTCATCATGTGTGTGTACTTCCACACACTTCAGATATCTCCCACAATGCCAGGAAACACAGACTTATAGGACCTCCATTTATATGCAGTCTGCTGTTTCCCAAAGCATGGGTATGTGGGGTGTGAACTACTATTTGATTTAAAATGCAATGTTCGTTATTTGGCAATAAAAAAATTAAAAAAAGATCTGACAAACCAGAAAAAAAATACCACAATGTTATCTGACTCTAAAATTAAATGATGATATTTATGACAAAACTAGTTACAGCAAAACTTTCATCTGGTAGTTGTTCAGCATTTGTTTTCTGAACGAAGAAGTTTAGTTTAATCACTGACATAAATACAAATTTAGGTGTTTTATGATAAAATACAAACTAAATATCTATGCACCTATTTAAATCATTTTTTTTAAAAAGTGTTTCACAATTACATTTCTGTCTGCATTTAAGAAATGCTTTTTTTAATTTTTAAATTTTTTTAAAGATAGTTATATAGAGAGAATTTTAATATTTATTTTTTAGTTTTCGGCGGACACAACATCTTTGTATGTGGTGCTGAGGATCGAACCTGGGCTGCATGCATGACAGGCAAGTGCGCTACCACATGAGCCACATCCCCACCCCAAGAAATGTTTTCACTCACAAAAATTTATCTATCATTTGTGCAAGTGAAATGTAAGACATTTACTCATAAAGAATAAATCTACGTTTTGGAATTATTTTTTAATCTTGAAGGTCTCACTCTTAAATTAATCTTTTAGACTTCTGTCCCCTGCTGATATACTGCCAAAATCTTGCTGAAATAAATTTGTAGATTTTAGCAGAACAAAATGAAACCTACAGATAATTTTCATGAGACCATAATGCCAGAATTTACAATATGAAATTTCAGTAACACATTTTTGCAAACAAAAAGAGATAGACATGTGCAGAAAGAAAATGTTTCCTAAATTATTTACTTCTGTTTTCAAATGATTGAGAGAGAGAGAGAGAGAGAGAGAGAGAGAGAGAGAGAGAGAGAGAAAGAGAAGAGAGACAGAGAGAGAGACAGAGAGAGAGAGAGAGAGAGAGAGAGAGAGTGTGCGTCTGTGTGTGTGTGTGTGTGTGTGTGTGTAACATAGTTAAACAGTAAATCTATTAATTATGAGAAAGTATAGAGGGTTTTAAATTATAAACATAATGTACATATTTTGGAGGTGAGGGGTGCAATTTTTGTCCCATTGAATTAAGTAATGTTCTTAATTCAACTGTATTTCTCTGTAGCAGTCCCATGATGACTTTCAGAGTAGCCATATAAAGAGAAAATACTTTTAATATTTTCCAGAGGAATAGTTAATTTTTCTATTATCTCAAAACCCTTGCTTCAAATAGTAGATCTTCTAGTTTGGGGAAGTGACTTTGCTCTCTTGTTGTATTAATGTGCATTACTACTTCCACTGTTAAATAAGGAGGAAATTGGGGCCAGCAAATACTCTGGTTTTGTAAATCATTTTCTCACTTTTAAATAGAGAAACAAACACTTTGCTTCAAGTAATCTCCTACTGCAGTACAAAACACCTTTGGAAAAAATGGTATACCATAATATGTTGTTAGAAATAAATTACTGGTAAGTATTTGTTTCCAATACATAAGATCTGTTTATTTCCTTTATTTTATATTAACTCATGTTTCAATGTTCACTGAGATAAAACAAATGCTACTGAGTAGAACTCTCAGGATTTTCTGAGTAGAGCCTTACACATTTTGCCTTATTTGTCATTTGTATTTTGAAACACAGGCCTTCTTTGGTGTTTATCCATTCATAGGACAGAAGTAACTAGCTTTGTGGATGAGCACTAAAGCAGAGACAAAAGACTTGGAGAAAAATTATGCAATTTGCCTATGTTTTTAGCCTTGTGCTCCTTTTCAGAATTGTGATACGTTGTTCATTGATATAGATCATGTGTTTAATGCTGTTTCTACATTTATAATTTATTAATAGATGCAGTTCTCATTCACAGCTACAAAATGTTAGAAAACAAAATATTCTAGCAATATTTTTAGGAAAAGACCTTGGAGAACTTTTGTTATGTCTCAGTAGATGTAGAGCTAAGGCTCTTACTATGGTCTGGTTGAATACATGAGGTGTCAGATTGCAAACTTATTATTCTTAAAGTTAGGTGTTCTTTTATTTGCCAACGAAGCCATCCCAACAGATAGGTACATAATAAAATATTTGGAATTTTTAACTGTTTAAAAGATAGATCATACGATGCTATAAGTGGATCAACAAAGAAGTAGTGAATTCTAATTTTTATTTATTGTTTTTAGGTATACACTACAATAGAGTTTTTTTTTTTTTTTTTGGTTTGTTACACATACATAGGATATAACTTCTTTTATATAGAGTTTTTCTTGTCAAGTATTCATATGTGAACATAGGAATGTAATATCAGATTCATTCTACTATATTCCCCTCCCCTCTCAGCCCTTTATTCACTTTTGTCTAACCAACAAACTTCTATTCTTTTATCCTCCACACTTATGTGTGTTACCAACTACATGTTAAGGAGAATATTCAGACTTTGGATTTGGAGGACTGGATTATTTCACTTGGTATGACAGTGTTCAGTTTAATTCATTTGCCAGCAAATGCCATAATTTTATTCTTCATGGCTGAATCCATTGTGTATATATAACACATTGTCTTTATCCTTCCATGTGTTGAAAGGCACCTAGGTTTGTTCCACAGCTTAACTTTTGTGAAGAGCTGCTATAAATATTTTTGTGGCTGTGTCACTATAGTATCATTGGAGGATACACTGAGGAGCAGAATAACTGGGTCAAATGGTCATTCCATTCCAGGTTTTGTGAGAAATCTATATACTGTTTTTTTTTGAAAAATTGTTTGGTTCAATGTATGAGTCAATCTTTTTCCCACATTCTCACCAACATTTATTCTTATTTGCATTCTTTATATCTCAGTGTAGTTTTAATTTTCATTTTTCTAATCGCTAAAGATGTTGAACATTTTCTTCATATACTTGTTAACTGTTTGTACATATTTTTCTTTGAAGTGCTTGCTCAGTTTTTTGTTCATTTATTGATTGGTTTATTTTTCATTTGGAGTTATTTTTTGAGTTGTTTATATATTCTGAAGATTAATGCTCTATCTGACATGTCAGTGACAAAGATTTTATCCCATTCTATATGCTGTCTACTCACATTCTTGATGGTTTCCTTTGCTGTAAAGATACCACCCCATTTATTGATTCTTTATTTTACTTCTTGTGCTTTAAGTGACTTTTTGAGGAATTCAGTTCCTAAACTGACAAGGGCTGGGCCTGTATAGTCTTGTAATAAATAGGTCTAGGGTCTTTTATCTATTATCTAGGTCATTGATCCGCTTTGTGTTTGAGAAATAGGGGTTAAATTTCTCATACGACATATGGGTTTTCAGTTTTCCCAGCACAATTGGTTGAGAAAACTATCCTTTCCCCAATGCATGTTTTATAGTGTGTTTGTCTAGTATTAGTGGGGTTTTCGCTGTTGCTTCTCTTCTGCAAAGTTATTTTTTTTTAAATTGGCAAACTAACTAATCACTGAATCTATTCTTTCATTCTGGTATAATGCAGCTAATTTTTTCACTTCTTAACAGTTACTTTTAATATCATATATAAATCCCTGAATTCTAGCCCAGAATGATGGGCAGTGGGCCGGACAATGAGCTGAAACATTTTGATGTAAATGATGCTCAGGGTGACCTAGAGAAACAAAGCAGAACCCAGCAGTGAAGTTCATGTTCACTAAATTTTCATATACCTGATTGTAATTTCAGTGTCTCAATGCTGACAATAGAAATTAGAAGTGAAATGCCTTGATAAACAAAGAAACCTTGGAATTAAAAACTTTACGATCTTTCCTGTGTTTCCCATTTTCATGAAAAATCTTGTAAGTAAATAAACAGTTTACTTAATTTAATTTTGTCATGAAAAAGAAGTGCAATATTTGATGACAAAGCTTGTGGAATTATCTTCAACACCAAAGAAGTTATGTTTATTAGAAAAGTTAATCATATGCATAAGGGGAGCTGAGATGCTAACAACTAATTACTCACAAAAGAAAATTAAATCTAATTTTCTAACTTACATTGCTATCTAGAAATATTTTTATTAAACAAAACAAATTCCAATATAGCATAATAGTAACTCTAAAATTTTAAGGGGGTAATCAAATGTATGTAAATTAGGTTAAAAATCAATGAGTACCAAGAATAACAACAGGTCAGCAGTTTTTCAATGAATGCTTTCATTTTTGTTTTGTTGTTATTCTTAACTATTAGCAGGTACACTAAATCATAATGATATCAGGCAAAATTCCTGAGGAAATGATTCTCTTTGCTACTTGCCTTTTGTTCACCTGATGATTATATGGAGCTGAAGTGAGGAATTCACCTAGGAGAATAAAACCTTGAGCACACATGTAGCTGATTCGAATTTACAATCTTATCTGTCTCTAATCTTCACTATTGACCCAGACTTCCTCATTCATATCATCATGAAGCAAGGCCTTACAGAATGTGCTGAAAATTTTTACTCTTATTTAGGAAAAGGTTTTTAGTACTCAGTTGAGGGTGAATAAAAGAATAAACTAGCAATAAGAACAAAACATGAAGAAAAATATATAATTTTAAGGATTCTCCAAATGTTTTTAAATACTTGTCCATAAGAGTTGAAACTAAAAGCTATATTCAAAGTAATTGTCTAAATGAAGTTATGAGCTTTGGACTAAAAACATTAATAGTCAAGATTGCAACAAGATCACATTCAAGTCTGAAAGAATACACTTGGCCATGTATAAATACTGGGCATATTCATCAATTTATTCTATCATCAAAATATTGACACTGAAAATGTTTTTTTGAAGATGGTTCTTCTTTTTGTTTAGAGTAAGTATGTTTTCTGGCAGGTAAACAGTGGCCCAAGGACTGGCCATTGTCTTTGTTGCAATTATCAACTTGCAGGTGGCCTGTTCAAAGAGACCAATTTATTTTTGGCAGAAGCCAATAAGCCACAGGTGGGAATAGCTACCAATATTGATGCATTTAATAATGATATTCATACATTCTCATATGAATAAAAATTAAACTTTGAATTTAAAATAAATCCTAAAATTGTCCCAAGTGACTGCAATTTGGTACAAAATCCTAACAAAAACAATATGCAATATGCTTTTCTTTCATTTTATACAAGATGTGACAGTTAGATTCAACTGCCATTAAGCTAATCAAAGTTTTGATGTGAAAAAAACAAATTGAAGTGTAATAAAATTAAGAAATACACTTTTTAGATTGTTGAACATGGTGGTTTCTCAATTGTCAAACCATTGCCAGTTAAAATAATGACACATGCATTAAGAACACATCACTGTCACAGCACATAATGGAAGTCACTGGCTTTTCCAAGAGAAAAAAAAATTAGAAAGTGACCATTAATAAACAAATTTCTACCAATATTAGTATGCATTATCTATTAAAATACATTTTTTCTAAAATAGAATGTTAAGAATAAAATTGAATTGCTAAAAGCATATGATCTTTACAATATGACAGTATGTATAAGTAGAAGAACTATAATACATATGATGTTAACCTCTGGATTGTAGACCTAAGGCTTTTTAGAGTTTTTCTTATATGACTATGTTTTTTAAAATAAATTAATTTATTTAAATTAAGTATAGATTATAGCAGAATGCATTTTGTTTCATTATACACATTTGCAGCACAACTTTACATTTCTCTGACTGTACACAATGTAAAGTTGCACCATATGTGTAATCAAACATGTATTTAGGTTAATTATGTCCATCTCATTCCACCATCTCTTCTGCCCCCATATCTCCTTCCCTCCCCTTGGCCCCATCAAAGTTTCTCTATTTTTCCCATGTTCACCTCTCCCCTGCATTATGGATCAGCATCCACTTATCAGAGAGAATTGGGCCTTTGGGTTTTGGGATTCGCTTACTTCACTTAGGATGATATTATCCAACTCCATCCATTTGCCTACAAATTACATAATTTTATCCTCTTTTAATTTGAATAATATTCCATTGTGTATATACCACAGTGTCTTTTTTCATCATCTATTGAAGGACATCTAGGCTAGTTCTACAATTTAGCTATTGTAAATTGAGATACTATAAACATTGAGGTGCCTTTGTTACCATAGTACTGATTTTTTAAATTGATTTTATTTTTTTAATACACAACAGCATAATGTATTAAAATTCTTGTTACACATATAGAGCACAATTTTTTATATCTTTGAATTTAAAGTATGTTCACGCCAAATCATGTCTTTATACAGGTACTTTGTTCTTTCTTGGACTTTTTTCTCCTATTATAAATTACAGTAACTTATACATTTCTTATTGAATAAAGATCTCCAAAAATAAAACTATAAGTTCATAATATGATTATTTTCCAGCACCTGATTCTGAGGATAAAAATGAACAGCTGAAAAAAGCATGAATAATCTAGTTGTTGTATCTATCTCTTATACTATTTACAGATTTCATCTGAGATGAGGTCTGAGTGTTTATTCTCTCACCAATTCTGAGGATATTCCCTTGGAAGCTAAAGAGAATGACCATTCTTTCTTCAAAAGTATGCAAAAGGTTAGCCTCCCTTACTGGATTCTCTGAACAAGCTCCCCTGATCCATGCATATGACTTGAATATTCTTTCAGGTTTCTAATGACTGTAAATGAATTATAAAATTATTTTTAGAATAATGAAATTATTTTTAGAAATGAAGCTATTTCTAGAAATGCTGCTTCAATTTATATTCTCACCAAAGTTATTAAAACTATTATTGTATATTATTTATCTAGAAATTCTAATAATCTAACATTTAAAAATGTCATTTTCTCATTTTAATTTGAATATATTTGTTTCTAGAAAACTTTGCCAGCCATTTGTTCTTTTGAGAAATATATATTTATGCCTTTTATTCAAGTCAAAATTTTGTCTATATGTTATACAGGCAAATTAAAAGCATATTCAGATTGACATGTGATCATTGTTTCTTTAAAATACTCCATGTTTCTTTAAAAATACTCTAATTTAAAGTGTTTCTAAAATTTAAATTATTTTCAAAATGCAACGTTTTGAAAATCAAAAAAGAAGTAACCATGAATTAAAATTTAATTATGGAATCAGTAATACACAGTCTATTAAACTAGTGCTATGAAAATTTATTTATGGCCATATTTATAAGAAAATGCTGTGGAAATGTTTTAAGTGTTGTTACAATTGTATAGTACCAACAGGAGGCTTCATTTACTCAATAATTTTGACTTTATAATACACAGGAACAGTATCCTTAGTGTACTCACTCTCTTTTCACATTGGTACACTAATTGGAAAATATTACAGAACAGTTTATAAAATATTTCTGAAGAAAAACATTATGAAAAACAGAGACCAAAAATCAACATTTAGAGAATTTGACACATTTTCTTCACTCTATGATTACAATAATATCACAACTTTCTGAGGTAGGATAAGCTTAAGACAGTAATGGGAACTTAATATTTCCATCATGAATATTATGCAACAAAGTATTCATTTCAAAATTAGGTAGTGAAGTATCCCATAGGAAATTGTCTACCAGAGAATCTATCAATAATATTTTCCTTGATAAGTTTAATTTAACCAATTTTTATCAGAAATATGAGTGATCTGTATTGTTTTTTTTTTTGATAATTTATATATATGTTTGTGTGTGTATATATATATATATATATATATATATATATATATATATATATATATATTCGGTTTTGATGGATCTTTATTTTATTCATTTATTTATATGTGATGCTAAGGGTCAAACACAGTGCCTCACACATGGTAGGCAAGTTCTCTACCACTGAGCCACAACCCCAGCCTCTATTGATAATTTTTTACAAAGACCATTTCTCTGTTAAACAAACATACCTCCCTATAAAATGGCACTTTTTCTGGATTCAATGAACTTGATATAAAGTGTATAAGAGGAACAATTTGCATTTCCCAAAAGGCCAATCTGCTAGCTCTGTAGAAAATCAAAGAACTCAAATTATTAGACATATTAAGCATGTATGCCTAAAATTCCAACAGAAAATTTTTCAACAAAAACTATTCAATAATAAGCAAATAGAAATGAGTTACAGAATTTCAAATATTTCATGGTAAGTTCAGAAATCTATTCTTAGATTTAAACCCAACTTTATATAAAAACAAGTAGAGTTTCCAGAAAGTATTCTTTAAAATTGTTGTCATATGGTTAAGAAAGAGCATTGCCCTAATATTACTTATACTTTGTCATCAAATTCCTTCTTGTTTCTCCCTATCCCATCATTCTCTAAAAGAATAAGTTTTCAAAATCAACCAATCTTCCCTTCTTCCAGACACATTTCTGAAAAAGCAAATCTGTGTTTACATTTTCAGACCATAGTAATTTTATAGTGGAAATTATTTTTCATCCCATAAGACCGAAATGTCAAAACTACTAATAATAGGCAATTCTAATACAGAACTTCTCATGTTCCAGGTATCCTTCTAAGCAAATTAAACCAATTTACTGAATTTAATTCATACAGCATCCATTGTAGTATTATTTCTTACTATTTTTCTTAGTAGGTGATGTAAAAGTATCAAGACACACCATAACTTATTAGAATATACTTCAGATTTGTTACTTTAATTCAAATAATCTATAGAAATTGTATTTCTTTATAGGTCCATTCCCCTCATTTTGGTGTTAGTATTAGTAGTCATATTATGTCTACATACAATAAACAAATCAAAATTTGCTATAATTTTTCCTTACATATCTTAAATCTTTTAATGTAGCTAAAAAGACAAAGAAGAATCCATAAATAGTTTTTCTCTTATTTTAACTTTTTATTTATCATATTTTGATGGTTTTGCTTATTCCTGTATAAAACTTACTGAAATCACTAATTAGGAATAAAAATAGTTGAATGAATTAATGTACCTGAGAATTTTCTAGGTTTATAGAGGCATCAAGTCTAATGCATAAGGTCTAATATTAAGTGCTTTACAGCAAAATTGAATCAAATATAACATAATGTCATGAGTTAAGTCACAGTATCATAATTGTAAGCCAGATATTAGTGAGCACGGTCTTTTTGATTCTCTCTTTTAGAATATAGTCTTTAACTGAAGACACTGAAAGTGAATCTTAATTAAATTTTAAAAATTATTACAATTTCTTTGTGAGAACCCCTCTCTGTATAACAGAACTAGAAATGACTCATTGAAAAAGGTTTGCATTGTCCATTAACCCTTTATTAATTATTTCATGCATTCACACAATGACCTGGGTTTTATTGACATTTGGTTGTGCACCAGGTATGCCAATATGGTTATGGAGTCATTCACCTCTCTTCTTTCTAATCTCTGCTTGATGACCTCTTCTTTGGGGACAAGGAAAAGTGTTGACTAAGGATGTCTTCTAACACCATTAATAATGTTCAGTGAATGGCTGCTTTTTCCAGGATATACAATTCTGATATCCATTATGTTACTTGATTGTGATCATTTGAAAAGGCACTAATTATATACAGAGAATCAAATGTATATAGAAATTCAGAAAATTTATTTCAATGAGTTTCATTAATATCAGGCCCCATTTACTTAAAATTATTTAGAAGGATGACTTAATAAGAGAATTTTCTATCTAAGAAGCAGTAGTCTTCATTTCAATTTTTAGAATTCAAATTTGCAAACATTACAATGAAAATTCAAAATGTATTTCTACCTATCTACTCTTTACATAGTTTCTAAATAGTTAATTATTTAGAAACCAATCATATTTTGAAGACCAAAAATAATAAAACTGGGAATATTTAGTTGGCTATTTTATTTGGGCAATCTTAAAACTAATATAGGCCAAAACATTTCTAATTTATTGTGAATATATATATTATATATATATGTATGTGTATATATATGTATGCATATATATGAATGTATATATATATATATAATGTGTGTGTATATATACACACACACATATATACACATAAATATGCACCTATATAGAATTTATTGATGTGTTTTAAATTATAAATATGTATATAAAACTCTTTAAATATATATTTTGGTTTTGGGGGCATCAGGGATTGAACTTAGGGGCACTCAGCCACTGTGCTACATTCCCAGTCCTATTTTGCAATTTTTATGTAGAGACAAGGTCTCACTGAGTTTCTTAGCACCTAATGTTTGCTGAGACTGTCTTTGAACTTGTGATACTCCTTCATCAGTTTCCCAAGCCACTGGGATTGTACAGGTGTGTGCTACCTAATGGAGCTAAATATATGTCTTATATGTATGCATGTGTGTCAGTTTCACAAGACAAATTATTAAATTATTATTTAAAAATTCTTCTGAGCTCACTAGATAACAATATACAACAAAATAATACCTTTTGTACCTCATCATATATAAAATTGAACTCCAAAGGCATTGTAATTCCAACTATAAATCATCTAGCAGAAAATATGAGCGTCTTTGTAATCAAGTATTAGGGATTTGTTTCTAACATATGATACCAAGAGTTGATGTATTTGTCTTCACCAAAATTAAAACTAAACTCTACACCTTCAAAAACATGAAGTAAATAAACAGAAAAATGCCTGGGAAAATATATTTGCAAATTGTACATGTGATAAAAAACTGGTGTATATGAAGAATAATATTTAGAATACTCTAAAACTCTCAAAAGTCAACTTAAAACATGATATTAAGAAAAACAAACAAACAAAAAACAACATAAGTAAAACTGGCAAGATAGTCCTACACTTTACCAAAGAAGATAAGTGGATAAGAAATAAGCACATAAAAAGATGTAAAATATCCTTGGTTGTTTGGGAAACATATATTAAAATCGCAATGAGACACAGAAATACCTATCATGTTGGATAAAATTATAAACATACTGAGCATTAGAAAGAATATGAAGAAAGTCTTTTATAATAGATCACTTTAAAAATCTGTCAATTTCTTTAAAAAAATTAACTACATACATCCTGAGACATCCAGGCACTCTAATCTGAAATTTTTGTCTAAGATAGATGAAGAAGTAGGAGGAGAAGGAGGAGAGGAAAAAGGAGTATGAAGAATGAGTAGAAAGAGGAAGAGGAAGAGGAGGAGAAAAAGGAGAAAGAGGAAATACTTCTATAAATACTTATACAAAGTAGTTCATGAGAGTTTTCTTAGAACAAAAATGCTAAATGACCATTAAAAGATTTAATATACTATTAAAAAATTTGCAACAAATCTATATAGTGAGCCATATTAAGAAAAAAATCTACAAGACTTTGGTCCTAATCAGAATAGGATATATTCTATGCATGTGTAATTTTATCAAAATGGGCTGTACATATATACATGTATAATGAAAAAGAAGTAAAAACAAACAAAAAAAGTAATGAATTGTTGATACTTATAATAACATGAAGGAATATCACATAATAGCAAGGGAAAAAGTAAGACAAATTGCATATACAATATGCTTCCATTTATATAGGATTCTAAGTTATATAAACTAATGAACAATGAGAAGTAGATGAGCATTTACAGAAAAGTTTGTGTAAAAGGGTTAATTACACAGATACAAAAAATTTCTGGGATTATGAATAGATTCATTATCATAACAGTGTTAATAATTTCATGCATATATACCTATTTTAAACTTGTACAATCATATACCTTAAATAAGTGTGATTTTATATAAATTATACCTCAAGAAATCTCTTTAAGAATGATTATTGTTTTGAAATTTTAATAACATATATAGCTTCTGGTTTATTAACTCCTTATTATATTTTAGTTTAACGTATAAGATAAAAAAGTAAGAATTTTGAAAGATGAAAATTCACATTGGTATTATTACAAATTATATATGAATCTCTAAAACAGAAGTTAAAAAAGAACATATACATAGAAGGTATTCAAGAATAAAATCTTAGTACAATCTGTTAGCTATTCTCTACTCCCTGACTATATGATAGTGAAAATATGTCTGTTTAACCAAGTACTGTTTCACTTAGAAGGAATTGTCACAAGTATTGGATTTTTTAAGCCCTTAAAGTTTTTAAACTGACCTTAACCATGCAAACCCATAAATGACTGTATTTGAATGGTAGTTCAATATTTTACATATAATTTATTTAGCTATGAAGAATTCAAATATAGGTGCTAATTAAGATGTGGTTTTATTCCTAAGTCCTTGATTTAATTTGAGTTGAGTTTTGTGCATGGAGAGAGATAGGGGTTTAATTTCATTCTGTTATGTATGGATTTTCAGTTTTCCCAGCACCATTTGTTGCAGAGGCTATATTTTCTCTAATGCATGTTCTTGGCAACTTTGTCTAAGATAAAATAATTGTAGTTTTGTGGGTTAGTCTCTGTTTCTTCTAATCTGTACCATTGGCCTAGCAGTCTGTTTTGGTGCCAATACCATATGGTTTTTGTTACTATTGCTACATAGTATAGTTTAAGGTCTGGTATAGTGATGCCGCCTGCTTCATTCTTTTTGCAAAAGATTGCTTTAGCTATTCTGGGTCTCTTATTTTTCCAGATGAATTTCATCAATGTTTATAGCAGCACAATTCACTATAGCTAAACTGTGGAACCAACCTAGATGTCCTTCAATAGATGGATGGATAAAAAAATGTGGCATTTATACACAATGAAATATCACTCAGCAGTAAAAGATAATAAAAATATAGCATTTGCAGGTAGATGGATGGAGTAAAAGAAAATAACACTAAGTGAAGTTAGTCAATTCCAAATAAAAACAAATGTTGATTATTTTCTTTGATATAAGGAGGCTGATCATGGGATAGGGAGAGGGAGCATGAGAGAAATAGAGAAACTCTAGATAGAGTAGAGGAGGTAGAGGTGAAGGGAAGGTGCATGGAGCTATTAATTATAGTGGAATATGATGATCATTATTATCTTAAGTACAGGTATAAAGGCATGAATTGGTGTGAATATACTTTGTATACAACAAGAGATACAAAAAATTGTGCTATTTATATGTAAAAATAATTGTAATATATTCCTTGGCCATATATAAATAAAAAATAAATAAAAATTTAAAAAATAAAGCTGATCCTTTAGTAAAGAAGAAACATAATAAGCAAATTAAACAAGTGAGTATAGACTATTATATAACACAGTTATAGTAACGATTATTGTGAGGCAAAGTTAAGTTTGAAATATTCACCATTAAGAGGTAAAAAAATGCTAGGTGCAGTAGCCAGTGCCTGTGATCCCAGCAACTTGGGGAGTCTGAGAAAAGAAGATCCCAAGTTCAAGGCCAGACTCAGGGACTTAGTAAGACCCTAAGCAACTTAGTGAGATTCTGTCCCCAGATAAATAAATAAGACTAGATATGTAGCTGAGTGGTACATCATTCCTGGGTTAATTTCTTAATACCAAAAAAAAAAAAAGAAAAATGATGGATACTTCTGAGAGGTGGTGAAAGAACACCATTCTGAAAAATCTTTAAAGAAAAGCCATTAGAATTAAAAGAATGAAGGGAATATTGAGTAAAAAAATATCAAAGACAGGGGCTGGGGATGTGGCTCAAGCAGTACTGGGCTCACCTGGCATGCATGAGGCACTGGGTTTGATCCTCAGCACCACATAAAAAAGAAGATGTTGTGTCTGCCGAAAAACTGAAAAATAAATATTAAAAATTCTCTCTCTCTTTCTCTCTCTCTCTCTCTCTCTCTCTCTCTCTCTCTCTCTCTCTCTCTCTTTCTCTTTCAGAAAAAAAAATAATATCAAAGGCAAATAATCTAGAGATTCTTTGAAAAAGTTTTCTAGGAAATGTAAAAATTTATGTCACAAAGAAGGCTTTGGATGATCTTCTATAGAGGTTTTGACATTATTGCACACATTTCTTGTTTTTTGTTAAGTACTCCAGCTCTGTTGTAGAGAAAAAAAAGTATTTGGATACAGAAGCAATAACAGAAGCAGAAGAAGCAGTCAGAATACATTTGCAGTATCCAAGTGAAAGATGATCAAAAAAAATTAATGGATAACAGAAGCAGAAGAAGCAGTTAGAATACATTTGCAGTAGCTAAGTGAAAGACGATCAAGAAAAAAAATTAATGGATGACTGACTAGATTTGAAAGTGGAGTCAAAATAGGATGAATAAGGCAATTGAAATATGAAGGTGGAAAAGATTCAAAGTTGTCTCCAATATCCTTATCCAACACAATCAATAATGAGACATTTACCAAGATTAGAAAAATAACATATGAACTGTTTTGTGAATAATTAAAATTACACATTTAATAAATGTCTACATCCATGAAAAAATTTATTCTGAAACTTGATAGTAGTGTAACCTGTATTCAAACTAGGGGACACATATAACCCCCACCCATGTCAAACTTTTTCACAGTTACTGTTGTCTGCCAAAAATAATCTTAAGGGCTATGCGTGTCCAAATAGGTCAAAGTTTGTTCACAAGACTAGTTATTTTGAATAGATATATGACCTGATACATGATAGATGTATGACCTTTAAAAATTTAATCAATACGTAAAGGTATTAGATATTCAATTCAAACAATGTGATAATTTGACATATGTGTACACTGTGTAATGTTTATAAAAATTAATTACCATATAAACTACAAATACAAATTCTGGGTATATATCTAAAACATATGAAATAAGTAGATAGAGGTCTAAAGCCTGCTGCAGATGCTACTTCCATGCCCAGAGATCTCTGGGCACAACTTGGGTTACTTCGAATAGAAATTCCAACACTACCATCGTTGTTACTGCCGCTAAACAAGAGGTCTCTTGTCAATCAACTGCCACCTGCACCACTGCCATCATTGCTGCTCTCTCTGCTTCTGAGGCTGCTAGCCTGAGATCATCTAGAGGTCTTCTTACTTGGTGCTGGTGCCACAGGAAAAAAAAAAACACTGCCCTAAATGCAACTGAACCTGACACTGCTTCTGACCCCCAGAGATAACCTGAAAACAATGCCCCCATAGCTTCAGTCATAGCTCCCGCTGCAATCACAGCTACTGCTGACCTGCTGCCTGCTGCCAATAAACACTACAACTACTGCTACCACAGCCTAGAGGACTGCTCTGGGGAGACTCCAAATTTGGTTGTACATGGATGCACCCTTTTGGGGACACCAGCTAGGGCCTGATGCCTAGGTGCCAACAGGTTTACCACCACAAGAGCCTGTGTCTGGGGACTCCAGCTGGGACTTCAGCATGGCTAATCCTGAGGTATCTGAAGCTCAGAGCGGTGGAATGGGGACTCGGTTTGCAAGAGCTTATCTAGATTTGGTGATCCCAAGAGATGTCAGAGACAGGGCTTAGAAACTCCTAAACACTGACAGAGACAGTTCAACTTTCCAGCAAGACTTATTTTATTTAGTTTTATGTTTTGATTCATTAATTTCTCTACCTTATTTGGAACAAGATGTTTTTTATGCATCAGTGTGTGGAAGACAATGATATATGATTGGGGTTTTTCATTTTTTGTTGTATTCTTATTTCTTTATTTTTTTCTCTTTGTCCGTCTTCTTCCTCTTTCTTGTCTATTTTCTTGGATTTTCTTTCCAACTTTTCTCCAACCAACAGCCAATCTCTGTCAGCTCCTCTTCTACATTTTCTGTGAATTTTTACTTCTGGCTTCTCTCTTCCTCACTCACAAATAGTGCAAAATACAATACCCCTGTTCTCTCATTCACCATTTGAAATGGTAAATCATTTTAACAAATATTCTTTTTCTACAATAGGTAGTTTTAAAACTCATCATTGTGACTCAGTGCAATAAACAGTAGACACCTTAGTGGGATCTATTAGCTTTAAGGCTATAGATTGTGTTCATTGGGTGCTGTTGATTTTGGTCTTACCAGTATAGGCAAAGCACTACAAACCTTCAGGGACAGTATATATCTAGAGGGTAAAATTTATCCTGTCTTATGTCCATACTTTTAGATGGGAAAAGACACTTCCAAGAAAATCAAAATAAAAACAAGGGAATAAAGCACCCCAAACAAATGAAGATGCTTGAACAACAAAAGCCACTGATAACACAATAGAAGAAGTGTCCGAGAAGAAGTTCAGATTGTATATAGTTAAACTGATATGTTAGATGAAGGTTAGTGTAAGGGATAAAATAAAAAAAAACATACAGGAAGTGAAAGACCACTTCAATAAAGAGAGATTGTAAAAAATAAAATAAACAGAACACTTCAAAATAAAGAAATCAGTAAACCAAATTATAAACTCAAAAGAAAGCATCACTAACAGTTTAGACCAATTGAAAAACAGACCCTTAGATAATGAAGAAAAATTATACAACCTTGAAAAGCAAGACCCAACAACATACTGTTTTCAAGAGACTCACCTCAGGGCAAAGATATCCACAGGCTGAAGGTGAAAGGATGGAAAAAAAAAATCACTTATATTGGATTGCATAAACAGGGGTTTCCATTCCTATTTCAGATAAAGTAGATTTTAAACTAAAGTTAATCGGAAGAGAGAAAGAAGAATATTTCAGACTTCATAAAGGAAGTCTACATAAGGACATAACAATTATAAATATTAATGCCCCAAGAAATGGAGCATTTGTGTACATAAAACAAACTCTTCTCAATTTTAAGAGTCAAATAGACCACAATACAATAATACTGGGTGAATTTAACATGCCTCTCTCACTACTGCATGGATTTTCCAAACAAATCTAAATATAGAAACTAAAGAACTAAATAATGCAATCAATAATTTAGACTTAACAGACATATATAGAAAATTTTACCCACTAATGAGCAGATATACTTTCTTTTCAGCAACACATGGCTCCTTCTTTAAAATAGACAATATTTTATGCCACAAAGCAACTATTAGTAAATACAAAACAAACAAACAACAACAAAAAAAAGAGATAATACCTTTCATTCCATCAGACCATAATGGGATAAAATTAGAAATCAACAATAAAATAAAACTTCAAAGCTACTATAAGAAATGGAGACTAAATAATACACAATTGAATGACAAATAGATAGTAGAAGAAATCAAGAATGAAATAAAAAAATTCTGAGAAGTAAATGAGAACACTGATACAAAATATCAAAATCTGTGGAACACTATGAAGGCAGTACTAAGAAGAAAGTTTATTACATTGAGTGCATTTATTAAAAATATAAAAAGTTGACAATTAAATGACCTAACACTACATCTCTAGAAAAAGAGGAGATCCACACCAAAAGCAGTATAGGACATAAAATAATTAAAATTAGAGCTGAAATTTATAAAATTTAAACAAAAGAAACAATTATAAAATTGACAAAACAAAAACTTGGTTCTTTGAAAAAATAATTGAAATAAATAAAACCCTGGCTATTCTAATGAAGATAAAAAAGAGAGAAAACAAAAATTACTAAATAAAATACAAGATGAAGCAGGAAATATCACAATGCATATATCTGAAATACATAAAAAGCAATTACATAAATAATAATTAAAAACTATATTGAATATTTATACTCTAATAAAGTAGAAAGTATTGAAAACATATGATGATAAATTTCTAGAGACATATGACCTACCAAAACTGAATGAGAATATCATACATGATTTAAATAGATAAATTTCAAGTAATGAAATAGAAAATGCCATCAAAATTCTACCAATAAAGAAAAGACCAGGAGCAGATGTATTCTCAACCCAGTTCTAGAAAACTTAACAATAAATTAACAAAAAAATTAACACCAATATTCCTCAAACTATTCCATGAGATATAAAAGGAGGGAACCCTTCAAAACTCATTTTTGAGGCTAATGTTATCCTGATACCAAAAACCAGACAAAAACACATCAAGGACAGTAAATGTCAGACCAATATCGCTGATGAACATGGATGCAAAATTTGTCAATAAAATTTTGTAAAATCGCATTTAAAATCATATTAAAAAGACAGTGCACCACAATCAAGTGAGATTTATCAGAGGGTTGCAAGATTATTTAAACATACAGTCATCAAGAAATGTAATTCATCTTATTTAAAGACTTAAAAACATGAATCATGATAATCTCAACAGATGTAGAAAAAAGCATTTGACAAAATACAGCACACCTTCCTGTTCAGAACATTAGAAAATCTAGGGCTAGTAGAAATATACCTCAACATTGTAAAAGCTATCTATGCTAAACCCAGGGCCAGCATTATTCTAAATAGAGAAAAATTGAGAGCATTTCCTCTAAAAACTGGAACAAGACAAGGATGTCCTCTTTTACCACTTCTATTCAACATCATTCTTTGAAACTCTAGTCAGAACAATCAAACAAAAGAAAGAAATTAAAGCGATACACATAGGTAAAGAAAAACTCAAACTATCACTTTTTGCTGATGACATAATTCTGTATATAGAAGATATAAAAATTCCACTAGAAAATTTCTAGAACTAATGAATGAATTCAATAAATTAACACTATATAAAATTAAAACCCATAAATCAAACATTTTCCTATAAATCAGTGATGAATCCACTGACAGAGAAACTAGAAAAACTACTCCATTCACAATAGACTTAAAAAAAAAGAAAAGAGAAAACCTGGGAATCAATTTAACAAAAGAGGTGAAAGATATCTACAACAAAAACTACAGAAAACTAAAGAAAGAAATTATAGAAAACCTCAGAAGATAGGAAGATCTCCAAGATCTCAAATACTTCTTGCTATTGGATAGGCATAATTAATATTGTCAAAATGGCCACATACCAAAAGGAGTATTCAGATTTAATAAAATTTCTATTAAAATCCCAATGACATTATTAATAGAGAGAGAATAAGCAATCATGAAATGACCAATATGATTCTGCAACATGTACACTCAGAAATATGAGAAATTATATATCATCTATGCAAGATATATCAAAAGTGCATAAATGAATTCTACTGTCATGTATAACTAATTTTAAAAAAATTAATTTTTTTTAAAAAAGAAGAGAGGTCTTTACCTTCATGCCAACTACAACATTATCATAATGTTGTAACATAGCAACCAAATGAATGACAAAATGGATAAAGGAAGAAAGGAAATGTGGCAAATTCTTATATTATTCAGCCATAAACAATAATAAAATTAGGCCATTTTTCAGAACCTGGATAAACCTGGAGGGCATTATGCTAAGTGAAATAATCCAGACATGGAAACAGAAACACAAATACCACAGGGGATTATTTACATATGGAATCTAAAATGTTTAATTAATAGAAGTAGACAATGAAACTGTAGCTGCCACAGCCTGAAGAATGGAGGGAAATGGGTAGATTTTGGTCTTAATACCCTAAACATCAGTTACAAGATGAGTGAGTATTGAGGATCTAGCATGGATGTATGAATTTGGGGCTCAGAGTTAAAGAATTTGTCTAGTATGTGTGAGAGTGTTAGAGTCTGTGAACAAGTCTGGATGTGCCTGGCATTTTGCCAGAGGGAGTGGTTTGTGAAGTAACGACAGCAAGCCATTAAGTGTGGAGATTTCTTATTGGTTGACTGATGTATCTAATATACGTTAATCAAGATGAGCTGTGTAAAATGTATAAATACCTCTGTTGTCCTACAATAAATAGATCCTACTCCTGCTGTATCAATGTACACAAGTTGTTCATGACACCCCGTTAGTTTGCCCAGCCAGCCGGACTGCAGTATGGGAGCTTGGATTTGATCATGGAGCACTACTAGCCAACAAACAAAATACCTAAAATACAGCAAGGTGAACAAGGTTTAAAACACTATACTATTACATACAACATGATAAGAGCATATTTTATGTCCTCACCAGACATTAGAGTAATTGCCACTTGACCACATTCATTTAATTCCACTAGTTTAGTGGGAGCATCTTAAATATTCTTCAACTTCATTTCTTTTGTTAAATCATTAAAATGTGAGGTTAACAAAAACATTGTCATTATGGTCTTTAACCAAAAAAATAAAATTGTTATCATTTTGTTAACAGTTTTTATCAGAATGCTCTTTGGATTTCAATTAAAGTCTTACTGACATTATTTATGCATTTTTGCATTTTTTTCTATTTTCTTTAAATATGACAAGTTATCATTATTGAATTTCTAAGTTTAATCTACTCTTGATTCCTAGAACAAAACAAACTTAATCCTAGTTGATTTTTTAAGTTAATATCTTCAATTTATTAGTATTTTATATTTAATTTTTTATTTATGTTTATGAGAAAGATTGATGACATTTTTATTATGAATTTAATCCTGGCTTCATCAAATCAGCATAAAATTTGAAAAATAATTTTGTAATTTATAGTAGCTGAAGTAATATTTATTCCTCTAATGATATTTGTTAATATAGAAAATAATTCACTAATGGAACCATATAAAACAGATTTTTTTAGAAAATTTTCTTTATTCTGATGATGTAAATAATTTCTTGATCAAATACATAAGTATTCTGATATCATTTTCCATATGTTGGGTGGTTTTGCTGTTTCTTTTTTCTTATTCACCTCAATTTCTGAATTATTTTTGTATAATTATCCACAAATTTTCTTATTTTTAAAAATTATATAGTAGAATCTATTATTTATAGTTTCTAATGTTGTTGAGTCTAAACTTCTATTTCTTTTTTAAATCATTGTGTTATGTGATCGTATTCTATTTGTTATCAGTGTCCTAATTTTCATTTTTCCTATGCTTTAATTCTTCTTTTTGTTCTTGTCAAATTTTGTTTTTGAATTCTTTAGAGTTATATATAAATCTATTATTTTATTTATTTCTCTTTTAATAGGCACTATAGACTTCAATGTTTCCAACATAAACCTACATATTTTCTCTACACACTGCTTTGACAATATTCCACCAATAAAGATATGTTGCAGAACAATAATATTTTAAGCAAACCCTTTTCAAATTTTCACTGTGGTTTTATAATTCACCCATGTTAATTAAAAATATTTTACCTAATTTCCATGTGTGTAGATTTTTTTGTTACCATTTTTTAATAAGTCTTTCCCTTAAATTTCACTGAGGCCATGGTACAGTTTGAATAACTTAATTTTTTTTAGTTGATTGAGACTTGATAGATTACATGAGATATGCTTGTTAGTGATAAAAAATTATTTTAAATAATTTATATATTATTGCCGGGTACAGTGTGTGATACATGTAAACTCTTTTATGTGTTAATTATTTTTGTTGATATTTGCCCCTATTAACCAAAGTTCCAAACTTTAGTAATTAATCATTGTGAAATAAGTTTTAATATCATACCACTTAACAATAATAAGGCCCTTAGTGATTTCACAGAGATAAGCAATCCAACTCTACAATCCCATTTTAAGGTTGGGGAAAGGTTTAAGGTAACAAGAATGAGAGGAAAAGAAAAATGAAATGTGAGAAAGTAAATTTAAAATTATTCATAACTGAGCTAGCCTCAGTTTTTAGATAATGACCATTTAAGAGAGAAAGTAGGATTTTGTACAGACTTGTGAATTATATCTTGGAGAAAGAGAATTCTTTTTTCTGTCTATTCCATCCCATCTTTTATAACTCATTGTACCAATAGCTCTCAATAGAATTAATTAATTCTTACTAGCTACTTTTCTAAGTTGTGGTACTGACACTTTCTGATACCAGTCAGAACAATTTTTCTGGGGCTTCAGAGTCTGGTGTATTTTACTAAAACAATCTATAATGACTATGTTAATCAGATCTCCATTCCCTGGGAAAGCTGAGGCAGCAGAGGTATCTAAGACCATCCTTTAACAAAAAGTTGAGTGCTGGGGAACTGGAAAAACTAGTGACCTCTGGGAAGCTACAAGACAGTGAGTGTCTGGTAGAGTGAGCAGCTGGAAGTCTCAGGATTGATATTTATCAGCACATACATTTACTTAATGGTTTCCAACCTGCCCAGACCACAGGACCACACCTTGAAACTAAGATGCAATTGCAGCTGTTATTTTCTTTTTCTTTTTTCTTTCTCACCCTTCCTCGGCCTCCTTCTTTTTTCTCTCCCTTCCTTCCTTCTTTCAAATATTTCTCTCCTCATTGCTCTTCCTTTCTATACTAAGAATTTCTTTCTTCATTTTCTTTCTACAATGACTATTCTTTAGCAGTTTTACTGAAATTATCTCTACCCCATATTCAAAGTTTTTTACACTGTCTGAAAATTATTCAAACAAGTGTTTTGCATATGTAGAGGACAGTCCACTTGTACAATGAGATGCATGCTGGCAAAATTTTGCGTGTTATTTTCATGCTCCTTAATGCAGAGCCAAGAACAGAAGCTAAATACAATGAGGTAAGAAGTGTGACACTACATATAAATGAGATATATAAAACCTAGCTGATTTTCATTGAAACAGTAGATTTATATAATATTAACAGAAATAATAAGAAAGTAATTTAGAATCAATTATTAAATAGATTAATTATATCAAATAACTTATTTAAACTATTTGGTGAAGGGGAAAGAAGAAACTTCAATGTATGCATATTGGATGAGAGAAATCTTTTGCTAAACAGATAGCCCCATCAAAATGACTACAGATGAGCCTCCAAAAATGCACATCAAATTTGCTCTCTCCAGCCCAGATCTCTAGTTGATACCCAACTCATCCAGGAAAGACTGACTGTAACAACAGTTTTCTTAAGGTATTATTATCAAATTGTTTTATTGTGTAATAATCTCCTGAATAATTTATTCCAGTTCATAATTAAATATGGCCATGGAAAGAATCAAATACATAAACCCCTGGAATTTATGTGTAAACTTTGCAAACTCATCATGTATATTTATTATGTTTAGACTTACATGTTTGATAATCCAATATGTAAAATTGTGATTCCATTGAGAATATGTAATTGAGTAACTGTTTTATTCTTTGAGTTTAAGTTTTAAGTTAAGCATTATTTTACTCTGCATTTGAAAAACAGTTACAGTTTGCTATATATAATATTTTTAGTATTTATAAATAAGTAATTGATAGATTTCATTTTGTTAGAAAAAGACATAAACTACAAATACATTGTTAAAATTATAAATACTGCTAACATGTATACATACCACTCACAAATATAAGATTTATTGATAATTATAATTAATTTGTGTTAAAATTATTTAAATTAAAAATAAATATATTAGAAGTACTGGCTGAATTTAAATGTTGAATCTGTTTTTAAGATATTAATTCTACAAGTAGAATATCAATTTTCAAAATTCAGTTTCTACAAATGAACTTTTCAATTTTTAAAGACCACCATCCTATACTATGATATTTAATTTAGATACACATGTTACTTTGCCAATGATTCCAAAAATAAATAATATTTTAGCAACTGGGCATGGTGGCACACATCTTTAATCCCAGTGGCTCAAGAGGCTGAGATAGGTTGATCTCAAGTTCAAAGCCAGCCTCAGCCAACAGGAGGCACTAAGAAGCTTAGTGAGATTCTGTCTCTAAATAAAATACAAAATAGGGCTGGGAATGTGACTCAGGGGTCAAGAGCATCTGAGTTAAATTCCTAGTGCACATGACCCCAAATTAATATTTTATTTAGTATTTTTAGAACTCAGAATATCACTTGTTCAATCTCTATAATTATCAATGAGGTTTGTGGTTTATTTAACTGGAAAAGTTACTAATTGAATAGATCTAAATGGAGCCCAGAAATCTCTGTTTGTTACTAATGTCTCCTTTGATTCTTATAATTAACAAATTTGTGATGCACTATCCTCAGGCACATTCCTGTTCCCAATTTGCTCCCCATCAGATGTGAATATTTTCACCTAGTCTTTTGTTTTATGCCATCAGATGTCCTAACAGGAAACTGTTTTCCCTGAAAAGACATGCTTACTGAAAGTTGGTGATTTGTTTTTCTGTCAGGAATTTTTTCTTTGCCTACAGATTAGACCTACTCGGTTTAACTTTTCTATTTTAAGAGTCATTGAAAATGTGTTCTGATCCATCAGGAAGCTTACTAGACTTATCTAATAATAATTCTTTTCAATTTATGACAGCTAATTGGAGTCCAAAAAGCATGAAAAGAACAAATTTAGATGGCAAATCATGCTAGAGTTTGATTCTTTTATACTCCATTCAAAGAAGCTACTCAATCTGTTTATTTAAATATGTTCATATTACACTAGGGATCTTTAGTGTATTTTTTTACAACTTATTAAAAATGATCAAGTTTTTGCTATTTGTAATAAAATCAAATGCTTCACTCAACTGAATATGCAGAAAGCAACTCTACCTTGGTTATCTATTCCTAGGACGTATTATTTGAACATTAAATTTTTCTTTTATAGTTGCTGGATCTGTATCTTAATATAAAATTATAACCTTTACTGTGTAAAATCTTAGATAAACATTCTCATCCAGTGACTACCAGCCAAAGGCTTCAATCAGAAAATGGAAGATTGATTTTTAAAGTTATCAAAATCAATGCCATTTTCTACTGTCACTTAGTATTCAAAATTCTTGACCTGAAGCAGAACTGATTATTGAGGACTGCCTCTAATATTCTCCTGTCTGTCAGCAGCAGAATCACTAGGACTGGGTTGAAGTTTTTAAATCTAGTGGAATTTTTCTAAAAATAAATTGCATAAACCTATCATCTAAGATAAATAGGTCATATAGTACAGAGACGATCTTTTTCAAAAGGAAGTTTTTATCCATGAAGTCTTACATCATCAACAAAATTGTGTCAGCATTCTATGCTCCAACTCACCCTAAATTAAAGTCACCTTTTTATTTATCCTTAGTTTCACTTTCTTCTTCATATATTAAAAACATAATTCAGTTATTTTTATTTTAACAAATGAATACATTTTTGTTACCCATGTCATCCTAATTAGGGACATAAAGATCAAGAAAGTAGTGTCTTATAAGATCACCATATCTGCAAATTTGAAGCACAATAATTGTTCAGTATATGCTAATGGTTCAGCTAATCTAGGCACACTCAGCAAGTAAGAAGCAAAGAAAAGGAAGATAATCAATGATAATCAAATCTGTATTTTTTTCCATCCCTTCAGATGTCATTGTCTTCTCATTTATGGAAGGCAAAACAAAAAGAAGTTATCGAAATAAAAAGGAGAAAAGTGCAGTTTAGAAAAAGGAAATATTCTTGTTAGTTCAAGGGGAGATTTAATTTACTCAACATTGAATGAATGTACTTTTGAAACAAAAAAGGATAACAGAATATTACTGTAGAGATAATGATTATTGCAATATAAAATGCAAAAGTATTGCAAGATGAATTGAATCAGCTTGTGTATATCAGCAGGCAATTAAATAGACAAACTGGTTTATTGATTATAGCAATGTACATTCTGGTCCA
Organism: Ictidomys tridecemlineatus; assembly: GCF_052094955.1. Classification (NCBI taxonomy): domain Eukaryota; kingdom Metazoa; phylum Chordata; class Mammalia; order Rodentia; family Sciuridae; genus Ictidomys; species Ictidomys tridecemlineatus. The sequence continues at coordinate 28,958,092 of NC_135494.1, forward strand.
CAGCACATTGTAGTTTGAACATACCGAAACAAAAACATGAGTATACAAGTATTCTAAATGCACACTTAACTATAAGAAGTTCCTATGGTAAATAAGCCTAGCTTTAATATTCACTAACCAGTATACTATTCTAGTGCACAGTTTGGGAACTTTCATTGTTTACAGCAATGTTAAACTGAGCTAAAAGCCTCTGTTTTCTATAACATTCCATATTCTTTTGTAAACATGTACATACACAATATAGGCATGAGTTAAATTAGATTAAGGACATTCAAAAAGGTTTAAAGTAGACATCCACATTGAAATTACTCAAATGTATTTTCAAATTACAAAATTCAATTTTATAGTATCATTATATCACCTAGGTATAATAAGGTGAATTTTTATGAGTGTATTTGGATAGTAGCTTTTTTTCTCATTTCAGGTTAAAGAGAAATGTGTTATTTAAAATATTTTGTAAAGTGGTAGTTGTCTTCTTCAGAGTTTGTCTTTTTAATTCATGATGAATATAAACTCATGATATTTACATTTTGGAGAATTATCAAATCAGAATTTATAAATATTCTCATCTACTTTATGACCATCTTAGATTTGGTATGCTTGGTTTTCAGATTCCTTGTTCCTATTTTCTTGTTTAATGCAAGTAGGGAGAGCAGTATTTCCTGAGAAAATCTGAGCCAACTGTTAAGTATAACCTCAGTGTAGATAGTCTCATTTCCCACCTTTTATTGAAGTTTCTCAGTTGTTTGGATTTTCACATAAGCACTATGCTCAATTCTATCACTCTGGTTGATGTTCTATATAAAATATTTCCAGATGTCTTACCACATATACAATTATCTGCAGGCCTGATAATATTTTAAAAAATCTATCAAAGCTAATGAGTGATAGCAAATTCAATGTGTTTGCATTCTACATAATATAACCTAGTATGAATTCCCAGCAAAGTATCAGGCACTCAGACAAGAATCACTTTTGCATTCCTGAAATTATCACATGAAGTCTACTCTTTCCAAATTTATAAGGTAAAATTCTACAGATTAAACATTTCCAATATTCTTCCTTAAGACAATATGAACACCTGTGTGTTATATTTACCCATATTTTTCTCAAACCCTTGTAACATTTTCTCATAAAGATTCCCTTCTGTTAAAGTGAGCAAATATTTTACAAAATTTCCACTTCTGTTATTATTTGTTTCTAGCATCTTGCACTTAGGAGATCAATATTCTTCGGAAGTGTGTTAGGTCTGTAAACAAGTCGGGATGGAACCTGGCATCTTTCCAGAGGGAGTGGTTTGTAAGGTGGCGCCAGGGAGCCATTAAGTGTGGAGATTTCTTATTGGTTGACTACTGTAACTAGTTTATGTTAATTAAGGTAAGTTGTGTGTAATGTATATATACCCCTCCTGTCCTACAATAAAAGGCTCCCATTCCTACTGTATCAATGTCCACAAGTTGCTCCTCACCCCCTGGTAATTTTGCTGTAGCTGAATTGCGGCAGATGGTGACACATACTGGGAGCCCAAGAACACTAGGGTGTAAGTGATGAAAAAAAGCTGCCCATCTATAGGTAGGATGAGAGCAAATCTGCTTGTCCCTAGATAGGACAAGAGGAAAAATGGCCTTTTCCAGAAAATGGAGAGGATTGATACAGTATGTTTGTGTCTTCTTTTGTCTCAATGTATTATATTGTCTTTGTGATGAAAATATGGAAGGGGTTTTATGTAAATTGATAAGGGAAAGAGGCACCCCAGTAAAAACAAGAATAGCTAGGACATGTGTTGATGGAAGCACAGGAACTCTTGTCAGAAAGAAGAAAGTTCAGAGAAGGAAAGATTATCAGGAAAAAAGCCGCAGCAAAATAACCGGGGGGTGATGAACAACTTGTGTACATTGATACAGCAGGAGTGGAAGCCTTTTATTGTAAGACAGAAGGGGTATATATACATTACACACAGCTTATTTTAATTAACATAAACTAGACACAGCAGTCAACCAATAAGGAATCTCCACACTTAATGGCACGCTGGTGTTACTTCACAAATCACTCCCTCTGGCAAGATGCCAGGTGCCATCCAGACTTGTTTACAGACCCTAACAGAAGTGTGTTTTTATTTTTGATAAAATTTTGTTATAAAATAAACGTAAATTTATTAAAAATCTATTAAGATAGTAACAAGTCCTCACATGCTCCATATCCAACAACTTTGTTAATATTTTAACATTAATTTTATGTTAAAATTTTATCAATATTTTATGTTAATTTTTATTAATATTATTAAGGTTTATTTGTCATAAATAATATATAAATATTGATACAAGAACTCAAAACTTACTCAGATTTCCTTATTATTTTAATCTAAAATTTTATTTTTAACTGATACTTACAAATATTATGTTATGCATTCATGTGATGGGTATCCATTTGATGTTTTACATATATTGATATGTATGTATCATAATGTTTAAATTAGAGTAAGTATATCTAACTTCCCACTTATTTATACTGATGAAATTTAACATATTTTCTTCTAGATTTTTGAAATATGCAGTATCTTATAATTGTTCATAGTCATACTACTTTAAAACAGCAAACCAGAACTTCTTGCTCCTATTTTACTATAACATACTATTGGTTAGCCATTCTACTCCTCTGATAACAACCATTCTTTTATAAACTTCTAAGACAGTAAAGTTGTTAGATTCCACATATAAGTGGGATCATTCATTATTTATTTTTCTGTGTGTGGTTTATTTCTCTTTAATATAAAGATATCCATTTCTATCCATGTTGTCATAAATGATGAAATTTGAGTCTTGTTATGTTTAAATAAGATTCCCTTGTATATATGGACCACATTTTCTTCATCAGCAGATCAACACTTCAGTTATTTTCTTCTCTTGGCTTTTGTGGGTAGTGCTACTCATTTCCTTATCTTATGTTCTTTAAGTGTCCCAGATTTTTATCCAATTAACCATATTACATTTATTACTCAAGGTTTCTTAAGTTCCTATTTCCATAAAAAAACCTTGCACTTTTTTCAAAGACCTTTGCAATTTTCAGAGTATTACTCAAATAATTTGTAGAATGCACCATAAATGATATTTGTCATGTGTTGTTTATTTTCCATTATATTTATTTATTTTTAGATTAGACTACAGTTCTTTATTTGGGGGAGAAAGAAGCCAGTGGTAAAGTGGACTCCTCATCAAATCATAACCAAGGTATATACTATTGGCATGCATATCACTGCCGGTATTAGCCTCACTCAATGGCTGAGGTAGCCATTCCCAGGATCTCTCATTGTCCAGTTATTTTTGTTTTACTTCTTTCTATAATTTACTTTTAAGAAATAAGTAATTGTGTGAATCTCACTTAAAGGGCAAGAGTTTATGCTCCATCTTCTTGGAGGAGAACTGTGTACATAAATTTTTTGGAATTCTGCATAGAGATTTGTGTCTTCTCTCATATGTATATATTCATTCAGTCATTTATTTATTATATAAGCATGGAAATATATTTATTTTTATTTGGGGGTTTACAGTATTGGTCTTATTGTGCTTTGTTTTTTACTCTCAGGTGTGAAATTTTGCAATTATTCTCAACTTTCCAAATACCCAATTGTTCATTGTCCTGAAATATTTCCATAAGTGTTTCCTCATTAAATTTTTGTGACAATGGAAGGCTGGTATTTTTTTCTCTTAAAATTTCTGTATTCTCAAAGCACTTCTTTCCTGGTTCTGATATTTTACTGTGTCCATTCCCAGTCTCTTAATAGAGACCTCATCATTCTTTTTGTGATATTTATGCAATAGCTTGTTCTCTGTCCCATCACTAGGAGAAACCTAAATAAAACTAAGGATACATTTAGTTAGAACTCAATTAAATGATGTTTCATAACTTTCACTGAAATTAAAGAAAAACCTGTTTATTTATATGGTGAAAAGGTTTAAATAAATAAATACCCACAGAAGAAAAATTAGATGTAAACTTCTGAGATTATAAAAATATGAATTCCCAACAGTTAAAAAGTTAATTCAAGAAGATGGACCTATGAGAGTAAAAGAAAATTATAACTTAAAGAATTTAAGAACTGCCAGATTCAGAGGCTCATGCTTGTAATACCAGTGTCTCAGGATACTGAGGCAGGAGGATCACAGGTTCAAGCCAATCTTCAGCAATTCAGTTAGACCCTGACTCATTCATAAATAAATAAATAAATAAATAAATAAATAAATAAATAAATAAATAAATAAATAAATGGCTGGGATGCATCTCAGTGGTTGAGCACCCTGGTTCAATTTCTGGTTATTAAAAAAAGGAAAATAAATAAAAATTGAAAAAATCTGCATTATACCAGAATAAAAGAATAGATTCAGTGATTAGTTAGTTTGCCAATTTTAAAAAAATAACTTTGCTGAAGAGAAGCAACAGCGAAAACCCCACTAATACTAGACAAACACACTATAAAACATGCATTGGGGAAAGGATAGGTTCCTCAACCAATTGTGCTGGGAAAACTGAAAACCCATATGTCGTATGAGAAATTTAACCCCTATTTCTCAAACACAAAGCAGATCAAAACCTAGATAATAGATAAAAGACCCTAGACCTATTACAAGACTATACAGGCCCAGCCCTTGTCAGTGTAGAAACTGAATTCCTCAAAAAAGTCACTTAAAGCACAGGAAGTAAAATAAAGAATCAATAAATGGGGTGGTATCTTTACAGCAAAGAAACATGATTCTGCTGACATGGTGTCAGGGAAGTGAGCAGAGAGGACAGGCTGGGAGTAAGAGGCACAGGCAAAGGCCACGTCATGCAAGACTGTGTAGTCAGGAAGGTGGTTTGTTTTTTATTGTAAGTGCTTGGGAAGTCATGCTAAGATTTTAAGTGGAAAGTCATAGATATAACTCTTTTTAGGAGTATTCTGGCTGTTTATGTTTATATTGTTCAATAGAGGATTGAAACAAAAATACTGCCTGAGAGACTAATTAATAAATTCAATAAGTCTTCAGAGTACTGCAGGCAAGAAAGTAGAGTCTCAGACTAAGATCCACAAAGCAACAATAAAATATATTTTCAAGGTACTGAGGACAGTATTTTCTGTTTTTTTCTCCTTAAACATTATTTGTTCTTTTTAGTTATAAATAACAATAGAATGCATCTTGATGTATCATATATACATAGGCTTAACTTTCCATTTTTTGTGGCTGTACATGTTGTGGAGTTACAGTGGCCATGTATTCATATAAAGGAACATAGAAAGTTATGTCCTATTCATTCTACTGAGGACAAGGACAGTATTTTCAAACTAACACGTAGTTCCTTCTTAAGTCTCTGGACACTCCCACACATCAAAACCTCCCTTTTCCCCAGTTGTCTTATCTCCTGTCTTATATAATCAGTGTTCATTATCATAAATACTTGACTTAGGCTTGAGTTCAAGCTATGTATTAGGGAAATCTGGATAACTTTATTTCTAATGTTTCTCAAACTCTCAGTAACAGCTCTGGCAAAACATTTGCTGTTTAGAAATTATTAGATATTGAATAAAGAAAAGATATCATTTAACTTAACAATTCTTTTTGTAAATGAGGAGATGCAAGCTTCCTAAGAGGATTCATTTATTATGTCTTAACAGTTTATCCCTTGCATTCTTCACTTTGCTGTGGAAATCACTAATGCTCAAGGAACATGTTTGACAGAGTATAAGTTAACATATTAGTGTGAGGGCTGAAATGATAAAGCAAATGCACTGGCTTCAAAACAAATCATTCAAATTCATTTTGTTTTCCACATTCAGGAGACTGTATTTTTTTAAGTCTAAATTATCAGATTGGGTGTGACCCTGAGTCAGATTGTGGAAATCATGTAGAAAACAGCTATTTGAAATTTTGTCATAATCTTTTATTTAAAGCTGACTTTTAAAAATCCTAATTTTTTATATATGAAAAAAGAATACATTACAATTCATATTATATAAATAGAGCCCAAATTTTCATATCTCTGGTTGTACATAAAGTAGAGTCACATCATTCATGTATTCATACATGTACTTAAGGTAATAATGTTCATCTCATTCCACTATCTTTCTTAACTCCATGCTCCCTTCCTTCCCCTCTCACCCCTTTTCTTATTTAGAGTTGCTCTAATTCTCCTACACTCCCTACCCAAACCCCATTATGAATCAGCATCCTTATATCAGAGAAAACATTTGACATTTGGTTATTTGGGATTGTCTAACTTCACTTAGTATTATTTACTCCAACTCTATCTATTTACCTGCAAATGCCATGATTTTTTTTCTTTTAATGCTGAGTAATATTCCAACTTGTATATATACCACAGTTGCCTTATACATTTATCTACTAAAGAGCATCAAGACTGTTTCCACAGTTTAGCTATTGTGAATTTTGCTGCTATAAACACTGATGTGGGGTTGTCCCTGTAGTCTGCTGTTTTTAACTCCTTTGGGGGGAGAAAGATAGCTGGGTCAAATGGTGGTTCCATTCCCAGTTTTTCAAGGCATATCCACACTGCTTTCCATATTGGATACACCAAAGTGCAGTCCAACCAGCAATGTATAAATTTATTTTTCCCCACATCCTCATCAAAACTTACTGTTTGTATTCTTAATAGCTGTCATTCTGACTGGAGAGGGATGAAATCTTAAAGAGTAGTTTTGATTTCCATTTCTCTAATTGCTAGAGATATTGAACGTTTTTTCACATATTTGTTGATTGATTGTATATCATCTTCTGAAAAGTGTCTGTTCAGTTCCATGGCCCATTGATTAATTTGGTTATTTTAGAGTTCTTTATATAACTTAGAGAAAAGCGCTCTATCTGATATGCATGGGGTAAGAATTTGCTCCCCAAATTTATGCTCTCTATTCAACTCACTGGTTGTTTCTTTGGCAGAGAAGCATTTCAGTTTGAATTCATTTCGTTTTTTTTTGTATATTTATTTATTTTTTTAATTGTTGGTCGTTCAAAACCTTACACAGTTCTTAATACATCATATTTCACAGTTTGATTCAAGCGGGTTATTAACTCCCAACTTTACCCCGTATACAGATTGCTGTATCACATCAGTTACCCTTCCCTTGATTGACACATTGCCTTTCTAGTGTCTGATGTATTCTGCTTTCAGTCCTATTCTCTACTATCCCCCCTCCCCTCCCCTTCCCTCCCCTTTTCTCTCTCTACCCCTTCTACTGTAAATCATTTCTTCCATTTGTATTATCTTGTCTTACCTCTCCATTACATAGTTCTTGATATATCATATTTCACATTTTGATTCTTTCTTCCGTTATAGGAGTCTTTTCATAAGATTTCTGGGCCTAATTCAACATGATGAAGATTTAGGTCTATGTTTGCTTCTATTAGGTGCAGTGTCTCTGGTTTAATTCCTAGGCCTTTGATCCAATTTGAGGTGAGTTTTATGCAAGTGAGAGATGGGGGTTCAATTTCATTTTGCTGCATACGGATTCTAAGTTCTCCCAGCACCATTTATTGAAGAGGCTGTCTTTTCCCAATTTATGTGTTTGGTGCCTTTTTCTAATATAAGATAACTGTAATTAGGTGGGTTTGCCTCTGTGTCCTCTATTCTGTACAAGTCTATTCTGGTCTACAAGTCTATTTTGAAGCTAATACCATACTGTTTTATTTTTCATGCTCTGTAGTATAGTTGAAGCTCTGGTATAGTGATGCCACCTGCTTCACTCTTTTTGCTAAGTATTGCTTTAGCTATTCTGGGTCTCTTATATTGCCAGATGAATTTAATAACTGATTTTTCTACTTCTATGAAGAATGTCATTAGGATTTTGATTGGAATTGCATTAAATCTGTATAGTGATTTTGGTAGTATGTTCATTTTGACAATACTAATTCTGTCTATCCAAGAATAAGGGAGATATTTCCTTTTAATGTGCTCTTTAATTTATTTCTTTAGTGTACTGAAGCTTTTATTGTAGAGGTCTTTCACCTCTTTCACTAAGTTGATGCTAAGTTTGTTTGTTTGTTTGGGTTTTTTTGAGGCTGTTATAAATGAAGTAATTTTCCTCATTTTCCTTTCAGAGGATTTTTCACTGACATACAAAAATGTTTTTGACTTATGGGTGTTGATTTCATACCCTGGTACTTTGCTGAATTCATTTGCTAGTTCTAGAAGTTTTCTGGTGGAATATTTTGGTTAATCTAGGTATAGAATCATTTTGTCAGTAAATCCTATCCATATCCCTCTAATTTCTTTCATATCTCTAATTGCTCTGGCCAGTGTTTCAAGAACTACATTAAATAGAAGTGGTGAAAGAGGGCATCTGCATCTTGTTCCAGTTTTTGGAGGAAATGCTTTCAATTTTTCTCCATTTAGAATGAAGTTGGCCTTGTGTTTAGCATAGAGAGCTTTTACAATGTTAAAATATGTTTTTGTTTTACCCATAGTTTTTCTAGTGTTTTGAACATGAGGGGATGCTGTACTTTGTCCTGCACTTAATCCAGCTATTCCTCTCCTTGGTCTATATGCAAAGGATTTTAAAAAAGCATACTACAAAGACACAGCCACATCAATGCTTAGAACAACACAAGTCACAATAGCTAAACTGTAGAACCAACTAAGATTCTCTTCAGTAGACAAATGGATAAAGCAACTATGATATATATACAAAATGGAATATTACTCAGCATTAAAATATAGTATAGTCATGGAATTTGGAAGTAAAAGGATAGAGTTGGGAAATATTTATGCTAAGTTAAGTAAGTCAATCTCTAAATAGAGAAGTCTGAATGTTTTCTCTGATATGTGAATGATTATCTATGATGAGGATTTTGGGGGAGCATGGGAGAACTGGAGTGACTTTAAATAGGGCAAAGGAAAGACAGGGGATGGAAAGAGGCATTGAGATAGGAAAGATAGTGGAATGAGATGGACATCATTACCCTAAGTACATGTATGAAGATATGAATGATGTATCTCTACTTTGCGTACAACCAGAGATATAAAAAAAATGTGCTTTATATGTGTACTATGAATTGAAATGCATTCTGGTGTCATGTCACAAATTAGAAGAAAAAAAAAGAAAGAAAAAAGAAAGAAAGAAAGAAAGAAAGAAAGAAAGAAAGAAAGAAAGAAAAAAAATTGATATGTTATCAAACTGCTAAGTCTCCTCATGTAGTTGCTATGAGCACAATCTAATCACTCCTTTCTCCACTTGGAAGCCAATATTCTTAGAAACGTTGTTATTGTTCCCAAATAATTTTACTTGAAATAAAAATTTAGAATGATTTATAGCAACAGATATGAAGCAGACAGTGTAAACAAAACATATTCTAGATATTTCTTTGCATACTAATATATGTATGCTATCAAAAATAAATCTGGGCTTAGTTAAGGACTTTGTTTGAAAATATTATTGCAATAGTGGAACCACTCTAACTTTAAGGTCTGCAAGTATCTCAAATCAAACAGAAAAAGAAGACTTTTTTGTTATGAGTTGTAAGTCCATCTAGCTCAATATTTGAGGGAAAATCTGTCCTGCAGATAAGATGAGTAGACAGAAATGTGGTGGTATGAAAGGAAATGTCTATTGCTGTGGGCAATTAACCCTCAGAAAGCTTTTAAGGGAGGTTGTACTTTATTTACAAGTAATATGCAGTGGTTTGCATGTTGCTAGTCTCATTTATCTAAAAAAGAGAATATGTTCATTAAGTATTATCAGGATAAAGTAAGAATTACTGTGAAATTTGGAAGTGTAGTTGCATAAAGTAACTACATGTTTTGTGTAATTACTTCTATGTTGACCGTGAAGAAATAAATACAGGGTGTTATTTGAACGGAGTCCTGGATAATGGCACCTAAATTTTTGCTGTGGTATGAATATTTGTATTCCTCCAAAATTCATATGTTGAAAACTAACCCCACTGTAATTATACGAAGAGTTAGGGTTTTGCACGTGAGTGCATCAAGACAGCTTTGGCTTCATGAATCTGATTAATGGCATTATAATTCAATCTTCAGAAAGTGGTTTGGCACATTCTGCATATGAAGTAACAGGAAGTTCTTTGGAAAAAAAGGCCCTAACTAAGCACCAGTGATATGAGCACTCTGATTTTGGACTTACATGCCTTAACAACTATAAAAAGTAATTACTCTTAAATCATAAGTTATATTATGAATGGGAATTTGTTATAGCAGAGCATATTGACTAACATGGTTTTCTTACATAGTACAATAAGAGATGCATCAATGATCCAATACTTTTTCTATGTCACCCATTATTGCTGGTGATGGTAAAGACATTCAGAGTCTTCAGTAAATACCCGAACATTCACTCTAACCACTGAAAAAATGTTCTCTTCTGAGCCCATAATTATGTCCAATACCAGAAGACTATGAAGGAACACCTCATGATGTCATCTTCTTGTTCTAAAGTCTCTGGAAAGTCTACCTTGTGATGTCATCTTCTCAAGATAACCTAGGTTTCAGATTTTAAATGTTGGCTATTACCAATTTCCATTTGGACTAGCTTTTGTGCCTTTTAAGATAAGACATATAAATCCATGGTTGTGTCACCTACCTTTTGGCAGTAGTATTAATAATAAGGAGAATACTAAAGGACCTTCCTATGGGATTCAACACTAGTTTTCTAGAGAACTAAGTAAGCAATCTAGGTGATGGGTTGGTTTGGAAGAAAAGATCAAGAAAAGCGCTTCAGTCTGTTGAGGATAAATATAGGTACAATCAATTATTTTTTTCCAGTACTTTAGAATTCCAAATTAATGAGGTTTGACTCCTCAATAGTTCAATCAGAATAGAGAAGTCTCACAAATCGTCCAGTAACTATTTCATGTGGACAAAGTCTTTGCATCCCAGCAGGATAATACTGGAGGGCACTCAAGGCTTAGCAGAAAACTTTAGAGCAAGGGAGATTACATATTTTTGTAAACTAAATATGCTACAATTTTAATAGTTTAATGGTTTTATTATTGCAGAAAAATGAGCATAGAAATAAGAATTTAATTTTGGGAATAGGGGATGAAATTTTATATATGTTGGATAATTTTGCCAGTAAAATGTGCCCCTCAGTTAGTCAAAAGAATCAGTGGAATACTCCTCGTGGGGAATACAAGGTCTAGAAAAATGTAATAGTAGTGCAGGCACTGGCTCTTTTACATGGGAAAATTTTACCCTCTGGTTAAAAAATTCATAGTCAGGCGTAGGCTGCCTAGTGATGTTTTGATTGATGATAGTCCACATATATGATGGTGGTAAGACTTTTTTTCTAGTAATACTATAGCTTTTATAGTTTGTGTAAGTACAGTTTATGATGTTTGCAAAACAATGAAATTGCCTAATGATGCATTTTTCAGAATATACCCCGTCATTAAGTGGTGCGTTTTTGTATCAGTAAGAACACATTCATACTATGAGATTTTAGGGATTAAATAAAAGTTCAGATAAGGAAAAAAATCTCAAACACAAAAGAAAATTTACTGGCTGATAAATATGCAAAGCCAGCAGTTCCTAAAGCTGGCCTACTTTTACTCCAGTCAGGAAAGATCTTAAACCTACTCTGCTTACCACATGATCCTTTAATGAGGAATTTAAAATCCCCCCACCCACATAAACTGAACATGTGAAAAACGTTGAATACATGTTGGATGTTTTCTTACCTGGGTGTTACCCCAGCTATTGTTACAAATATGGTTTTCTATAACATTCCAAAGTAATGTATTAACTCCAAAATTATCTACCATCTTTATAAATGTTAACACTCTTTTCTTTAGCCAAAAACAGGTCCATGTGAGAGCTATAAGATCAGTGATCTAATCTATTATTACACAGGTAAGAAGTTTATATTCTATGGGCTTTGACAACTGACTGTCATATCTAGCCTGGAAATTTATTTCTAAAGTGTAGATATAGAACTATCAACAAAGAGGATAAGGTCTGTACTTGGAAGAGAGAATTTGTCAGTCAGGCATGGAAGGGCTGAAACTCCAATGAGGATAATACAATCACCCAATTGTCTCCTTAGGGAGGATAAGGTGGGATAGAAAAACAAAGATTTTTGACATTGGCAGGTACCTATCTGAATAGAGAGAAGATGGATTTTGTAAGAGGTAAGGCAAGAAGCCAAGGAATTTTCAGTCATCTCAGAAAAAGAAACTGAACTGCATGAGGTAATAGATGTTTAGGGTATGACCAAACACAAAATTGGGTTAACTATTGTCTTTTCTTATTTGTGACTATAACTTTTAAATGAAGAGAGAAAGGTACAAAATCCAGGATAAAATTCAACTTTCTCTATGCCTCTAATTTCTATTTTATTTCTGAGATAAGAGGAGTAAGGCATGTACTTCTCTTTCATGAAGTCATGAGATCCTTATATAAAATATAAAGAAAACATTTTAGAAATTTCAATATTGTTATAGAGAAGTCCCATTACAGAGGGTCAGATGCAGATACAATTGCCTTAGTTAAGCACTATAAAGAACATTCTATAGTCCAAGAGAACAATCCACATTTTACAATAGCTAGTTAATCTTAGAAAGCCTGGAGTTACCACATGGTTTCGGTTGATTCGGAGTAGTTTCAATATCAACTAATATATTTCCCTCAGGAAAAATGCATGGCCTACAAAAGGCACTTAGGGACTGAGTGGCAAAACTTAAATATTTCTTGAGTCTTATCATTTTTAGATCCAAAGTCTTTTAATACAATACAGAAGACTTGCATATTTAATATAGAAAGTTTGCATCTATATTGTGGGTAGAGATTGAATCACAAGGAAAGGTTAAATCCCTAAGTTTCAAGGAAAATGTCTCGGGTATTCTGTAAGTCCCTGGGGTATAACTTGTCAAGCATGTGTGTATGTGTCTGTGTATGTGAATGTGTGTGTGTGTGTGTGTGTGTGTGTGTGTGTGTGTGTATTTGTTTATAAAGGTGAATGAGTATTAGAAGTAAGACTGAATGAATAGTTTTAAGAAAGAAGAACATGAATCAATAATGGTAAAATGAGTAGTGCTAGAAAAAGCAAAACAAGAGTCAATAATGGTCAAATGAGCAGTGCTAGAAGGCATATGGAAGCCAGGATGCTGTTGGGGTCTGGCATCAAAAGCCATCCAAATTTTCCAATTATTTTGGACTTGAAGCCTTAGTCTACTTTCTGACCTTATTATTAGGAGTTCATGTGGATCAGTGTTTATTTATTTATTTGCAAAAAATTAAAATAGAAACAAAGATCCCTTTTGTCAGGAAGTCTGAGAACTTTAATTCCCTCAGGTATTAAGGGTACTGGGTTAATTTATGGACAAGGATAGTGGATTCTACATCAACCTTTAAGGACTGCTTCCAAAGTAATATGCCTTATATCTATTATTCTAGATGTCTTACATTCCTGTAGCCAATGGACTTTGGGAACGTGAATGAATGTGTTTTAAAGGTGAGATTTGAGGGGGAAGTAAACAAAAAAAAGTTGGTTGATATTTGTGGGGGAAATAAAAAAAAATGAATGTTCTATCACAGCTGTCAGAGAGCAGAACTTAATTGGAAAAGAGTCTCTTTCTTCAAATGTTAGTTTCTTGGACAAATTTTAAAATATTAATATTCCAATTAAGTGTGTGAATTTCTGCTTAAGTGATTAACAGTGCTTGTATCACTTAATATAAACAGTCATTCTTGGCTTTAAAATGCCCAATAAATATAGGAAAAGTTTATATAGGGTTGAGGATGTAGCTCAAGTGGTAGTGTACTCACCTGGCATGCATGCGGCCTGGGTTGTATCCTCAGGACCACATACAAACAAAGATGTTATGTCCGCCAAAAACTAAAAATAAATAAATAAATATTTAAATTCATTCTCTCTCTCTCTCTCTCTCTCTCTCTCTCTCTCTCTCTCTCTCTCTCTCTCTCTCTCTCTCTAAGAAAAGTATATATAAAGGAACATACCACATGGTAAATTCTCTAATTCCATCACAGACTTCGCTTGAACACTTTGTAGGATTCAGGGGTCTGGCAGGGCATTGTGAAGCACTAGCAGTGAACTAAGTGACTGCACTGCTAGAATCATGAAGGTGATGCGGTGCTCCCTGGGAGACCTCTTCCCCTAGAAACATTTTGAGAAAAACTGGAAAAGATAATTTATAGAGGAGTCATTGTCATTATAGTTCCATTTTTGTTCCATTTAAAATTAAGTAATTTTTACCCCAGAACCCATTTTTTGAAGTAGCATTAACTATAAAAGACTGTGATGTAGTCTAGAATATCACCAAACTGTTGGGGTAATTTTCTTGGAGTTACTATAGTTCATCCTTTTTTACAGGTTTTCTTTTTCTGGTTTCAGTTACCTGTAGTAAAGCATGGTCCCCAAATACTACATGGCAGATTCCAGAAATAAACAAATCATATTTTAAATTGCCCTACAATCTGAGTGGTATGATCAACTCTTATATTGTATTACTCAAAACTATAGAGGATGCAAATAATCCCACTGTCCATGATGTATGCACTACCTGTACATTAGTCACCTAGCAGCTCTCTTAGTTATCAGATAAGTGTTTTCTCAGTAAATGTACTCAAGTGACCCTTACATTGTTCCCTAATGCTATGAATGCCTATGTTATTTGCCTCATTTTATTTATTGCATATCTTTTCATCATGAGGAGAGTGAATACAGTACAATAGGCAATTTTGTGAGAGTATCTGCAATCACGGTACTTATACCATATTATATTGTTATAATTTGTCCAACTTATTATAGATATTATTGATAACCTGCTATTATGCCTAATGTATGAATTAAATTTTATCATAGATATATGTGTATGTGGAAAATATAACATACATGTAGTATTCAAGATTATCTCTAGTTTCAGGTGGCTACTGGAGTTGTTGGAATTTATCCTTTGTGGATACCAAGGGAATACTATATTTAAATTGAAAACACACAATATTGTGTTGTACCAATTTAACTTTATTACTGCATATTGCACTAAAGCATGAATTTAGAGAGAATGGAATTCTGTATACTAATATATTGATTTTCCATACCTCTTCTACAGCAATGTCTTCTGTAGTTCTAAAGTTGCTAATAAACAGGTTTATACAAAGTTTATTAGCAATTTTAGAACTACAGTAGACATTGCTGTCACCAGGAATGGTTCTAAATCGTTCTAGATGTTTTTTAAGAGATACCTTCAAAGACACAATAACTCATTACTTTGTGTTCTACACTCTAACATCTCCCTTGACTTTATTTTAAGAAGGAAGGCCATTTTATTTTTACTCAATGATAGATCTCAGGTATATTCTTATTTAGTTATGTCTATTTTGACTCTGAAGCATTTGGTCTTTTCAAACTACAGAGAAGTTTCTTTCTTTCTTTCATTTTTTATTACATTATTATTGTTATACATAGTAGTGGGTTCATTTTAACAAAATCATATGAGTAAAGTATTTGCTTTCTATCTTCATTTGACCCTCTTTCCCTTTCTTTCTCTTCCCTACTCATCTTCTTTTCATTCCTTTATTTGTTTATTTATTTTGTTCCAGGGATTGAACCCAAGGGTGTGTAACCACAGAGCCACATCCTCAGTCCTTTTTATATTTTACTTAGAGACAGAGCCTCACTAAGATGTTTAGGGCCTTGGTAGGTTGCTGAGACTGGCTTTGAACTTGTTGGGATTATAGATCTATTTATTTTTATTTCATATTTTCTACATATACATTAAGGTGAAATTCCCTTTAGTACACATTTAATGTTAGGGCCAAGGGAGAAGTACTGTTGCTAAAGAGATTATTATAGTTAAAAAGAAAAGTCAAATATTTTGCACTGGAGCAAAAAAAGGTGCTTTTATTTGTATCTCAGAAATTGATCGAACCCCATTCATTGCAGGATGTAAATGTGTAAACTTATTTCAAAGACTTTACTTGAGAACCTCAGAGCATTCTGCTCTCACAGGGCTGCCTAGGGAATTTTCTCCCAGGGTTCCATGCCCCCCATATTCAGTCATGAAAGCACTCAGAAGGCACTGCAGCCATGCCTCAAAGGCTGGAATTTTAGGCATGTAAAATGCAAGAGTTACAGGTTACCAGAGACTTATTTACACTGAGATTTGAATGGGAGCCAAGGCAATGTGTGGCAGTGTTAGAGTCGCTGTAAGAAGCCCCAAGATGGTGATTCATGAAGACATGAATATGAACTGAAGCTGAAGTAGAGATATCAGGAACATGGAATGCCTGCTAAGGAACGTTGCAGGAATGATCAGAATCAATGCAAGAGAATGGCCTGTGAGCATCAGCAAAAAAAGGCTATCGAGTCCGGGGTGCCCAATTTATTTGAAGTTCACATCAGCAATCCTGTGCCTTGGATTCTGAACAAGGATATACGGATTTTAATGTCTGCCCTGCTGCATTTGATCTTGCTTTGGTTCCCATCACTCATTTCTAGGTCTTCATTCCTCCCTTTTAAAATAGAAATATATACTGTGTCATTGAATCTTAGGACTGTAACTTTTGAGCAATTCTGTAACTGTTGCGACTCCAGAGACTCTTGAAGGGAACTGAGTGCATTTTACATTTGTGAAATGGGAATAAACTTTTGGGGTCCTGGGGCAGAATGTTATAGTTTGGATCTGAAATGTCCTCCAAAAGCTCATGTATTCAAATCATGGTCTTCAGTTGGTGGTGCTATTGGAATTTTTATGGATACTTTAGGAGGTAGGCCATACTCGGAGAGAGTAGGTACTGGGGGTATGTCTTATCCCTGCCTTTCCCTTTTACTTTATGTCCATCATAATATAAGCAGGTTCGTTCTGCCATGTGCTCCCCACCATAATGTTCTGCTTCACCAGAGGCCCAAAGACATGAAGTTGGCTAACCATGGACTAAAACCTCTGAATAATGAGAAAAAGATTTATTTCTGTTTTGAGAAAATTTTCTGTGGTATTTTGACATACAAATAAGAAGGTAGCATACCCTAGACAAGAGGTCTTAGTTTATTTATTTTATTTGCAACCACATACAAGACTCACACAGTGTTTTTTTCTAAATCCATCTCTGCCACCTCTTCATTTTCTTAACTTCCATTTTTCCATGTCAAAGTCAAGATCAATAATAAAGTCCTTCTTAATCTATAAACTCCTTTGTGAATATTACCTTCAATTTATTTTCCTAGCTTGACCTTTATGTCATAAGCTTTCTACCATCTACTGTTGCTTTGAATTGTAGTCATTTATAACTGACTCATTCTCTTCTCCTCATTTATTGAATATTTTATTTACTTGGATCGTGATACTTCTCTCTAATAATACTAATCATATCATTTTTTGTGATATCAATGCAAATTTTTCTTCCAGTAGCTTAAAATTTCAGTTCACCCAATGATCTTGCCTTCTGCATCCTAGAGGTACTACATTTTCATATCAATGCTTTTCCTAATCACACTCTCCATTACTTCACTGACAGTAACATTTTCACTCAAATGGAAGTTGAAGTACATTGACATGGAAGTCTTTTATCTATCTCTGAATGAACTTCACTCCCTTTTTAGACAATCTTATTCAATTGTCAATCATTGTGAGCATCCTTCTGCATATAACTTTCACCACACTCATGCTTTTCTAACCTTTAACAATATTAGTATATGTCATGTAATTACATATACATAAATCTAATAACCTATCTCATTAAAGTTTTAGTTAAATCACACACATATGTTACTAATGTATCTTAAAACTAATAATTAATTATAAAAAATAAAATTTTGGTGTTTAGTCTTTTTACATTTGTGACATAAAATTTAATTTTCATACATTCTACTTCTTCAAAAAATTGCAAACTTCTTTCCTTAATTGAGTATAACCTGATATTATTTCATTCTTATTTAAAAAGTAAAATTTTATATAATATTTTTTACTTTCACTACCTCTTTTTTTGCTAAATATTGTTTTTTAGTTGTAAATGAACACAAACCTTTATTTATTTACTTTTATGTGGTGCTGAGAATTGAACTCAGTACCTCAAATATATGAGGCAGGTGTTCTACCACTGAGCTACAGCCCAGACTCCACTATCTCTTCTTTATTTACTCAGCAATACCCAACTGGGAACTATATACTACAACTTACATGACCTGTTATTGAGGACATGCTTACTACCTATGTTCCTAATTTGTTATCATATATTTAAATAGCTTCACAATGTTTCCCTATTTACTGCATCATGAATATCAGTAGCATTTTTTTTTATTTTTCACAATAATCAAACCATAAACTTTATTGTTAACCTATTTAGCCCTAGCTATTACTCTTTCACATTACAGCAGTAGTTTTTCAAGAGCTGTCTTTACGCTCACTGTCTTAAAGTATGCTTTGCTTTCTATTGAATTTTTTTCAGTATAATAGGTCCTCACATGTACAGAATAGAGAAATCATTTCTGTTCCCATTTTTAATTTTGATATTAAATAAATCTCCATACATTCACTATCACTTGATTTGTAAAGAATTTTACATTTTATCCTCATATAAAATTAATAATTTTAACTCTCAATTGTGGCAGGCTCATTTGCAAAAATAATTACTTTGTACTTCTTCAATAAATAGTGAGTTTTTTCAGGAATGGAGCATTGTATTATAAATTTTAATTTCTTAACATACTAGCCCAATATCTGGCTCATATATGTATATTGAATAAGTTTTGTATTTAGTTTCAATTGAATACATAATATGGAAGACTTTCACCTTGTGTAACTTCCTGGGGATCATCTGATACGATGAAATATAATTATTGACTTAATTTATGGACATGTATATTATATTAAAATCCATATCAAAATATATCAGAAGAGTGTATCTTTCTAGGCATGGTAACATATTCATTATTAGGTCTCTAGTTTTTCTAATGATTCAATAGAAAACTTGAAAGTCTTTGTGACTTTATCAATAACACTTTCTTATCTTTAGGCAAGATTTAGATCAGAATTCATCATTACAGATATTCAATTTATGGATATAAGTTGTATTTTTCAACCTTACAAATAAAAACTTTTCATCTTAGAAGCTTGTCTTTTCTTCATTCCTGAAAAGTATATATATATGTGTGTGTGTGTGTGTGTGTATGTGTACACAAAACCACATATATATGCACACATATATTAATATATAAATATATATATGAGGATTTTTCCGCCAAACGCATATAAAAGTCATTTTAAAAGTATGGTTTATTGGAAATACTATTTTTATGAATACTTAATGACCTGAACATATTGTTTTTCTTGTTTCTTCTTTTTCTTTAAAAATAAAAGAGATGTTGGGCTTCAACCCATCGTCACTTTACCACTGAGCCATATCCCTAGTACATTTTATTTAGAGACAAGTTCTTACTAAACTGCTTAGAGTCTTGATAAGTTGCTGAGACTGTCCTTGAACTTGCAATTTTTCTGACTCAGCCTCCAAAATTACTGGTATTAAAGATGTGTGCCACTGTTTCTAGCATGATATGAGCATATTGTTATAACTCCCTCTTCAGCTCATAAAATTTCTTCAGATAATTTTTTTTGTTCTTTGTAATGACTGATTTTTTTTTCCATTTTCCACAGTTTTCTGTTTTTATGTTATAGTAGACAAGAGCAAAACTTCTGATAAAAATGAAGATTCAAAATGTGTAATTGCACTGAAGAAAAGTACAATTTGATCTTAGTACAGGAAAAAAAAAACTAAGTGATCACCATTTTTTAAATATAAAGTCTATTATTTCCATCATTCTCATTCTGAAATAAATCTATTAGAATATCATATAGAGAATAGATCTAGATATTATTTCAAAACTTATTGCTTATAATTAATAATTTCAAATCTATTGATATTTAAGTTTCTATGGGCAATTTGAAAATAAGCAATAAATCATTTCTTTACTGTAGACTATGTGTGACTATTTGAGATGGGGAAAGAAAAGTATTTTTATGTATGTTTGGCAAAAATGTGAATGAGAATTTAGGATGAAAAAGTAATTGCATTATTTTATTTGGAGAAAACCAAATAAAACACACAATGCATGTGGAGCGGCAAAAGATCACAATACTGTTTTGATCATATGGAAACAAAATTAACAACACAATAATAAAAGATTGGTATTGATATCTCCAGACTCTTGAAAGACTTAATATGTTAAGTAAAGAGTACCTTTGTAGCCAGGTGCTGTGGCACAACACCTGTAATCTCAGTGACTCCTGAGGCTGAGCCAGGAGGATAGAGTGTTCAAAGCCAATGTCAGCAAAAGCAAGGTGCCACAACTCAGTGAAACTGTGTCTCTAAATAAAATACAAAATAAGGCTGAAGATGCGACTCAGTAATCAGGTGCCCCTGAGTTCAATTACTGGTACCCCCACCAAAAAAAAAATCTTTGTAAAAGTTACCAGATGTTATAAATTTTGGTCAAAAAAAAAAAAAAAGAAAAAGAAAAAAAGTAGCCCTGTTTAGAGATCATTGTTTGGGAAACTGTTTTTAACTTCCTAATGAAATTAACATTCATACTCATATCTATAGTAATTTAAAACAAAAGAAGTGAAGGTAATAAATTAATGATGTAGAAACTCCCTGGAATGCAAATATTTTAAGTGAAGTAAAGATCTTAATAGCTCTTTATCTGAAGTAAAACTGAAGTGAAATGACTTCTTAAAAATATTAAGGGCCTGCTAAAATAAGTCATTTATTTTTCATGAACTGTTAGTGCCAAAACATAAATACTGAGATCATATCGACCTGTCCAGGGCCTTTGTTCTCCATCTCTAAGTATGGGTTCCTATCAGAGGACCGGGAATTTAGCAAGCTTCATATAAAACTGTAATGACTTTTAAGGCCACTCAGGAAATCCCATCTGCTCAAAAATGAAATTAGGCTTCTTTTTATAGGTTTGAAGCCACCTAAATTTGACCTCTATCTAGCACATCTTTATTCATCAAAATTGTCAATACTGCAAGGAAAAGATAGAAAATTTAAGGTCAGTCACCAGAACATATCATTTGTAAGGTCTTTTATCAAGGTTTCTCAGATAATTTGATTTTGCAAATGCATTTATAGGGAAATAATTAACTTTGAGGGTCACAAAGGGGAGAAAATATAGGTAGGCAATAAAAAAATTTTATCTATGTCATCCAGTTTTTTCTTTATTCTGTTCACTTCCTATACTTAGAAATAGGGCCTTTCATAAGACATGTAAAAAGACAGATAGTCTATTAAATGAATTAAGTCATGTTCTGAGAATTTATAATAGTAGATAAAAGTATTTGCTTGAAAGATGTTTTACTCTGTATGTTCTGAAGTCATAAGTAATATCTGTCAATTCATAGAGATAAAAACCTGTTGGTACTTTCACTGCTTCACTATAAATTCTGAGAGGGTAGAAAAAGAAAGTGAATTTCCTGGAAAAGGTAAAACCTTGAGTACCTAGAGAGGGAATAAAATAAATTGGTGCATAGCCAAAGTAATTGCCATGCCAACTTGACGGGAAAAGTAGAAAAATGCTCTACACATGGGAGTAAAAGTATCTTGTGAATATATGGAAAAATAATGGGAATTATGTTATTGGTAGATATCCTTTGCTTAGTGTATCTCATATTTGATGAGCATACTTAAAGGTTTGTATTTTACCAGATACAATCTTTCTTTTTCTCCAAGTTTACCACTGAAAAGTGTTGATGCCAACAATCTTTGGAAGGACATTTTATGAACGTTTTGGGATTTCAAGGCAGCCACAATATACAGTTTTATATACTTCTCTTTCCATTTCTAACTGTCATAGCACCAGAATGCAACTTAAGAAAGCACAGACATGACCAAGTGGCAAATCCTCATGGACTCTGTTACATTCTTCAAGTAATGTCTTGGATTCCTTCCAGTGTCAAGGACATTTAGTTAACTATTGGGATAGGCATCTATCTAGATGGTTGACTAGTTTTATGAGCCATATAGGGTAAGTGTAGTATCTCTTACACAAAACAGGCACAAACTAAATTTTAACAAGCAATTTAGGAAAGGCAAAAATTATTATTTTATAGAGAAAACTATAAATCCATGACCATTTTACCCTTACTTTCTCAAACAAATTAGGACTACTAAATTAGAAGACATTATATTGGGTTGTCAATATTTTATTTTGGTTGCATATAATGATCAAGTTCACTATGTATTTTGTAATACATTTTGCTGTTATATGCAAATCTGGTTTGTATATTGCCCTTAGTAATATATGCATTTTCTTTTTTTTCATTTGTAAATATTCTTTTTTATCGGTTGTTCAAAACATTACAAAGCTCATGACATATCATCTTTCATACATTTGACTCAAGTGGGTTATGAACTCTCATTTTTACCCCAAATACAAATTGCAGAATCACATCGGTTACACATTCACATTTTTCCATAATGGTATATTAGTGACTGTTGTATTCTGCTACCTTTCCTATCCCCTACTATCCCCCCCTCCCCTCCCCTCCCATCTAAACTGTCTATTCATTCTGTTGGTTGTCTATGAGCATAAAGAGACTGGGGCACTTAGTCTAAGTCTCTTTCCCTTGCTTTTCAAATATTTTCTTTTTCTAGAATTTTTCTTTATTTTTATGTCCAATTTACATTCAAATTAATTTTCTAAACATGGATAGAAGAAGAGACTATCATGTTAAGTGAAATAATCCAGGCTCAGAAAGCCAAAGATCATATGTATTCACTTATATGTGGAAGCTAGAAAAATAAAAGAGGGAATGGATTTCATGGAAACAGAGGTGAGAATAGTCGAGTAGAGAAAGAGATCATATGGAGGGAGGAAAGGAGAAAAATAGGAGGTATTAAGAACAGAAGTGAAGCTAGCCAATTCCTAAAAAACAAATGCCAAATGTCTTCTTTGATATAAGGAGAGTAACTAAGAACAGAGTAGGGAAGAAGAGCATGAGAAGAAGACTAACATTAAACAGGGATGAGAGGTGGGAGGGAAAGAGAGAGAGAAAAGAAATTGCATGGAAATGGAAGGAGACCCTCAGGATTATACAAAATTACAAACAAGAGGAAGTGAGGGGAAAGGGAAAAATAATACAAAGGGGAGAAATGAATTACAGTAGAGGGGGTAAAGAAAGAGGAGGGGAGGGGAGGGGAGGGAAGGGGGGATAGTAGAGGATAGGAGAGGCAGCAGAATACAACAGACACGAGTATGGCAATATGTAAATCAATGGAAGTGTAACTGATGTGATTCTGCAATCTGTATACGGGATAAAAATGGTAGTTCATAACCCACTTGAATCAAAGTGTGAAATATGATATATCAAAAACTATTCAATGTTTTGAATAACCAACAATAAAAAAAATATTTAACCTGAAAAAAAGAATAAAGAAGAATGAAATGAACAGCATTATATAATGTATATGTACAAATGTCACAATTAATTCCACAATTGTGTATCTTGCACCAGTAAAAACTTAGTTCTCTGCCGTTCCACTAAGAAAAAATTTAAAGAAAACCATTCTCCATCTGTCAAATCAAATAGCATACTTACTAAAATCTCTCTTTTAAGTACCAGAAACAGTACTAACAGCACAAACTACAATATGATGTCCTAGATTAGAATAGATAGGAGAAAGCAGAACTCAGAACATACTGAGCACTTGTTATTACAGAATTATTCACAACAAATGACAATTAGATGATGTTGTAATGGGGGAATCATCCTGAATTATAGCCAAAGTTAGCGAGAACCCAGATTTCATAGTGGAAGGCAATCAATCATCTTGTGGATGAAGGAAACAATGTTGGAGGTGAAGAGGAGGTGTGGAAAGAAAAAGTAGATCCTTGGTATAAACATTTTCCTGAATCCTCAGTCAGATATAGACTTGTTACTTGTAGGAATCAATACATTTCTTCACCTTTAAAGTCATCTAAAGTTGATTATTCTATGGCCTGCAGCAACATCAATAAATAACACAGTAATTGATACAGGAACCCCAAAATGTTAAACATTTGACAAACTTTAGTTTACAAAACTGTGCTTTATGGTATACAATATAATCAGGGAAAAGAAAATGGTATTAAAATAATAAATGGTATATGAAACAGACACATCATGTTGTTTTTGTTTATAACTGGAAATATCCACATAGATGTCCCTGTTAGAGTCCTGCAGCAATAAACTTTATTTAAACTGAGAAATTGTCAGTGACTGTTATTTGTAAAAGATATCATTTTGTCAATCACCTTTGAGTTCTGAAAGTGGATAAAACCTATGTGCATTATCTGCATAGCAGATAGATTTAATGGATCATAATTAAACAGTTTTAAGTAACCAAACTGCATTTGAAATACAAGAATGTGACTGAGGTATCAGAAATCCTGCTTTTTCATAACACTATTGTTAATCCTGTTGGAGTGCAGCATGGTAGAAAAGGAAACAGGAGCTTCTTCAGTAATTTATTGAATATAATAACAAATATAGCCTCTCATCTCCATTGTAAACATGTACCAATTCTCTTTAGAGTGGAGAGAAACTAAATTTTAACTCATTAACAAGAGACACTAGCCTGTCTTTTTTGGTAGGTCTCTTGAGTACAAGAGTCAGCTCTGCTGCTTATTTGTGTTTTATTTATACCTTATATATTTGCATATTTTCAAAGACACTTTTTTCTTTAGAGGACATGTTTGCAGTTTCATTTAAAAATAAAATTTAAAACAATACAATATGTTCTACTACCACAGAGTATGAACAGTAAAATTCACAAATTATACTTACAGAATATCTCCAAGTAAACAATATTTTTTTAATCAAATACTCATTCAACACTTAACTATGTTGTACACAGGAACTGTAAAGGCCCTAAAGATAGAGAAGTAAACCATGAAATAATGGCCTTTGTCCTGAATTTTATCCTCTAGGGAAGAAGATTAAAATTAAACAAACACTTACATTAATAAACATAAAATTATATTAATAATAATTATAAAGTTAAAGTAAAGGTGATTACCAACTATAATAGTGTGTCAAGTTAAATCAGGGAACATCAGAGAGACATTTTTGCAATGCAACAATTCAACTAAAACCTAAATCATCAATGAGGTTATCCAGCCAAAATAATGATAAGAATATTCCAAGACTGGGGGAGGGGGTAAATAAGGTAGAAAGATCATAAAGGAAGCCAGGATAATTTTAATGGTTACTGAGGAAAAGATACATGACAACTGAAGCTATGGATACATGCTATTAATAGTTCATACAGTGCACTAAAATTCAACTCCAGAATTAATTAGGGACTTTCTAATAAGTGTAATGAAAACTTATTGAAAATTTTACTGAGAAATTGGGTGTAAATTGTGTAAAGATTATTATTTTGGGATCCATTATGAATAGTGGATTACATGGAGACACAAGAATCAGAAAGTCAAACTAGAATATCACTAGATAGAAGATGGTAGTAGGTGAGGCTTGCCTTTGTTCTAATAGAGATGTAGAAGACAGGAAGAATCAAGAATCATTTTAGATAAGTTTTTAATATCAAGGTAAGTTTGAGTAGCTGAGTGAGTTGAGTTCATAAGGCTAAATTTTGCAAAAAAAGAGGATCTATTTACATTTGGATAATTAATTAGTTAATCTCTCTAGAATATAACAATTATAAGAAGCCCAAATATCAATGTCAAATTGCCACTTTTTAAGAAGGAGGAACTAGAGATGAGAATAAATGTCTGTGATAGAGAAAATTCTTGTATACAAATGAAATTTAGTTACCCAAGTGGATGTGCCTTAGAAAAAGCTTAAAGCAGGTGTCCAAAGAACATCTCTTTTCCACATAAAGGGATATCAAGCAAATATTTCAATATTTTATGCCATACATTTTCTATGGCAGCTAAAAATGTTGCCACTGTAATACAAAAGCATCCAGGGACTACAGTCAGCAAATGGTTGTGCTATATTCTAACAGAAATTTCTTTATTAACATAAACTATAAGCCTGATTAAGGGTTGTGTTTTTTGACATATGATTTGAAGCATTTGAATAAATGGAATTGGAGAAGGAAGAGAAGGAGGAGAAGGAAAGAAATACTAAATCCTGAATCCTATGGATTTTTATTTAATTTGTCTCAGGAACCAAATGGAAATTGGTCTGGAATAAAACTAGAGATCAGGATTTATAAACACTTCATTTATGGTTCCAATGTGCAGCAAATGAAGATACAACTAATGATTTAAATTGTTTAAGAAAAGCCTAAGAAATAGATCAGAGAGGAAGTTTACAAATTAAAGAGAAGATGGAAATGTAGCAAAGAAGAGTAGTTTTCTAATTAAGCAAAATAGAAACTCAATGCATTTCCTTTTATAGTGATAGTATACTCAGTTTACATTTCCACTAATAC
Organism: Ictidomys tridecemlineatus; assembly: GCF_052094955.1. Lineage (NCBI taxonomy): Eukaryota > Metazoa > Chordata > Mammalia > Rodentia > Sciuridae > Ictidomys > Ictidomys tridecemlineatus. The sequence goes on from NC_135494.1 coordinate 28,984,486, forward strand.
AACCGTTATTTCCAGAAGGTGAAACAACAGTTGCTGCAGCTGCTGCACTGCTTCTAGGTGGAAGTCATTTCTTTGACTTTCACATACTTAGAGTTCCAGCAAGGAAAACGGGAGAAATGATAATTGAGTTGAAGAGGAGGAGGGTATGGCAGGCTGCCCTTCCTCCCTTGGGTCCTCAGTCAGGTATTTTGCACATGTTCTGACTGCATAAAGACCTACCACCCAGAGACAGAGTGGCAGGTGACAGGCTGGGCTTTTGGGGCCAGAGAGCTCTTTCTTTTTTCTTTTTCTATGCAGGAGAGATTTTCCCTTCATTATACTCTGAGAAGGACTTGGTTTTTGTGTGTGGCTTATCGAAATGACTGTCATTGTTTTTCAGGCGTGTATCATATTATAACAAGGGATACCAAAAGTGAGAATTTGCCATTTTCTGAAAACCTTATCAGAAAAGGAAAAAAAACAAACAAAAAAACCCCCAAAACCAAAAAACAAAATACCCTTTTCTATTTCAAAGAATAAGCAATAAATATTTTTTTTCTAAATTTATATTAAGTTCTAAAGAGTTTCAAAACAAAGTACATTATATCAATTTCAATTATGTGGCAAATATTTACTGAGAGCTTTTCCATGTGTGCCCAACATTCTGATATTAACTATAAGAAATTTAAGAAAAATAAATTCACATTATCCCTGTCCTTAAAATACTCACAACCATTGAAGCAACAAATAAATCACAAGAAATAATAAAAATCAAGTAAAAAAATATGGACATAAATACAAATGGGTTAGATGTTCAAAAAGAAGATAATCTGATAAAATTAGCATTCAGCTTTGACTTTGTGGTGAAGATTAGTATTCACCTGCTCTTTGAAAGAGGATAATAATACCAAAATGTTCACTTTATTGTAAAGATTAAATAAGGAACTAGGGAAAAGATAATTAAATTCCTTCCTTAATAGATATATACTTTTTCAATATTTTCAGGCATATTTTAAAAACCCTGAAAGTGAAAAATGCCATTTTAAATTATTGTAAAGAATATAAGAAGGTTGATCTTTCAACAAGATACAAAAAGCAAAATTTTCACAATAAAAACAGAATAGATTTGACTAGATCACTATTTGAACTTTCTTGCATCAAAACACATCACACAGACTGTATAAAAATCAAATAACAAACTTGCAAAAAAGCATGGGCAATTAATTGAAGTATGGAAGATTTAGAATCATATAAATAATTCAGGAGACCCATGAACTTGAATGGAAATAAAATTACATCATTATCATCAATAAGCTCAAACCGCTTCTTATAAATCTAGACAACACATCAGAGTGGCATGAATCATTCTTGAATTTGTCAAGATTCGTTTTTGTAGATGCTTTTATTGTAGTTTTACAGTGGTCACAGACATCTAAAAATACAATATATTCTCATCACTCTCCAAATCATTCTAGACTAGATTACCACTAAATGTTATTTGATGCATCAATTTGAAAAACATTACTGAGTTATAATTTGTTACTACCTAACAATAATGTAGTGGAGTTTCCTGGAATTCTATGTGTTTTATAAATGAAACTTAAAATTTCCTCTGGGAAGTTCATTAGCTTCACCAAACTACAAAAGGGTCCTATGTCACATACACACACACACACACACACACAAAAAGCAATTGAGAATCACTGAACAAAATGTCAATGTGAACAAGATGTGATAACAATTGTAGAGAAAACAGTTACAGTCAAAGTGATGTAGGGTATGATTTGTAGGAGTTTCTAGGAAAATCTCATAAAATAATAGACTTTTATGAAATCATACTCATTTCTAAGAATCTTTAAATACAGGGGCTGGGGATGTGGCTCAAGAAGTAGAGCACTAACCTGGTATGTGTGCTGCCTGGGTTCGATCCTCAGCACCACATACCAAAAAAGATGTTGTGTCCGCCAAGAACTAAAAATAAATATTAAAAAATATTCTCTCTCTCTTTCTCTCTCTCCTCTCTCACTCTCTCTTTAAAAAAAATATTTAAATACATATGTAGAGACATACGAAAGTAATAGTAGTTTATGTCTCTAGGAATAGGGAAGGTGGATAGGCCATGAGAAGGTAGATAAAGTCTTCATATTTATCTATGGTATTTTAATTCTTTTATTTAAAATGTAAAGAAAAAACAGCTGCCGTTTTTAAAAACTATAAATTCTGGGTAATGGGTACACTAATGCGTATAATTTTTATTTTTTAAAATCTCTCAAATTTTAATAAATTTTGATTCAAGATAAGATACTGCCTATAAAATTATGTAAGATATATAATGTTAACATATATATATATATATATATATATATATATATATATATATGATGAATACTTCATAATGTTTAGGAATTTCTGTTATTGCTATTAAAGAGTCAACTGTTTGGAATGAAAAAGTGGAAAGGGTGAGTCTTCCAGGTGAGGAAAATTTCCGGAGTAAAGACCTGCTAAAAAGGAGTTTGGCAAGAATCAATGAGATATTGTCAGTAAGTCTCTTCATCAGTCTTCCAAGCTGGAGGTATTTTTATAAGCTATTTATCTTACCAGTTCCTGAGCCAGAACATAAGATCCTGACTTTGTAGTGACTAAGGATGTTGGTAAAGGCAGCCCTGAGAACCCTGGAAGCCTGGGGCAGACCTCTGGTGTTTATGGGTTAAGGGGACCGAGCATGCAGAGAAGAGCAGGGCTGGTGCCAACTGACTCAGAGGGGAGAAAGCTCATCAAACAGGATGCCTCACTGAGCAAGAACCCCCAACCCTGACTGTTCTTGCTGAGGAGGGGTGATCCTGTTCAAGGATGTTGCTGAACAGGGTGAAATACTGAAAGGAAGTCTTTGTATGAAAAGCATTTGGTTTGATAAGGAAGGCAGGCACATGCCAGTGTGTGAGAGTAAAAAGTGTAAAAAAGCCACCCTAGCTCTCTGACTTTCTCTTTCTATCTCTCCCTCCTCCCTCTCTCTTCTCTTCTTCCCTTCTTTTCTTTCTTTCTTCGTATGTCTGCAAGTTATTTTCTCAAAAGGTGTGCCAAAGAAGAGAATTAAAGATAATTAAGTTAGGAAGTAGTGATATAAATTATCTTCTCTTGGAAAGTCATGGTATAAAGCAGATATTAAAGACTTGCAGAAGTCTGCTTCCTTTTTCAAACTCTCATCTCCCAAACTGGTTATTAACATCTCCTAGAACTTATATTCTAAGCTAATTTAAGAGATGGTATTCAAATGCTTGAATAAATCAAAACAAATTTAGTTATTTTCAATAGGGGAAATTTTCATAAACACCCGGTTTGCATTTGAAGCATGACACAAAAGGATGATTATAAATTTATTAGAATACATAAAGCTGGATGGATTTCCAAGGCAGCAGGTTACCTGCGAGGTATGGTCATTGTCAAAAGTCTCTTTATGGTTTATGATCCTGTCAGAAACCCTCAGTTCTCCCATATGTACATATACGATGCTCTTTTCCTCCTATTTAATTGTGCCATAAATAATTTCTTCTTATCTGCATATCAATTACAAAGTAATGAATGCCACTTTATATTATATGAAATACAAATCAAGCTCTAGACCCCATGAGATAATTTTCTTGGCCAAACTCCCAGGCCCTGTACTTGGGATGAACTTCAATTGTGTCTCTAGGATTAGTGAGTGTTATGATTCTAAGTGATGATCTGTTTATTTCATGCCACATTTGCAAGCTGTCTTGTACTCATATGTACCATTAAGCATTATATTGAGAATTTTTTAAGGTTTTTATTTCACTTTATTTCTGTAAATTTTCTTTATTCAAATTTATATTAATATACAATTTGTTCATACCTCATCTCTAGAGAGGGCTTTGAGGTTGCTCTCTCCTTACTGGGTGTTTGCAGGAAAAAAAAAAAGCAGGTACACTTCAAAGTTGGAAAATACATGTTTTCTTCTCTCCAATCTTCAACATTCTTGCTCCAGTGAAAACAACGGCATCTTTGCAGATGTACCAAAGGAGATATCTCATTCATTGACTTTTACTCTTTATCAAGCCACATATCTGTGCCAATTTTTTTTTCGATCTGTTCGTACCATTTCCTCTTTCTTTAAGTAAAACTTGGGGTGTCAATTACACATTGGGAATTTATTTGATATCTGTGAGAGAAATATTTTCATCTGAAAGATATTGTCTTTGAAATTGAGTCAGGCTTCATGCTGAGAAAAGGACCAAAGAGATATAACAACTGCTGAAGAAGTGAAACTCATTGTGTAAAATAGTATCAAACACAGAAGCAGCAAACAGTCAAGGTGAGTGACTGGTAGAAGCATTTTCCTTTGACAATTTTGAAAAGCTGTATCTTTATTTCAGTGTTAAAGTGCTATATGCATTTGCTTTCTAATAATTTCTTCTTATATCAGTGCTTAAATAATTTTTTCCTAAAAGATAAAAGATAAGCACTAAAAATTGTATTTTTAACATTAAAGTTGAAATACTTTACCATGAAATTTGAATCACATGTGACTCAGAGGAATTTAGAATATTTTCTGTGGTCTTTGGGTTACCAAATTCTTCGAAATTTTTAACCTATAAACATAAAATTATGAATATAAAAAATAAATTTTATATTAAAATCTATTATGACCTATGTAAATTGAAAACTTTGAAAATTGTAGGTTTGGGGAATAGAACATGTTTCTATCCATGTTATGAATCATATCCTTTACTATTAAGAAAATAGATAGCAACAAGGTTTTTAAATGATAATATAGTATAAATTGCAGGGTCGTTCTGCAACTTCACATTTCACATCTACTTTTTAAGATGGCACCTGGTTTTGAACATGGGACCCTGACACAGCTGGCCCATGAATGATTGCCTTCTTAAATAAGCCAAAGAAGAAATCTTGCATGATGATGATGATGATAGACCAAAGTAAACCCAATGTGTATCCAAAACACATATGCAGTGAAAGGAAAATATTTTTATCTTTTGTTAAATTGAGAATCCACAGATGTAAGATAAACTTTTATATTTCATGGTTAAGTTCAATTGCATTCTTGTGGGTTTTGGTGCTCTTATTAAGCTCATCATTGAAAACATACAACTATTTCTCCTTTTTTTTATCCTCTTTCACTACATAGATTTCAGGCCCTAATTACGTTTTGCTCTCCTGACCTCATCATGCAAACAGGGATGGTATAGCTAGACAAAAATACTTTCTATAGACAATGGTAAGTTCAAAAGACTACACTGATATTATTTCTCTTGCCTAATGTGAAAATACATTTTTTAAAATGCTGCAGGGTTCATGAGTTTTTCTTAATTTATTTTTATTGTGTGTCTCAAGTATTTTAATATTTTTAATGTACTTCATTTAGTTACTCAGGGAATAATTGTCTAGGTTGTCCTTTTGTTTATGGCTTCCCAACATAATTTGCATTTAAAGTATGTTACTTGTACTCTTTGTAAAAACTCATAACTTGCTTGCAAATCACAATATCTACAAAATACATATTTAAATTATATATATTAATTCTGTGTGTGTGTGTAAACACACTGCCATCAAAAAAAAATAAATCTAGTTATATCTCCAACTTGATCAGCTGAGACACTGAGTTTAAGGAAAAATCTGTATACCTTCATAATTTGTAATAAACTAATATTTCTCAGGAAAATTCAAAATTGTAGGTGATTCAAAAAGTTTTACTTCCTGTTCTAGTAAACATGCTTCTAAAATATACCTTAAAATAGTGTTTCCTGCTCTGAGTCTTTTCATCTCTCTACTTACTCTTCATTTGAGATACTAAAAAAGCAGTAACAGAGGCTACAGTACGGTTTGAGAGGAATGCCTGCCCAGCAACCATCAGCTGGGGAAAGTCTTCAAGATTTTATCACATCTTAGAACAACACAGATAATTCAGAAAGAAGAGTAAAGTAACATTTTTTGTCCCTATTGAGATATCTTGTGGAATCAAGTTTCTCAGGGTTAGCTCTATCAGTGTAAAGGCAAGGCAGAATGAAGAATCTAGATGATCCCATCCTCAAGGAGTCACTGTTACACCTACCTGCCAGTCTTTCTTCTTCTGACACTCTCTGTCCATTAAGTGATTTTTATATTGTTCTTTCTATTTATTGTTTTGATGATTTTGGTAAAAAACAATAGGATTGAATGGATATATTCCAGTTTTTCTATTTAAACTTGAAAAAAACTGCCTATTCTAAAACTTGGAAATTTTTCTATCTGAAAAATGAAGAACTTAACATTCATTCATCTTTAAAGTTGTTATAAACAGCAAATAAGTTGATTCATATTAGTTTGATACATGATATACACTTAATGCTTATCAGTCTTATCGGTTATTAATTTCTAAAACGTTAATCTCTTTGAATTTCTTGATCTTTATTACCAGTAATATCAGGAGTATAATGCCAATTTTATATATTGTTTTATAGATTGAATGAGCTAGTAAATGATTTGACCCTTTGCCTAGTGCCTGGCATGTAGTTAGAGCTCAAAAAAAGAAAAGTTACTTGTCATTTTTGGAGCAATGGTAAAGCTCAAAAAGATACACATTTGTTTACCACTTTGCTGGATATCTCAGCTACTTATTCTCAAAAATCAATTCTGTAATCTAGGTTAATTGTGAGCAGTTGTCTTTAGAAAAAAAATGGTAGAACTAAAGAATTAGTAGAACTTTTGTTTGTATTCTGACTTCTGCCTTTATTCTTTCTGGAATATTGCTTACTCAGGCCTCAGTCTTAGTCATGATCATCGTATGCACCAAGTATTTCTCCATTTAGAAAGCAAATATTCTTAAAATATTAGGGGGAAAATTAAAACTCAAGAGATGGTTATACCATAGGATAAAATAGCATTTAAACTAGTTAACCACAGAACTAAAGCATAGGTTGATATTGATGAAAAAAAGAATGTCATAGAGCAATGTGCATTGGGCCAAATGGACACTATGATGGAGATAGACTGTGTGGTACTCAGGTTCAGTCATTGTTCTACCTGCCAGTCACTGACTTGGGGAGGGCTTCTATAGATTCTGTAATAGGTCTGTTGAATTTTCTTCTCATGGTTTTCGAGATTAAATGTGGGCTAGATAGTAATTAAAGTACAATGAAATGATTAACTTCTATAAATTTTTTGGAAAGAAGAGGACATTGCATAGGAAAGCAATAAGGCCTAATGAGCTACTGGAAGCAAATGCTGAATAAAATAAAAAGTGTTCCAACTTCCTTAACAGGTCACACTTTAAAAAGTTCATTTCTTCCCTTTCATATTTTCCTCCTGTTATTCTGAGAGAATCATTGCCTTTGCCTCTTTCCCTGCAGACCTTATATTTCAATCTCACCTGAAACGTATTTTCAGATTATCCCAAATTATTTCAATGGAAAAAAAATAAGCAGGGCTAATTCAAAGAAACATGAAGAAAAAGGAGCTAATGTTTTAACCTAAGAATTTTCAAAATGCAAACTAGACCATTAGAGAATTGTTTAATAAGTTCTAATTATAAATACATTTGTGTGGCATGATCTAATTTATTGGAAAACTAATTTTATTCAATTTTTAATGTGAAAGCAAAACCTACAATTGTTGCCATAATACAACAAAATTAATTTTTCAAGCCAGAAACCATAGCAACAGTTTTTAATAATAGAATATGATTGGCTGCATATTAAAAAATAAAGCCACATTTTAAATAATAAAACTGTTTCTCAATATAAAATAATAATATCTCAAGCATTTTCATGTTTTTATGTGTACAATGTGATATGCTATTTCAGTCTGTAGGGAAACCTATAATTACCAGACCATCTTTTCATTGACTGCATTCTTTTTGTCACTAATCCATGAATTAAAATAATTCAAAGAAAATAACCTGTCTATAAAAGAGAAACCTGAGAATTAGATCTTTTAGAATGAATTCCTTTTATATCAGTCCATCTAATTAAATACACTTTCTTTGTGATTTTGAAGGAAGAATTTTACATTCTTTAAAAAATGGGGTCACTTCAGGAATATTGGTTTCAATCAGACGTCTATCAATTTGACCTGATGTATTTGCATTCACATATTCCAGGAGTTTAAACAAATAGGCAGAAGCTTGCCTTCGACACAATGTGTGTCTATGCAACAAAAATCTGCTGAGAAGAGAACATTTTAATTCAAGCATCCAGATGTCTAGCTTCCTATTGGGCATTGGGCATCACTGCAACAAAACATCTGCATGGCTAAAATTGCTCTCTTTTTTACTGCATTGTTTGGCAGGACCTTCCAAAAGCTTGGTGGAATCACTTTACCAAGTTCCAAGATAGAATTCAAACCATATTGCCTATATGCTTTTCAAATGTCTTGTGGAATAATGTTGCAGGAATATATAAATAGATAAATGACTGGATAACAATAAACAAAAGAATAATTCATACACAGGAAAGGTTCAGGCAGCGATATGTACACATATGGTCCTGCTAAGTGAAAATGATATTGTTGTACCCAAATATAGTCTCAGTACCAGAACTAGTGAATGTTTTATTTCTCAGAAGGTCAACAGGATATTGGTTGCCAAATTCTAATAGCTGTATCCCAGTCATTAGTGACAAAGTCAGAAATGGCAATAAATGATCTTGATCCTAACAGTCTCAATCCTACTTTGAATGAGTTAATCAGAAGGCATACACCTCTCTGCAATGTCTCAAATATGACATACTTAAGTTTATGTTCAGAATAATTTTTCTTATATTCGTATGTACTGTAAATAAATATTTATGGGGAGTATCAGGGTATATTCACATATTTCTCAACATGTTGTGATCTTTTTTGTATCCCAGGATAGTTTCTGTTTTATTAAAGAGCATTTAATTTTCCTAAAGGTACAGACATGACCAGTAAAACCAATCTTTTTGCAAGATTATAGGAACTTTGTTTTTCTAAAATATAAATGCTTACTTTTTTGAAGGGTTTTTTTTTTTTTGATAATCCTGATTGTCCCAAAGTTCTCTCCCATATTCTTCTTTTTTTAATTCTAGACACAGCCATACCAGACCCATTTCCAAATAATTACATTTTGTACATCCTTATTTAGCATCTACAATCAACACAACTTAGCTACAGAGAGAGAAAGGCAGAATGCATTATAAAAGCGAGAGAAGCCATCTGAATAGTACCATGAGATACCCACAAAGAAGCAAGAATGTTACCAAATCTGCATTTGCTATCAGTACCTGATACACTACAACTTGAACCAAATCCAAACTGGTGCTTGCATTTCTGATAAGACTGGATAAGTGAGAGAATACTGATTTAGTAATTCAACTGCTCTATTCTTTCTGGTGTTGATTATAAAAATGTAAAGGAATGCAGCTAATCTACCCCTTCTGTCACACATTCACTTTTAGTTTAACCCAGAATATCCCAAAATTCCTCCTGTGAAACTCAGACTTTAAATATTTCAATATTTTAAGGTAAAAAGCATTCATTTAGAATGAATTTCAAATCAGACCTTTCAAAATTATTTTAATTGAAATGTTACATAGAATTTATGCTTTACAATTACATTTTTGACAAATTCATTACATGTTTAAAAGGTGATTATAATCATAATATTTCAGAGGTCATTGTGCATATAATTATAGAGCTGAAAAAATCCTTTAAGATATATCTAAAATATTTTTAATTCATTTTAACACATGCATAAGGGATACATATCATGGGCATATGTTTTAAATATATTGTTAAACTCTAACAACAAAAGTATAAAAACCTCAACTGAAAAGTATATTGTTTGCTTTTAAAGAACACTAGGAAAATATCTTGCAATTATTGAAGGAAATTAAACTATTTATCTGTATATTTATATAAATTGTTTTAAAAACATATTTTCATTAGAAAAGTGAATTTCTGTTGTTAAATGTGCATTTATAAATAAACTATGAGAACATAAATAGTTACCTTATTTTTTTCTCAAATGTGTAAATTCTTTTATCAACATACATACTAATATACATTTTTACATAATTTCTTAAATATTCCTTAAGTGTTTTTTTCCTTTTAAGAATGAATATCCACTGGGAAAAAAAAACTAAATTTATTTATTTATTTTTTCTTCTTTCCTATCTACAATCAGTCTTAAGTGAGAAATCATTCTTGGAATCCATACTTTAAAACAGCAAATAAGGAAAAAGTTATAAAATACTTTGGGGGTTAAAATCTGTATCCCAATCAGTAAATTTTATCACCTAAAGTGAGTCCCCTGTGGTATCATTTATTATAGCTAAAATGATTGGAACTGGGGGCTCATGACACTATTACCTGTTTTTGCAGATTTATTGAAAATTAGCAATTCCATTTATATCTATAAAATTTCAGGGATTACACTGTTACAGTGTGATAGATTTACAAGTCTAGTGAATCTAGCTGTACCGACTAATACAGCAACAGAAAAAATTTAGAGGTTTGTACTCCTAAAGGAGTTAACCTCTGGATAAAGAAACATTTTTCAAGTGGAATGTGAAAAATTATTGAATCAATAAATTGTCACTGCAGCAAAGTTTAAAAAAAAAAGGAAAAAGAGGTGAAGGGATCAATGGCACAAATCCACAAATCTAATGTGTGTGAGAAGGAATAAAAGCAAAAGTACTCAAAACAATTTGTACTGTCACTTGGTTTGCTTGTAAAATCGCTCAAGGTTATTTATTACTCAAGTACAGTTGCTGTTGGCTATAGGCTTCCTTTTTAGCTGCCTTGCCTCAGATAGTCTAAAGTGGCTTGTGAACATCTGCACATCTTGAATCATGGATCACATATCACATATCCCTCCTAACCCTGGCACAAAGTAGACATACACTAAATATTCATTGTTCCTTGTTTTAATAAATCAAATAAACCTATATACACTGCCTCTGATGTATGCTAATGCCAGAGATATCAGTTTAGTTCTCAAATAAGTGTATAGAGATGATTTGTTTTCTAGGAAATTTGAAAATATTGTAGAATTGTGGCCCTGTGGTCTATGTCTTTCTGACTTTACCAGACACAAAGTTTTATTAAATTATAGTATAACAATACATACTAGTGAAATTTCCTTATTACTTTGTTCCTTGTTTTACTATTATTTAATTAAACTACAAAATACACATATATCTATAGGAGCAGAGCTGCTGTTTAACATATAGCAAGGTACACTAATTTTTGGAAGCCAGCATCTGTCTGGATAAGTCTGGGTCCATGCTAAAATCAGTGGTTAAGTATTTTGAATACTCATTCTTGTTTTAAAGTGCATTACAAAATTACCAAATGAATGAAATGTTGATTCTTTACCTTGCAAAACATTAAAATTTTTTCGAAATAAAAAAAAATCTCTCTCTTCCCCATACACACACTTGATAAGAATAATAGAATTCAGGACATCACCTGACCTGGAGATGGAACAGATATCCTAGAAGTAAAAGTTTTGGTGTTAAAAGATGATTAAGTTTGGTGAGGGGAACGTTTCCTATAAGAAGTAGGAAATGTATAGAGGCTAAGGAGTAGGAAATTTATAGAGGCTATGATAAACAAATACTATTATTATTTTTTGGCTGTGCAATTGGTAAACTGGCAGTAATTAATATGGAATAATCAATAAAAGTGATATTGTTATCTTTCAGTGGTTAATAACTTCTCTGATTGTCAACCTGATAGCTGAAATAACTGTAGGAAAATTTGAACTACTCTTTTTAACCATTCCTTATCACTGTTATAAAACAATGATGCAACTTAGAATTGAAACACCAAACCACTTAGAACCCTTGTTTTTAGTATAAAGTTAACTCTATGTTAAAGTTAAACTGGAGTTTTCAGACTTGGTTTATGTAACATTTCTCTCCCTTATGCTTTTTTTTTAAATTATTATGGAAAGTTGTCAAGTGACAACATGTAGAAAAAAAGTACGAATGAACTCTATAGCTCCATAAATACCTTTTTGAAGCAAAGTCCACATAATTTTTTTTCATTAAAATTCATAATATAAAAGCCAATTTTTGTTTTCTTAGCAACAGAAGAAAATTGTTTGTTAAGGTCTTTACATGTCAGCATATCGCCTTTTCCTTGGTATAATACTAAGTGATAGCCCCATATCGAGCAATTTTAAACCAGGTCTTAGATTTATAGCAGACATGTCAAAATTTGTGATAAATGAAATAGATGTTTAATGACACCTAATGTGTAGTGATACAGGGTAATATAGGCAGTTTGGCTATGAAAAGACTTGCAAACATAATGCCACCAGATTAGAGCAGCTGAAAGCTTAGCATAATTCCATAAGATATTCTGCTACAGAGAGATTTCATAACAGAAAGATCAAGAAAATAATACATTTACTTGAGAATGTAAAAATTACCTTGGATCTTATTTTGCTATTTGCATTCCATCTTGGAACATTCCAAGATATTTTGAGCTTAAGTTTTTCATTCTTTATGTTTATTGAAGGTTCTTATGTTTCATAAGAATAAATACATACTTATTTCTAAGTAAGTATACCTCTGAATTTAAAAGAAAATTGAAAATTACTCTAAATAAACATCAGATTACTAGCCCATCTATTTATGCTCTAACATAATGTTTATCAACCTATGTCAAAATGTTCTTTATCTTATATAGCTAATAGAACTAACCCTTTAGTTGAAAATAGATGTAAGTATATATATTTGGAGAGTACAATAAATAAAACATAAATCATTAATTATTGTATTAATCACCAATTGCCTTCCTATCTTGAAATGTTTCCTTACCATCCTTTACTTGTGCACATAAAACTTAGTTTTTTCTGACAAATGGAATTTTACAATATTTTGGAGACTCTAACATGAATTTGCAGCAACCACTATACCCTTACTCAAAGAACAGTCTTATTTAAATGGACACCATCCTTCTAGAGGGAGCAAATACAAATAAATAGAGGGAGAGAAAGAAAACATTTGCCCAGCAGGAGAGGTCAGCTACAAACGCTCTAACCAATAAGAACACAAGGTGTCTTAGAGGAGGAAGAATAAACAGCTAGAGTTAAATATAGAGAAATAGATCTGTTGGTGTTACTAAATAGGGGTTAAACAACCAGTAATTGAAAGGAGAAAAACGTTGTGATCAGAAAAGTTTTCAGGAACAGACTATATTTATGAGATTCCTTATTATAGTCAATTTGGATATAAAACAAACAAACATAACCTGAGTACAGGTTAACTAAACTTGCATGGGACTAATGGAAGGATTTTTATTTCTTTTCCTATCTTTTAAGTGAAGGGTAAGGGGAAAAAAAAAAGAAGGTGTGACAGTGGATTCAGGAGGTGGCAGAAATTCATTCTTATAATCTGTAGCCCTCTCTCTAATTATCCCTTCCCAGAACAGACTCTATCCCTGTTCACCTACTTCTTTAACCTCAAGTATCAGACACAGATATTTGCTATGAATGTTTTTCTAGTGGAAATCACCAAGGGCACTGAGTTCAGGAGATTAATGGCAAAAGGGGAATACTATTAAACAAGATGAAGTAAGTAAAATACAGAGTTTCACAGAAAGCAAGCAGAAGAATTTTCAAGTTCCTCGGAGCCATGGATGCAAAGTTAAGGTCAAGTCCAGGTGGATCACCGAGAAACAGGATAACACCATCTGAATATAGTTTATATATTTATATTAATTCACCCCCATATGCTTCTCATAAATTATTTCCACATCATGATCACTTGTTGCAAACAAAAAGTTGGCTTTTTTTTTTTAAGTTGGCTGTATATCATTGTGCTAAAGTACTATAGTATCCAAATTTGGTATGTTTTTCCAGATTTTGGTTTGTTTTATCTTTGCTATTTTAATCAAAAGTTATAACAGTATTTGTATGTAAATTAGGCAAGCAAGTCTAATTATCTCATCAGGTTGGAAAATAATATGCTTGAAAATTATGACATATATTGTGAATCTGTGTAATACAACTAACTAGTAAATAGCATTTGTATTAAGTTTCACTGTCACCTGCAGAGTACAAATCTGTTTAATTATACTATTGCCAGCATTGAGTATTTTATTTTTGTGTTATTTCACTCTTTTAACATTTTAACTACTGAGTATAAGGATATAGTCAAGGTTCTTTGTAACAACTTTCAGCTGTCCCAGTTTTACTTGAGAGTTAAGAGTAACTAAAAAAATCAGCTGAAGAGGGTAAAACTGAAAATTTGAACCAGGATTTAGGCATTAATTAGAGTTAAAGCATATTCCTTACTTTTGTTTCATATAAGTGAGTTTTTTTCACATCTTTCTAAGGAGAAATAAAGGCTCTACAGAGGCTGTAAAAGGAGACTGAGAGGGGAAAAAATGGTTGGTTATTAAGTTAGATATAGTATATATCATAGCCAAGTGTCACTACTTTGATTAAGTTGCTGTGGTCTGAATGTTCTTTCCCCCACAACAAATTCAATGCAGCTGGGAGAAGAGGTATCTAGGAGGGGAACAGTTAGTAAGGATGGAGTTCTCAGGAATGGCACTAGTACTCCTATAATTGAGAAACAAAAGATCTGATCTGTCTCTTCCACTATGGACCCTACTAGCAATTACCATATCTGAAGCAGATATAGAAGCCTCACTCTTAGGTAGGTAGTCATACTTGAATGGGTGAGCAGATAAAAGACAATGAAGGGTTACTTATCTTAAAGACAAGCCCCTGGAGCATGCAAGCTTGGTAAGTTAAAACTTCCCCAGCCATAATTACATCTCTTTTCAAAGACACAGTCACACCCTACCAGGTCTTCTGGACCATTCTTCATCACCAAAACTATCAAAATCTCCATTCATCCTGACTATTAAAACATTAATACCCTCATAAATAAACCTTGCTGAGGGCATTTAGAAGACTAGAAAACAATTTAGGGGGCAGGAAATTGAGGCAAAACAGAGGAACTAAATTTCATTAAAATCTCCAATTCTGTGAGGACCATACCATATCTTGGAGGCCATCATGTACTTACTATGTGGTCAGGTAAAAGTCAAAATGTGGTCCTGGGTGGGGCTCTCTGAAAACTTCCCTGGGGCACCCAATAAAACTAGAGGGCAGGAGGGGTGCATTGTCTTTCTTTTCTCTGAGAGGACCCACTCTTTCTTTTCTATCCCTTCTAAAAACCCCTTTTTTCCTTCTCTATCTCTTCTAAAAATTTATGCCTGTTACTTTGAGTGACCTGACTGAAATCTTTCTGATGATGGCAAGAATCAGAATTGAAGAGGGGCCTCTACACTGCCTCATTTTCGTGGCAGGTCTCTACCCCATAACACTCACAAGACACCAGACTCTGTTGGTCCCTTGATCATGGACTTTTAACCTTCAGAACTCTGAGCAATATATACATGCTGTTTATAAGCCACCCAGTTGAAGTTATCTGGTACAGCAGCCCTAATGGACATCAGCTGAGATTTTAACACATCCAAGAGCTGACCAAACTAGTTTGACTCAAATCAGACCAAAAAGGAAATGGCGCCTCAAGTCAGGACAGACTGGGAAAGAAAACTATGGTGCTTTCTCCAAAGTAGTGGTATAGGACAAAGAAATGTCCCACAGGGGCCACTGAAGAGCCATAAGAAGTATTGATCAGTGTGACCATACAGACTTCAACCCAACCAATATCAGGAAAACTAGAAAACAGGGTTCATGGAGACTTTCTCTGCCTTTGTAATTTTTTCCTAAGCCGCTTGTTCCAAATGAGGTAGAAATTAGCTCGGATGTGAGCCTCACTCCAAGGTTACCTCAATTAGGATGCAGCCTTATCCACATGACAAGATAGCTTCAGGTGACTGTCACATATGCTGTATATAAGACTGGGACATGAGATGGGAGGGAAAGGGAGATAAAAGGGAAATTGCATGGAAATAAATAGAGACCCTCATTGCTATACAAAATTACATGTAAGAGGTTGTGAGGGGAATGGGAAAATAAACAAGGAGAGAAATGAATTACAGTAGATGAGGTAGAGAGAGAAGATGTGAGGGAAGGGGAGGGGGGATAGTAGGAGATAGGAAAGGTAGCAGAATACAACAATTACTAATAGGACATTATGTATAATTGTGGATGTGTAACCGACGTGATTCTGCAATCTGCAGTTGGGGTAAAATTGGGAGTTCATAACCTACTTTAATCTAATGTATGAAATATGATATGTCAAGAGCTTTGTAATGTTGTGAACAACAAAGAAAAAAAAGAGACTGTAACATAGAAATAATGAAAGTCAAAATGTTTCTAAGAGTGAAAAATTCTATTATTCAATTGTACAGAACCTGGAACTTAATCCCCCAACCGTTTTGCTGATAAAGCACAGAGCAAAGAGAAATAGTCTCACTTTGAATACACTATTGGTAGGACACCAGGCAGTTTAGGATATATAGAAAATGGAAATAAAGAGAGACAAAGGAAGACAGAAGAAAAAATATTAATTTTCTATAGGCCAAGATCATATAAGTTACTGGCCCGTTTTAGTGGTAGAGTTGCCTGAATATTAGCAGTTTACCTCCCTCATCCCAAGACTCCAAAAGAAAGCAGTGAAATCAAGAAGCAGAGAGGGATCTTACAAAATCTTACAGATCTTATATTAGATAAATTTCTCCATTGTGGCTTTTTGTAAGCATTATGGGATGGAGTTAGAACTTCAGTCCATGCATTTTAGAACACCTCTCTCATTTTATGGCTCAGCATTAAGGATCTGCTAAAGAAAAAATAAACTCTATCTCTCAGCCTAGATGTCTTTAATGATACATATTAACTATAAAGAATGGTGAGTCTCATTGTGGCAAATTGGTACCTGCGTAACACAAATTGATCAATTTCATTACCCATAACTCTCTTCTGTTTCCTCCTTCTCTAGATATCCTCCTTCTACCCTTTTGGTTTCCTTTCTACTTTCATGGAATCCCCCCTTTTTTCCAACCTCTTTTCCTACTGATACCACATATGAGAGAAAATGGATGGATGGTACTTGTCTTTCTGTTAGCTTGGAAACTGTGCTGGGAGATGTATATGAATCACATATTGACTGCAAGGAAATGGAGAGATTCTCTGAGTATTTTATTTTTTTGTCACTCATGTCTATTTTGCACAATGTTTGCCTGTTTCTATAACTAACTACAAATGACTTTTACATCCTAAGAAAAAAAAATACAAAGAGATTTCTTTTTTGTTCCATAGGCACTGAGGATTTCATTTTCAGTCGAAGCTAAAAATGGGCAATAATGTACATCTAAGAGATTTTGTTATTTCTAATAGGTTAAACTTGTGTTCCATAAATAGAAGTTTGACAACCTAGATGCCTTTCAATGGATGAATGAATAAAGAAACTGTGGTATATATACACCATGGAAATACTCAGCATTAATACAGAATAAAATTATGTTATTTTCAGGTAATTGGATGGAGTTGGAGTTTGCTAAGCGAAGTAAGCCAATCCCAAAAAAACGAAAGGCTAAATGTTGTCTTTGATAAGTGGAGCTGATCTATAATGGGGGGGATATGGGAAAAATGGAGAGACTTTGATGGGGCAAAGAGGAGGGAAAGGTGGAGAGGAGGAATGGGGATAGGAAAGATGGTTAAATGAGATGGACAACATTACCCTCGGTACATGTATGTCTGCACATATGGTGCAATGCTACATCATGTTCAACCAGACAAATGAAAAGTTGTACTGAAATTGTGTACAATGAATCAAAATGCATTCCGTTGTCATGTATACCTAATTAAAATAACTTAATTAATTTTAAAAAAGACTTAGCAAAAAAATGAGAAAAATAGAAGTTTGCCAGTATGAACTCTTTCTCAACATAAGGTAGAATCAGTCTCTCTCTTCCTCTCTCTTTCTCTCCCCCAGACACACATTCATGCATGCTCACTAACTGCTAACAGGTAACACACCCACATACTTCCTAATGACTTGATCAAATATACTTGGTAACTTGAAAACAAATACCTCACCAAAAGACATTTTTAACCA
The DNA here is from genome assembly GCF_052094955.1 of Ictidomys tridecemlineatus. Lineage (NCBI taxonomy): Eukaryota > Metazoa > Chordata > Mammalia > Rodentia > Sciuridae > Ictidomys > Ictidomys tridecemlineatus. The sequence goes on from NC_135494.1 coordinate 29,002,485, forward strand.
TACATATACCCTGACATGGGCAATTCATAGCTGGGAGGTAGAGGGTTTTTAAATTTTTTTGGTTTTTTTAAATTATGTTCTAGGGAAACTGAAACACCATACTCCAAAGTAACTAATATAATGAGAAAATTATAAATTTGCTGGGTAAGAGGATAACCTACCCTAAGACAAAGTTGAAATACCTGCTTTTTCTTCATTTTGATTCATCAGTTATTCCATTTCTTTATTTCTCTCCTGCCCCTCCACTCCAATAGCTTTATTTTTCATAACAGCTTAAGTCTCAGAGTTGGAAACATTTCAAACCTATTTATTCTTTAGAATTATAAAGTCAACACTTGCTGGGGAAAAAAACTTGTTTGGGAAAATTAATATCTCTTATTCATTCACGTTGGTTTGGGATTTTCTTTCCCAGTGATACATATAACTCCAAAGACCAGTGTATGACACAGTACTCCTCCTTGCTCAGCATATGTGAAGACATATTTTTGGTCCAAGCTCTGGTATATAATTACTGATGGCACAAAGCTTATATTCCAATATTTAAAAGTGAAAATTATGAATAGAAAAAAGCCGAGTAGGAACCAGAAAATGAGGAGAGAGGCAATAAGTCTTCAATGAAGTGATCAAGGGTGTAAAAGAGTGAAATTAGGTTAAAGAGGTAACAAGGTCTAGCAATATGCTGGAGCTAGTCAAAGTGTTCCATGATCCTACTATTCAGTTTCCAGGAATTTTTTGAGCCTTTCAAATGATCCAGAGGGGGAGAATTTGCATCACGGAAATTCCTAAGCCTTCAAATTATACTCTTTCTCCTGGGAAAGAAGGTTAGTAAGAAAAAATACACTAGTATATAATGCACTGGGGTTTCATAAGCATCATGACATGGTCAGATTATACACCTCATGGAACTCTACTGGGAGTTGTGTACATGAAAATAAAATCTCTTAGGCAATTACTCTACATAGTATTGGGTCAAAGGGCTAGTATGGAAGTATTAAAATCCATAAGAAGCCAGGCACAGTGGTATACACCTATAATCCCAGTGGCTCAGGAGGTTGAGGCAGAAGGATCTCGAGTTCAAAGCCAGCCTCAGCAACAACGAGGTGCCAAGCAACTCAGTGAGACCCTGTTTCTATATAAAATACAAAATAAGGCTGGGGATGTGGCTTAGAAAAACACCATTAGAAAGATTTTTGTAGTTGTTACTGAAAATTCCCTAGTTGAAGGCAGCCAGAATCTCTACCTTCTGCTTGTTGATTATTAATAAATGAAGCATGTTTATGAGATTATGAAACTTCAGGTATAGTTGCCTGAAACAAGATATGTGATAACAATGGCATGTTCCAGAAAACCTACAACCAATGATGACTGAGAGATGCTCACACTTCTTTTCAAGGTACAGTCCATTTGTTAACTGTTATTGTACATCAGACCACTACTAAAATTTGAGCCACAAAATAATTGTTTTAAAAGTTTATTTACTTGGACTGGGGTTGTGGCTCAGTGATAGAGCAGTTGCCTAGCATGTGTGAGGCACTGGGTTTGATTCTCAGCACTGCATGTAAATAAATAAAGTCTATTGACAACTAAAAACAAAAAAAGTACATTTACTCTTGGTGTAATGACAGAGTGTTAAATTGTTGTATTTTTGTCCCAAAATTTCAGAAAACACGCTTTCCTAAGATGGAGACTAGAGAGAAAGGGAAACAGAGGGAGACTAATTTCTAAAGTTCTCTCCAAGGTTCTTATGTCCTAAACTACTCTTTCAGGTAAAGTAAGAAATATGGAGAAAATGAAAAAGTAATAGAAAATAACTGGCCCAAATAGTTCCAAAGAATCTGGGACTTATAGCCATGCAATTCAAAAAACCATAGAAACACTTCCTTTTAACATAACCAGGCGGAACATCATTGATGTTTGATGAAAAGATTGCCTGTTCCATGCAATGGTTTTTTAATAAGATGCTGTTTACATCACCTAGGTAAATACACCAAACTTACTTATGATGATGGAAAAAGAATATGGAGTGATCTGTGCTTATTTTTGCTTTGTTTTTCTATTAAAACAGAGAAGTTAGGGTACAATTTTTTAATGAGTCTTTGGGTTAAATATGACATGGATAAGAGATTGATTAATTATTCACCTATTATAGAGAGCTTTAATTTTTTTTTAAAAAAGAAAGCATATTAACAGCATTCAGGGAGCCTCACTTTAGACTGTCTTACACTCATTGCCTCCTTCAAAAGTTGTCATTTTCCTGATTTACAACACTAAATACCAGGAGGCTATGTAGTAATGCATCTATTATGGTTTGGAAGCAAGGTATTCTCCAAAAGCTCCTGTTAATTCAGTAATATTCAGAGGTAAAATGATTAGGTTATTAGAGTGATACTCTAACCAGTCCATCCTACTATAAAAGGACTGACTAGGTGGTAACTGTAGGCAGATGGGGCATGGCTGGAGGAGGTAGATCACTGAGGGCATGCTCTGGAAGGGCTGTTCTTCTCTGGGACACTGACCACCTCTGCTCTCCTTGCTTCCTGGTCACCACAAGGCAAGCTGCTTTCCTTCATCCTACTCTTCCCCCATGATGTTTTGTATCACAGTGGGGCCAAAGCAATGGAATCTGCACATACAGACTGAGGCCTAGAAAACCATGAGCCTCAAATAAACTTTTCCTCCTTTAAGTTGTTTTTATCAGGTATTTTGGTCACAGTAATGCAAAGGTAACTAAAACAGCAAATTTAATTATTCTTGCTTCATAATAATCTACTGTAAGACTGTCATAATGTTTCTGATCCATTGTACTGCTATTGGATACTTGTAATACTCACGATATATCCCAATTAAAGTACTGTTGTGAATATTGTTTTAAATGTCTTTTGATAGCAACTATACATGCTTCATTTGGATATACAATTAGGAGTGGTATTGATGTGTCAATGCCACCAAGCATCTACTGGTAAATAGATTTCAAGAGTGTTGTGACCATTTACATTTCACCAACAGTGTAGAAAATTCTAGTTACTTCCAACTCCCCACAATGCTTGGTATTGTCAGTTCTTCCATTTTTATATTATTTTGGTATTTATGTGATAGTGATTTCTTTGCAATTAAAATTTTCATTTCTATGATGATCAATGACAATAAGCAGTTATTTCTACACTTAGAGTCTTTGTATATATCTCCTTCTATGGATTTCCTTTCAAAGTTATTTGACCATTCTTCTATTGGTTGATCTCTCTTTTCTTTTTGATTCATGTTTTCATAATTTCTAAATATGAGTTCTTTGCTCTATCACTGTACCTCAAATTTTTTACTATTTTAATGATGCTTTTTGATAAGTAGAAAGTCTTAGTATTAATATAGTAAAATTAATATATTTTCTTTATAGATAGTTTTTATGTGTCCAGTATAATAAAATGTATATACACAATCATAAATATACTCAAGTGCATTTTCTCACTGAATTATCTTTCACAAATTAGTGATACAACTAGAATTCATATTTGTTTAGTATGTAAGTGCTAATTATACCCTTAACTTTGTTATCCTCGCACCAACAGCACACTGTCTTAATTACCTCAGCTTCACTGTAAGTTTAGACATCTGATAGTACAAATTCTCCAACTTTGTTTTTCAATATTGTCTGGACTCTTTATGGTCCTTTGCACTTTAGTAACATTTTAAAATCAGTTTATCAACTTCCATTAAAACAACCGTGGCAATAAGAACTAATATACCAGCATATTAAATGGGATTACATTGGATCTATATATCAGTTGGAGGAAAACCATAAACGTATTATAATGCTAACTTAGTTTTTATTAATTTCTCTCAATAACATCTTATGCATTCCTTTTTATAAGTTTTAGGCATCTTTACCCTTAGCACATAAGATTTTATAATACTTCAATAAAGTATATCATTATATTTTATGCAAATTGTTGCTGCTGTACGAAAATAAAATTTATTTTTGTATATAGATATTTTATCTAATGAGCTTAACGCTAATTCTAAAAGTTAAACTCTAAAACCTTTTTGCATATTTCCCATGAGCATCATCATGTTATCTGCAGGTTAAAAGAGTTTTACTCTTCCTTTTTCAATCCTTATGACTTACTTTCATCTTCTTATCTAATTACAGTGTCTAGGGCCTTCAGAAAATAATGAATAGAAGTGATGAACTTGGCATGCTTGTCTCATTTCTCATATCCAGGGGAAAGTTTTCAACAGCTCATCAAAAGAGGAAAAAAAATTTTTGGTATGTATATTTCTTAATTTATCTTTATATGTATGCTTAAGACATTAAAGACGTTCACTTATAGTTTTCTAAGAATTGTTCAATGAGTTTATGATGAATTATATAAAAGTCTTCTAGTATCTATTGGAATATTGAGATGTTTTTCTAATTCTGTTAAGGTAATGGTTATATGTATCAATTTTCAAATGTCAAACTAGTCTTCAATTCCTAGAATAATGAATGTTACTTTTCAATGCTATTTTATTTTTTCTTATATCACCCAATTTTATTTAACTCAAGTTATGGTAGAAAGTCAATGATAGTTTTATAAAACATTGAAAGCATTTCATCTTTATTTGGTTTTTGTAAGTATCTGTGCTAATATTGGAGTTATTTCTTCCTTAAGTGTTTGGAGGAATTCATTAGTGAAAATATTAGAATTCTCCTTCTCAGAAGGATTTTAACAGTGTAAATATTTTTATACATAGTAGTATTCAAATTTTCTATTACTTTTTTGTTATTTTGGTTAATGTATGAATTCTATTTTTAATGTGTTGTCATTCATTTGTTTCTATACATAATTTCTTATTTCTTTTTGTACTATCAGTATTTATAGTTACCACATACTTACAGATTTCTTCTAGTAAATGTTGTATACCTTACAATTGTATTTCCTTTGTTTTATAGCAATGAAGCTGCTTTTTCCAATCTTTCCTCTACATGTTCTTAATCTGAACAGCTCTCCACGATCTCCAAGTAGATGTTTGTCATATTTCCTCTGTCTTTTCCAGCTATTTTAAATAGAATTGTTGTTTATCAGAAGCATACTGTTGCCTGAAGTAGAAGTCTGACAAGTTATCTGACAAGTTATGCATTTAATTTAAAAACAATTTCCTTGAGGAACTTAAAAATGATATTTCAATTGTCAGAAAATGCCAGTAACTCAGAGAGACACATTTGAGCTCCACATTACTTCTAATTCTTTGTATTATATTAATGCATGTCTGAAACTTTTTAACATCATAAAATCATTTTTAAAAAATAGTAAAATTAATAAAATGCTATATTTAATCATTTTTCCACATATAACAAAAGCAAAACCTACTTTCAAAAGATGTGTAATAAAATGGGAAGTTCTAAGTGTACTTAAAAGAGATGATATTTCTGAAATAATAAGTATTTCAGGAATAAGACCAACTTAAAGCATCACAGCAACATGAGGAATGTAAATTTGGAAGTATAAATTGAACAGACAAAAAGTACCTTGAAGTTACTTGATGGCTACTAAATCTGGAAATAATTTAGTAATATTGTGTTTTGTGACCAAGTCTTAGCTCCTAAGTTTCAGAAGAGTGTAGCAATTATATTCAGTTTAAAATAAATATGCTTTTTTTAGGCTTCCAACGTATATATAAAAGTCAGGACCTAAAAAGGAAATGAATCATATAACTAAATTTCAGAAAAATCTAGTTTGAGTCATTTACAAAGGCATTCCTGTAAGTGTAGAACCAAAAGGGATAGTGTAGTAAGCTAAGAAGTGTTATAACTCCTTAGAACTGAAGACACTAAGAAGAAATGGCTTACCAGAACCAGAAAAAGGAGTGCATATGCCAGGCAACGTTGAGAGAAACAGTGGTCTTAGTTTGAGTTTCACAACAACTAAAGACACCCTGTAGGGAGACAAATGGAAAAATGACCCCCAAGTATCGTAAACAGAATGAATCCTTTCTCTTCCTCCAAGATCCCATTAAGCAATCACAACCAGAGGCCAGTGGACAAGGAAAGCAGATACAAGTTCAATCTCTCTGTAGGCAGGGAGAAAAGCAAAGAGAGATGGAGAGTGGCAAAAGGATGTGGAATTTTAAGTTTGTTTTCAGAGCTTTACTTACTTGACTCTTCTGCATCTCTAATTATTGTGTACTAATGTAACATTTCAAGTCATTTAGGCGTTGGATATTTAGGCACAGTAGATTCAGATAGATGATGAGTATTTAACTCCACAGTACAGATACATTTGTATTTTTTGCATGTAAAATACCAAGAATGAGGTTTGGGGGAGAGACAAGGGGACAGATAGATCAGAAAGAGTCCTCAGAAGGTTCTGTTACAGTGATTATGGAGATAATAAGGCAAAATTAGTTCACCTGGGATCATTTTTTTATCTTTTAAAAATCATTTGGCACTGAATCCCCCTAAAATAAAAACTAGATTAAAAAAATCAGTAATTAAAATAGAAAGCTTCAGATGTACTTAATGAAGATTTTCTTTACTAAAATACTTGTAATAATATTTGTTTGAAACATTATATTAACTTAAAAAACCGAAATAAGAGTTGGCTAAGGTAGAATAATTATAGACAGTTTTTAAATGTAAGTCAAAACTCTACCAGGAAGGTTTCGAAAGGAATGGATACTTTATTAGGTCAGGTTCAATCCACAACTGTGAGTCAATTGAAAGTTAATAGCAGCTTTGTTAAAGGTCATAGACAAATGGCTATTGTAGTTTTAATGAATATTTTATTCATGTCACCTTTAAATTAGATAAATTTGGAAAGAGTAATGATGTAATGCTAAAGGTTCCTTCCTGAAACATTAAAAGCAGGATTTAATTTAAGGCTTTGGAACAAGTTTTGAGGTCTGAAACAAAGGATTTTAGGTATTTGGAGTCTTTTTTTTTTACCATTTATTGCTTGTTAAAATTTATTTCTTAAATATATGTGTTTTATACCAATAATACAGCAGAAATAACAGGCAATTTGTAATAATACAGGGGTTTTTTTTTGAATGCTAACTCCATTACTTAGTGCCTTAGTAAAAAAGAAGAAAATAATTTTTTTTGAGCCTCAGTTTCCTCTTATGAGAAATAAAAAATACTCAGATTGTGGGAAGCAAAGGGATGTAAGTCTTTCAATTAATATCTTTTATTTTCTTCAGGTTTGTTTCAGTAAAATAGAGCCTTTTTTATGTGTGACTCAATAGCCAGAAAATCTAATAAAATACAGAGATGGACCGAAGATGTTTTCCTTGTACATAGTATGATTTGAACTTAAAAGACTCAAACCCATGAATAAATGCAGGCCAGCATTTTTTTCTTAATTTATATATGACAGCGGAATGCATTACAGTAGAGCACAATTTTTCATATCTCTGGTTGTATACACAGTATATTCACACCGATTCGTGTCTTCATACCTGTACTTTGGATAATAATAATCATCACATTCTACCATCGTTAATAACCCCATTCCCCCCTCCTCAGGCCAGTTTTAAAAAAGAAGAAATATAACTGCTTCAGTCAGTGAGAGAACAGAAGAATTCCCTGTTGAAACTCCAGATGTTTAATGTAGGGAGCCTGAACAAAACAGGTCTGGATCTGTCAAGTCTAGCCTCATAGCCTGGCTCAGATAGTTGTCAAATCTATTTCCACATACTCATTGGCTTTTTGATGTCATCTTTGGATAAATATCTATTCCGATATTTTTCCCATTTTGAGTGTGATCATTTAGGTTTTTTTTAAGATGGGTTTTCTAATTTCTTTATTCTGATATTAATCACTTATAGGATAAATAGTTTGCAAGCAATCATAATGTTAAGTGAAACAAGCCAGGCACAAAAAGACCAATACTACATGATTTCATGGCTGTGGAATTTTTAAAACCTTAGCTCATAAAACTAGAGATCATGGTTCCAAGAAGAAGGGAGGGTAAAGAAAGGGTAGGATGGGGGAGAGTGGTTAACAGGAAGAACATCACCACTAGAGAGAAGGAAAAATTCTAATACTCTCTATTGAGGTTGATAATAGTTAACGACATTTATCAGGTAATTTAAAATAGCTGTAAGAGAGGACTTTTAATGTCTATTCACAAAGAAATAATAAGTGTTTGAGATAATGGATTTGTTAATATTGAAATCCCAAATTGATCAACACACAAGGCATAAGTGTGCCAAAACATCACACTGTACCCCACAATGATATAAAATTATTATCTGTAAATAATAATTTTTTAAAATAATTTTTTAGTTTAAAAAAATTAAAGAAATACATGTACATGTCAGGGGTGAGAAACAGGAAAACAAAATGAGGTGAGCAGAGCTAGGTCAATGGAACAAGAATATGTTGTGGAATCCAGTTTATTCAAGTGCATTGAAAAAGCCAATGCTTTGCTTTTGTTTTTGTTTTCAGTAGTGGGGATTGAATTCACAGGTGCTCTACCATTCAGCTGTATCCCTAGTCCATTTTGTTGTTGTTTTTGTTTGGTTTGGGTTTTTTTGTCTACTCACAAAGAAATGATAAGTGTTTTATTTTTATTTTTCATTTTTGACACAGAATCTCACTAAGTTTCTGAGACTGGCCTCAAATTTCTGATCCTTCTGCCTTAACCTCCCCAGTTATTTGGATGACAGACATGCACCAATGAGCCTGGCTGTCTTGGGTCATTTTAAAATATGGGGAAATGTTGTTCAACAAGTAGGATGTTAAATTAAATGGGAGGAATAAGTTATGATATTCTGATGCCTATACAGTGAATATAATTTACAATAATGCATTCTAAGTACTAAAATAGAAGATTTCTAATACTTTCATTGTAAAGAAATTATAAAAGTTTAAGGTGATGGATTTGCTAATTACACTGAGTTGATCATTACCCATTAAAAAATACATGAATCAAAACATAGCAAATATGTACAAATATTGTGTGAATCAAAAAACTAAAAGTTAATTTAAAATAAAATTTTCAAAAGACAAGTAAGCACTTAGATTGTGAAATGTATAAAATATAAAAAATGTATAAAATAAAAACCCTTGTGGGCTGTTGAAGGGTTTATTACTGTTTAAAACTCAAAATACACTAAAAGTCCATGAAGGCATGGAATCTTACAAATGCTTTCTTTGGTAATCAGTTATTGCCACTTTCTTTGATAAAACATTATGTATTCAAACTATGATTTTTCAATAAATTAAAACCTGTCTTGTAGTGGCCCATATATTATCTATTATCCATAACTTAAAATTTATAAATGCCTTTTAAAAAGCTAAATTTTATATGAACTACTAAATAACTGCTTGATCACTTGAAAAACAAACCCATGAACCATGAAATTGGTTAAAAATTTAGTTGTTTTAAACACTATAACCTCTTGTGTTCTTTGTTCCAAATATTAGTAAAGTGTGATTTAAAAATAAAATACATTATACATAAAATTAGTCTTCTATTTATAATTAGTTGCCCTTGACATTAACAGACAATCAGGGAACTAAGGATTTCTTAATGGACTCCATGTAGGGTAACTCCCTGTCAAATCTCAAAAATATTTATCAAAGAATGAATTTAATATTTGTCTAATTATTAAGATAGTCATCCATTCATTCAATGAACATTTATTTAGCCTCTACCCTGTGCATAGTCTTATTTTAGGAAATGAGGATAGAGTAGTAAAAAGATTAAATGCCTGCCCTCGTGCTTCTTACAGCCCAGTGGGGAAAGGGACAAAAATCTCTACAAGGATGTATGATATAAAGTATTTGAAAATAAAACTAAATGAGAAGATAGAGAATGAAAAGGGGTTATTATCCGACCGAGATAATGTAGTTAGGAATGACCTGTCTGAAGAGATGCTTTTCATCAGAATCTTGAAAGTTAGTCTACAGCTCTCTAGAATAAGTATACTCAAGGCAAAAGGAACAGCAAGTTCAAAGTGGTGGTTGTTGGATGTATTCAAGAAAAAGCAAGGAAACTCATTTAGCAAGGTGAGAGGGGTTGGCAGATGGTAGTAGACTTGAGAGGGATCTGTGATAATGAGATTTGTGTGTTTTTAATGAATTGCAATTGCTTGTATTAGGGAAAAGACATTAAGGAGACAGGAGGAGCACTGGGAAGTAAGGTTTCGTTCACCAGCACCACAGCACTTTAGGAGATAGGTGATGGTGATGGAGGTGAGTGGAGTAGCAATGGGAGAACAAGGAGACAGCATATGTAAGATCCTATCTGTGTTTAGTCCCCAGGACCACACACACAAACACCAACACAAACACAAACACAAAAACTCACACACATAATCAATAAAAGTATAAGAGTTTCTGTATGGAGTCTCAGTTCTTATCAACTAAGAAGTACATACATCCCTGTGCCAGTACCAGACTGTCATTATTTTTGAAACTTCGTAGTAAGTCTGACATCTGAAAGTGTGTCTTCTAGTCTTGGTCTCTTTCAGGACTATTCTGGGGATTCTGGATCCTTTGCATATCCATATTACTTTTATAATAATTTTGATATATAAAGCAGATAAGATTTTGACAGAGTTTTCACTGAACCTATTTATCAATTTGGGGAGTGTTATTATTTTGATGATATTTAGTCTTCCAATCTGTGAACTTAGACATTGTTTCATTCATTTCTATTATTTTTCTCCTTTCACCAATAAGCCTGAAATTCTTTCAAAATAAGTAAAACACACACTTGTGCACTTGGAGAAGAAAATATGAAAACCCTACTTGTGAAAGAAATATGTTAATATTTATTTTGCCTAGCTCCAAACAAAACTTCAGGCTACCATCATGCTTCATAATGAGATATTATCTTATTTTTTTTTGTTGTTTTGGCCTTAAGTATACCTAAGAATACCTAAGTTAATGAAATGTAGTATAAGCATACATGTAATGTAAAACAGAAAATGCCATTAAATTATTTTGCAAATAACATACAGGAAAAACAGGGGCCAGATTCTGTTAGGTATAATTCAAACTTGGGTTAATAAACCTCTAGCCAAGCACAGTGGTAGAACATGAAATCCCCTGTGGCTTGGGAGGCTTAGTGAGGCAGGAGGAGTACAAGTTTATAACCAGCCTCATCAACCGCAAAGTGCTAAGCAACTCAGTGAGAGCCATTCCGTCTCTAAATAAAATACAAAATAGGGCTAAAGATGTGATGATTGGTTGAGTGCCTCCAAGTTCAATCCCTAGTAACATAATAATAAAAATAAAATAAACCTCTAAGTTTCATAAGTAAAAAAGAAAAGGGTATATTAAATTTATTCTTCAGATATATTGGTTTCTTTGGTTTTCCAAAATTTCTAATATGTAATATTTTACTGTTTTGAAGGCTTATCATTTAAAAATGATTATCTTATAATTATGAATGATTAATACTTTTTTCTTTATGGTTCAAGAATTATGAAAAATAAAATAGCTATCCAAAACATAAAAATTATGAAAAACAATGATTTTTAAATGATAAAATATGTTTATTCATTCAGGAAATTTTCCAAGCAAAAGGGAATTTCAGATGAAATCTCACATAAGGTGAATATGTTTCTCTTAAAGTACATCTTCTTTCACTTTATCATAGTTATCTTTGATCAAATGCTGTTACTGCCTATTTCCTTAGGGAACTAGAATCCTTTAATGTTTTACATTTTCTGCAGCCAAACCTGTCAGAAGAGAAATTTTGGGAAAGGAGAAGCCAGTCTCAAGAGCAGGGACTCAAATGATGCCTAACTAAATTTAAACAAACAGATTAAAAAGATACGCTAATTCTTTGAGTGCACTCAGTGAGAATTGATAAAAACAACTTAGATAATCATAATTTATAGAGTATTGAGAGATGCTACAAAATTCTGTCTGCTACTGTTCTGAGGGTCATGGTGGCAGCAGCTTATGCACTGATGTTCAGTTTGGGTGCACAACTGAACTACTTGGGCAGCTTTCAAAAACCATTCAAATCATTCTATCCATTCATTAATTTCTAGTGGTTCTATCCATTCACTAAGTGGATATAGAGTATGACTTGGGCACCATGCTTTTTATAGGTCCCGCAGGTGATACTAGGATGTAGCAAAACTTGTCTGGAACAATAACTCTTAAACTTAACTGTGCATCTGTTTCTCCTAGGTTCTGGCTGAAATGCAGATTCTAATTCAATGGAGCTGAACTAGGTTCTAAAATTGCATTTCTAACAGGGTCCAAATTAATGCTTAAGTTGCTGGTGTTTATTGCTATACTTTTCACACACCAAGGTATGTAGAGAAATTGAAAGGAAAAATCAAATACAAAGTCCTTAAACACTGACCACTCTCTCTTATTGAATAGTGTCTCAAAGTACATTTGGAATTGGCTTCAAAACAAAAGAGGAGTCAGCAATTCCTACTAAACTACTATCTCCTCTGACAACTTGGATGCTTCATATTCTCAGATGATTCTGACAATACTCACTACTTTTTTAGATTCAGACTATTGCAAAACACACCAATCTTTCAACTTTTGTGCAGCAAAACCCATTTTCCAAACTGACTTAGACCTTTCCACCCTTTTCTTTTAAATTCCCCTTAAATTCCATGCAGCCCAGTGCTAAATTTCCCTTAATTTTTTGCCATTATAAATTTTAGAAGGACAAAGATTGTGTCCCATATTTTTTCTAGCAAAGGGTAATGCTAAATAAATGCTTGCAAAAACAAGTAGCCAAATATAGCTCAGAAATTATACAGACACTGGAAAGGGCTTGGCCTTAGGAAAAATGAATGGCTAACATATGTTGCTGTTTAATTTATACAATCTACCTGTGATTGAAATCCTATGCTATACTTTTTACAAAAATAGTAACACAAGGTACCATTTGCCTGTTGGATTTTTCTTTGAGGTCTCTTGGCCACAAGCACCAATACAAAACACATCCTGTGTTAGCATCAGACCTGAGAGTTAAGTAATTAGGGAAGTCCTAAGGTTTCCCAAATGCTCTTCTTTATTTTTAATATATTTATTTTTTAGTTGTAATTGGACACAACACTTTTATTTTATTTATTTATTTTTATATGGTGCTGAGGATTGAACCCAGGGCCTCACACATGCAAGGCAAGTGCTCTACTGCTGAGCCACCATCCCAGCTCCTCCCCCAAATGCTCTTCTACTTATTGATTGAAATATAAAATTTTCTGATTTTGAGTTTCATGTTTTTAGGCTCTATGCTATGACTTTGTTAAAATGCAAACACTCCTGTAGGAGAATATTTCTAAAGTGTATTTGTTGGAACATGTGAGTGTGAATGAAGACTTTAAAACCTAGTTGGGAAGGCATAAGAAAGAGTAAGCTGAAGAGAGTTTATGGTATAATTTTGTACACAGCAGTGTCAGAAAGACCTAAAGTCCCCATTTTGATTTTTATCAGGTGAATTATATCTCCTCTTTAAATATCAGCTCAGAATAAAGCAACTTACTCCATTCAGATAATTAGAATGTGCTTTGTGCCCATTATATGCACAGCTCTGTAGCATAATCATAATAAAATAAAAACTTTCCTTATTTCCTTAAATAAATAATCACACTCAAATTAGGAGAAAATGTAGAAACTAATTTAACATTAGACAGGGTTATTGTGAAAGGTACATTGTAAAGATGAGTTAATAAATTACTTAACTCTTTTAAAGTTAAAATATTACTGCTTCTAGTTCATATCCAAAGCAGAAGTAGTGCCTGTGTCAGTGAGGATGACATTGATCATGGATTTTAGTGAAGCATTCCAGAAGCTGGTTACATTTATGAGATGTTTAATATTATTTTTCATCATGTGCCTCAATTTGATTTAGATAATCTTTACTTTTTTAACTATGCAAAGCATACTTTCTGTAAAATATTAATTTAATAAAGCTGGTACATTAAATCCATGTTTAAACAATTTACAGATTTGATTCAGTTTGGCTAGCCTTTTTGAGTTTATTCCCTATTGAAAATGTCTATAGTTTAAGAAAAAATTGAAATTGAAGTAAAATTTCTAGAACACATATACACAAAAATAGGATCCAAATACTCACACAATTAATAATAAATACAAACAATAGAGTCTCAGAAAGTTCTATTTTTAAAAAAAAACTACTAACCTGTGAAATTATTACTATTATTAAGATAGAAAATATTTTTATTTTTATTCATTATAGTCAGTTCTCCCTCCTGTCTCTGAGCCAGGCAAGAATAGATCTCCTTTTATAACATATAGAAGATATATATTAACTTGCATTTTCTAGAACTTTATTATATATTTGTCAATATTCATGACAATTTCTACTTTAAATGGGTATAGTGTATATACATAGATTGTTCTTCAATACAATCAATTAAAAATAATAGGACTAGTTTTAAAAGATTTTAAAAGCTTGAACTTCTTACTTAAAGTCCTGTTCACTGTACTCTGGTGGCGCTCGAGGGTCCTACCTTGTACTTCTTTTCCAGGAGTGATAAAAGCCTTTGCAGCAACTACATATTGCATCTCTAGAAAGACTATCTACCTTGCAGAGCCCTCAGGGATAATCTTGGTAGCCTAAGGTAAATGTTTTCCCATTTCTTCCATCCCTATGTGTTCAATCAACTTAACCAGAAGTAAAATGAAGCAACTAATGTATAATTTCTGCAGTTTTGACTTCCTGATCAAACTGCAAGGTCAAACATGTTCCATAATTCTTCCTTCCCTCTTGAAACACAACAGTGAATGATGACTCCTCTAATCTAAGGATTTGATTACCTATTATTGCAGGAAAGTGCCATCCAGTCATGGTTAAAAAAAAATCTGTTTCTACTAATTTTCTTGTCCTGCTCTTGAAGTGATGTCATGATTTTAGAACATAGTTCCATGCTTTAATATACTGGTACAAAAGTTCTTTCTCACTGAGCTATTGCTGGGAATTAGTATTTGATAGAATACTAGAATTGATACCACTATGGAAAGTATAATTGTTAATCTTTTAATTAAAAATGGAGTAAACTTGCCTTGGGGTGATTTACTAATTATACTAAGTAAACTTGCCTTGGGGTAATGTACTAAACACTTGAAAAAATTTAGTAAAAAAGCAGTAAAGTTTATCTGAAGCCTTTTAGAATTATAATAGGAAGTATCTCAAAAAGATCCCAGGGATCATAAGTTTACCTCAATTCAGACAGAAGATAGTTCTAAATGAGAAGCAAATCCAATTCTTAATGTTATTGGAGTGCTAGTAATGCAAAATAACCCCAGGATAAACCTTCTAGTTAATCAAAAAATCACTTTGAAATTTAATTTCTTTGGAATTCCAGGGTTTTTTTATTATTTTTCTCAAGTTAGCTTCATTTGTAGATATTTGTGATTTCACTCTCTCCCCTTCCTCCCTCTTATTTTTTAACATTGATGACATGGCTTGTTACCCACATTTTTGCCAAGTTATGAAAATATATAGTTTTTTTGTAAAAAAAAAAGTGTTAATTCCGGGTGGTGAGAGCTGATGAATCATATTTCATTATGATGAAACACCTTTACTATCTTGACATTTCGTGTTCACATAATTCCTCTGAAATATATCACTAATCTTCTCAGAGTCTTGTAATAGCATACTATTATATTGAGGAAGCAAATATTGCAAAGTTGTCAAAAGGCCAATTCCAATCTATTTAGGACTTGCACTGCCTCAGTGAAGGCTACATAAACATTCTGTTAATATTCACAGTGGCAGCTCTGTCAATAACTTCCTCAAAAATCAGCAAACTATTGATTCAGAAATCAGCAAACTATTGATTCCCTGACACTGATAGATCTACCTGGATTCACAGTCTTCTTCCTCTCGCCTCTGCCCCCAATAAAGGGCAAAAATCAGCTCCTAAACACTGAAGGATTATTATTAAACTACGGCTGGCATCCTTGATCATTAATTATAATCTTGTGCAGTGTGATTGCAGGAAATAATCAGATTTGTCTGCCAAATTGGCAACATTAAGTAACTAATTTGTTATGACACAGCATCAAGGCTCTGCTCCTCTGCAAACACTGTTAAAATATCAGATAACATCATTAAAATCAGTTAACATATCCAGAGGGAGGTGGTATATGTCCTTAAACTTCCCTATGAAATTATCAAAAATAATTTCAGAGTTCAAGTATTAGAAACTCCCTTCTCTAGAATGACTGACAATTTGGGGCTACTGACACATAGCCCGAGAAGCAGCTGTCCCTCCAGAGTGACTGAAGTGGGCATTGGAAGGTTGATTTCACTAGTGTCGAGGGTAAAAATTAGCCAGGATTGTTATTTTCTCTATGGGGAATTGTTAGAATGCATTTACCCACTTGATTCTTCCTGGAGGGAGGAATTATAGAGGCAGATTGATAGCTCTGGGGTGCATGATTGTGAAAGAGAAGAGATGGTGTTAAGGAAAGCTTGCTAATTCTATGCCCAAGGCTAGCCAGTTTTCTCCAGAGGAAGCACATTCAATTTGTGAACAGTGCCATACACCTTGAAAGTCTCTCTCCCTTCCACTAACAACATTTCACTCTGGATAGCAGCACAATTGTTCTGCAGTGATGCTGCCACCAGTTATTTAGGAAACTTTCTAATATAGGGTCTTTTCTTCACCATTTCCTTTCATCTCCTCCACTGAATCAAGCCCAAATTTCGTGCTTTATCCTTGCCAGAGTTCCCTATTTTAGCATCCCTCCTCAAACACTCAGAGATATACTTTATTTATTTATTTATTTGTTTGTTTGTTTATTTATTTATTTTGCATAAAAATTGTATAACAGTTTCCATCCATGAGTCTTGATTAGAAAATACTACTATAGATATTTTGGTACCAAAATAAAATAGCTAATTATCAAATAGTACTTATAATATACTTTTATAAAAAAAATTCCTAAGTGTTTGTGGGAAAACTCTTTTTCCCCATTCATGATGCTTTCTTCTAAATGACTACTTTAGTCAATTTTTGAATTGCTGTGACTAAAATACCCAAGAACAAATTAGAGGAGGTTTATTTGAGGCTCACAGTATCAAAGGTCTTAGTTTATACAGGGCATACAATGGAGGAAGGGTCCAGTGCAGGAAAGCTGCTTTACTCATGGTAGAGTCAGGAAGCAGAGAGAAAGAGAGGAAAGGGGGACCACATGGAAGATTCACCCCTCCAGGATATGCCCCCTATAATCCATATCTTCCATCTACATGGTACCTGCCCAGATTACCATCCAATCATTCAATTTAGGAGTGGACAGATTAGTTACAGCTCTCAAAAGCTAATCACTTTAGCTCTGAACATTCCTGCATTAGCAGAAGATTTTGGAGGACACCTCATATCCAAATCATAAAAACATTTATGTATGTTTGTCTCTCCTGACCCTTTTATTTACTGCATCTTGGTTGGGGATATAAGTATGGAGAAAATAAACATGGCTTATATATCCAGACCCTCCTTTCTCTCTCTTGAAGATGAACTTCCCACAGAAGAAGCTGTTTTCCACTATTCTCCAAGAGCAGCTCTCTGCCAACCCTCAACTAGCAAGGTTTCTGCCTGAGTTCAGTGCTAAATGTCATAGGTTGGTTGGTGCTGCGGTTTGAATGGGCCCCCTCCAAAATTTAGCTGTTGTCAATGTGATAGTGCTAAGTAGAGACTGTAAGAGGATTAAACATGAGGATTCTTACATCATGAATGGCATAAACCCCTAAAAAATAATCTTCACACAGCATTTGGTTAACTTTCCCTTTCCAATTTTCCCCATGTGAGGAAACAGTGAGAAGGCCATTACAAGAGGTAGACACCTTTATCTTGGATTTCCAGACTTCAGAACTTTGAATTTTTTTTTAATTTTTATTAGTTATCCAGTTTGGGGTATTCTGTTGTAGTAGCATAAACCACTAAAACAACTGTCAAGTGTTCCTAAATTTTGGCGTATATGTAGCAGGCCAATTTGTCTCTTCATCCAAGCCAAGTCCACCAACTTAACATTTGTCAATAACAAAAGTGACATTCTGAATCCTATTGGCCTTCCTTTTGTTTCATTTCAATTTTTCAGAAAACTGGCAAGTAAATAAGGATGCTATTTGTTAGACATCTAAAGAGATTAAGACATTTGCAAGATTTTTCTTAAAAGAATAAATAAAAACAAATAAGTGGAATTTGGAAAAATAAAATGTAGAGAAATATATATAGTGAGGATAGGGAGACAGCCACTGTCTAGGGAAGGCTAGACAGTTAACTAAACTGCCTCACACTAAGCTATGCCCTCCAGTTTGCATTTTCTTAATAAAGAAGTTTACATTTGACCTCCATCTGGCACTTCTTTTGTTTTTCCTTCAATCTTCTTTAAGAACTTGCCTTGGAAGAGGCATTCAATGAGTAGAAGTTAGAATAATTAAAATAAAAGTGAAGAAAATCTATTGAACTAGCATGCAATTTAATCAAATCCTTTTATTTTCTTCATTTTAAGTAACAAATAGGAAAGGTTTCTTTCATACACCTATCATCTCTGCTTAGCTTGTTACAGCTACATTATTCTTGATAAGGTGCTAAATGGTGTAGTGGTCACCTCTTACCAGGCTTTACTGAATCTATTTCTTTCACCAACTGGAGAACCCACATGGCCATGAAACTACTTTTTATCTACACTCATTCTCTATGAGATCTTACCCAATTCACTGGCTTGAAATATCAGCTCAATGCATTTCTCCAAACATAATCTCTTCTTTGAAATACATATTCCTGAGGCAAATGCCTAAATAATACTTTTAGACAACTAATCAGTATCTGCAACTTAACATATCCATAACTGACATCCAGACCTTCCTGTTCAAATCTGCTCTGTTTACCCTAGGATTAAACCTTCATGAAGTGATCCAAGTAAAACCTCCAGTGGAGGAGAGCCAGCCCCCATAGTTCTCAGCCTTTGCCAGGTCTGCCACAGAGCCCTCTCCTAGCAAGCCAGTCCCGAGAAGAGCACCTAGCTACAAGTAAGTCACCAGCCACCCTGATGCAGAGTTAAGATGCTCCATCTGAGCCTTTCCCAAATAGTCAACACAAAGAACTGTGAGCAAATAAGTGGTGGCTATTTTAAGACAATGTTTGGGGGTGGTTTGGGAAAAGCAATAAATATCTGATTCCTTAGCATGATTACTTAGAAACCTAAATCAAAACTGTAGCTTATCTACTCAAAGGGTTTTGGAGACTTCTCCTCACAGTTGGAATAAAATCCAAAGTTTGAGCCATGACCTTAGTTTTTAAGACCTCCACTATCTGGTTTCTGACTCTCACTTGCTGTCATCCACCAGACTTCAGTCATCTTGACCTCCATGTGGTTCCTCAAAAAATAACAAGGCCCAGTGTCACTCAGGGCTTGTGCACAGGCTAATGTCTCCCTATGGAACCCCTTTATACCTAGTTTTTTCTTTTCTTCACTGGTAATATCACTTCTCCATCAGAGAATTTCCAGACTACACAATCTAAAACAAATACAAAAGCAAACAATAACAAGATGAAAATAATAACATAAAGGCTTTTACTCCCTCTCTTCTCTTACCCAACTTTATTTTGATTCATCACACATAGCTGAACTTGATATCATAAGATCTTATGTTTGCTTATTGGTTATTCTCTCCTTCAGGAGAATATGTGCTCTTTGAGGAAGAAAATATTCTGTTTTTCTCCCAACACCTAAAATAGTACCTGGCACAGTCAGTCAACAGTGAGAATGAATGAGTTGTGTAGTGAGGCTGAAACCCAGGATGAAGACTAACAGTGGGAAACAAGCAACTGCTCTACTGAGAGAGGCCCTGACACTGTGAGTGCTCTGTCCACATCTCCTGAGATCTCTCCTCCCAGTGTGTGCCTATTCCCTGGGTTCTATGCATTTTGTTTCATTGAGTTTGCATTTGCAACCTGTTTCTGACGATGTGGGTTGGGTTATATTCTTTATCTGCACATGCCAAGAGCCAGAAATGCCTGAGAGTTTATATATTTTCAAGGTGGCTCAGAATGACCAATAACATAAAATCCAGCCCAGCTCCCTTCCCTAAAGGTGGAATGAACTTGGAGATGTAATGAATGCTCCAGAGTTTTTGTGACATCCAACTGAGGCTGTGGCTTCATGAACTTTTCTCACCTTCTTCCTGATTCCTCAACTATACTACCATTTTCTCCAGGTCCCATTTCTTTAGGGAATGACATAAAAACTTTTTCCACAGTCTGATTTTGAGAAATTAACCTAAAGAAAAGAGACATTGTATAGGTTTTGAAAAGCTATAAAAACCTACATTGGCCTATAAATATGCCATGTATGATGATACCTTTGAAATAATATTTAAATGTTTATTATGTTTACAAAATTGGAAACCCAGAACTTCATAGGTTAATGTACAATGGAAAGTCACTTATGATCTCTACATAAAAAAATGCTATTGGAAATTATTTATTGAGTATTAAGTGCTCAGTTCTAAGTAAAGAACTTTAGATTAATTGTCTTTTTAATCTTTACAATTCTTCTGTGACAACTATTTATATTTTAAAAGTTTTCTCAAACAACAATATACTGTAGACTAAGAGACTGGTGAGAAGACTGCTGCAGTCATGTAAGTAAGACAAAACAGATACTTTAATTTTATAAATAGCAACAGAAATAGGAAGGCCAACATCAGAATCTAAAAAAAACAGAATTTGCAATCAGCCTTGTCATAAGTAGAAGTTTTCTCAAATTCTCTTCACCTTAGTTTTCTCAATTGTGAAGTCAGAGATTTGAAAACAAGTTAGTTCAGAAGATCCTTCCTGTTTAGAAAGTCTCAGAAGAACACTGAGAATGAAATCTTTGAAGATAAACTGAAACTTTTGGGTCTTCTCATAGCATGGTACAATGCAAAGAATTTGGGCTGCAAGGCAAGTGGTATTCAGGTGAAGATTCATGTTCAGATTTTGACCCTACAGAAGTTTCTTAAAATTGCTGAGCTCCAGTGTGCTTTCTGCAAATTAGAAATATCTACCTTACAGGGTTGGTGTAAGGTTCAGAGTTCTATGAAAAATACTCAAAGGGTGTTGGACAAATACTAAGAGAATTTATTAATTTGTAACATTATCTCATTTTCATTTTACTTAATCTAATTTTCTCTAGGTCGCTTTTTAAAATAAAAACCCTTTTAAATTTTGGTCTTTTATTGTTTTCTTTAATTAGAAGTATTAAAGAAAATTTCTTTCTCCTAATTTTATTGTAAAATAAAATCAAAAAAATTATACTATGAATTAAATAGAATTTTGAAAGCTGGACTGGGAGACAAAGTATCAGATTTAATATTGTATCTATGTGAAAACTAAAGATTCCTAATAAATGACTTCCAAACAGATATTCAGATAGGACCAATTTCTTAATGAAGAATTTGCTATAAATTTACAAATGGTATCAAAGAGTCATAAATATACTCCCATGCCACAATGGGAATGCTACCAGAGACAATTTTTATAAATTCAGTCCCAAATGTTGCTTACTAGAAGTTAAAAATAATAAAAAAGAAATGAAAAGGACAAGAATTAAAAGAGAAATAGGAAAGGAAAGAAATCCAGTCTTTTCCAAAACACCCATTTTACAAAGAAATCAAAAGAAGATATGAATTATTTGAAAATTTTCCAAACTGTCAAGGACAGCATCTTAATTCATTCCTTATTTCTTGTTAATATTATATATGATTTTAACAATTTGATTTGAACTGGGACTGAATATTGTATTCAACAGTCAATAAGAAACACCTCATTTTGCAATTTGATTTCTTTTCTAGGTAAAAATAACTATTTACTATAAAATTCTTTATCTTCTGTTATTCTAAAATACATAAATTTATAATAACAAAACAATTGAAAAACAAACATTATTTTAACCAAAGTTTCTTTTAATTGGCTTTGTTTCTGGGATTTCTTTTTCTTTGTTACTCAGTGCACTATTAGAAATGTACTTTAAACCTCAGGAAACCAATTGAACACTTGGAGAGATTGTTATTTTTAACTTAGTGCCCTACCATCATCTTAAAATATTTTACCTAAATACTTTGTAGCAGTGTTTGTTTTTGTTGTTTTGTTTTTGTTTTATTCTGTACTCTCCCTAGAGTTATATATAGTTGAGAAATTCTATTGTAAATTTTTATCTCAATTTACAACATACCTCAACAAAATTATATTTGACTCATGTTTAAGTAGTTACATACGATATTCAAGAAGTCATTATTTCATGCTATGAGAAACCCAAATTTCAAAATTAAATGGCATAATTCTTCTTATAAAAGTTTATAGATTTGAACAAAGAAAATTATAAGCAGATAATATATATAGAATATATTCCCAGTACTGTAATGGTCTCATTCCAAGATGATCACTATTGTATGCTATTACTCAGGAATGAAATCTCTTGGAGATAGGTTGTTCATATTATTATTATTTTAAGTAGATACTGCAGAAGATTTCCCAGTGTACAGTCCCACAATAACACATGAGATTTCTGTGTGCTCTGCCTCTTCACCAAAATTTTGCATCTTCCGTCTTTTTAATTTTGGCCACTCTGTTGTAAGTGTAGTCATGTCATATTGTGACATGTGTGATATTTATATTCCTTGCTAACTGATGATGCTGGACAACATATTATATATACACTTACTAACCATCTGGATATGCTTGTACCACTTTCTTTCTGGCTGCTTTCTTTTACTGTTATTCATAGGAGTCACCTATTCTGGCCTCAGGTCAGAGTTTTGTTTTGTTTTGTTTTTTCATATATTTGTAGTACAAATATCCTCCATCTTTCATGTGTTGTTTGCTTATTATTTTGATGGATCTTTTTCACTAACAGAAGTTCTCTATTTTTATGAAATCAAAGTTCTCAACTTTTCTTAGTAACACTTTTTGTGTCCTGTTTAGGAAATATTTGCCTATTGTGAGGTCATAAAGATATTTTCCCATGTTTACTTTCAGAAATTTTGTTATTATCTCCTTATCTCTTATGATCCTCTTCAAATTGATTTTGTGTATGGTGTGAAGGAGACACTGAAGTTTACTTTCTTTAATACAGATATCTGTTTTACCCTGCAGCTTTTTAAAATTTAAATACCACAAAATCCACAGATTTTAATTGCACAGTTCAATGATTTTGATAAACATATACACCTGTGTAGCCAACAGTATGTAATCAAAATATAGAATGTTTCCAGAAAGTTCTCTCCTGCTCCTCTCTATTTGGTGCACTTGCCCTCACCAAATGCAATTATTGTCGGATTTCTTGTAGCCAGAGAAAAGTTTTGCTTGTTCTTAAATGTGCTATAAACACAGCCATATGGTATGTATTATTATTCTTGTAAACATGTTTTATTCATCTTGGTTATATATCTACAAGTAGAACTGCAACCCTGTATTATTTATTTAAAAACCATCATTTCTTCACTGAATTACAGTGGCAACTTGGTTGTAAAACAGATACATATATGTGTGTGTGTGTGGATCTATTTATAGCTTTTTTGTTCCATTCCATCAGTTTATTATTCCACTCTTATTTCAATACCACATGGTAATGATTAGTGTGGCTCCATTGAAAGTCTTAATATATACTAGTGTGAGTTCCCTGTTTTTCTTCTTCAGTATTGCCTTTACTATTACAGGGCTTTGTATTTCCACAGAATTTGCCTGTCAGTTTCCACAAACCCTACTGTGATTTTGATTGAATTTGCACAGAATATAGAGCTTAAACAAGAGAATTATAATATTGAGTCTTGTAATTCTAGAAGATAGTATCTATTGTCTTCTTTTTTCTCACAGCACCATTTTGGGTTTTTTTGATGTATACATCTTTCACATCTTTCATTGTATTTATTCAAAGGCGTTTGATTTTTTTTTGGTGTCACTATAACTGGCATTTACAAATATTAATGTACTGTTTTTCTAAACTATAAAAAACACCATTATTTTTAAACATTTACCCTGCTTACAAGAAAAATTACAAAATTCACCTATTAATTTTAATAATTTGTTTGTAAATCATTATGATTTTATAGTTACATAATCATATCCACTGAAATTAATAACACTATTAGGTGTTTCTTTTCTTCTAACTCTTAGTTATTTTTTGCCTTATTGTATGACTAAGGTTTCATGTATGGTGTTCAATAAAAATGATGAGAGTGGCGCTGAAGTTGTGGCTCAGTGGTAGAGCCTTGCCTAGCATGTGTGAGGTGCGGAGTCTGATCCTCAGCACCACAAACAAATAAATGAATAAAATAAAGGTCCATCAATGTCTAAAAAACTATTTGAAGAGTAGAAGATCTTTTAAAAAAATGATGAGTGGACATATTTGACTTATTCTCAAACATCAGAAAGATGTTGAATATTTTACCACTATGTATAATGTTAACTGGAGGCTTTATAAAAGAAAAAAAAATCTGATGTCTTTGATAAGATTAAATGTTTCTATTTCTAGTTTGTTGACATTTTTTTTTAATATTTTTTCTCCTTATTCTATTGAGGTGGAAAATCACACATGTTGAATGCAAAATAAATTTCAGAGTAATTTGGACTCTAGGAAATTTCCATTTGTACATTGATAATTAAACTTAACTTCTGAGTAAGATGCATTTCCAGTATCATGAAATGTGCTTATTTTATGTTAATTTCTAAATTATATGTTTAATATATTCATGTGATACTTTGTTATATTGTGTACCTAAGTTTTATAAAAAATTATGAACACAACTCTGTGGACTATTTATTATTTTGTCTTTCCTAACCTCAGGGTACTTAGGGGAAGAACCTGAGACAGCAGTAAGGGGTGGAAGCAGAGGGCAAAGGAAGCCTGGGTCTTTGGTGGCACGGATGAGTTACTGGTCTAACCCTCATATTCATATGCTCAAAGTCATTGTAAATCTCCTTCCTCTTTGAGTTTCTTTTATACAAAGTCAAACACCATTCTGACTAGAAGTGATAACGTTTATAAAAAATCATTTCAAACTGGGCATAGAAAACCTGATAGAAAATACATTTTTTTAAAAAAAGTTAACAAGGAGCTATGCCTAGTCTGCAAAAGCATGGCTGATGTTTTTTCCTCTTGACCCTGTCATTTCATATATGCATATGCTGACTCTGCTTTATCCTACAGCATTGTCACAAACATTTTATTTCCTGTCCTGAGAAACAGGAATTTCAGGTGTTACACTCTTGGGATGAACCTTTGACCAAAAATAGAATGAAACCAGTGGATAAATTACTCCCCTTGTCCTATGGTTTCTTGGAGGCCACTGCTGTGGGATGCAGCAATCGATCACATTTGGGGGTGGCCAAATGGGAACTAGAATTACTCTACCAAAAAATAACACTTTAAATCCTCTACTAAAGGCTCTACTTTTCAGGAAACCCAAGCTATAATACATTCATGTACTATATGTTTAAAATAATTTGCAGATATCACCAACTCAAAAAACTATCAGGAAAATGACTTTTGCTAATAATTTTCTAAACTTCTCCATTGCTAAATCATTTTATTTTGAATTTTAATCATCTCTTCTCACACTTTTAACCAGTTCTGTTTATCAAAAAAAAAAAAAGAAAAAAAGAAAATGCAAAAAAGAAAGACTCCTTATACTTTCTAAATCAGAAAATAAAATTTTATGCCATGTAATTAATTTATATTCTTTCAGGAATATAATTGTGTCTACATTTTAAAATCCAAGATATACCAGAAAATTGAGTGTATCAAGCTTAGAAGTCTAAATGATAACAAAACATTTTTATTAGCTCACAAGTTGAGATATTTATCTGCCATTTCTTAATTTGTCAATAGCATTATGAAATCCCGGTGACAACTTTAAAGTATGTGTTACATCTAATGGCTGTATAATTCATCCTTCAAATAAAAACATTTCTGGCATATTTTGATTTATTCTAATTAAAATTAGAGCATGAATAATAAAACTTTTGTCAACAGAACAATTCCCTTCAAAACATCCCACTTAAGATACATACGTGTTGTAATTATTTCTTTATATGAAAAACTGTGTCTGAAATAAGCTTTAAAAATTGTGATTCTTCACATTGATTTGAAAAAGTGACTGAGGCTTATGTGAGATATTCCAAATTGGGCAAAAACCAAAGCATAAAATAATAGCACAGAGTTTCACCAAAGACCAGTCTTTGTTATATAAAGTAAAAAGCTTTCTAGAAATGGCTACTCAGATTCAAATATACTTTATTAAGAATTTAATGAGGCTACAATTAGGTGAGCTAAAAAATATAGCTAATTTTTTACCTAAATTAAGCTAATAAAAAATTAGGCTAATTTTTATTGAAATTAAAAGCCAACATAGAAGAACAATGCTTCAAATTGTAGCATTTGCAAAGTATCATCACAAAATCAAGAAGTGTTCCTGATGCTTATTAAATGTTTTCTTATGCTGAGATTGAATACGTCAACACAGAGATTAACCTATTTTTTTTTCTCAACCTCAGAGACAGGAAAAATTATTATTCCCATTTTATAGATGAACAAAATAAGCCCAGTAACATTTAAATTTTCCAGATGTCTCATAGCTAATAAATAATGGAATTAGGAGTTGAACTGAAGATATCTAACCACTTAATAAAAATTAATACTACTTGAAAAATACTTCACTGACTGAAGTTCTTTGTTCTCAATCAGCAGCTGTGGCAAGCTTCAGATTTTTGAAGAGTTTGTTTTCATCTGGAATTTGTGAATAATATTTTAATGAGCAGAGAATCAGCCTATCTTCCATGTGATCTGTGTAGCACCTAGGTAACAATGGATATTTTTCTATGACAGATACTTGGCAAACAGACAAACATGAAGGCCATACATTTATTTCAAAAGAATGCTTTTATTATTTAGTAATTTGAGATGGTTTCTAGGCTGTAAAATACAAAGCAATCTTGTGGATCCAACATGGCGGCCGGCGAGGAAGCAGTGATTCCAATGTCTTCATTTTAATGGGATAAGAAAGACCCATTGGAATGGCTCCAGCCTACATACGGAGGAACTTCTAGCAAAATTCCCTTAAGAGGAGGGCTGCCATGAACTGGTAGGTTTATTGGAAGTGACAGTTTGTTCCAGAGAAGTGGATCTTGGCCGGCCATGCGAGCACAGAGGTCTAGTCCCGCAGCCATCAGCCGCTCCTGCAAGTGGCTCTCCCGGGAGGCCCAGCTCTAGCTCTGCGAGTGGCCACCCCACCCGCCGGGTTCTTAACCACGTGGCCACAGCTACCTGGCTCCACAGGCGGCCCCCCGCGGCGGGTGCAGAAGTTAAATCCTGCAGCCAGCAGCCGCTTTTGCAAGCGGCCGGCACCCAGAGCCGCTTGGCCCGCCCCGCCCAAACCGGCAGCCGGCCCGACCAACCGGGCTCTCAAGAGAGGCCCGTGAGCGGCCGCCACACCCACCCTGCAAGCAGCTGCCACACCTGCCCGGCTATTAAGTAAGCCGCCGCTATTGCCCAGCTCTACAGGTGCCCCCCCCACCCCCCACCCCCGCCTTGGGCACATAGGTCAAATCCCGCGGCCACCATCAGCTTCTGCAAGTGGCGGCAGCCCGGAGCGGGGTGGCTGCAAAAACCGACAGAGGACCCCGCCATCCTGGCTCTCTCGCTTTGCAAACAGCCACACCACCCGCCCAGATCTTAGCCACGCAGCCGCAACTGCCTTGCTCTTCAGGCAGCCCCCAGTGGCCCGACTCAGCTAGAAGGGTTCCTGCATGGCCCAGCACATGGCCATGCCCTCCGGCCAGCCCCGCCCACCTGGCGAACAACTGGGAAACTTCAAAAATCTCTTCATGGGCGTGAACATAAGGAACAAAAGACCCTCGACCCCCAACTACCCCTACTGCCAGAGTCAGGCAGACCTGAGACCCACCAGCGGAACAGGCCTAGAGGCCTGAAAGCATGGTAGACACGTCACACCAATTGGAGTAGGGGATGATCAGAGCAGCCTCCCACATTGGATCAGGCCCAACGACCCGAGGGGGTGGTAGTCACGTTACCACAATTGGAGTGCAGGCAGAGCAGAACTGCCACCCGCGCCCGCAGGGTGAGAGAACCTGCAAACGACCAGCAGAGCAGGCCTAGCAGTCCTAGCGGCCCTAGCAGCCCGCCAGTGTTGTAGAAAGATAACCCCAATTAGAGGAGGAGCACAGCCACTACCCACCCTGCAAGGGAGATTTTTCAACTATACAAGAGCAATATAAATAATTAGGGGGAAAATTTCAAAAACACAACAGTTTCACCAAGCAGAAGGAAACGTGAGCAGTATGAAAAGACAAGGAAAGAAAGGACCACAAGCAATGCAGGTCAAGTCAACTTTAGAAGAGGTAACAGCTGCAACAGAGGGAATGTCAGAGAAAGAGTTCAGGATATACATGCTACAGATGATCTGGAGTCTCAAGGAAGACATGCAACAGTAAAATCAGCCAATGAAAGATCACATTGAAAAAAAAACTACATAAACAAATACAGGAAGTAAAAGATCAATTTCACAGGGAGATAACTGTTTACTTGAGGAGATTATACTTCATCACAATGTCTGCTTGAGTCAAAGCACTTTTTAAACAATTTCCTACATTTTCCCATATTTCTTAGAACATATAGTTCCATATTACTGAAATTGCATGGAGAAAAGCACTCACTGGGCTCACCTTTTCACTAGTCAATTGCTATCATCAACCATTAAGGTAACAATAATGTTAATCTTTTCCTTGGATGCTAAAATATTTTCAACCATACTGTTTATACTAAAATAGTTTAGAGTATTTGAGTATAACTATGTGTTGTAGGGTTTTGTGGTTGTTGGGTTATTAGTGATAAAGATTTTTTTATTATTTATTACCTTAAAGTTTGAAAGGTAAAACTAACTCAGTCATTTGGGTATATTAAGTAAATGATACCTCATTAGATCTGATAGAGCATAAAGCTATTTCTTAAAAAAAAAAAACAATTTCATCTTCTGCAGAAAAATAAATATTAAAAATTAAAAACGAATCACAATGTGTTTTTATTTGTTCTGCACAACAGAAATAACATGTGAAATCAAAAGTAACACTTTTTCAAAACAAAAACTGAACACATATAAATCTGCTGTATAAATTTCACTGTAGCTTTAACCTTTGAGCTTTTCACATTTTCCTTTCCTATTTGACTATACATAATAAACAGTGAATAAAGACCAGATCATTAATTATCCTTAAACAAGGACATTTTCCAATGTTGCTGTTTGAGTTGGTTCATCATTTCGAGAGAGATTTGAACTTTGCTATAGAAATGGGCAATTATTTACAATATTTTACTCATGCTTTTTTTTTTCTTCCTGAAGTTTGTTAGGAGGGTTTGAGGCCACCCTCACATACAGATCTGAGGTGCTTGAAAAGAACCAGACATGCAATGTATATTTTGTTGACTACAGAGAATTTCTTCTTGCTTAATTTCGTTGATTTCAAAGAAAGACCTCTGATCTGAATGCATCTGTATGAATAGGCTTTTACACACAGATAGGGAATTACATGTATATCCTACACAAGAAAAGTTTAAGGTCATCATACAAATTTAGGATTTAAAATGTGAGTATGAATGAAATCAAAGTGAAAACCAAATAGGACTGTTGAGAATTCCTGAATTTGCATCCAATTAGGACATAGTTTATGTGGGTTTTTTTTGCATTCATCCTTGGATGTTCCGACAGTGATATCTCTTTACACTCTATCAGTCACATTGAGATACATAGAGAGATAGATAATCCTAAAATATTAGAGCACTATATTTCCATATTTGTTTGTTTGCCAGGGACAGTATGTTCTATAAACTATAATTAAAAAATGACACTAAAGTGATCTTCTAACTGAAATTTTAGACAAAACTCATTGTGGGAGAATGTATTTAGAGTATAAATGTTCATGAAGTAAGGAGACATTTCTCACTAACTTAGATATTCAGGTCTACTAGGTTGTAAATTGTAATTTGACCAGAAGCCAGTTCATGTGAAAAGGATTTTGGAGTAACGACAGAAAGTGTGACACTTTTTTCTGTCCCACCATCTTAATATTCAACTTGACACAGTGGAAATAGAATGATACTACTGTGTCATTTTAAATGTGCAACATGCTCAAGTCAGTGTGAAGGATGCTCATATGCTAAAACAAAAGGAAAACTGCAAACACCCTAGCTTTTTTTTTCTAACATAGGATTAGTATGATTATCACATGCACATTGTACAGCACATCATCAACACTGACTAGAACATAGCCCCTTGTATTTTACCCTATATCTTCATCCCAATTTTTGTCCCCACTATTTTTAAGGCACAAGGCTTGTGTTTTATTTCTATTTACCTTTCCTACTTTCATTTGCATAAATCTGCCTTCAGGAACAATATAGTTTTTATAAAGAGACAATAAAATAATATTCTGTGTATCTATTGGCATCTATTATTGCTCAGTGCTGTGTTTTTGAGATGTATCTATGATGACATACTCATAGACTCCCTGAGAGTGTACTGACATGAGCGACTGACTCACACTAATTATTCTGTAGGGGGATGTATATGTATACATTCATAACAGTTGGGAAGACAACCAATTAAAGGAGTCAAAAAAAATCTGCTAGACAAGTATTTGGTGTTGTGAAATAATAACCAGAGCCTGATTAATTCACTCAGGAACAGTCTATTTAGGTCAAACAACGAGTTGATGTAACTTTTGTCTCAATTGAATGGTTGTTAAAACCCTTACAACATTGTTTCATCTTTGCTGCCTAGTAAAATGTCTGTTAGAATAATGACTTGATATTTTACTGAAAGTCATTAGTCTTCCTGGAATCCACTTGCCAGGCTCTTAGTATTTTTATTAATATTTATAACATTGCTATTTCAAGGATAACATTTTAATTCAAAAAACACAAAGACCTTGATGCTGTATTGGGTCTCACTATTCAATGCAGGTGTCAGTGATTCACGTCTCTAATTAGCATAATGTCAGCACAGTCTGTCCATCCAGTGAAGCCTTGCTTTTAAACATCACACTTTTCGTACATAAGATTACCCTTCCAAATGCTAAGGATTTACTTAGAGTGAATACAGTAAATCAGTTCTTTATATAAGAATTACATTAAATATTAGTTTATAAAAACAACTTAGGCAGGTTACTTTTGTAATCATTGGTAACTTTTAAATGAATCCTAATGTTTTCTAAATAAATAAAATACATATAACATCATAAATTGATTTGTTAATTAATTCAAATAAGGTGCAAAGGATTACAGTTAATTTCAACCTAGTCTTTTTGGAGACTTGTGTACAAGACATTTATTTGTTTAGTTGCTTAGTTGTGATGTCCCAGAGTCTTTGCTTTCCCTAACAAAAGGCTTAACATCCATTAGAACTTGAAGTTATTAAGTCATTAATAGGAGTGGAAGCATACTGAAGTCTTCTAGGGACATTACATCACTTACATTTTCTTTATTTACATTAGCAGATATATTATTTTGCCTACAAAAAGAGAGAAGGCTCATTTATAAAATGTATACAATACATAATATGCCAAAGCTCAAATCTAAAAACCACACTGTTGATATGATATTGTCTTGCCTATTTTACACACAGGAAAACTGGGAACTTGGAAAAAAGGTAACTTTCTAAACATGCCCAAAAAGGCTTTGTGCCTGGATTGAACTAAAAGCATTGTGATCCCCAAAACACGGTTTTCCTCTGTCATACCCTTTCACCATTCTTCATGAAATGATTCTATCTACAATGAGCTAGGCTTCAAACACATTAGGATTTCAGAAAACATCCCCTGAAAAAGGGGAGAAACCAACTTTCAAATTGTCCTCTGTAGTTGGCCAGTTATCAAGATTGTCAAATTATCTTTATCAAAAAAATTATGATCTCATTGATGAGATTAGGAATTCTTCAAGAAATAAAAATATTTTTTAAAATACATAGTTTTGCTCTTCAATAGATGAGTGGATAAAAAATGTGGCATTTATACATTATGGAATATAACGAAGCACTTAAAATGACAAAATCATGAAATTTGCATGGAAATGGATGGCACTAGAGCAGATTATGCTTAGTGAAGCTAGCCAATCCCTAAAAAACAAACACCAAATGTCTTTTTGGATATAATGAGAACGACTATGAACAGAGAAGGGAGAAAGAGCAGGAATAAAAGATTAACATTAAACAGAGACATGAGATGGGAGGGAAAGGGAGAGAAAAGGGAAATTACATGGAAATGAAGGGAGACCCTCATTGCTTTACAAAATTACATATAAGAGGTTGTGAGGAGAATGGGAAAATAAACAAGAAGAGAAATGAATTACAGTAGATGGGGTAGGGAGAGAAGATGTGAGGGAAGGGTAAGGGGGACAGTAGGGGATAGGAAAGGTAGCAGAATACAACAATTATTAATAGGGAATTATGTAAAATTGTGGATGCGTAATGGACATGATTCTGCAATCTGCATTTGGGCTAAAATTGGGAGTTCATAACCCACTTCAATCTAATGTATAAAATATGATATGTCAAGAGCTTTGTAATGTTGTGAACAACCAATAAAAAAAAGTAAAAAAAATGAATAGGTTTTTCCAGTAAAACACACACACATACACACACACACACACACACACACACACACACACAGAGAGAGAGAGAGAGAGAGAGAGAGAGAGAGATAGAGAGAGAGAGAGTTTGTACATATTGTTTTCTCATCTTTAGCTCATTTTAACTAAAATATTGTTTTAAAAAAGTTATTATTATCTTACTGATGGCTTATAATTTTCTAAGTAGATTCTTCACATTTTCTTTAGAAGTAACAGGGGCCATGCTAATTATCAATTATTGTCATGAAACAGAAAGTGAAAACTTTCTTTTTTAAAAAAGGATCTCTTTGGGAAAATATGATAAAAATCTGTGGTTAACTTTATCTAAGCTTTGCAAGGAAAACTTTTCCATTTACAATGTTATGCTACCCACTTGGGGATACTTTAGGATAAAGAGTGGTATCAAACTCTATTTATTTTTTCTTTATTGCAGCACAACTGCAAGATGGTACTCACTAGATGGGATCATCAGAACTCATTTACAGTTCCTATACTTTTTGAAAATAAGGCAATTGTCTCAGATATGCATTCATAACAGGTCTACTGTAACTAATAAGAGCTGGTGGTGGCTTATCTGAAAAACTATAGAATGTCAAATGTCTCTGTCTCTACTTTACAAATATACTAGGCTCAAAATTCAAAGAAAAAGCCATATAGGACAATGTTTATTCATCTATTGGTGACAAAAATTAAGACGTTTACACCACACATTGTTTATCTCTTTTTACAAATATATGGTATCATTCAAAAAGTGACACCAGTGACATATTTTCTATATGTATCTAATGCAAAAAGTAAAAAAGTTAATTAAATGTTCAGATGGTTACTTTTGTGTTAAAAGGTATTGAAAGGTATTGTTTTTTGAAAGAATAAGGATCAAAATAGCATTCCTAAAAACATTTCAGAAATTCCAGAAAGATATAATCATAAAACCCAAGAAAACTACAACCACTGGTATTTCTAATCAAGGAAAAGCCATTAAGAAAATGATCAAAGTCGTGAAAGAATAACATAAAGCATAATTAGAAAAGCTCAAAAATTAGGACAACTCAGAAAATAATTAGAAATAAAAAATATATCAGAAAGGAAAGGTAAATAAGACAAGACTTGAGTTAACAAACACAACAGTTAATGCCTTAAGAGAGATAGAAAATAAAAGAAAAAGCTTTTTGTAAATAAAAAAAACATGATAAAAGAAGAGTGAAACCAAACCAAACCAAACAAAAACAAAATAGAATATACAGTAAAATATGGTTGTGAAGAAGAAAAAAAGCTACATTTCAAAAAAAAAAATCCTGAAAACTCCAATTGAAACTATGTATTGAGAGAGCTCACTTGCAATCCATTTGGATATCCAAAGTCAAGACATCTTCTAGTAAAGTTTCAATAAAAAGAGAAAAAAACTTCAAATTTACCCAAAAATAATGAATATTTTGTATATTTAGGTAAAAGGAGCAAGTGTCTTATAAGAAAAATAAAATTAAATCGTCAGATTTGTTGACAGCAACACTTTGGTCCAGAATAAAGTCTAGTAGAATATCTAAATACTTAATTAAAGAAAATGTGAATGGATATTTTTTATTCAGTGAAACCTTGCAATGTGGGAGATGCCATGATGTGTGGAGATCTCATTGTGGAATGGTGGCCATATTTTGAGTCTCAGACCTAGAGGATAACCTTCCACTTTCTGAGATGAGAGCAGAAATGAATCATGCCAAAGAGGCTGATAGTGTAGAAGTCACTTCCAATCCTTCTGGTCACTTCACTGGATAAAGTGTCACCATGAGCAGAAAGCCAATTCTTCGTAATGATGATTTACAATAGGAAAGTAGCTTTGGGACAGATTTACTATTGCACTATTCACACCACTCTGTTTCTATCACTAAAAAATATTTTTCCTGTAAAAAGCAATGTTAGGAAAGGACATATATATCAGAGCACGTTAATGAACCCCTTTCCTTTTCCTCTTCAGAGCAGTTAGAAGATAAAGAGAGAAAAAACTATATATACTAAAAGAGTGAATAAAAGACCGAAGGCATCCAAACTTGTACAAGAGAGAATGAACATTTGAGCAAATACTCATTTACTAGACGTATTCTAAATTCTTAAATCTCGAGCTACAATGATAATTAGAATGATGCATCTAAAGTACATAAATATGCATTTTTCTTTTTCTCAAACACAATTCTACAAATAATAAATAATAACAGTCCCTATTTATTTACCACTTACTATTTGACAGACCATGTGCTAAATGATATACATAAATATTAACATTAATTTTCAAAACAAGACTAAAAGGCTGGAAGGTTAGAAGTTAATGTAATCAATACCATATTACTTATTCTTTTAACCTGCCATGCTGAGACAAACACATGTTGAAATGTTAAATTTCAGCTGTCATTCAAAGACAATCCTTCCACAGGGTTATGCCAAGTGTACATTTTT
Organism: Ictidomys tridecemlineatus; assembly: GCF_052094955.1. NCBI lineage: Eukaryota > Metazoa > Chordata > Mammalia > Rodentia > Sciuridae > Ictidomys > Ictidomys tridecemlineatus. The sequence goes on from NC_135494.1 coordinate 29,037,541, forward strand.
CAAAGGAGATGGCTGACTGTGTCCCAAACTTCTCATGTTAAAACTTAATCTCTCGTGCAGTGGTATTAGAAGGCCAAAAGGTGCTAGAAGGTGGGGTCTTTGATGGAACTGGTGTTCTTAAAAGAAGAGAGCTGAGGAAATTTGCAACATGTGAAAATGTAGCAGAAAGTGCCATCTTGGAAGAAGGGAGCAAGCTTTCACCAATCACAGAATCTGTTGGTGCCCTGAACTCAGATTTAATAGACTCCAGAGCTGAGGGCAATAGATTCCTGTCATTTATTTTACTCAGTTTCATTATAGCAGTCTACATGGACTAACACAGATGTGTTCAACATAGAGTTTATAAAATCCTCTCCCACAAATATCAATGTGAGTAATTCTTTTGGACCATGTAGGTCTTGTATGAAAAAAGGTTCACATGGCTCTTATTAAATCCTATCAAAAAAGATTACCTGGTGAGGAAAACTAGAGAAGTTATAGAGGTCTAACTAGACTCCTAGGAGCACAGAAAGAAGAAATTATGAAAGATGCATTTGACCTTTTCCAAGTGAACTTCCAGAGGAAAAAAACTTTAGAAAGGAAAATTCTCCAAAAAGTTGTAAAAAATGCTCAGAAAAGAAACAGGACACAATCGCACATTTAAAACACATAAAATTTTCAGCAAGGACCAATATCAATTCATGACAGTATTAGTCACAAAAGGAGAGTTTCTAAAAATTTTACATCTCCCCTCTCCAGGTACAAGTCCCACATGCTTAGGAACTACTATGATAAGCAAACTGGTGGAAGGAGCATTGAATCCTTAGATGGGTTGAGAGAGAAGAAGCCAACTTCCCTACCCAGGCAAAAGATGCCCACCAGCTACCAGGGGTGGAAAGCAGTCCAAATTTTAAATAGATTCTGGATTCTAAATATTATTTGGTATTGATCGTACTAATTACTTAAATGAGCCTGTAATTTGGTGATTTAAATCAATAATAAGATGTTTTATTATTTATAGGAGAAATGTTACTGGGCCTGTAGGAACAGAGAATGAAGCAGCCCAGAGACAAATTTAAAAGGAGAGAGGAAACTAATATATAAATTTTTTATGGTTACATAGCCTGAGTTACAATTGTTCCACATGAGAATTACATTGACATTAGTGCTGCTGGCCAAGTTAGGACTTCATGGCTTGTCAATGAAATGATTATTTTTGCCATCACTCCATTGCCCCACATGCCTCATACATAACCTCTCTTCTTATTCAGAGAAAAGTCAGCTGACATTCTTATCTTTCACATGCCAAAATGGTGTTTTAAGGATGCTGACTTACGATTCTTGTTTTCAGGTAGCTATTTTTATTCTGAAAGGCAGAGGCTTCTCTGAGATGCCTACAAAATATCATAGCTCTCATAACTCAGCTGCAATGGTGTTTTCCTATTATTTCTGTCACTTATATTACATTTATTTACCTGATTCTATTGTATCACACACACACACACACACACACACACACACACACATACACACATACATAAACATGTGTGTGCTGTGTATGTCTGTCTGTATGTCTTTGTGATCTTGAGTTACATAAAACATTCTGTCTTTCCCAATTTACTTTTCATTCTCTTGCATTCCATTTTTTTGGAAGACAGGCACATTAACACATTCTTTTTCAAATCAATCCATAGTGTCGTATAGAATTTACTCATTAGTGCTCAAGAATGCAAATGTCTGAAATATGTAATGTCTGAAAACATTAATTATATATTAGTAAACCATGTTCTTCTATTCTCTATGTCAGCTTGCTCTGAAACAAATCACTGTTTAGTTCTATGCTAACAAAGTCTTTCAAATAAAGATCCATTTAGCTGTGTGTTTTGATTGAAAGGTCTGTTATCAACGTATCAATGATCTTCTGTATACAGGTATAAAGACACAGATTGTTGTGAATATACTATGTATATAACCAGAGATATAAAAAATTGTTCTCCATATATGTAATAAGAATTGTAATACATTCTGCTGTCATATATAAATAAAAAATAAATAAAATAAGAAACTATCTTCAAAAATTATCTTCTGTAATTAATTTATTTTATTTATTTTATTTTGACAACTATAAGTTATTTTTATGTACAACATGAAATTTTGAAATATGCCTACACAGTGAAATTACTAAATTAAGCTAGTTAACATGTTAACATAACATATTTATTTTTTGTGGTAAGAATATGTCAAATCTGGGCTGGGGCTGTAGCTTACTGGCAGAGTGCTTACCTCTCACATGTGAGGCACTGGGTTCAATCCTCAGTAATTAAAAAAAATAAATAAAGATATTATATCTATCTACAACTAAAAAAAATTAAAGAATAATTCAAATCTATTCTCTTAGAAATTTAAAGAATATAATACATTATTAAATGTAGCCATCATTCATTTTAAAACCATAGATCTTTTGAACAAAAATTTCACATCCTTTAACCAATGTCTCTTCTACTCTCTGCTTCTGAATTCAACATTTTTAGATTACACATATAAATGTGGCATTTGGGTTTTTGTGCCTGATTTATCTCGTTTAATATAATGTCTTCCAGGTTTATTTATGTGGTTGCAAATAACAGCATTTTCTTTTTTGAAGGATGAATAATATTCCACTGTACATACATATCATATTTTTTTTATTTCATTGATGAACACTTGATTTCCTATCTTAGCAATTAAAAAGAATGCTATATTGAACTTGGGAGTGCAGAATGTCTTCAATACTGTGACTTAAGTTCCTACATATCAATGGTCTCTCATGAGAAATTTTTGGAATATGGGAGAGAAAGTTTCAGAATAGCACTGGAGAAGAAAACTGGTTCACACATTAGAAAAATACTGGTTAATAGTTTTTCCCTAAAAGGAGGGCAGATGGTCATATTTACATATTGCACACAGATTTACATTGTGAAAGAAAAAAATCCTCCTGGCCCATTTATTTTTAATTTTGTTCAGTGTACTTTAAGCTAACTGCTGTTATAAGAGGTTGTACTTAACAGTAGGTTTTCCTTATTCCAGAGCTTTTGCTCAATATTCTCTGACATGACTGACTCTCTGGGAAACAAAAACCTATAAAATTATTTATTCATTCTTTTTTATTAAACTATTTATTCAACAAATGTCTCTGATCACAAACAAGTATCTAGGCAATGTGTCTTTCAAGTTCCAGCACTTCACCTCCCACATATTTTAAGCCCTTAAACACCACCCTCCCAGACCACTGTCTCAATTTTCCTAAGAAATTGAGCAAAAAGTGATTTGATTTGCATGAGCTGCACTGGACACTGCCATCTCCCCTACTTATCTCCTGCAAATACATTGCTTTTCATTTATGTTAGACTCATCTTCTGTCCTAAGCTCAACTATTACTTCAATTTAAAGAAATATAGTAGCAAAAATATCCATCAGACCAACTCTACATCTTGTTCATTTGCTGTTATTATGATTAAGAATTTGAAACATGTTCACTGTTATAAGTTAGATACTGCTGTTGGGGGTGCATCTTAGTTAGATTGTACAGATCTCTTAATGTATAGCTTCTGTAGTCCCCTAGAAATTTCAGAACTTTCCAATATGAGTTCTATACTTTTACTTTACTTCCAGAGGAGCCCTCTGGGAGTAAAGGATGCATTTGGCCATGCAAGATAGATTCTTTGCATTTTATTTAGATAAGACTGGACTTATGGCATTTATAGAGAAGAGTGGGATACTTTTGTAGACCCAGAGTATTTATGGGGATATTGAATTTCAGTACAATTGAGGGCATCAACTAGATATCCCATCCCAAAGTTTATTATCCTTCTCATTCCCAAACAGGGTCAGAGTATAGCAAATCTGCCATATTGAGACCTTAGCCTTCTCTGAAATTTTCTTACTTAATTAAGTCCTAGACATCATCTTCAGCTTTATTATCATTTGGCTGCATAAAAAAAATGAGCTCTTTTTGTGTACTATGAAGCAACCCTTCTGGGTTTTACACTTTACATTAAGTTAGTGATTAATCACTCTTCATATGTGATTGTCTTTCTCCAAAGTATAACTTATATTCACCAACAGTCAACAGTACAGGATTAGTTGTAGTTTGGATGTGAGATGTCGCCCAAAAGCTCACATGTAAGAGAATGCAAGATGGTTCAGAGGGAAGATTATTGGATTGTGAAAGCCTTGACCCAATCAGTGATTAATTACCTGATGGGATTGAATGGTAATTAGAGGCAGGTGGGGTGTGGCTTTGGGGTATATATTTGTATCTCCTGAGTGGAATCTCTCTCTGCTACCTGATCACCATGTGAGCCACTTCTGTCTGCCACACTCTTCTGCCATTATATTCAGCCTTACCTTGAGTGGAGACGTCTATTCATGGACTGAGACCTCTGAAACCGTGAAACCCTAAAAAACCTTTCCTCTTCTACAGTTGTTTTGATTGGGTCTTTCAGTCTCAGCAGTGAAAAAGCTGACTAAAACAGGATTCCATAGTCCTTATAATTACAATTTCCCCCTGAACCTCTCAAATCCTTAAAATATTATACCTTTAAATAAATTCCTTCTCTGGTTTTCCATACCAGTTTACTATGGATAGAAATCTTAACAATTACATCCCCGGGATGCACCAGAGCTTTATCTGTACTTCACTTACCACCAGTCATTTTTCCCTCATTATTTATTGATTCAATTCTAACATCGCAATGTAAGGTCTGTTCTCTCAGTTCACTCTTGGAACCAGCTGTCTCAGGTCAGGTGCTCTGAGAAACAGAGGCTTGTGTGCAGGTTTTAGTGTAAGTAGTTTGTTGGAGAGTGCTGTCACTGGCCCCTTTAAGCAAGGTGAGCTACAGGATCTGGGCAGAAAGAGAAGGTGATCTGAGATACAGTTGTAAGAGAAGCCTTTTCTAATTTCACTTGGAGCTCAGAAGCTGAGATAATAATTTTTTCATAATTATCCCAATTGAGTCCAGAGGACAAGCCTGCCTAGTCATTTCATGAGATTTTCTCAAAATGTAAGTGGTCTTAGAACAGGAATACTAAATGTTGGATGACAATAGAGTCAGAGCTAAAAACTGTCAACCAGTTTAAAAGAAGAAAATGGAACCCTTTGGAGATATTCAAGGGTAAGAAAAGTATTTCTATGTAGCCTTTATCAAAAGTTTATTGAGGAAGTGTTCAGTATATAGAGGAAAGGAGGATATAAAATTATGACCTCAGAAAACATCAAAGAAAATTCACAGATGACCTTTGATCCATAGCAGGTGCAAATTGGCAGTATATATCCATGGTTCCTCCAAACCCTAGGTAATATAATCATCTGTTGGTCATCAGAAGGACAAAATGTAAAACTTGAATGAAATGTTCACTACTTCTCTGTGTTCAATATGCTTAATAAAGACCATGTTTTTTAATGTAAAAATAAAAGCAATCACCATACAAGAAAAAAAAAGACATAAATTGGGTTTACAAAAAGGATATTCAAATGTTTACTAAATATGAAGTGTTAATATTTATCAACTACTGAAGAACCCCAAATTAAAGTAAAAAAAATGAAGTTTCATCTGGAACCTATTATTTTCAAGTATTAAAAAGATTGGAAAAAAACTTTGTGTTGTGAAAGTAACAAGATATGATCCTTCTCAGACATTGCTGCTAAGGGTGTCCATTGTTTCAATAATTCTGGAAAGTAATTATCAACTTTAAGAAGTTGCAAAACTCTTAAGCCAGCAAGTATTCTTAGAGATATTCATGGTAATTTTGTTTGTAATTGCAAGAGATTTTTAAAATGCTAGTAACCAAATAAAGTATTGAATAAATAAATTTTGTTATGATATTATGAAGTGAAATACTATGTTGCCAATAATAAAGTTACTGTAGAAAAATAATATTATTTTTGTATTATTGTAATAATTTTAAAGAGAGAAAAGGAAGATTATTAAGTAATAATAACTTTGTAAAACAAATTTTGCAAAATTGAGATTCTATCACATCCCCCCTGCACCCTGCTTTATATTTTACTCAATTTTTTTTTGTTTGGCAATTGCATACATTCAGAGACTAATCCTGAAATGAATCATCTTGCTAGCCCCACTGCTTTTTCTGTGCAAAAGCATATATATACTTGCTATGGTTTGGATGCAAGGCAAACACTAAGGCAACAGACAAGGCAAGAATGTCCAGAGGTTAAATAATCAGATTATGATAGCTGTAACCTAATCTGTGAGTTAATCCATTGGATAAATCAATAATTTGAATGGATTATAGGTGTCACTGTAGGCTGGTGAGACATGGCTGAAAGAAGCAGATCACTGGGGTTGTGCCTTTGAAGATTACATATCTTACCCTTGACTCCTCCTCCTCCCCAACTTCTGGTTGCTCTCCCTGAGCTGTTTTTCTCCACCATAGCCTTCTGCCATGATGTTCTTCCTCATCTCATTCCCTGAGCAACAGAGTCAGTGAACAATAAAATAAATAAACACATAATAAAAATAAATCAGACAAGAAATGGTGTGGTACTATGGAGATGGGTGATCTAACTCATTTCGAGGAATCTCAATAGAGATTTGAATAAAGAAACAGATGGAGGGCCTGCAGGTAAAAATAGGTGAGTATGGCAGCTGGAGCACAGAGCCCATGTGAGGGCCACAAAGTGGCAGAGCACTGGATGATTGGAGGAACTCCTTAGAGGCTCCTTGTTATAATTTGTTATTTAATATTGCCTCCCAAAAGGCTCAAGTATTAGGCAATAGAGTGATGTTCAGAATCTCTTTCAAAATCCAATGAGAAGATTGAATTATTGGAGCTGTAACCTCAAGAATAGATTATTAAAATAGATTAATGGATAAATGAGTTTACAATTCTCATACTCTACTGATTAATCCATGCGTGTGATGGAATAAAATCTGAATGGAATACAGGGTGGTAATTATAAACATTTGGGGTGTGCCTGGAGAAAGGAGGACACAGGGGGGAATGCCTATGAGAACTACATCTTGTCCCTGCATCCTTTCTTTCTCCCTCTGCCTTCCAGCTACCATAAGCTGAGCAGCTTTCCTCTACCACACCCTTCTGCCATGAAGTTCTGCCTCACTTCAGGCCCAGAGAAACAAGTTGGCCAATCGTGCACTGACTCTTTAAAACCATGAGTCAAATAAACTTTTTCCTCCTCTATGCTATTCTTGTCAAGTATTTTGGTCCCAGTGATGCAAAGCTAACAAACACATTCCTGCTAAAGAATGTAGTTTGGTCACTAGAGAGTGGAAACAGGTAAGATCAGATGGCAGAGTGATGGGTTAGAGTCAATTCTAGCCCTAGCAATAGCAAACCACATGATCTTACTTAGGTTGAAAAGAAAAATTCTTCCTTTTATGTAGTAAGCTGATTAAGCAGCTATTGTTACACTCTAGAGGTGATGGTCTAACCTATCAGAGTGGTCAGGATTTATTTTTTTCAATCAATTTGTGCCACAAAAGAGAAAAGGCAAATTATAAACCAGGTTTTTAGTCAAGGTTACCAGAAGAGCAAAACACTCAGAGAAATCCCATGGCCTGATCACAGATATTTTCATGAAGGACGCCATCTTCATTAGTATCTAAATCTCCCTAAAGTGGGTTCTGAGGTCCAGTCATCCAATCAGAAACTAAGGGAGCAAAGAAAATAGTTCGATACATCATGGTGACTTTTGATTACAGACTAATTTATGAACAGTCATTGGCAACTTTCTCAGGCTTTTTAGAGATGGAGTTTTGGGAAGAAGATACTAGAATCCTTCAGTCTAGAAAATAGATCAATTGATAAGTGAAAAAATGGATGAAAGAAAGACAAATTATAGAAAGAGAGAAATCATGTGTGTGTGTGTGTGTGTGTGTGTGTGTGTGTGTGTATGTGTGTGTGTGTGTACAAAAAGCAAAAGTGAGAGAATGACTATGTTCTGAAATGGTAATGGTGGGTAATTCATACATTTTTCCTTAATGAATGGGAGTGAATATTGTTAAGACAAAAATTAATTTTTTTTTTAAATTCAGAAGTGGAGAAAAGAATGGTTTGGCTATTTGGAAATTTCACATTTCCTGGAATTATATCACTGTTTTCCATTACCATTTAATACCCTCTTGCTCTTGCATGTGGACACTGATGTTCCGCTATTGAAATAAATGCAACCATCATTCAATGAGGGAGTCATGAAATTATGGGGAAAAGTATTCCCACATTATTTAATCTAGAAAAAATTGTCCTCTGCCCTTTTGGTACTCTATCCATTATGCATTTGTTGTCTCCACTGTTTTCTGAACTAATAGTTTGTTTCCTCTGAGTACACGGGCACTCTGGCCTATGTAAGAGGCTAGACAACACTCTCAAGGAAAGCAAGGGCTAAGTTCATAGGTCTTAGGGTGCAAGGGAGCAGCTAGGGAAAGCTGAGCAGACAGGAGTGCCTCATTTGTCAGCCAGTCAAACTTCAGGTGAGAAAAGCAAAAAGAAAATCTAACCAAAAAGTTTCTGATACATTGGTACTTTTCACTCTGGTTTTGAAAAGATATGTAAGGGGCTCTGTTTCAGTTTCAGGATAGGCTAGTTTTTAAAACCAAAATGTCATTTGTATTATCTGTGCTGTGTCCCCCCAATGAAAACAAAAGGATGCCCATGTGGAGCAGCACATTGCAGCCAAGGATCCTGGTAAGTCTAGTAGGAAGGATACAGAAGCCTTGTTTTCTGGTCTCTGTGGAGCATTACATCAGGCCCAAAGCATAAAGTCTCTCCTACAGTACTTTTTGATCCATTAGAAGAGCTAGCAAATGCTATTCTTATTCATATGAATGTATACTTCTGAAGCCCATCAAGTGTATTTGTTTCAGTGATTTTCTTTTACTAGCAATGAAAGCTTTAGGCTGATTATAAGCTATGTCGGTTAAAAAATAAAAAAGAAAGGATTTCTTTTTATCCATTTTACATTTGTATGCCTTTTCAGTTTTATCTGGAGTCCCCCTTGGTTCTATTCTGGGAGAAGAGTGAGTAACAGTTGTAGCTTTTCATTTATGAGAAGAAAATCTCCACAGGTTGAAAAGTTCACCTGATACTTAAATTGATATCCTCATCTTGGTTATATTAAGCCATGCAAATCTTTTCATAATGCAACATGAAAATGTATTTTAAAAAGCATGTGCCAATATATGTAGTCTTGGATTTTACTCATCTTAAGAAACACATAATGATCTTAAGATTAGGTGATATTTAGCTGAGATTTTTACTTTTCCTTGAATTAAGTTTATAATTTTGATAATGGGTTAGATTATCTGATAGTCTTTTATTTTTTTTCTTTTAACCTGCCCTCTTTCTCTGCCAAAGTAATAATATGGAAATCTAGAGGTAATACAAATTTTACTTAAGTCACTATGGAGACTCAAAGTTTCTGAGAAAGATAACCTTGCTAAAAAGTTGAGCATTTCATGGATAAAAGAGATGTGTTATACCTATAAGTGAAGGTGGTAAATTAGTTAAAAGGTTAAATATTTACTTTAAGTTTGCTAGATGATGCTCATTTTTGTTCCTTAAGAAATAGGAACATGTGTTTTCAATACTTTTCACACTACCTAGTTTAATAGTTGCTCAGCATGTGCTAATTACATAGATAGAAGGAAGGGATGGCAGGCAATGAAATGATGATGTACATATACATATAGATGCTGGTAATGACCAATGGCAAGTACTTGTATCTCCAGCATATTTTACAGTTATCAGAGTAGCAGATTATTCCTACACTTTTTCTCTCTCCCCGCCCTCATCAAGGAAAGAAGGGGAAAAGCACATAAAAACAACAGACCAGATGGGTAAGATCCTTAGTTTTTTCAATGAATCTTAAGTGAAGGTCAAAATAAATATTTAATGTGAGTCCTAATTAATGAACAACATTTTTTAAAAAATAAAAGTATCTTTCTTTAAGTAATTAGAGAATTCAAAACCAAGTACCATTCTTACTCATAAGTCAAAGACAAAGAGGAGGATAGGTGAAAGAGAGGAGAGGTGTGTTCTATGAGAAAACACCTAGGATTCAAAGCTTTATGGATGTAGGAAACTATATTTCTCCACTAGTCCTAAGTGAGAGTTTTAAACAGCTCAACACCTTTTAAGACCATGTGTGTTTACACTTTCTCTCCTTGTAGGAAAATACGACAAAACAAAATGTTCCTTCTTCATAAAATAAATTTTAACATTTGAGATTGTGGGACGTTTTACAGAAGGCAATGAAAGTTGATGAAGTTAAAATATACTATTCAGAGATTTTAGGGTTTCAAACATAATGGTTCCTTTGGGATACCTCCTAAATGAACCACCATTTAATTGGAAACAGAAAATGCCATTGTTGACGTTCCACCAGACACACTCCTGCAAGAGAGTGTGCAAGTGTTGTCAGCATGTACTCAGCAGACTCTCAGAGGCCATGGACCTCCGTTGTTTCCTCCCCTGGCATGTGCTTAAGCTATAAATTCATCATTGAAAATTAAAAACCCTGAGCACAATGCTCATAATAGTAGCTTCTTTGTTTTCCTGCTTACAGGGCCAGTGAAAGTAGGACTTCCCATAGTGAAACTGAAAATTTAATTTTCCTTACTTCCTATGCAAACTTTATTTTTTCACTTAAAGAAAATCTACATGTGTTGCAAGGGAAAGTCCTGCAGACTTTGGTGACCTATGGGCAGATCAGCTACAGAAAGACAAGATATTTAAAAAGTTGAAAACCAATAGCAGGTGGGTATTTATTGTCATTTCTGTTTTGTTTTATTCAGTAAGAAAATTTTGAGAAAAAAGAATAAAATAAGAAAAAGACCAAAGCTTAAATTTTGGACTGAGTCCATGGACCCTCCATCACACAACACTGTTTTCCCTAGTTCCAGATATTTTTGCTATACACTAAGTTGTCCAAAATTTAGTGATATAAAACAACACTCTTACCATGACTAAAACTCAACTCAAAGTGAATGAAAGACCTAGAAATTAGTCCAGAAACCCTGCACAAACTATTACAAAATGTTGGACCAAACCTCTAACATACTGACTCAGGAACTTACTTCCCTAACAAGAGCCCTAAAGCACAAGAAGTAAAACCAAGAATCAACAAAAGAGATGATAGCAAATCAAAAGCTTTTTCTTGCTAAGGAAACAATAAAGAATGTAAAGATAGAGCCTACAGAATGGGAGAAAATCTTTGCCACCTGCACCACACATAGAGCCTCAATTTCCAGGATATACAAAGAACTCCAAAACTCAACACCAAAAAAAATAATAATAATAACCCAATTAACAAATGGGCAAAGGAACTAAATAGACACTTTTCAGAAAAAGAAATGTGAATAGTGAACAAATATATATATAAAAAAATGTTCAACATCTCTAGTAATTAGAGAAATGCAAATTAAAACTACACTGAGATTTCACCCCACTCTAGGCAGAAAGACAATTATAAGAATACAAGTAACAAAAAATGTTGGCGAGGATGTGGGGGGATATATGTACACTCATATATTGTTGGTGGGACTGCAAATTTGTACACTGCTCAGGAAAGCAGGTGTGGAGATTCCTCAAAATACTAGGAATGGAACCATGACCATCTTACCCATTTATCCCACTCCTCAGTTTATATTCAAAAGATTTAAAATCAGCATACTACAGTAACACAGTTATATCAGAATTTATACCAGCTTAATTCACAATAGCTGAACTATGAAACCAATCTAGATGCCCTTCAACAAAAGAATAGATAAAGAAATTTTTATATATACACAATGGAGTATTACTCAGCTATAAGGAAGAATGGCTATGACATTTGCAAATAAGTGGATTGACCTGAATACTATCATGCTAAGTGAAATAATCCAGTCCCAAAAAATCACAGGCTAATGTTTTCACTACGATATGGAAGATAACACACAATAAGGTGGTAGAGGGGAAGAATAGAAATTTTGTAGATTAGACAAAGGGGAATGAAGGGAGGAGAGGGAAAGAAAGTCTGTGTCTAAGAGTCTCAGCTAAGATGGCCTGAGTGGAGTGTGTAGAGGTGGTTGGATGTCCAACTGAATCATGTTTGGAATCTTGATTAAGCCTATTGGGGACCTTCCTCAATTCCTTTTTAACTCGTGTCTCCTGGCACTGGACTGTCTGAGATGGTTCTTATTTGGCTCTGACCTCTAGGTGTGTTGCTAGAAAATCTGGGGATATCTGTACATCTTTCTCTCGTCTTCCAGGGGGGCTGTCTACACGGCTAGTTTGCTCTTTCCCACAGCTTGGCAGCCTCAAGGTTATGGGATTTCTTACATAGTGGTTGGTTTCTCCTAACAAAATTGCTAAGAGCCAGCTGATATAGTCCTGAAATTCTGAAACATTACTTCTGCACAATCACCTGGTCAAACAAGTCACAAATAAGTGGCCCCATTTAAGAGAATGTGCATCTCAAAAGTAAGAATAAATGATGCAGGTGTTGAATCTGTCATACCACTATTCACACTATAATTCCACTTTTGAAAGTTTTATATAATTCTTTTGTTTCAAATGTTTTAAAAATTAAAGGTAATGGAGGGAAAGGTATAATGCAAGGAATCAAAGGACACATATTTCTACTTTTCAGGGCCTCTCTTACATTAGTAAGCCCTAATATAATAAGAAAAAGATAATTATTGGGAAATTTGGTTGTGTAGACAACAATTTAATAATTATAAATTCTACACCATGCAAAATCCAGTGTATAACCTGGCATGTTTGGATACCCATAAAAAGTTAAAGATTTTTTCATAAGTAATTGTGACCTCTCAGCTCCTTTACTCCCTAATTCAAAACACTCTGGGCTTAGATAGCAAAAGGGTCTATCACTTCTATTGGAATGTGGCTAAATGTGCTTTTATTAAAGGCGGTGCAACTCAAATGTGTTCTAATTCAACTGTATCTGTGAATTTTGCAATTTGGCTCTTATGAACTTTGACAACATGTAAAAGCTTGCATGGAAATTATACTTACTGAGCTTTTAACCATACCAAGAAATATTTTAAGCACTTAATACCTATTAACTAATTTAAATCTCAAAATGAGGTGAATAGTAGTATTATCCTCATTTAACAAATATGATATCTGAAGCAAATTCCTTGACAAAGCTCATAAGGCCAATAACAGATAGGATTGGGATTCAAATTCAGACAGCTACAGCTTTATCCAGCACTTTAACCACTATGTTATACTATGTAAGCCATTTTAGTGTTTCCCAAAGTAGGAAATTGAGCCAAAATTATTATGTAAACTATGTGGAATTTGCTTTTGTATATAAAATTTCCAGTGAGGTGTGGTGGCACAGGTCTATAATCACAGCAACTTGGGAGGCTGAGACAAAAAGATTGGAAGTTCAAAATCAACCTCAGCAACTTAGTGAGGCCCTAAGCAATCTATTGAGACCCTGTCTCAAAATAACATATAAATGGCTGAAGATGTGTGGATGTGGCTCAATGGTTAGTTGCCCTGGGTTCAAACCCCAGTACAAAAAAAGAAAAGAAAAAAACCACCTCTGAGGGTCAAATCCATTATTTTGCATATGTTGATGAAAATACTATCAATCACAAAGAGAAAATATAAGTTAATGAAATAAATAAAATATGGAGTATACTGTATATTTCTCTAAGTAACAAAGTATTAATACATATATTAGAATGTATTTTGGCCATCTGAAATTAAAGACAATTGACTTGGACCTAGCCTTAAAATCCTGCTGAGCATTCGGGATTCACTCAGGATAGATATTGTTACTTACAACCAATTTTTCCTAGGTAAGGTTTCCAGTAAAGTAAACCTCATAATTCGATGTCAAGTATTTTGAGAACCTACCCTTTCTGCTAATTTTCACACAACAGAATGTGTGAGTCACAGGATGAATCTAATTGTACACCTTGACTTTAATCTCCTCTTTGTTAGTAGCAAGTCACCATTAGTACACCATGTATACAGAAGAGTAATTATTAAGTGAATGATTTTTTATACAAAAATCAAATATAATCCAACCAAGAACAATTCTAGATAAAGAAAAAGGGCCAGAAAGCACAACTGTCAGTGTGCCATCTTGGGCCTTGAAGTAGGTACCAAAGGACACGTCATTTTTCTTTCAGAGAAGGAAAATAACAGAGCAAAAATCAGGCAAACGTCTTGCCAGGCACAAAATAGGAAGTGAGATGTGTGATTACAGGTCACAGAACTCAGTGAGTGTCAACAAGTGACTCTCAGAAGCCTGGAGAGCAGCAGGGAGGAACTTGACCTAGTCCAATGTCTGCTGCAATCAGTGAATACCACAGACTGGGTAACTTATAAATATAAGGTGCTTGTGTACCTTACAGTTTTGGAAGTCCAAGAACATGGCATCAGCATCCACTGGGTCTCTGGTAAGGACAAGGCCACTGGATCATGTTGGGGAAAGTAATAGATGGCAAGAAAGAGCCAGCCTGCTGCCTCATTCTTCTTGGAAAGCCACTAATGCAATTGTGGGGCCCTACTGTATTACCCAAGTTTAATGGAACTTAAGCATAGGTCATACTGTTTTAAAAGTAGCCGACTCTTATTCATCCTTAAATTGTCAGTTTATTTTGAGTGAGTTATTTTCCTTCAACAGGAAAATAAGATCCAAATATCCTAGGGCCTTTTGCTTCTGGGTCAAAGAAATCCTAAACAAATTCACTAACATTTAATTCTAAGGTAGGGATTCTCTTTTTTCTAACCATCTCTTAGGGCTTGAGCTTTCTGACTATGTGCCTCCTGCTGAAGCTCTGGAACTTTCCTGCCCACATCTTACCCTAATCATGGTTCAAGAGTAAACAGGAACATGAATTCAATTGCAAATTCAGTTCACACCAGAACCCTGAAAGCTGTGTGTTTGGGAACATAAGTGTATAGAACATATATATTCCACTTTGTGCTTTTTATTTTTATTTTCTGAGTTAAAAAAAAAAAAGCCTTACTTTTTATACTGCCTCATATTAGCCTCTCTAAGATAACTTGAACCATTTTCTTTGCCCTTTTATTGAAGTCAATGGGGCATTGCAAATTATCATTGTACTTGTTAGTCCATAATAGCCATAGAGTTTTTAAAAAGCATTATTAAAGGAACTAATCTGAATGCACATCAACTACTTTTCTCATTTGAATAATACAGCCATGTAATATTTAAACTGCATTAGAAGTGCCCAGTTTAAATTACAGAATATAGCTCCATTTGTGAGGCTCTAATGTGAGTTCTGTGCAGCAAGGATGTGTTTAATTTTTGTTTTCATAATGCCTCTTAAATAAATTGCACAAGAAAATGATTAATAGACAAATTGCAAAGCAAGGTTTTAATTCTATGTGCTGATAAAAGTGTCTTAACATTCATTATATTTCAAAGATTATCATAATTTTCTATGAAATCTAGCCAGAGTAGAGAGGGAGACCCAAAGTCTTTGCTTCATTACTCCAACAATTTCCAAGTAGAGGAAGGCAATAATAACACTTTTAACTCTATTTAGATGAATTGCTCTAAGCTCTGTGCCATAAATATCTTTTTCAATTTTCCAAACAATCCTGATTTGAAGGTATTGTTATTTGCATTTCTGTCTGCTTTGCACTCAACTCCTCGTTACTACTACATGTATTCTAAATCCTCAGAGCAATTTTGGGGGCTAAGATCAACTTTCAACTCCATTTCAGAGATACCAGCTTGCGAGTGAAAATTTTCAAGCTTTGTAGTGATATGACCAGAGCTGTGCCTTAAAATAAAAAAAAATAAAATAAAATAAAAAACTAAATCTGAAGGTAGTCAATAATCTGTTGTGTTTTAGAAGATAGAATTTGTTAGAGAGAATGCCTAATAAAAAAGGCTATTTGCAGTAGTTCAGTAATTACATCATGAAGCCAGAAACCTTAAACAGGGAAAACAAGAAATGAACAGGTAGCAGGAGAAATGAGTACCTGGGCATGAGGAGCTTGTGAAAGAGAAGACTGGGTGAATGATCTTTGCAATCCACAGTATAGAGGGTTGACAGTGTAGGTTAATTAAAGATGATACAAGGGGAGATCTCTTGAAAGTGACGTGTTCGTTTCAAGTTGTAGGGATATGCTTGACTTTTCTCTTTGAATAGTGAAATGAATACTCTGATAAAAGAAACTCAAGGAAGGAATAAAAAGGGAAAGATTTACAAAAGAGCCAAGAGAGGTACATGCGTGCCTCCCACTTTAGTGTGCATGTGGGAAAGTTCTCTATCTTTTCTTCAGCATCTGCATAATCTTCCCTTCAAAAAAGAATGTGATGTGACTGCCAAATCACCAAATAGGATGGCTTCTCCAACTAATCAAAATATATAACGAAATCCTCTCCAGCAACCTAAGTCAGAGGAGCTGAGATCACTACCCATCCCTCACAATAATCACTTCCTATGTGAAGGAAGGAAAGAAAGGAGAGAGGAAGAAAGAGGGGAGGAAGGAGGAAGGAAGGAGAGAAGGAAGAGGGAATAAGGAGGGAGGAAAGAAGATATGTGACAGGTTTAGTAGATGAGGTGATGCTAGGGCTCAGAAGAAAGCACCATGTTCGTGTACATTTTTTTATGATAGTTATAGATATCTAGTTTTTCACTATATTTTAACTTATTTTTCTTATGTTTTCTGCTCATCAGTATTTATTTTAATATTTAAATGGGTAGGGTAGCTGAATGTAATTCAAAATCATTTTTTTCACATTTTTGAAATAGTTTGTATTTCCCCAAATCTATTTTATCTCTTCATTTGTAAGATACCTGATAAATGAAGTCCCTTGATTGCTGTCTAGAAGTTTCCCACCCAGAACATATGCACCAACTTACAGAAAAGCAGCCTCCAGCTTCACCCTGAGGTGATCCTTCATTACTCCAAGGATCTCCTTTTACCATTAGAAATGCTCTTGGTACCAGGTTTTTAGCAGAACGATATAGTTCTTTTTCCTCGAAATTAAACATTTCTATTGATGGGCTTCCTTTTGTAGTATGTCTTAGAACGAAATTACCTGCTGCTTGAACCACTTTGAAACTCCCTCTTGAATATTAAAATTCTAAGTTTAGTGAATGACCACAAATATTCACCAGGCAGCCTTGACCCCTCTGCAGCTTCCTGAGCATGATGTGTGAAGACAATTCAGTCCAATTCTATAATTTCTTCAAGTTCCCAGATATAAACTTAAGATCAATAAAACAGCCAGTGAAATAAAATTAAAATTTCTTGGTTTTGTTGGCTTGATCAAAAGCGGGTGTAATGATGCAGAGAATTTCAACCCCAAATCCTGGTGTTTCATAGAAAAGCAAGAAAAGTCTTTGATTTCAAGAAGGTTCAGTGTCCTTTTATGGAAGGACCTGAACAATGCACTTCACTCTTATCCACACCCGCTTTGTGACTGGCTCCCCAAAGAACTCATCTAGGAACCCTGGTGGTTTTCTATAATATGAACTCCCCTCACAAAAGTACACAAAGACAAGATGAAATTTAAATTCTTATTTCTTTCTCAGAAAAAGTTTTCACTCTCATGGGTAACGTGGGATAGTGAAAAGTACATTAGCAACAGAACTTTTTTAATCTCTTGAATATTAATCCCTATTGCACTATATAAGAAGTTTGTCATTGTTCATTCATTTAGGAAACATGTTCTGTATCTGTTATACTGAAAGTGCTGGGCTAAGAGCCAGAGACAGAAAGTTCAAAGGCAATTCCTGTCTTAGGGAAGCAGGCCACCAAGCACCTAGCTGCTGTTCACCCTTACAGCACAGATATGCAAGTGGTATCATAGGAAAGTCAAACCACACTCGAAAAAACTCTTCTTCCAGCAGAGAGAACATTTTGACTGAGATTTGAAAAGTGAGTAGAAGTCTTAAAAATCTTCATTTTCATCTTCTCTAAAATAAGGGATATAGGTTTCTTTTGAAATAGATGGAAAGGGTTATTTTGTGAAAAGTTAAGAAAAGCCACCTGGGTTGAGGTCTGGCAGGAAGTCAAGGTTCCAGTAATTCTTTCCTTTTGCCCACCTGGCTTAGAAGCCTCTGTGCTTAGCTCACATGTTTTTGTTATCTGCAGGTTTTGACCTGTGTAATATCAACTTTGGCAAAATCGATGGAAGAACCTAAGTATTCTTGGTTTTGTTGGCTTGAAGCATTTCTAGTTGGTGTATAAGCCTTTGCCTTTCTTCTTCTCAAGCAGACTGGGAACTACTACAGGACCACACCCATGCCATACACTTTATTATCTTCTCCCTTACTGCTCAGCACAATGCTTGGGCCCAGTGAGAACTTGAATAGTGCTCAGAAAAGAAGAGGCCGGAATGTTGCTTGTGCTTAAGAAATTAGGTTGAGTAGATCAGCAAGCAAGCAATTTAGCAAAAAACAGCAAAAAAAATTCTAAAGCTAAAATCTCTCATGACTGGCAAATAGTAACAGCCTGGAAATTAATTCTCTATTTATTGCCATTTTAATAACTTTAAAAGTTGGATTTATTAGAATACAGGTTTACAATTATGGTCTGAGGTCGGCCCCTTCTAATGCTTTGTTGATTTACCTCCAGAGATTTATATCTCACTATTTTTACATGAGAAAATGCCAGTAGAACAGAGTGACAGAGCCATTTGTATTTCACCAGCACATCATGGTGATAATATTATTTCCACACTTTAGTGATGGTTGTTTGAACCTCATCATGTCTAATAGAGGAAAAAAGTAGAGGAATTAATATTTGAAAACTCTATGTAGTGTTTAGCATCATTATTGCCACTTTTGCAGCAAGTGCTCTGACATTTAAGTGAGTTCCCATTTACAATATTACTACCATAATCTCCTCATTTGGTAATTGCTTTTCGATACATATTAGGTTTAATTTCTGATATTACTCTTCAATTTAAAAAAAAAAAACTTATGGGTTAACTTGATGGAAAATTATCCTTGGGATTTTACACTATTATGCTAATGTGGGAGAAATGCAATACAGCAAGTTTCTATTGTCATTTTCTGTGGTCTGCAGGAGTTACTTCAATGTCTTGGGTTATGTATGGAACTATGTATGTATGTATGTAATTATGGGGAGCTAACTTTGTAATGGCCACAGGAGCTCCTGCCTGGGACTGGAATAAATGTTTAATAAAGTATTCTGAAACAAGCCACTTATCTGGCTGCTTCTATAAATCCTCTGATTCAGGATGAGTACAGGATATCTTCCTAGAATGTTTACCTCTTCCAAAGCCCTGACAGAGAGCACCACTCAAGTGTGGGATGTTTACAAGCTGGCATGATGTCAGTCAACCAGGGAATACATTTGAGAGGGCAGCAAATCAAGACACTACTGTCTGACAGCTTTGTTTCTACGTGACAGATTGTAAAGGGGATCAACAAGGCAGAGATCAGACATGGTCTCAACACCAGTGTAGAACTTGGTTTTTATAGAAGGGAAAATATCTCTTGGTCCATAGATTGGAATCTAATACAAGATAAGGCACCCCCCAGCTCAAATCATGGACATTCTTAATTATTGCATAATTAACATAATAGCCTCTGAAAAGTTCTGCCAAGCTTACATCTTCTTTCTAACCAAAATCACTCTGCTTCACCTTCTGTATGAAACGCAAAAAATATTTTCAAACCTCCACAGTGCTATAGGATTCCCCTGGAGATATCATATCTTTTGAATTTACAAATCAATACTCACCTATTCTCTAGACCTAATATGAATATCAGTATTACTTACAAAGAGTTGAGTTAGTTGATACTTGTCTCCAGAGTTCTAAGAACACCAAAAGATAAGAGGATGAAGGTGGAAATATGAATAAGTAAAATTTTTCTTCTTTCCAAGTTAAGCAGTAAGACCTGTAGAAAGAATGTTTTTCCCTGAAAACTGTCTGCTTTCCATATGAGTCTATTTACCAAATTCTAGAGATAAGAGTACCAGGACAATACAAGTTATGCAAATACATCTTTGTTCTCAATATTGAAAAACTAGTTTTAACAAACATCAGGATAAGGAGAGATGTGTAATATAACTAAGCAAAGGAATATTCTTAAGTAAACAATAATCAACTTCATTACTTGTTTAAAAATACATGGGATCCTAGACCATGATGTATTTCAATAACTCCACATTCATTGACCTCAATTGAGTATTTTGTCAGTGTTAGGCTCTGGGAGAAATCTAGCAAGATAATGGAAGAAATAACTTAAGGTTACCGGCTAGCAGATATCTAACAACATAAAAATTTTTTAAATGATTGCTGTTTCTCTGTTAATATGTTAAGGATTATAAATATAATCTCTCTGATGATCTCTTGGATAATTTACATGAGGATAATAGTGATAATTTTCTGCGGTACCCATTGAGATGAGTAATCTTCACATTTCAGTGAATAATCAATAAAAGAAATACACCTCTGCAGCTTTCAGCTCTCAGTTCAGAGGAAGTTCCTGTTAAGGTTCTCAGACTCTCTCCTGTCTGTCCATTTCTATAGCAGCTTTGTTGTGTTTTATGATGATAGTCTCATCCCCTTAAGACCAGCCATAGGAAAGGTAAAATAGAAGCATTATTTGTATTTTTTGGTTTTGTATGAGACTCACATTGGGAAACCAGTACGTGGAATAGCATTTGCAGGAGGTCTCCAGGGGGCAGCTCTTACCAAGCACACTGGCTCAACCCAAGTCTGCATGACAATAAAGAATGGGAAAAATTAAAAGGAAAAGTACTTTAATTGAATCTGTATTTGTGGCAATGAGATACAGACCTAGAAAACAAATTTCTTAGTTCTTGCAATGAGAAAGGGTGTCTCCGGGGACCTTCTGCAATGACAGACAAATCGTTGCTGGTTAAACAAGTGCCCCTCCCCCCTATTACCTAGAGATACACTTCAAAAAATCTTCTTTAAGAAAATATCACTGACAAATAAAATAAAGTAAAGAAAAATAAAACAACAAAATAAAATAGGAGGGAAATAAAGACGGGAGACTTGGAATTTTCTCAGTAAAGGGCTTTGCAAAACATAGTGTATTACAGGCACTCAACTCTACTATTATAATGTAAAAAGAATGAGAGAAAATAACATATGCAAATGGTGATAGACAGCCATGTTTCAATAAAACTGTATTTATAAATGTAGGCTGGATTTGGCCCAGGAAGCTATAGTTTTCTGACCACTGATCCTAGATATTTTATGGTATAACTACTCATTCCTGATAGAGAAGTGTTGGCTGGGAAAGAGGAGAGAGTACAATGCACAAGCAGAAAATGTGCAGAAGACATTCAGTATTTACCTAAGTATGTCAATGTTGGCAAGACAGAACACAGATTCATGAAACCAGCTGCAACACCATATAGATGAGTCAAAAAAACATAAAACTGGGTATGCAGAGTCCCAGTCTATCCCAAATAATTGCCAATGTTCTGGGTGCTTTGGTGAGTCTCTATGTATTCACCTGTGCTTTGAGAAAGCTGAGACTGCATGCCAGATTGTCTATTGTACTGGATTATGGATTCATGATTGAAAGAATTTAAACAGCATGAATTACAGAAAATTAAACAGGGAGATTGTACCCTTCCAGATAAAATGTAAGTAAATATAGATTTCTCAGCCATATTTACTATTTTTTTTAAATAGAACATGAACTGATCTTCATCTATTTCATTTCATTCAGGTTATTTGGGAAATGTCAACACTGTATATCTTTACTTTTATTTGGTAGAATATATATATATATATATATATATATATATATATATATATATATATATATATATATATTCAGTTTCCATACATGATATCATAATATATATACACACACACATATATATGGTATAAGTATATATTCTGTGATATACATTATATGAAGTATATATATATATAAATAATTTTATATATATGTATATCTATATATATATAAAGTTCTTGAGTTCTTATGCAAATACAGATCCTGAAGTTAGTCCTTAATTTTTCATAAAATATTTTACCAAATATCTTTAAAAACAATAAACTTTCCTAATTAATAATTGTTTAAGAAACTCATATTCTACCCTTTTTTGCAGAGATTCTCATATTTAAGGATTTTTAATCAACATAACCTTTTTGATTCACAAGTCATTAAAAGAAAAGGTCAAAGTGTTGTATTCAAAATTTAGGTATTGTAGAATCTGAGAGATTTCTCCCATAGCAATTTCTGAGTAAAAATATAATATTAAGATGCAAACTACTTGCCTGATGGGCTAAATGAGGTCTAAAAGAAATGTCCTACTTTTCTAGTAACAAGTCAATTCATACTGTTCATGACTCTGGCAGTAGTTCAGTTTACTGGTTCTACATGCGTGTGAAATGCTAAAAAGCACTATTTCTACAATTTAATTACAGTACCATGCAATTATCATTTGGGATGTATTTCCTCTTTGAAAACTTCTGAATCTACACCAGTTCACCTAGATGTTTCTTTTCTCTCAAGCTTGACTGGAATGGAGCATATGTAGCTTGACATTCTAAATGACTTTCTAATTACTTCATTCATTTATTCTAGTCTTTACAATGATTATATATACTTTGCGGACATAGAAGCACAAAAGTTTGCTTCTTATATATAGCCCATAACCTTTGAGAAAGTTATAAGCATAGAATGGGACCTAAGAAAGCAATTTGTATTTCTTCGAAATGAAGTTTTTTTAGGGATTTTTATTGAATAAAAAGAGTATCTTTTTAAATCAAAGTGATTTTGTGATATTGGTACTATAAAGGTCATTCACAAGCCAGAGTCCTTGGAGAACTTCCAGTTTCCATGCATAATATAAAGCAATGACTATACCTAGACTCATTTCATTAATTTGAAGGGAGTACATCTCAAGTATATTTACAACTTTATTATGTTAACCTTGACATATTTGTTACTTTAAAGAACATGATAAAATATTAGTGAAAGTGAAAGAAGCCTCATTTTGTAATTTAAGAATAAGTGTCTCAAGCAAGTACACAATCTTAAAGACATTGTGAAAACAGAAATATTTTCAAACTAAACAGCAAATATATTAATAATTTACTTTTGTAATTTAAAACACAAAATATTTAAATTGTTTCATATGAAGAGAAGACATAGCCTGAATTATGAAATAATCATACATGTATATGTAAATTTAAAATTACAGCTTTTTGAAGAATGCTGTGAGGATTTGGGAATGCTATTTAAGGACTGGGTTGCATTTACTGTATATCAAAAAAAATAAATTCAACTTGTATAAAATGTATTTTACCAAAGACAAAACAAATATGGAGAATGAAACAGTCTTTCTTCAACTTCAACACACACTCTACACCTTAATTCATGATAAAATTCACCTTTAGAACAAGGACCATCTTGCAGGAAGGTTGGACAGCTCCAGAAATAAAACATGAGTAGTGACTATTTTGCCCAGCAGGCTCCTTTGTCCCTCTACAGAAGGAAAGTTGCCAGCCTTGATTCTGCTGTGTAATTAGCTTGTGGACGGAGGGTCATAAAGAAAGCAAAATTTACATTATTACAGGCCTGTGATTGTTCGCTCATTCTAACTGGAGCAAAAGTGAATTCCACTATGTACATTCAAAGATTTGTTCAATATACTGTCTAATATTTTCCTCCAAGAAAAGCAAGAGTGTGATTAGCAAGCTGGAACACTAAATTTCCTGAATAGAGAGCGAGTTCCCATCCTGTCTGAATGGGATCAAAGAAAATAGAGAATATCCCAAACAAACATAGCAAGTGTTGTTTGTTTACCAAAAAAAAAAAATTAACTGGGGTCTACTGCTATTGTAATCAAATAGTTGTATTCAGTAGAAGTTATATATTGTTCCTATAAATCCTACTACTAACAGCAATAATGCTGCCAATCAAAAGTACTGAAACTGAATTAACAGTTCTTTGTTTTCTCTACCATAAAGGATGAGTTGTAGGTGAAGAATTATTGACAGTTAGATGCAGGCTACATCTTCAGATCCTATGGCCCAAGGTCATGAAGGTGAGAGAAGCAAAATGAGTGCCATGCTCATTCGGCAATAATGGATTTGCAAGAATCTAAAACCAAACTTTCCTTCCAGCTACAGCTTTCATGTCAGAGATATAAAATACATGTACAAGATTTAAAGCATTGTATGTCTAACCCTTTCTGACCCCTTTTACATTCACTTATTAATAATAATAACTATGATAATAATGCTTATGGCCAGGACTGGAATGAGGGTTAATTAGTTAATATTTATAAATCTTTCTGAAAATGAAAAGTACTATTTAAATATCGAGTATATTCTTTTCTCCTTTCACTCCCTACTTTCATATTTTTTCTTTTATCAAGGATCAATTTATTCCTCCTTGAGTCTGGCTAATTTCTTTACTGGTGCTATTTTCTACTCTTTCTCTGTTCCTGCCCTTGACTCACATTGATTCCTGTCACTTGCACATGTCAACCTTGTGCTTCCTCTTCTCCCCTCCAGGGCTTTAATCACCTCTTCTTCGTTTTCATTTCTTCTCCCTGGTCTTCCACTCCTCACTTTCTTTCATCTTTTAGTTATAGATTTATCTTTTTTATTTTTCTATTTTTTTCAACATCTCTGAAATATGGAAACTGATATATGGTAGCTTTTAATTCAATTTTATCTTCCAGTTATTGAGATCAGGAAATAGATAAATTAAATTAGTTGTCCCAGATCCTTTCCTGCTAGATCCTTTCCAGATCGTCTGCTAGTCACAGATGAGGAATATTTAGAATGGTTCCTCCTTTACACCCTGCATAATCACAACAAAATTCTGTTTTTATTGAGCCTCCCCACTTTATATAAAATCCAGATGACCTGTGGGCGTTCAAAACATCCTGATGAGGCTGCGAATTTTCTAAAAGCTTATCATAAGACTGAAGTATTATGTCAGGTGTTAGCTGGTCTCACATATATATGTCACATTGTGTCCAACATCTGAAATATCCTTAGGCAGCAATTAAAAATGGGAATTTACCAACTCATCATCTTTCTAAAATGTAAAAGTATAGAAATAGTACAGCTGTCCCCTTAGGCCAACAAAAAGAAGTTAGCTATAGTTATAAGTATCAAGCAAGTTTTAATTCAATATTTAAAAGATATTTTTCAAGAGATTCTATTATTATAAGAGATTGTGGAAATAAGATGTCAAATATGAAGACATGTTCAACTAGTAATTTCATGACTCCACTAGTTGCTTCCTAATTATCCTTAGTCCTGAGAGTCACAGTCTCTAGTTATATACATTGTCACTTTAATTGTCTGACTAAATCACTTAAACACTGCTCTATTCTTGCTCAAATACCATCGGAGTCTTCCAGTTGATCATAAACTTCAAAGTTTACAAGTTGTTAACACCCTGAAAATCATTCTATCACCTTGTTTTTCAAATTAAATCAAATATTTAGTATATGCTTACTGTCTGCTATGCTAAAGGAAGTCAGCCTGAATTTTTCCATTCATATCTGTTCCTGGAGATCATAGGAGTACCAGCCACTATATTTGAAACTAACATCCACAGAGTCTGTCCTGAGCTCTGCCCCACTGTACATTAATTTCAATACTTGCTCCCACCAACCTGTTATTATGTGATTCCAAAACATCCCTGTGTACTTCAACTTTTGTGCAAATTCATTCATCTGACATGACCTACCATTCTTTTCTCTCTCTCTCTCTCTCTCTCTCTCTCTCTCTCTCTCTCTCAGTACCAAGGATTGAACTCAGGGGCACTCAACCACTGAGCCACATTGCTAGCCCAATGTTGTATTTTATTAGAGATGGGGTCTCACTGATTTGCTTAGTGCCTCTCTAAGTTGCTGAGCCTGGCTTTGAACTTGATATCCTCCTGTCTCAGCCACCAGAACCACTGGGATTACAGGCATGTGCCACCACACCCATTCTTCTCTATTTTGTATTAGAAACTTGGAAGTGATTATCTCTTTTTCTGTTGATAATTATTGACCTGCACGTTTATTTTTCTGATTAATTAAACATGGCTTTGTTATATTTTTCTCAATAGATACACATTACACTCCTACAATGTTTGAAGTGTTGTTCTGAGTTTTTTAGGAGCTATGGGAATGTATGAGACAGTTGCTACCATCAAAGATATTTTTTTAAGGACATAAACAAAGAAGAATATGATATATGATAATGAAGGCCACAAACTAAATTTTATAGAAATATATATGAAGAAGAAAGCATTTTCACCAAGTGAGAAACAAATAAGAAGTACTTAGCATTGGAACTGGTATTGCTGTAGACTAAAATGGGTAGAAGGCTATTTTAGGTAGATTTATTAGTTATCTGTTGCTGTGTAACAAATCAACCCAGAATGGCATATGGCAACAAATATTTAATTTATTATCACATTGATTCCAACAGGCTAGGAATCTGGCTGCAGTTTATTTTGGTGCCTCTGACTCAGGTCTTTCATTGGTTTTCATCAAGCTATTTGCTGTGGATGCAGCAGCATCTGAAGGCTCCACTCTCAAGGTCATTCACCTGGTTGGCCTCATTCCCTTGCCATGGAAGACTTGCTACAGGGGATTCCTTATGACAAAGTAGTGGTTTTCTTAAGGTGAGATATCAGAGACAAAGTACTGAGAGAGATAGACAGAGAGACAGACAGAAACATTCAAGGGAAGAAATCAGTCTTTATAACCTAATCTTAGAATTGATATCACATTATTTCTGCTTTCTTCTATTCATTATACTCAAGTCATTAAATCCAGTCCAAACTCAAGCTGAGGGGATTATGTAAGGGTATTAACAGTAGGAAGCAGAGAGACTTGGGGTATAGCTTAGTGTTAAAGTGCTTGTCTTGTATGCACAGGGCTCTGGGTTCTATCTCTAGGCAGGGGGTGGGGGCCAAAGGGAAGAAACCCACTAATTTTAGCTAATTATCTCAGAGGTAGGGGGCCCTAGCACCTGTCTCAGAGGCCAACTTTTACTGTATTTCTGACCGTTTAGTGAAAAGCCCAGGGATAAAATGTTTCATGGACATTTGACAGCTGGACCCATTTCCTGAATATGGGGAGCTATGATACTACTAGCTTTATGAAGCTACTGAAGAACTGTTGACAATACTTTAAGAGATTGTCTTGGTCTGAGAGATATTTTAAAAAAATTCCACTCGCTGCAGTAAGAAGCATGAATTTGAGATCATAGTCTCAGAATAAAGTCATACTAGTTAAGATGATTATATCTAAAATATTAGATCCATTTGAAATGAGAATTGTCTGGAACTGTTAAATTTTATTATGGAATGTTTATGTATGATATATATCTTGTCCATCCACTAAGTTTTAACACAGGATAGTATATTTCTTCATATCTCTATTGTGTCTGATGCAATGCAATTAGTCAATGTTGTATGAATACTTTTTAAAAAAATCAGAGGAGGATCACAAGAAAGTAGTATATTAAAATGAAAAAGTTTAAAGAAAGATATGGTCAACTTTCTTAAAATAACACAAAGTGAGTTTGACTTTAAAATAGCTGCCTAGATATACAGAGTAGAGAGATTTGTAAAAGCAGTATCAGTATTGAGACAACATAGAACCCAACAACACCCAACAAATGAAGAACTGAGAAATGGAGACTTGAGCACTTCTTTTTAAAACTAGAAGAAAGAAGTTATTAGAAAGAAAAAGAATTTAAATACATACAATAGAAGAAGGACTATATGGTATTAAATCCCAGAAATAAGAGAAAGAAATTAGGATTTTAAAAATGTACAGAATGGTGGCCTCAATTATGGAAAGACACAAAACCAAACTCTTCCTCCAAAAGGCAGGAAGAAAATGTGGGTACAAATGAAGAAATATTTTTACTTCCATAAGAAAGTTTCTGCCACCAAAATGATCAAAACTATACTTTGATTTGTGGGTCACATATAAATGTAATGTAAGGTACAGATAGGCAAATGCAAGGCAAAGCAACTTATAATTTTGCTTCATTTTACATACTTTTGACTGATGGGCCACGTTGAAAAATCTAGTTCTCATAAAATAAGTAAACAGAGTTTTGTGCTAACATCAGGTCAGGTGATTTTAAAAGGATATTGTTTTTCTCCCAGATCATCAAGAATTCTATTTAATGAATATCTGAGCTGCTACAATATGAAACACATCAAGTCAGAAAATGTAGGAGAGACAAATACAAAAACAAAGAGTTCTCGCCTTTGAAGAGCTCTTTACAGAGATAAAAGAGTGAGAAGTTCACAGATTCCTAGAAGACAGAGAAAATAGCATGCGATTATTACTAATGAATCTATGGGGATTTGAAGAAGGTAATAGAAGCATGCAGGTATGGTTATCAGGAAGTCCTCATTAAAAACGTTATGATTTGCATGGAAATGGCAACTGGAAAGCACCTTTAGGAAGAATAGCTAGGAGAAAGAACACTCTACTTTGAGATAAACAATCTGCCTAAAGTAATGGAGGTGGGAGACCATGGAAAATGTTTAGACAGAAGCATCTATCCCAACCAAGCTCAAGCATACAGGCATGAGGCAAGGAGCTGGGTTAAACCTGAAATTTCTGGAACTGTATAATAAAAGGTGCTTTAATCTATGAGTCAGTGAATTTGGCCTATGGTCTAAAGAGAAGGTCCATTTCGTAGTAATAGGCTTTGGAATCAGTGGAGAAAGATTCAGAGAAATCAGTTAAGATGCAATTGCAGTACTCTTCAATGGAACTTCAATGGAAGCAATGTCCAAATTAAAAATATACTTGGGATGTGTGAGGCAAAAATCAAGAGGAGAAAATGAATGGCTGGAAATGAGGATGATCAGGGAAAGCCAGGAATTGCTCCAAAGGTTTTTAGATTTGTTTTCTCTCCTGCCAAGAATTTAGAACATGGGAGAGTCTCCAAGAATAACAATATAAGGATGGTGCAGAATTATTTGGAAGTCAATGCACACTTCAGAAAATTCCCTCTTTGAATTCAGGAGGTCTATCCTGGCCTAGGTAAGTGGTAAGAGCTATACAGTTTAAAAACCTACAAAGGATAAAATCAACAGACCTATTCAGAAAGTGAGCTCCCTCAAAATATCATAAGAAGAAAGAGGAGGGAAAATACTGGCATCATTGTATTATTATACTACAAATACTATAACTAGCAGAATGCAAGAGCTGGTAAGTAAAACTACTGCATTGTAGGTACCAATGAATAAGTGTAGATGAATTCTAAAAGGAAAAAAAAAGTAACTAAGTAATTCTTTCCAGAACATTTTATAGCATCCATTCCTCAACAAACTATTCCTTGGGTCATCAGATGTTAACTTTTCAAGATCAATTACTTTCTTAAGAAATGCCAAGACGTCTTTGTCTTGATTCTTATCAAGGGAGACCTGAGAACAGCATAAAGGCATAGAGAAATGTAAAATGACAACAAGAACATCAGACAATAAGCGTAAGATATATTATTTACCTCCCTGGCAAAGGAGGTGGCAAATAGAAGCTCTGTCCTGTCATCCTGTACTTTGTAGTACAAAGAATAATTTCAAATGAGGCCGGAAGATCTTTCCTTTTTTCTCTAGTTTCTTCTTTGCCTTAAATCAGCAAATCCACAACCTAGGCTCTTACTGATATCAGAATCAAATGCTTCCTAATCCAGGGGTACATAAATTATGACAATAAATGGCTTTGAAAGTGCCTCGAAAGCAAAGCATGAGCATCCCCACCTCACTCTCCCAAGAGATTAAGATGAGCAGTCATTATTTTTGTGAATTCAGAAAACACAGCCTCTGTGTTCAGAGAAAGCATGTATATAATTGTTTGTCTCTGTTTTTGAAGTGTTTTCTCTTTCTTTTTTAATATGAAACCTCAGACACATTCAAGGACAGCTTGCCAGCCTGGTCAAAAACAGGACTATATCTACATATTCACTAAGCCATAAATCTTCTATACTTTGGCTATGTATATATGACACATGACCCTATTTCTCTTCTGTGTTTTTTTTTTTTTAACTCAGAGATGAGGTCTTATGAAAGCAAGCACTTCTCTCACAAGTAATATTTTACACATACTTCTTTGCATCTACCAGGACATAAATGTAACTGAGGCATATTCTGAAAGGGTAGTTTAACACTAATTGTCCTAAATAGACTAATTTCGACCACATAAGCAAGAAATTTTCCTTGGGTGTTTGTGAGCACTATAGTCTTGTATATATGTTTCTAGAACTGGTTATGTTTTCTAGCGACAAATAAACCTTGAATTCTTTGGGTATTTGGTTCAATCTGCCTGTTGGCCATTAATTAGTTCCAAAGAAGTCCCCCTCTTTGCTGCCTGTGGAAAGCCAGCAACACTGAAAGTCTCCTGGACACCAAAGGGAGCACTTGCTTCCATTGTGGCCAGAAAAATCTGTCATTTTTGTTTATTTTTAAAAATAATAATGATAAAATCAACTTTAAAAAAAAAGAAGGTTCAACATCCAATCCAAAGCTCATTTTTCTCTTTCTCATGAGAAAACACAGAACCACATAATTATAAACAATAGAAATCGTATCAGCAGAATCAGAAGAAAAAGTTTTTTTGGCACTTTATCTCATTGATATTTATAAAACAAATAAATATCTTTTGGGTTTACTTGAATATACCAGAAAAATCAACATGTTTAATATGTTAAGTGATTTGGTAAAAAGGGGACTTTCAAACTATGGGTTCCATTCATATCTTCTAAAAGCATAATCAGAATAAATAAAGAAAAGTAGTACATGGTTTTGTAATTTCTAAAATGTCCCTGGATTATAATCAAATGAATTATAACTTCAATGAACTATAATGTCCCCACAAAAAGTGGCTCTTATTTCTTGGGTTTCATATATTTCAAATATTTTATTTTTTTTCAGTTTTTTCATGCATGTTGAGCTTATCAAGATTCATTGTTGCAAGTAACACAAGGCAGCTTTGACTAATTGAAACTAGAAAATTAATTTATTAAAAGTTTACAGCATATGTGGAGCCTCTTGAAATGGAGGGGTCAAACCAAGGATAAGCTGGGAAACTACATAGGAACCATGGGGCTGGGTAGGCATTAGAGACCACCACCACATTAGGGGTAGCATGCATTTTACTCCACTTCATCTCCCTGGTCAGTCCCTGCACAGGCCCACATCTTTGTATCATTACCAGAAATTCCAGGCAGAAGTATCCAAAGCAAGCACTTTAGTCATGTGTCCACACCTTCACTCACTACAAATGGGGAGATACCAGATCTTATATTATACTTAGTGGGAAATGTTATCTGCCTGCCAAGAACCAGACAAAGCACTCATTCACCCAATGTAGCCTCCACATGTTAGACTAGCAAACTGCGTGGTGAATATCCACTATGAGGCTACAAGGAGTTGCACTCCACATGTCACATAATCATATCACAAGGCAGTAAGCATATTTAAATTTAGATATTTGGAAAATTGGATAGTGGGAAATGTGATGGACATTTTTCTGTTTGAAACTTCATTGCCAAATAATGTGTAGTTCTATTGGTACTTATCTATTCTATGAGAACTGGAAGGAGAATACTTCTCTCCATCTTTAACCCTCTTTTTAAAAAGAGCATTACTTTGGTTTTTACTGTAAGCCATTTTAACAATAATGCCACATAAAAACACTACTAGAGAGAAGCTACTTTTTTTTTCATATGCATTAACTCATTTACCTGTAATCACTTGCTTTGTTTACTGAAGTTCCTTAGGTTTTTAAAATCACTCTTCAGGTAATGTTACTCATAACACTAAGTCTCCTTAAATACTAGAAGAATCTAAACTGTCCAATATCTCATGCTCAGTTTTTAAAAATCTATATCATTTTCTGAAAATCTGAAGAAGGTGTTATTCTTATTTCATGGTGCATATTTGTTTCTCTAACTCAAGCATGATTGTCATGTAACCAAAACAACAAGCAATAAATTCTTCTAAATAAATCATTTATAGTAAATTTATAATTGATATCTGAAAAAAAATCTAATTTGGAAATAGAATAACATGGACAGATTTTTAAATCATCACCTTTATGTCAAACGACTAGAGTCCTTTAAGTATAATCCACATATTCTGTCATGGAGAGAATCCAATTGCATACAGTCTCATCACATAGGGCACTGGCTGCCAACATGATATCCAGACCTTCTCATTTATATAGAGAAGTCTAGTAATGTTTGGCTAGAAGAAAATATTCCTCAGTCTTGCAATGAATTATAGGCAGCAATCATAAGTAGGTATTGTAGGAAATTTCTTTATAAAGTGTTTACTCTTTTTGCCTTTCTCCCAGTTCACTTTTTTGTCCCTTTTGGTTATTTCCCTCTCTCCCTCCTATCTGCCTGGAGTCCATTAATCATTTTTATGGCACTGTGACAAAATACCTGAAATAAATTAACTTACAGGAGGAAAAGTCTATTTTGGCTCACCATTTCAGAGGTTTCAACCCATAGTCACTTGGTCCTATCCCTTTTAGGCCTGTAGGCAGGCAAAACATTATGGCGAGAAGTGTGTGATGAGGCAAAGCTGTTTACCTTATGGCGAATGAAAAGAAAAAAATAGTGAGAAAGCATCCAGTCCCAGTGTCCCCTTCAAGGGGCATACCCCCAATGTTCTAACATCTTTCATTAGGCCACACCCCTTAAAGAGTCTACCACCTCACAACAGCTCCACTCACTGGCTGGTGACCAAGTTTTAACACATGAGTCTTTGGGGAACATTTCTCCCCATTTTGTAAAATGATGAAATAGTTTCAGGTATTAACTGACTTGCTCAAAATTATTGAACAAATAAGTACAAATCTTTATGTGGATATTAGATCTTTTAACTCAGATTCTATCTCTGTCTACTATATTATGCCACATTATCTGAGAGATGCCCCCCCTTTCATTCTACTGAGAAGAGTCTTTGCACCACTCCATGGACCAGTGAGAAAAACAACAGTATTTAGGTGATTTACAGGGTGTTCCAAAATTTTTTGCCAAGTTCATTTTAGAAGAACTTAGGAACAGTTATCTTATTTGGGGATTTAAAAGAAGTCTATCAGGGAGATACAACATGAGTGGAGAGGATCATTAAATGAGAGGGTTAAAGGAAACTCTTAAGGTCTATGACTTAATGCAGATACAGGCACTACTTTAATGAAGGAAAAGAGACTAATTGAATATCAAATAATCATAGAATTTTAGTATCAATTTGTACAGTTCAATGCATAGAATAAGCTCACAACTGTTTACATTTGCTTTCTCCACATAAGCAAACTCTAACAAATTCTTTGAAGCACAAACTAAATTGTTTTATGAGAGTCAGTCATGTGGTCCTCCATTTGTAGGAGGCAAATGGTCTCTATAGTCTGTATTACATAAGAGAAAAGCAAAGAGATTCAAATTATAAAAACAAAAACAGTGAATAAATAAGCTTAACCATCTTTTTGCATAAGTTAAAATCGATAATTATGGCAATTAAGAATCATATAAAACTAAGAACAAATTATACCCTCCATAGTAGTGTGTTTCAGTGAATCTTAAAGAATTGCAAAAATAATCTAGTAAACTAAGTCCCTAAGTGGTTTGACCTGGACATCAGGAAGATCTAGGATCAAGTCCTGATTTTGCCACCAAGTGGCTCTGTGATCCTGGATAAATCATATAAATTCTCCAAGCTTTTTTTCTTCTCACCTGTCAAATGAGAATAATAAGTATGTCACAAAAACTCACTGTCAGTAGTCAAGGACAGAATGCATGGTGGGTATTAAATGAGGAGAGTACTCATCATTTTAATTGTCCAGGTACATTAGAATCAGAACTTCCTTTTCCACTGTATCCAATTCTCCTCAATATACCTATTAAGGTCAACAGGTTACAATTTACTCAATGATACTAATTTACTACTAACATTGCCCTAATCAATTCCTCTGTGTATGTGTGTACAAGAGTAGGTGGACACATGTGACTGAAACATCTTGGTAAAAGCAATGTGGTTTATTGGGCAGGGAGTGTTATGGAGATTGCCTTTGAAGAAAATGATGACCCAAAGTGGACTAAATTCTTTTCTAAAATGTACATATTATTTGATGAATGATCAGGCAAATTAGATGGACTTTTTTTTCTCTGAAACGTATCTTGTTGAACCATCATCTCTGGGAGTACATAAATAACGATTTAGTATAATACATAGCCATAAAAATAAAAAAGAATAAAGTAAAATTCTGAATACTGAGAAAAAAAATTCATTCTCTATCTTGCTTTCAACAAGGCTAGAAAACACTGACTGTGGATAAACAAATATAGCAAGTACTCACCTGCCCTTTGGCCACCAAATGTTGGAAATACATATACACAGAAGACAGGAGGCACAAGAGGATACATAATGGCATATACAGTGCCTTTTAAACATTGTTGGATTTTCATAAGATAGTGGTTATGCTTCTTGGGATCATCCAAATTCCCGTTATCTTATTGATACATTTCATATCCTGTTAAGCTACAATCTCCTGGTACACAAGCTGTTTCCCAGATCCTGTCCAAAAGTTAGCACTGAAATTCTCTACTCCTTAGAGCCTAGCTACATGGTACCTTTGCAGGAAAGATACCATGTGGCTGCTTCCCAGATGCACCTTGTCATAAAAGACCCTGCATTGCATGACACACTTCGGTTACTGGCTCTGAAGCAATGATACTTAAGTAAAAACAAAATCAAAAATTAAAAATTCACTAATTCAGAATATACTCTGGTTGAGTATGAGGACAGACAGAACAGAAATATACCTATGAGAGAAAAATTGACTACAGGAATTAATATTGCAAATAGGAAACCGGGGAAATATTTATTCAAGAGAATAATTGAGGGTCAAGCCTAAAAAAGAATAGGTAAGCTAAAATTGCAAACATTTTAAGATCTATTCATTAAAATCTTTAAAAAAATTTAAATTTAAATGGTATCAATAACCTAGGTTTGTATTGTCTCATACTCTAGAACGACTAAAGCTTCATGTTTGTAAAAATATTATGCAATGAAGGTGGTTATGCAAGTTAAATTAGTGAAATTGTACAATTTTTTAAAAGAAACAGGAACAACAATGTTATACTGATTGATCAAATATTAAACTTCCATATCTGGAAATATTCATTGTATCCTTTGAAAAAATATGCATTTGTATACACATATGCGCAGGCGCACACACACACACACACACACACACATTCAAGTATTCAAATATGTGTATGTAGACACATAATCTGCATACACATTCTGCTTATTTTATTTTTTTGATGAATTAAAAAATAAATCAGAGTTGTAGAATCACCTGAGAAAATGAATGTAAATACCTAAGAATACTTTTCAAAAAACAGAAAAGAGGTTCAACTAGAATAAACCCATACTGTTGCCAATAAAATTTTATAAAAATTTCGGTATGGAGGGTAAGTCCACCATCTTTTCAGAAAAATACAGAGTGGAAACAAATGCACAATACAGAGACAAAGACTCAGAATCCAGAACTCAATTTGAGGAGGAGGAAAGGATCACAATTCCCAGAGACCCCTTTACATATATTTGGATGTTTTCCTTTTGTGTACAGTATTGATGAGTGTATTGTGCGCTCATTGAGAAACCAGCCCTTGGTAATTGTCAGGGATATTTATTCTGAGTGCAGACTCTACTGGAAATTAATTGCTTCAGTGCAATCTGAACCACATCATAAATGTCATCTAGAAGTTGCAGGGAGTGAGGAGGCAGTGACAGCTCAATCCGCACTGTTTCACTTAAAGAAGGGTAAAACACTGTGACAGAAGTGCTCTTCGTCAATAATTTAGTCCGCAGTGTAAAGCCAAGCCATGCCAAAGTTGCCAGGGGAGCCGCTGCCTCCCTAGTTTTAATGACACCAGCATGGAGGGGTTGAGGGGCCAGGACAAATCAACATTCACTACACATCTGGGCATGTAGGCAGATGAAGATATCAAGGACTGAGCTGACAAGACAAAGGGTTGAAAAAAGAAGTGTAACCTAGAAAACCTTTACTTTGAATTCTTTGTATAAATTCAAGGGAGATGACAGTTCCTAAGGTCATCTTATATAATAAAACTTCAGTTACCTACATAGAGAATTTTAACCTTTTCCAACATGAAATCAAAGAGGATGGAAGTTTAGTTTTCTAACGTTTAGTTTATGACTCTTAAAATATTCCCATTTTTCCCCCCACTAAGACTCCTTCAATGAGCCAAATGTGAACAGGGATTGCTTGATTTCATCTCATGAACCCTAATTATGGCTCCTCAGAAGACCCACTACAGTTGGAGGCCAGTCCAACTTCCGCTTACCCTCGGTGAATTTGAGATCTTAGCTACTTCACAGTGTGTTTGCCTGAAACTCAAAATTTAGTTTGGGAGCTCCCATTGTAATATGAAAGAAATAATGTAAAATGGCGTGGCCATCCCTTCTTTATTGTACCTTATTTTAAAAAAAAAATTAAATAAAGAAGGAGATATATGTTTTCACTATTAGAAAAATCAGTTTCTGGGACTCTCATGCAAAAGTTTAGGGTTTTTAAAACAAGAACTTTATGAATTGTATAAGTCGCAATTTTGTCCTGATCTTAGGAGGACACCATGCATTCCCAGGTTGTGCTATTCCTGGAACCCCAGAGACAAAATTCAATTATCTCATGCTATGTTTTGTACATGTGAAGGACTTCATAGTTTCACTAAGGAATGATTGGATTCTCACACTAAGGAGATTCAGTTCTCATTGAGGAAATTTACTGTTTCCATTTTTTCCCAATGGTTTTCATACCAAAACCTAAAGTTAGCAATGCTATTAATGCTAATCAAAGGAAAAGCTTAAAATATTTGGCTATAGAAATAAAGAACAAAAGATGATAGATATATGTGATTTATAAAGAAAAAAATATGAGGTAAGCATGAAAGGAATTTTAAATTTATTTAAATATTCTGATAATATTTAATAGTGACTAATATGCAGATGACAGTTAATCAAAACCGAGAATGCCTGAGAAAACAAGGGGCATATTAATTTCAGCATGTGCATTCATAGGAAGTGTTAAGGTAGGAAGCTAGTAAATCCAAATCCCCAAGAGTAAATAGTTATAACCTGTCCATCTTGAAGCTCAGGTAGAAAGTATACAATATAATTTAAAGCACATTTTTAAATACCTTATACAATCCATGTATCCATTGATAACTATAAAACTCAGGAACACAACACAAGAAATTTGAACCATTACTAACAATTACTTCACCATAAATATCCCTTCTACCTAAACACCTGGTACCTAGGAAAGTTCAAAGATCTCGCTGTTAATCTACTAATATTTTCAGAAACTCAAGGGAAAAATTGCAAAAACTCTCTAAGACAGAAGGTAACAATCCTACAGGATTTAGTTTTGACAGGTCTACCAAGCACAATACAACCCAACCCCTGAGATGGGTTTTTCTGATAGAGGGAAATCCCAGGTGTTTCTGTGAAAAGTCTTAAGAGGAAAAAAAATAGTGGGATTTGATACTGAATTCTTATCTAAAATATGTAATAAAGTATCTGTAATGATTTAAGTCAGTAGTCATCAAAGTGAAAACTGTGTGAGAACATATATGATTTTCCATTTAATGACTGATAAAAAAAGAATCAATAAAAGTCATATTTTTTCAGTTGAAGTTGTCCCATCACTTGTGGCTTGTTTTTTTCATTGTTACAGTTAAGGTAGAATAAAAACTACTTAAATCCATTTTTATAAAACAAAAACATTCTCATTTACCAAAAGGATACATAAAAGAAAAGATATTATATTAGAAAATATAAAGTGGAATCATAATGATGATAGATGTAGCTCAGTACTTGCCTATCAACTCCCAAGGCCCTGGTTTCAGTCTCCAGCATCAGGGGTGACAAAGTTGAGCCATACAAAAATCACTGGTGTTTGACTATCTTTTATCAATTAAAATGTAATTTCATATAGCTCTACCTAATATTTCTTCAATTTTTAACAGTTCATTTAAATGACCTCTCTGATAAGGAATTTGAATATTTGTTAAAATCATCCATCCAACACTTTTATTTTTAAGCCCTGCTACATTTCAAGCAATGTATCTGTGTTTTTTTGTGTTAAGCAACTAGTAATGAGAATGCTTTCTTCTTAGGGGAAAACAAAGGGGGATTAGGAATAAGTTTAATATGAAGATATGAGGAGTTCTTTTGGATGACAGCTGACAGAAAATGGGCAAACAGTATCTTTGAAATTCTTTCAGTTTACAGAAAATAAAATTTGGGTGATAATAATTTATCTACTTTTATTTTTTTGTATCTATAAAAACAATTAAAAAAAATTCCACAATCTGCCAAGGGCAAAATAGACCTGGGAAGAAGATATTGCATATGGGCTACATAAATCAATAATGAAAATGGAAGAGGACACAAGTTTCCAATTAATGTCCGTATCACAGACCAAAGTTATCTCCACTTTCTCTCCACAGTCACATGTATGAATCTCCTGAACTCTGGATGGAAGAAAAAAAGAAAGTTATAATTATCACTGGATTGTTGTACCCTGAAATGGGACTGAAAGATAATCATGCTGAAGTGTCAGATTCAAAGGATGGCTGCTTTTTAAAAGCCCGTTAAAAAATATTATTTCATTTAAATGGCAGCATTATCAGAAGGTCTTTGATAATGTAGCTGCTAATTGTGCTCTCTTGATTTCTAACTTTCTTTGAGGTCTTGGGGAACATGAAAAATTAATTAATAATATAAATCTGTGTGTGATTCTACAACAGAAAAAAAAAAGAAAGATGACAATGAGTGGATATGCCAGAGGACAAGGATGGATTTATAGCAAATTAAAAATAATTAATATAACCAGGGAGGGTGGCATGCATCTGTATTTCCAACTACTCAGGAGGCTGAGGCAGGAGGATGACTTAGGCTCAGGAGTTAAGACCAGTCACGGCAACATAACATGACTTTCTCTCCAAAATGGAGAAAACAAAAATAATCAAAAGGAGTTCCTCCAACTAAGAAAAAAAAGTAATTAGATAATTATCTTTAGAAAAGATTAGAAAAAAAGATTGGTTCAATATTTTAAGATCTTAGAACTCCATGGGTTCAGATGGGGAGGTCTGAAAAACCTTCAAAGAACAGATATGACTGATGGTAGACCAGTATAGACAGAGTGTTGACAATCTACCGTTTATTATGTTTATTTTTTATTTTTTGTTTTTGTTTTTATAGAAGGGATGAAGCCCAGCATCACTTAATTATTGACCCATATGCCCATCCCCTCTTATTTTTAACTTGAGATAGGATTTCACTAAGTTGCTTAGGACTTCACTATGTTGTTTATGCTGGCTTTAAACTTGTTATCTTCCTGCCTCTGCCTCTTGAGCTGCTGAAATTACAAGCATTCACTAGTATGCCAAGCTCAAGATCAGTTTTAATGAAGCCAGTTTTCCGTTTTTTAATTATGAAAAAAGATCAAAGAAAAATGACATTTCATAAGACATAAAAATTGTATAAAACACATGTGTAATTACCAATGAATAAAAATAATTTAATTTTTCTTATTAATATGTTTTTGATATCTCTGAATGAAATGAATACATACAAATCTAGTTTCATTTCAAAATACAAACACATGATGGTCAACTACAGCTCATTCTATGAATGTAGGGATTTTTCAACAATTGAATATCTGGTAACATTTGCAAATGAAATAAGAATCCTAAAATGTGATTTTTACCTCCTTTACCTGAAAAACTTCAGCAAATATTGCTAACTATTTAAAATGCTAAGTAAAATTAGAATAGCAAGAGAGTACTCATATATAAAAATAAAAATCTGTTGTTCTAAGGATGCAAAACTTGTGACTTCTGTGATTCAGGAGTGAAAAGATCTTTCTGTCCAAAGAGGCAGGGACAAATTTGGGATGAAACCCTGGGCAACTATGCTGGACAACCTTAAGAAAAACAGAAATATCTCACATGGAGGTATGTGTCTGGCATAAGTGTAACCATCTGTCAAAACTCTATAGCTAAAGAAACTTTGATGTTGAAATTACAGAAAGTTTATCCCTACTAAATGCAAATAAGGAACAGCCAGTCGCTACTATGAAGTGGAAGAAAGATGGAAGTGCCATAGAAACAAAATGAGAGCATTGTTGATAGTCAACAAACGTTTGTGCATCATGGTACTTCTGTCATTTTGGTTGCCTTGTATGTATTTAATTTTTTTTTTCAAATTCCTTATCTCACTGCCTATTCTCAAGCACCTTGGCTCTACATTTTTTTTATTAACAACAACTTCACTCTACAAGTGAGGAAGCTGCAGTTCAAAGAATGATATGAATTGTTCAGGTAGTTAGCTACAGAATTGACTTTAAAAGCCTTGGCCTCTGGGAGGTTCTAAATTTCCCACTCCTTTGGTGAATAATACCCTGTCAAATAAACTCTGCTATATAGTGAAAAATACAAGTTGTAAGACAACAACAAAAAAAACACATAATAATAATCTAGTCAAAATATGATACAAGTAGCATTTGTATATGGAAAGTTTCATGAATTAATTCCACTTCAACTAGTTTCCAAAGACAACTCCAATTCAACTGTCCATCTCCTGAGCAAATTGCCTGCAGGAGATCAGGCTCAGACAAGGACCATCTCTACCCACTGGCAGAAATCTGTGGGAGCTCAGGATCCACACAGTTCTGCCCCACTGGCCTGCATGGAAGCCTGGTCACAGGGTAAGCCCAGGTTCATCCCACCACTGGCAGACCACCGCCAGAGGTCATGCTCTTACAAAGACCACCTTTGCCCTCAGCAGACACTCACTGGAACTTAAGTCTGGCCCAGGTCTTCCCTGCATAGCTGTGAGTCCCCTTCTGAAACTCAGAATCTGCTCCGTTCCACCTCGCCAACCAGGTTGGGGTGACATGGCAGGCCAGCCATAGGGAGGTCTCCGGACCATCCTGCAACTGGCAGATACACGCAGAAGCTCAGCCCAGCTCATATGCCACCCACCCCACCTAAACCCCGCCAAACTGCATGGGAGCCCTGGTATATAGATTACCCCCAGACCCATCCCATCACTGGAACATCCCTGCAGAAGTCAAGATAAGGCCTAGGGCTTCCTCCACCCACCAACACACATCCACCAGAGCTCCTAGTCCAGATATGCTTCCATCATCTGTGTGGGAGCACATACCCAGTATAGGCCCTGGTAGATGAGGCCACTGGCAAACCCCCCTCAGAACTCAGAGACACAGATCTTCCCTACAGACAATTGTGGGAGCAGGGCCGAGGGTGGACTTAGGTCTATCCCTCACTTGCAGACTCCCACCATTGTTCACACTCGGCCCACTTTTGCCTCGCCGTCCTGTGCAAGGGCCCCAGGCACAGGGTGGGCTTGAAACCTTCTGACCACTTGCAGATATCCTGCAAAGCTGAGACCCAACCCAACCCAGATCTGCACCCCCTGACCTGGGCGCAGATCCCAGAGCCCAAGGTCAGCCAGATTCCAACCTACCACAAGCAGACCCCCTCTGGAGCTAAGGCTTGGACCACCAGCAGACACTTGCCAGAACTCAGCCTCTAATCTAATCAGATTGGATCACTCTGCATGGGAGCCTGTGCCCAAGAAAGGTCCTGGTCCATCCTGCCACAATTAAAAACCTGCCTTACCTCAGGACCAGCCCAGATCTCCCCCCACAGACCTGATCGGGAGTGGGACCCAGGCTAGGCTCAGGTCCATCTGTCAAGATCAGACATCCAAAGGACCTCATGCTCTTCCCAGGATCACCTTTGCCCACCAGCAGAAACATGCTGGACCTTCCACCCAGATTGCCTCACTGATATATTCAGGCCCCGTGCCCCAGGGGAAGCCTGGGTCCATAGCACCAATGAAAGACCCCCATAGGATCTCAGGATAGGCCTAGGACTTCCTATGCCCAATGACACACAGCTGCTAATAGTTAGGCCTGTCCCAGATCTGCCCTGCCAACCTGTGCAGGAGCCAGGGATAAGTGTAGCCCAGGGTCCATCCCACTACTGTCAGACACCTATTGGAGTTCACACCAGGCCAGATCCCCTTTTTAGACCTGCCCCATAACTGGGCCTCAGGGAATCTCTAGGCATTACCTGCCTTCAGCTGATGCCTAAAAGAGCTAAGGCTTGGCCTAGGACAGCCTATAGTCACCGCCAGCCATGAGAGGGTGCCCAGGGTCTGCTCAGATTTGACTCCAGGACCTGTGCAGCAGGGAGGGCACAGGTTACCCTTGGGGTCCGTCCAGTCATAGGCAGATCACCAACAAAGCTCAACCCCAATACTTTTCTGTCCATTATGAAACTCAGAATTTTCACTAACTGAAATTAAAATTAAAAAATAGAAATAGCTGCACAATAATTATCTAACAATACCTTTGAAACAAGAGTTGTTCCATGAAAATCCACTGCTGCTTCTCCTGGCAAGTGAGTGTATGGGCGAGGAACATGCCTCTGCAGCGAGAGGAGTCCTAGCTTCTAATGGCATGCCATGCCATCCAGCGTTGCAGCAGAAACCGGTAGAACACCAATCATTTCTTCTTCTTCTTTACGCAGTCTCTTCTAAGTCGAAGAATTTTCTCCCAGTACTAGGATTCATGAAATAAACCATGAGGAAATTCTGGTGCAGCAATCCCGCTCGCAGCAGCAGCTTCTCTACCAGAGAATAGCCTCCAAAGGATTTATATAGTACTTATCCATAGCTATTGGTCCAAAGTTTTGCTAATTAGGATTTGAAAGAAGTACCAATGCTATTAGTCTAAAGTTATGCTATTTTCTTTCGACAGAAACTAATTCTATTGGTCAGTTTGGTCAGTCCTTTTTTTTTTTCTTTTTGAATATTCATAATAGGTTAATTCATGAAAGCAGTCCCAGATTCCTGAGCTGAGAATGAATAAATGGGCTGGGAAGCATCTCAATGAAGTGGCAAAGCACTTGCTTCTAAAAAAAAAAAAAAAAAAAAAAAAAAAAAAAAAAAAAAAAAGAAAAAAGGAAAAAAGAAAATAAACTTTATTAATACATAAAACCTTATTTCAATGCATATCTGCTCTGCATTCTACAGGATGTCTCTCAAGGGACCTCCAATTCTGCCACCTTGTCTTTTACCTATTCAAAATATTTTACCCCAAACTTGAGAGTCAGGATCCATGTCTTAGTCATCACTCTTCTGCAGGTATGGAAGGTATGAGATGGCTGTATGGGATATATTCCTGAAGAGGATCAAGGTCTGATTTTGGGCCAGCTTAGGAAGCACTGCAAGTAATATCACATAATAACTATTTGCTAAATTTTAAAAGCATATATGAACAAATGATGCATAACAAAAAAATGTTATGATTAAAGGTCAAGAAGAAGCAAATAGGGCTGGGGTTTTGGATCAGTGGTTGAGTGCTTGCCTTGCATGTGTAAGGCTCTGGCTTCAATTCTCAGCACCTCAAATAAATGGATATAATCAAGGTCCACAGACACCCACCTGAGTCCAGGCCTGGCCCAGATACACCCCATCCAACTTTTTAGGAGCAGGATCCCTTGCTAGGCCCATTTTCATCCTGCCAAAGGCAGAACACAGCCTTAGCCTCAGCCCCACCCAGGAACGCCTCTGCCTTAGGCAGAAGCCCCCCAGAGTCTAGGCTCATCCCAGATCCATCCTGAGACTCTGCATGGAGCCCGGGCCCAGGGTAAGATGGAGTCCATCCTCCCACCAGCATACCCCTGCTGGAACTCTAGACTGGCTTAGATACGATCTTCGAACCTGCAGGAAAGATGGGGCTCATAGTATGCCTGGGACCACCCAGTCTATGAAAGACAGGGCCTGAGCACAGGCACCATACAGAATTGCCTTTGCC
The DNA here is from genome assembly GCF_052094955.1 of Ictidomys tridecemlineatus. NCBI lineage: Eukaryota > Metazoa > Chordata > Mammalia > Rodentia > Sciuridae > Ictidomys > Ictidomys tridecemlineatus. The sequence goes on from NC_135494.1 coordinate 29,081,440, forward strand.
AACCAGTAGAAACACCCCTGACCTCATGCCTGGCCCTGATCAGCAGACCTGGGTGGAAGCCCTCGCCCAAAATAGGCCGTGCACATTCTGCCACCAGCAGACACCGGCCAGAGCTTGGGCCAGGCCCAGATACACCTTGTGTACCTGTGGTTGCTGAGGCTCAGGGAAGGCCCGGGTCCATTCCGTCAATGATGGACATTTGCTGGAGCCCTCTGTCTCCTGGCAGACCCCTGCAGGATCTCAGATCTGACACAGATCTGCCTCACCAACCTGGGTGGGAGACCAGGTCCAGTATATGGCAGACCCCAGACCCTCACTGGAGTTCAGACCTGGGCCACATCTGCCCTGCAGTCCTGCACAGGAACGGGGCCCACAGGGAAGCCCAGGGTACATCCCTTATCAGCAGACTTCCAGAAGCTAATGCTGGTTTTAGGATTGCCTTCACCCACCAGCAGAAATCTGCCTGAGCTCTTGTTTGGTCCAGATTCTCCTCACCAACCTGCTTATGAGCTAACACTTAAGGTAGGCAAAGGTCCATCCTGTCACCAGCTATCTACTTCTGGACCTCAGACTAGGCACAGGATGCCTTCGCCCACCTGTAGACACCCACAGAATTTGGTAAAAAAATTGGCTTCACATTAGAAATTGAAAAGGAGAACCATGATTTCCTAGCTGGCAAAGGGCTCTCTGCATGAAATGAAACTTTTACCAGCTGCTAGAAAACATTCTTTTGATTCTGATCCTGTGGGTGTCTGCAGAGCTCAACAGAGCTTAATCATATACCTATAAGTCAATAAAAAGAAACAAACATCCCAATAAAAATAGGAAATAACCAAACGTTTGAGAGGGTATTCAATGTCAACAGTATAGTAATCCAAAGAAAACATAATGTACATGGATGTGTTTTGCCTATCAAATAAAAATAATAAAGAGAATGAGAAAACCTAATGTTGACAGTATTGGAAAAGTGAATTGTCATGTTCTGATAATTGCAATACAAAATTGTTATAACTTTTTTGCAGAGAAGTTTCAGGAAATATGCCAAAATTTAAAGTTAGCCCAAATAACTTAAATAACTCAAATAACTTAAGCATTGTTGTCATGGCAAATTTATCACCACAAAATTGATAACTTTCATCAAGGTCTCCACCAGCTTGGAATCAGATCTCAGGTCCCTAAGGGAATGTAATCAGGCACCATTTCCCTCCTCAAACCCGTGCTTTTCCTGTGGGCTGTTTAGACTCATAAAAAGCCACATATCCATGCAGAGATGGCTTATCAGTTCCTTAGCCCATAGTTTCATTGGATTATTAGCTTTTTTGCTATAAAACTCTAGAACTTTTATATATTTTGGAAATTAACATCTTGCAAGTGTTTTCTCTCATTTTGAGATTGATTTCCACCTTGAGGTTGGTTGCCTTCTTTAATTTCGGTTAATGATGTTTTCCACTATCTATTCTTCCTTTTGTTGTCTCTCTTTTTGATGTTTTATCAGAAAGAAAGAAAAAAAACATGGCTAAGACTAATATGAATGAGTGGACAATGATTTTTTTTTCTCCTGTTTTCTTCTAGAAAGTTTATAGCCATAGGTCTCGCATATAAGTCTTCTACCCACTTTAAAGTAATTTGCATGTGGCATAAAATAAGCATCTAGTTTTATTCTTTTGCATTTGGGAGTCTAGTTTCTCAGCACCTTGTGTATTCTTAGCCCCTTGTTGAAAATCATCTGACCATACATGTGTGAATTTGCTTTACGGCTCTCTGTGTTCCTCCATGCACCTCTAGGTCTGTTTTATGCTAGTACCATGGCATTTTAATTACTGAAGCTTTGTAATCAAAGAATTTGACTCCTCTACTTCTGATCCTTTCCAAGGATTTTTGTTGTTGTTGTCGTTTTTAGCTATTTGAGTTCTTTGAGGTTCTGTATGAATTTTAGAATCATTCATTTCTAATCCATAAAATACAATGCAATTGGGACTTTGATAGAAATTGCTTCAAGTCAATAGATGGCTGTGTTAGTGGGACTATTTCAACAGCATTAAATCTCATAAACTCTGATCATTAGATGCTTTTGCATCGGTATTTTTTTTAAACCACCTAATCAATATTTTCTAGTTTTCAATGTTCAGACTTTTTCTTGCTTAGTTAAATTTGTTCCTGATTATTTTGTTATTTCTAATTCTATGGTATATACCTGTTTTTTTAATTTCCTTTTCAGACAGCTCATTATTAATGTACAGAAATGCAAATGCATTTTATAAGTTGATTTTGTATTATGCAACTTTATTGAGTTCATTTATTTTTTCTAAATGATTTTTATGGAGTCTTTAGGGTTTTGTGTATATGAGATCATAATAAACAAATGGAGACCTTTTTTACTGATTATTTTCTGATTGGGGCATTTTTTATTTTTCTTTCCTAGATGCTATGGTTAAGGATTCCAGTTCTATGATAAACAGAAGTGGTGATCTTGGGGAACTTTGCCCTATTCCTAATCTTACACAAACAGCTCCCTATCTCACTGCTGAGTATGATATAAGCTATGAAATTTTTTAGATGTGGCCTTTATGGTATTTAATTAATTTCTGTTTATTGCTAGCTTATTGAGTGTGTGTGTGTGTGTGTGTGTGTGTGTGTGTTTGTGTGAAGGTGTTGAATTTGACAACCATATGACCTTCTTTCTTGATTCAGTTGATTTGGGGTGTGTCAGATGACTGTTTTAAGGTGCTCAAGGAAATGAAAATCAGCTCCTCAATGAGACATCTAAGCACATGCTACAGCTCCATGTGTTCTTATCAAGAACCCACAGAAGACATCAAATGCTAGTGGGGACTAGGGGGACTGGAACCCCTCTGTTGGTGGGAATGCAAAATGGCATGGCTGCTTTGGAAACCAGCATGGCAATTCCTCAAAACAATTAGAACTAGAACTCTCAGAAACTGGCCAGACCCCTTGTATTTTCTCAAAAGACATGAAATTGAAATTTGAAAATAATATTATCACTTCCACCTTCATTGTAGTGTTAGTCACAGACAGTTGGGATGTGAAAACAATCTATTTTTTCATCAAAAGATGCAAATAGGTTTCAAATTGTGGATGATCACAGATGGAGCCTTAAAGAAAGAAGGTCTGCAGTCTACAACAACACATGGGAGTCACAGAAGGGCAAGAGAAATGGGCCAGTTCCACAACAAACACTTCGGGACTCCTCACACAGTATGACCATGAGATGATCCAACTTATAGACATAGAGAATAGAAGGGGATTCCAGGGGTGGGGAATGGGGACTTGTCAATCACCAGGTCTAAAATTTCATGAATGATGATTAGGCAGTTCTAGAGAGCAATGCATTGGGTAGCCAGGCCACACTGCTGTGGCCTGAAACATAGTGAAAGTGGCAGCTCCCCTCTCCAATATTCTTACCAAATTCTAACAAGAAATAAATAAATTGAAGTATAGTAAATCCTACAGAGGCCTTGGAACATTTTCTAAAAAGAAAGCTCCTGGGAAAAGCTTGAGCCCCAGTGGGGTCCTGCAGGTGACAGGATGGAACCCTGCCTACCCTTGCCAGGAATCCCACACAGGTCTCCAAAGGACTCCTGAGCTAAGCTTAATCTCCAGCAGGGATCTGGTGGAGGCTGGATGAACTCTGGCCTCATCTGCACCTTCGGAGGTCCCTTTAAATTCAGGCAAGTTAAATTTGGGTGGAGCCTCAGCTCTGGTGGGCATCAGCTGGTGACAAGATGGAGACGGGCATACCCTGAATCTGGAATCTTGCAGGTGTACTAGTATGATCTCAGCTGAGGCCAAGCTCCAGTAGATATCTACCAGTTAGCAGAGGTGGTCCTGGCGTGGGCCTGAACTTTGGCAGCCATCTGTGGGTGGGTGGAGACATCCTTGGACTGCCCTAAGCTCCTGCGGGGGTCTGCTGATAGGTGGAAGTGGTATTGGGCCAAGTCTAAGTTCCAGTAGAGGTCAGAAAGTGGCAACAAAGTGTCAGGCCAACCCTTGCACCAGCTTAAGCGCAGGTAAGCCACAAGTAAGGGCTGTTCTTGAACTCAAAAGGGTGTCAACCTGTGGGCAGAGGCAGTCCCTATTCAGGCATGAGCTCTGATGGGATTTGAGGTGGCAGGATTGCCCTGGCCTTCCTTGGTCCAGGTTCCTGTGCCTGCCAGGGAGACTGATCTGAGATGGAGCTGAACTCTGGCAGGTGTCTATCAGTGGGCGGAATCAGTCCTGGGCAGAGCCTGAGCTTCAGTGCCAGTCTGATGGTGACTGGTTGGACTCCGGCTACCTGGGCCTCAGATCGAATATCATAGGGCTGAATGAACTCTGGCAGCCCAGAGCTTGGGCTCCAGCAACTCCCAAGGTTGATGAGCCGTATCTGGGCAGAGCTGGAGGTCAGAAGAGTTTCTGCCTGTGGGTGGAGGAAGTACTTGGCTTAGGCTAAGCTCCAGTAGTGGTCTGGCAGTGACAGGATGAACTCTTGCCTACCCTGTGCCCAGGCTCCATGCACATCTGCAAGGTGGAACTGGATGGAGCCTGAGCTCAGGTGGTCGTCTGACTTTGGGCAGAGGCAGTCTTGTTTCTAGTGTGAGCTCTGTTGGGGATGGGGGTCAGCTGGTGTTGGAATGGACCTAGGCCTACCTTAAACCAGGCACCCCAGCTGAGCCTGTTGGCGAGGATGATCTGGGTTGGGATGAATTCTCACATGTGTCCACTGGTGGACACAAGCAGTCCTGAGTAAAGAAAATGTTTCAGCGGGATCTGCAGGTTGGCACAAGAAGTCCTGGGCTGAGCCTAGGCATGGGCCCATCCAGTCAGCAGCAGACCACTGTAAAGGCTGAGACTCAGGCCAGGAATGCGTCTTATCTCCTGCAGACCACTGCAGGAGCTCAAGTGTGGTTCAGATTCTCTCTGTGGTCCTGCAGAGAAGCCTAGGCCCAGAGTAGCCTGGGTCCATTTGGTCACCAGCCAACTGGTGCTGAAGATCAGGCTTGACCCAGGACTGACTCCACCCACTGGCAGACAGCCCCTCTGGATCTCAGGCTCTTTCTAGGACTGACTCTGCACACTGGTAGTCACCTGCCTGCATTCAGACCCAGCCCCATCAGCCTCAATGACAGGCATGGGAACCTTGCTCAAGGAAGGACTGGGGCCATGATGCCACTTCCAGATCCCCACCAGAGCTCATACCAGACTCAGACCACTTCTGCACACAGACAAACACCCTCTGAAGCTCATACATGGCCCAGATTCATCACCTAAACATGTGCCTGAGTCAGGGAGCAAGGGTAGGCCATGTTTCATCCCACCACAGGCAGAAACCCATCAGAGCTCCAGCTCTGACAAGATCCAACTAGTCAACCTTGGCAGGAGCTGAAGCCCAGGCCCAGGGTTGCCCGAGTCCATCCACACATCTTGATACTGAAAACAGAGCTCAGGCTTGGCTTAGAACACCTGCCAGAGATCAGCCACAAACCAGATCATCCTATCTGACAGGCAAGGGAGCTTGGACCAAGGAAGACCTGGATCAAACCCACCACAAGGAGACCAGAGTTTAGGCCAGTGCCAGGATATCTCCATCCACCCACAGATCCCCGCCAAAGCTCTGGTAATCACCCTTCAGATCTTAAGGCTTGGCCTGGATCCACCTTGCCAACCTGAACTGGAGACAAGGCTCAGTATAAGCCTGGGTCCATCCTGCCACTCGCAGACCACAGCCTCTGCCCAGGACCCACCCAGGACCGCCTCTGCTCACCAACAGATACCCACTAGTGTTAGGGAAAATTTTTGACTTCAACTGGAAATTTAGAAAAAGAACCAGAATTCCCAAGCTGGCAAGGGCTTTCTGTAAGAGCCAATGTTGTTGCCAGTTACTAGAAAACAGTATTTTGTGATGGGTCTGGACAGCTGACCAGAGGTTAACCATATATAGAGCTTCTACATTTAAAAAATACAAACAGCCCAACTAAAATGGGAAAAAAACCAATGTAGTCCATTTATTAAAAATGACATATCAAACAGTTGAGATGACATTTCATGTCAATATAGTAATCCACAGAAAATATAAAGTATGTGTGTTTGTGCCTTTCAAATACAAAGAATGAAGAGAATGACAGAATCTAATATTGACAGTGTTTGAAAATGGAATTGTCATGCTCTGATAATTGCAATGCAAAATTGTCATAAGCTTTCTGTGAGAAATTGCAGAACCTATACCAAAATTTAAACTACATGCTTAACTTTAGACTAAGAATTTCAATTTAAATAGTATATTTATTGTCATTGTGGCAAATTTTTAAATCTTACCATGAAATTTATCATTGTAGTCAAGGTCCCTACTAGCTGGGGATCAGATCCCAGATTCCTGGGAAAAGTAACTGGGCACCATTTCTCTGCTCACACCAAGCCTTTCCTAGAGGCTGCTTAGGCTGATAAAAAGACAGGTCTCCTTGCAGAAATATATGTTACATTCCTTAGCCAATGTTTTCACTGGATTATTAACTTTTTTGTTTTCTTTTTGCATTAAACTCTAGGACATTCTTATGTATTTTGGAAATTAACAGTTTTCAATGGTTTCCTCCCATCTGAAGGTTGTTTTCTACCCTGACTTTGTTTTTCCCCTTCTGCAGTATGAGTTGATGGTGTCTTCTACCTATTTTTTCTTTTGTTGTCCATTTTCTTGAAGTTGTCTCAAAAGGAAAAAAAAGACAAAGAAAAAAGGAAAAAAATAAGAAAGAAAGAAAGAGAGAAAAGATATAATCCCAAGACTAATATGAATGACTAGACAATGAAGGTTTTTTTTCTCCTGGTTTTCATTATAAAAAGTTTATTGCCATAGGTTTCACATTGAAGACTTTCACCTACTTTGAAGTGATTTGCCTGTGGAATAAGATAAGCATTGTGTTTCAATCTTTGGCATTTGGGAGTACAGTTTTCCAACCCCTTGAGTATTCTTAGCTCCCTTTTGAAGACCACTCTTCATAGGTGGATGGATTTACTGCTGGTCTCTCTGTGCTCTTCCATGCATCTCTAGGTCTATTTTATGCCAGTACCATGGCATTTTAAATTCTTTTAGCTTTGTGATCAGAAAACATGAACCTCTACTTCTGTTTCTGTCCAAGGGTTTTTGTTTGTTTTATTGTGTTAGTTGTTTGAGTTGTTTTTAGGTTTTCTATGAAATTAAGAATCATTCAGTTCTCTTTCTGTAAAACATAGTGCCATTGGGACTTTGGCAAAAATCGCATTAAATCCGTAGATGGCTATGTTAGTGGGACTATTGGAACAGCATTAAATCTCCTAATCTATGAACATGAGATCTTTTGCTTCAGTATCTTTTTGAAATCATTTAATCTATATTTTTTAGTTTTCAATGTGCAGACCTTTGACTTGCTTAGTTAAGTTTCTTCCTGATTATTATTTTTTTTAAATTTCTGATTCTATTGTAAATAACTACTTTTCTAATTTCCTTTCAGTTAGTTCATCATTAATGTATAGAAATGCAAGAAAGTTTTATAAGTTGATTATGTATTCTGCAACTTTACTGAGTTCATCTATTATTTCTCAGTTATTTTTTATGGAGTAATTATGATATTGTATACATAAGATCGACATATGCAAATGGAAGTAATTTTTGATGCTTCTTTACTAGTTGGTGTGTATTTTTGCTGCAGTCCAGCTGCAGCAAAATAACTGGGGGTGTACATTGAAACAGCAGGAGTGGGAGCCATTTATTGTAGGACAAGGAACTTGTGTACATTGATACAGCAGGAGTGGGAGCCATTTATTGTAGAACAGGAGGGGTATATATACATTCCACACAGCTTATCTTAATTAACATAAACTAGATACAGCAGTCAACAAATAAGAAATCCCCACACTTAATGGCTCTCTGGTGCCATCTCAGAAACCACTGCCCCTGGCAAAATGCCAGGTGCCATCCTTACTTGTTTACAAACTCTAACATATTTTTTTTCTTTTTCTTTCCTAACTGCTCAGGTTGGGGCTTCTAGTACTCTGCTGAACTGAAATGATGAGTTTGGGCATTTTTGCCTTGTTCTTACTCTTATAGGAAGAGCTCCACCCTCACTGCTGAGTATAATATTAACTTGAGATTTTCACATATCACCTTTATGGTGTTGAGTAAATTTATAATTATTTCCAGTTTTTTAATATACTTGTTGTGATCTTAATCCTTGATTCAGTTAAGTTGCTGTGTGACAGAGGACTGTTATAAGGTGCCCAGAGAAATAAAAATCAGAACATCAATGAGACATCACAGCACATTCTAAGCTCCATGTGTCCTTATTAAAAACCCACAAAAAACATTAAGTGCTAGTGGATACTAAGGGACTGGATCCCCTCTGTTAGAGGAATTGTGGTTGCTATGGAAACCAATATGGCAGTTCCTAAAAAAAAAAAATAGAACTTGAACTCTCAGGAACTGGCAGCAACACTTCTGTGTATTTACTCAAAAGAACTGAAATTGAGATTTGAAATAGGTATTAGCACTTCCACCCTCATTATAGCATTAGTCAGAGGAATTGGGATGTGGAAACCATCTAGATGTACATCAAAATATGCATAGGTTTACAGATTGTTAGTGAATACACAATGGAGCCTTAAAGAAAAAAAGAAGGCCTGCAGTCCATGAGAGCTCAAGGGCATCATAGATGGTCAAGAGAAGTGTACCAATTTCACAACAAACAATACTGGACTCCAAACACTTGAGGTCTTTAATATGTCCTACTCATAGTCACAAATAGTGCAAGGGGGGGTGGGTTGCTGGAGGTGGGGGTGGGTATCTGTCAATCAAATGCTCTAAAATTTCAGTGATGCAGAGGAAGCAGTTTTAGAGAGCTATGCATTAGGTATCCAGGTGCCACTGCTCTGGCCTGGAACTCAGTGAAGGGGACACTCTCCTCTTCAATATTCTTACCAAATTCTAATAAGAAATATATAAATTGAAGTAGAGTAAGTTCCCCAGGGACCTTGGAACATTTTTTAAAAAGAACCCACTATCTACTTCAGAAATGAAATTCCTATATATATTCATAGATGTTTACATATTTTACCCAAATTTAACAATGATGTTTGTTTATTAAAGATTGTTTTTACAAAAGTCACACTGTGCATGATTTTAACTGGAACTTGCATGAGGCTGGTAAAGCTTTCTACAAGAAGGAGACACCAAAGCCTGTGCATTTAGACAACAGAGATTACTGGGAGGGCAATTATTTGTTTTGGAGCTGCCTGCCACACACACCATTAAGGCCATTATATTCCCAGCCAGTGGAGCCATGGCACTGAACACATGGAAAACTGATTTGACCTGATTGGTGCAAATGTCCATAATCAGAAATTTCTAGAATTTTTTGAATTTTTAGTGTACACTCTCATGGACCTAGGACTGGTTCTGCACAGATTCACTTCATCCAAGAAGGCATATGGAATGCCCTCATTTTTGGTCACCCAGGATCCAGAAGGTCTTTAATCATGAAAAATTTACCATGTGGAGTCACCATGAGCAATGGCAAACCGATGTGTATGGCCTGACCATTTTGAATGTTGTTTTCTCTATGTTTGCCTCTTTTGTAAAAGCAGGGGTTGATTTCAATTCATCTCAAAATCTAAGAGCCTAAAAAATGGCAAGTCTGTAAATGTGGCTCAATAGCATTTTTGTTGATTTCTTCCTGAGCAAGACTCCATTAGAGCTCACTCTGGACAGAAGATACTGTAAATTAGGTTGTGTTTGGCTGTAGTTATAGATCATCCAAGAAATAATTTTAGGATTTGCAAGGTATATTCTTGTCCTATATGAACAAAACTCCTGGAACCCTGTTGTCCTAGTGCTGGTGTTGCATCAGTGTGATATCACTGTGTTTTCAGGGTCTTTAGCATTCTGCTGTTTCTCAGAACATCAGGTTTTCATCTCTTTCTTGCATCCTCACAGTCACAACATGAATGCCCAAGCTCCCACTCTTCAATTTCCAGAAGGTAGAGTGAGGCTTCCTAAACTCTGTTCAACATTCAGGCTTGGTCTCAGTAACTTCACTAATGGAAACAAATTACATTTCCATTTCAAAAGCATCCCTCAGTCATTTGCTACCCTGTTACCATCTACCAAAACTCACAATGTTAAGTTACTCTTTTTAAAGAAAAAGAGTTCACGAACCCAAAGGGATGCTCTTTGACAGTGAGTCTTCAGCTTGTGACCTTTCATGCAGAGGTGGGTGATCAGAGATGCCCATTTGCTATGGCCTCACATGCAGAAAGAAAGGCTGGTGGAAACCAGGACACACTGTCTACAAAGTGAAATTCTCCACATAAAAATATTTAAGCACAAATCTGTGTTCTAGCTTTAGAAAGTCTAGAGTTTAACCATATTCAGTAGACATACCTGTGCATAGCAGTAATCAGCTGAAGCTGAGTGGAAAGGTCTCTGCCTCCTAAGCTTTCCATTTTGTCACAGTCTCTATCCTGCCCTACTTCCAGTTCATCCCTCTGCTGTTTATGTTCCTGGCCTGGCCCTGAAAGTGGCTGTGCTTATGTTTCTGCTTTGGTGTACAAAAAATTAATTTACCTTCACTCTTGTGATCTGGGCCTAGTGAACAGATATGGTTTTCTGATGGGAGCCATGAGGTTAGAGAGATAGAAACATGTCCAAGGTCAAGCAGGTCACTCCCCTTCTACAGGGCTCCTAAGCATGCACTTGAGGTTTCTGCAATTGCAAGCTCCTCCCAAAATGTGCAGAGAGAAAGGAGTCATTGCCCAGATGGGAGACAATTTGTCTGTTCAGAGTGGGTCCTTTGGAAAGGGGCAAGGGGCTCATAGGGAAACACCAAGGTAAAAGCCAAGCAGAATGAACCAAGTCCAAGTCCAAAGCCAACTTTGCACAACTTTGAAAGTTCCCAGCACTTATTCTCCATCTACAACACAGTGATCCTTTGTTGGGATTTAAGTGTTCAGAGTTTAGCTCCTTCAGGCCTGACTTTTTGCAAGGGCTGGGCTGTGATTTAGGCTAGCCTCAACTAGGAGGAGGAAAAGTTCTCTTCCTCTTATCACAAGCCACAAGTTCTGCATGGTTTGGCCTAGAGGAAGAAGCTTCCTGCATACTGGACCTGGGAACAGTAAATTTGGGGATTAGATAATGTCTACAAAGAACTTTGGGAGGGTACTTATCAAATGAACAGGGACAATCTGAATTTAGCTCTGTGTACCCTCTGAGACATGATATTTGGGAAATGTAGATGAAATGTTACTGAAGAATTGCTTGCTTTGTTAGAAGAAGAATATAAAAGGAACTTGCAAATAAACCTCAGCATGCAGGTGCAATTGCTGCCTTGGCTCTGCATCCCCTGTGTCCCGGTGATTTCGCAACCCTTACCCAGGGAACAGAATGCACTAGACATTCACAATACACAAGCTGAACAGGGACCCTGATGGATTGTCAGGAAGGGTGAGTTATTTTTCTTTATATTACAGGGTGATGGGACAATCTTCATCTTCTCCTTTTTTACGTATTCTTAGGCATTCACTTGCCATCTATGTTATTACTATTTCTCATTGTGATATAGAGATTTGTCTTAAGGTGGTCAGGGAATGAAATCCCTGGTTCCCAAAGGAAGGATATATGGATTTGGATAATTGGAAATGGGTCCGTCCTAATGTTGAAAAGTCCATGAGGCAAGGTGAAAAAATTCCGATTCGGTTTTGGTCTACCTGGTCTATTTTATATACAATGTTTAAAGGTATGGAGGAAGAAAGGTTGATTGGCAATTTGCAAAAGGAACTAGCTCTTTCTATCCTATATCTCCCTCTGGATATTAGTGAAAAGGAGGAGGTAGTAAAAGATACGCAACAATTGACTCATAATTCTTCACAAAATTCTGCTGATTTAATTGGTAATGTGACAGAAAAGAAAATGAAAGTAAAAACGACGCTTGATGATCATTCCATCTTGGAGCAATTTAAGCTCTTTATGGAGGAGGTTCTGGGACGTCTCAATAAATTAGAAGCTAAAGGGGATTCTAGGCCTTTATTGAGAACCAGGCCCTCTGCCCCTCCGGCCATTAACCCTTTTATGGAAGCTTCTTTAAAAGCTGTCTAGGAAATGGACTCAGAGCCTTCTGAAAATGAGAATGAAACTCCCTTCTTTGCTTTTCCTATAATCAGGCCTGATCCAGATAATGGAATAGCACATCCACCTCGGTATGAGGGGATTGATATTGATCATATTGGCAGATTAAAAAAGGCAGTGAAAACGTAGGGACCTCAATCTCATTAGGTAAAAGAATTGCTTAATGCTTTTGCTACTCATTACAATAATTTTGCTCCTGAGCATTGGAAGATTGTGGACTGTGCTCTTTTATGGGAACCTAAATATCTTCAATGGCACATGTGGTTTTTATAAGGATGTGCCACTAAGGCTAGAGAAAATATTAACAGTCAAAACCCTGTTATTCATGCCATAGGATATCCTATGTTATCTGGTACTGGGATGTATGATGACATTCAACATCAAATTAATATTCCTCCTGAAATTCATGAGCAATTGAAGGAAAAATGCCTCATTGAGTAAATATGTGTAAGCTTGTGCTGGAGTGGGAGAAATTAAACATCAAAGTTTCTATTTTTACTGCAGCCATGGCTGAAGCCTTTAAACCCAATAAATCAAAAACTTCTTTCAATTGTGGAAAAACAGGTCATTTTAAAAGGGATTGTGAAAAATAAAATAAAATATATAAATAAATTTTATGATACTTTCTAATTACCGACCAGTCATTTTTTCTAGGACTCTTGCTTTTTCCTAGATTCTGTATTTTTTGAGCTCATAAATTTGATCCTACAGACCTAAGTTAATGTTTTTCTGATCAGTTCTATTTTTGATCAACTGTGAAATATTTAAATATTACAATGGAAATTTCACGTAAAATAGCTACAAGGCCTTTATTGTGTTATGTGTGCACATTTGTATTATATGTTGTATGTCTGTTTGTGTGTATGTCCATATATCATGTACATGATATAAAGATTAATGTATATGTAAAGAGTGCTCATACAAATTAAAAAAAATGGATCCAAATATTTTTAATTCACTGATTTAAATGTTTCAATTTAAATTAGGTAAACAGATAAAAATAAGACGTCTTTAACATGTTAATGACTGATATGCTTTGGTTCTAGGAATTTCTTCAACAAAAACAACAAAAAAATGGCTAACACTGTTCATAATAATTGTCTAATGTTTTGATAAAATAAGTAAATTAATTAGACATAACATTATTTGTTTATAAGTACCTTTGATAAATATCTAATTAATTTACAATGTTAATATGCTAAATGTTAAATATACCATTAAATGCTTTTAACTCCTTAAATTACATCAGATAACATCATTAGTAATTTTTTAAGTTGGTAAATAATATAAATAAATAAATAAGTAAATGGTTCTTTATCATCCCTAATGTGTAGACACTATAATTTCATAACAAGGTAAACAAATGTGATAAATTGGGTACTACAAATAACAAAATATCTCTCATTAAAATGGAATAATTTGCTTAAATTCAAAAATTTACAAAGATTATTTCTTAGTGTAAATTAAAAAAGGGGTTAACAAAAAAAATTAAAAGGTTATACATATGGATTTAATAAAAAATGTGTATCTGGAAGTGAGTAAATAAAAGGATTTAAACAAGTGATAAAGAAGTTCTATTTATGTTGGCTATAAGGTTTTAAGTGATTAAGAAGGTCTATGTATGTTGGCTATATATGTAAATTTTTGAACAAATAATCTTAAAAAAATTAAGGATTATACAGATATGGTTAAAAAACAACTGTTATTTTGCAATATTCTAATATGTTATTTCTTTAAGAGAAATACTTAATTAATATAAAAAATCAATAGTAATTATGATACTATTACTCTTCTTTGTATATTAATTGTGTTCATATTTTCCAGGTATTCAAGTCATTAAGATAAAAGCCTTTATCAAGCTGGTGTTCTCCAAAAGGTTACATGGTAATTTTAGGCTTATAAAAATTACATATTAGAGATTTATTTATATCTTTTAATGTGCTATAACTGGGCCTATTATCAATAAGATATATAAAGTTTCATTTTACTTTTTACACTGAGGTACAATTTAAATGTATTTTTTAAGTTATTGAGAGCCCTATCTACATAAAGGTTAATATTATAAAACACAAATTAAAAAATTAAAAAGGAGGAAAATGACAGATTTAAATATGCACTTGTTTAGACATTTACAAAATCAACCTATAGCATTGTTACATCAAGCCTTATTCATTTTAAATTTCCTTAATCTTCCACAAGGAGAAATATTGACAAGAGCAGAATGGCATTTTGAGCAAAAAACCAAAGAAGCAGTTCATGAACCAATCTGGATAAAAATTGCGGCAGATGCTGAATGGCAGCCAGGGATTTTACTTTATAGAGGAAAGGGCTATGCTTATGTTTCAACAAAAAATGTACACAGGCAGTGGCTCCCAGGGCAGTGGATCCAGACCCATCACAATCAGAACGGCACCAAGGGGGGCACCCTATCCACCACCCCAGCCAAGGAATCAAGATCCTGAGCTTGATGTTCTGGTGTCAGCAATGGCACGTCTTCATCTTGGGGCCCGATGTCGTCGACGTCCTAATTTCTCTCCTTTTCCTACGTAGGGTCAAATTAAAAAGCTGAGTGGGGAAAAGCAAAAGGTGCTACAACAAACGGGGAAGAGTTGCACCCCAGAAAATTTATTTCTGGCCATGTGTGCATTATTGACAGTGTCTTCTGCTTCTGAGGTACAGAATAATAATACTCACTATTGGGTCTATATTCCAAATCCATCTTTGCTGGAACCTGTTACTTGGGGTTACATGGATATTACCTTATATACTTCTCCTGCTCTTTTATCTCCCTCTTGGAACAATTTAACATATATGAATATGAATGATGGACCACCATTTAATTTCACTTATAGGAATAATAACAGTAAACCTATATGCTTGGGTGTTCCTCCTTGCTTACAATTAGATTGGCAACATTGGATATTAGTTGGAAATTGGAGTAATGGTTTTCTAACCCATTTACAATGGCTGTCTGCATGGTCTATTAATATGACTTGGGATAATATAACTGAACAAAAATACCCTATGTTCCCCGAGTGTCCTGATTTTACTTATCAGGATTTGAGATACTTCCCTTTCATATGGCAGGAATATTTAGCTAAATTTTGGAAGATATTTCAGGATATCATCATGTGGGTTACTTTTGGGATGTTCTTAAAAATTGTTCAGAATGGAATATTACTGCTTGTGATTTATCTTCTACATACAGAATCCTGCCGAAAGAGAGATGGAATGAAAGCATTTGGAACGACAAATTGATGGCCTGGGGAGATGGCGGAATTGCTTACCCACGTTTGGCTTCAGTGCAGTACCCTCATCATTTACAAACACATTTATGTAAGATTGCTGCTGCAACTAAACCTGTAATCTTGTCTAATGGGTCTTTCTCTGGGACTAGTCAATCTTCTGCTTCTTATAATTTTACTGTATTTAAAGAATATAATGTAACCACATGTGCGCCCATGCCATATCTGTTCTTAATTGGAAATGTTACTTTTGATGAGGAAATTTTATGCTTTAATTGTAAATTGTATACCTGTATTAATACATCTGTTTCCATTCCTTCTGGTTATTCCATTGTGCTGTTACAACAGCGCTCTCACATTTGGCTTCCTGTGAACTTACAAAGACCATGGTCCCAAGATCCTGTAAATACTTTGGTTCTGAAATTTTTTAGACGATTGTTGAAACGTACTAAATGGGTTATGGGAGTTGTAGTTGCCGTAATTCTAAGTCTTATAACAGTGGCTACAGTTGCTACAGTTTCAGGGATAGCTTTACATACTTCTTTACAAACAAAACATTTTGTTGAGGAATGGCATAAAGATTCACATGAATGATGGCTATCCTAAGCTCAAATTGATTCTAGACTTCAAAATCAAATAGATATTTTAAAGCAGACAGTTAATTGGTTAGGAAAGAAGATACTCACCTTAGAACAAAAAATTAGATTAAAATGTGACTGGAATTCAACTTCTTTTTGTATAACTTATATACAATATAATCAAAGCTTACACAAATGAAGTGCCATACAAAATTATCTCGATGGTAATGAAACAGCTCAATTAATGATTGATTCTTTACAAAAGAAAATATTTGAAATTTTTGGAAAAGGGTTTCAACAAGATGATGCTGCACAAATTACTGAATTGTTTTTAAAACAGAGAGATGAGATCCCAAAAGATTTGTTCAAAGTCTTACCCATATAGCTGGAGGAGTGGAAATAGTGTTATGCTTAGTTATTATTCTTTTTGTAATAACATACTGCATGTACATAAGACCATCTCAAAACTCTATATTAACTTTGTGGAAAGCTGTTTTAGAAAAAAAAAAACGAAGGGATTGTTGGGGTTTAAGTTTGCAGAGTTTAGCTCCTTCAGGCCTGACTTTTTGCAAGGGCTGGGCTGTGATTTAGGTCAGCTGAGGCAAGCCTCAGCTAGGAGGAGGAAAAGTTCTCTTCCCCTTATTGCAAGCCACAAGTTCTGCATGGTTTGGCTTAGAGGAAGAAGCTTCCTGCATACTGGACCTGGGAACAGTAAATTCGGGGATTAGATAATGTCTACAAAGAACTTTGGGAGGGTACTTATCAAATGAATAGGAACAATCTGAATTTAGCTTTGTGTACCCGCTGAGACATGATATTTGGGCAATGTAGATGAAATGTTACTGAAGAATTGCTTGCTTTGTTAGAAGAAGAATGTAAAAGAAACTTGTAAATAAACCTCAGCATGCAGTTGCAATTGCTGCCTTGGCTCTGCATCCTCTGTGTCCAGGTGATTTCGTGACACTTACCCAGGGACCCGAACACACTAGATGTTTACAATCCCTGTTTTTTGTGGTATGTGGAGCCCAGAAAGGGATAGAAATGAGGCACATGAAAATAAAGAAAGACAGAGACAAAGAGATGTGCATAGAGGAAGAAAGACTGAAAGGGACACAAAAATAGGCTGAGGTTGGGAGGGAAGAAACCTCCAGAGAGCAGGGAGGAGAGATGGGGAGGCTGGGATGGAATGAAATTCAAAAGCTTCAGAGAGCTGGTTGTCATTAGGATCCAGAGATCAGAACTCCAAGAAAAGTGTCTGCTTCCATCTCCCAGGAACTCATGCACATTGATGTCTTCTGAAGGTTCCATCTGCCCAGCCCATTTTTGCCTCATCTCCCAGGCTAATTCATGTCCCCTTCCAGGAGATAACAGATAGCCCTTTCTACTAGCTCTCCAATGGTTAGAGAGAATCCCTTGGGGTTGTGATGGTAGATTCCCCCTAAGACCCCTGCACAGGCTCTGGGTGCTGCATTGTGGATTAAAAAAAGATGCCCTTCCTAGGAAGTGCAAGGGCACATATGTGAATCTGTGGTCTTCATAGCAACTTGTGAGGAGGATACTTCACTTGGAACCTGGGTAGTAAATATTTGTTTTGTTTTGTTAATAGTGGGGATTGAACTTAGTTGCCCTCAACCACTGAACCACATCCCCAACACAATTTCTTATTTTATTTACAGACAGGGTCTCACTGAGTTGCTTAGCACCTTGCCTTTGCTGAGGTTTACTTTGCATTTGTGACCCTCTTGCCTCAGCCTCCTGAGATGCTGGAATGACAACTGATGCAAATGACAGCTGATGCAATGACAACCAGCTAACATTTTGTCTTTGACAAGTCATTTGTGGAATGCAAACACTATAAGTAAATCTGTTGGTGTCCTCAGGGACAGAAGCTTCCCTCCTGGCCCCATTGAGCCTGGTGATCCAGGAAACTCATTTGGGGCCCCCAATGGACTCTCTGAGGACCTTAGGCACAGAATCTAGTTGCCTGAGTCTCAGCTCTGCCTACTGTTTTTAAAATAGTCTGATACCAGCTAGGGTTCTACCATGGAGACACCACATCTGCACTGAAGAAAGAAAAGAGCCCTGGGTGGCTTGGACAAGAAACAGCATGTTTGGAAGGCAGAGGGAAGAGACTAGGTTATGGGAGGCTATATTTTTTTTACCGAGCAAAACCCAGAACATTGCTAAAAATTGGCAGTGAACTTCCCACACTTCTTCTCTTCTCACAGCCTTCACTTGGCCCTCAGCATGTTGTCAAGTAAAAAGGATGCTTCCAGCCCAGGAGACAAGTTTTTACCATTAGTTCAAGATTGTAAAGGGCATGTGCCAGGTGGGGACATGCAGAGAGTAGTGACACATTCATGGGGAGCTGAAGACAAGGGTGATTCAATTAGAGTACAAGGAAGAGTAGCCCAGGAGGAAACAGTCACGGTAAAGCTCAGAGTACAATTTTGCAGAGTCAAGGCCTTCAGAATGATTTCCAACTTCTCAGGATTCATTTTGGCTTCCAGAAGGTGGATTACAGAATGAGGTAACCTTGTAAGATATGCTTTCTGTTCCAAGAGCAGGGTGGTTGATGGTTTTGGAGAACTCCTCACGGCCCCACTTGAGAAAACTTGTGCACAGCCTGATGAGTAGGACATTTATGCCTTAAAGCCACAGAGCAGAACACTGCATCAAGGTCACCTAGGCCAGCATTTTCAACATATGGGCACCCACTTCTGCCCACAGCTTGTGGTGCTGCTTCTCCCAGGGCACATCACCTACATTCCCAGTCTTTGGCCTCCTCTCTAGTTTACCTGATCATGACCTTATTGCTATTTTTTTTATTCTGATAGTTAATAAAATAAATGCTGTTAAGCCACCCCCTTAAACGTGCCTGTTTGACTCTGTTCTTTGTTGCTATGACCAAAAGATAGGGCAAGAACAACTTAGAGAAGCAAAAGTTTATTTTGTCTTATTGTTTCAGAGTTTCAGTCCATGGTCAGCCAACTCCATTGTTGGGCCTGAGGAAAGGCAGGATATTATGTTGGAAAGATGTGGTGGAGGAAAGCAGCTCTGGACATGGCAACAAGGAAGCAGCGAGACAGCTCCATGAACCAGGGACAAAAAACAAATGCCAAAGGCACACTTCTAGTGACCTACTTTCTCCAGCATAGCTTCAGAGAATTAAGTCCAGTAAATCCATATTAGTGGATTAATTAGTCCACACCTCATAATTTAATCAATTTACCTCTGATAATTCTTATATTGTTTCAAACATGACCTGTGAGTTAACACCTCCTACCTAAATAATAACAGTGTCCAGAATGGACTCATTGAAAAATTTTGCTCTGTTCCAGTCCCTGAGTTTATGCACAACAGAGGTCTAGAAATAGGAAAGGATTTAGACAAACCACATGATTATTGAGCTGCACACTGTCCCAATTTCCCTCTGTCCTCTGGGCTGTACCATTCCTCAAGTGACACTTAGGTTCAGTGTCCACAGGCAATTGACCTTTAGGGTGTCCAGTCTTTGCTTTTCAATTCCTATGTTAAGCTCCCCCCCTTTCATCTCTCCCTTCTCTCTCTCTATACTCCTCCTCTTCATCCCCCTCCCTCTGCCTTGTCCACAGCTTTAATGTCACCAATAGGTTTTGGAAGCTTGGTTCTGTCTTATTAAAAACCACTTCCCAGGTGAAAGAAGAGCAATCTCACCTTCTTGTGAAGGGGAATAAGATACTACCTGCTTGAGAATGGTTAAATCAGCTCATCATGTAAGAAGCCAGGCACTTCACATCCCTCAGAGCACAGGATGGGCTGTGTAGGCACTTAAAGACTCTGCAGTTACTCTCTATGGGAACAGGTATATGTCATACCTTATTCAAGTCCTTAGAGAAGAAGCTTTGAAGAAACAAAACTTGTGCATTAGGTGAGCTGGGATTCCCTGGAGCAAAAGTATAATTCAAAAACAAGCAAATAAAGTCATCACTTACAGCAAAATTAATAAACAAATACTCTTCGTGCCTATTCATGAATGGATTTCTTGTCATCCTTCAGGTTCAGGTTTCCCTCTGCTTTCTCCCCATAGCCCTCCTCAGCTCCTGCATCTGTGATGCTGCATCCTCTGGCACCCAGGGCACCTTACAGCTGCACTGCATCAAGTCACCAGCAGCTCAAATTCTCCATAGATGAAAACAGATGAGCGAGCATGTGTTTATATTCAGAAAGGACCAAAGGGTGTATGTGTTTTCTGCACTGCTGAGAAGCCAGTGTGTCCTGTGCACGTGTGCTTATGGGCTATGTGTGTGGTGAGTGTGTGGTGAAGGACATTTATTTGTGGGGTGGAATTATACTGTCTTTTCTCAGGACAATGTAGTGAATGAGTGGCACCTTTGTGTGCTTATGCTTCTTTTGTGTGTTATGCATGCATGAGGATGAACATACGTATGTGTGGAAGGTGTGTATGTGTGAGTGTGTTCGTAATGTTTTTTTTTTGCTATGCATGTGTACAAGTGTATGTATGTAAGAGTGTGTGATTGTGTTGACATGTTTGTAAGTACAGAGGGTCCGTGTTTCCTCTGCTCCACACACACAGTGTGGCTATCAACTGGGACAGAGAGTGCAGAACCCCCATTTCTGGGGGTCCACATGCCTTCAGATCTCTTTGCCTTATTGGTCTGAACACGCTGGTGATTGCCTCCTCCTTTTTCAGCATAAAAATCCACACAATGATCTTAGTGGGAATGTCCCTAATCCCAAGGGAACAAAGTTATGAGGTCCGTTCCATGTGTCTCCATCTTCTGGCTCTGCCTTAGTGACACATGAAGACATAACCCTATGGACAATCTACTACTATAGCCCTAACCCCTGCCTCCACAATGGTATGCAAACCTCCTTCTGGCACTCCTAAGGCCTGGATAGACACCCTCACTCTTCTCCTTAACCATCAGCCTTTTAAATACTAACCCAATTTATGTATAATATATCAAAGTGCATCAATGCATTCTACTGTCACATATAACTAATTAAAACAAATGAAAAACATTTAAAAGTAGATCAGCTATTAGGACTTTTTTCAACATGTGGCTAGAATAAACTAATTTTTAATACTACGGAAAAAAGGAAACAGATCATGGCACCCTATAACGTGAAATTTTCCAATGAGTTTCCATCTTGCTCCAAGTAAAACTCAAAGCCCTACAATGGCTCACAAGGCCCTCTGGAAACTACCCATCCCACAGATTGCCTTGGGAGCCTGCAGGACCCTGCCAGCTTCCCTGCTGCTTCAGAGCTCTAGTGCCTGCCATTTCTTCTGTAATGGGGTCATCTGGATTCCATGAGACCAGGGATAATGCTCAGTGTCCCCAGAGCCCAGAACTGTGGTGTTCACACTGTGTTTAAGGTTCTCTGCACTGTGGTGTAATTGGTAAATTGCTTGGCTACTCATCTGTTTTTCTCTACTGAATATCCCTGATGATTCCTCAGCACAGGAAGAATGGCAAGGGTGCTGCACTACCAAACTCGAGATTCCAGCTCAGGATCATGGCAGGGAATCAGCAGATCATCACTGTACTCTGAAAACCCCAGAGAATCAACTACAAGTGTCAGATCTTGTGATGGTGTGCAGAAGCCCACAGGTATGGTGGGGCTCACTTCACCAGTAAAACAGTCACAGGAACAGGAGGACAGTAATGGATCCCTAGGAGTTTAAGGAAAGGCAGGACATTTAGAAAGAGATTACTCCACCAGACTTGGTGTTGATTCTGGAATGAAGACAAAGATGACAGGAGCACACAGATACACAAATTAATGTGTCTTGTGTGTTAAGAATAAAGTGCTTGAGGGGCTGGTGTTTTTGATCAGTGGTAGTGCACTTGCCTGGCATCCATGAGAAACTAGGTTTGATTCTCAACACCACATACTATTAAATAAAATAAAGGTCATCAACAACTTTAAAATATTTTCTTTAAAAGAAGAACAAAGTGATTGAACATGATGAACTGTCACATGGAGGCTGAGGCAAGAGGATTACAAGTTTAAAGCCAGCCTTAGCAAATTAGCAAGGTCATAAGCAACTCAATGAGACCCTGATTATAAATAAAGTAAAAAAAAAGGCCAGAAATGTAGTTCAGTGGTTAAGTTCCCCAGGATTCAATACCCAATGTAAATACATACATACATACATACATACATACATACATACATAAATTGGTGGAACTTAGAAAGGAAGTCCTATTTAAATACTTATATGCAGAACTCAGATGTTGTTCTTATGAATCATTTGTGTCCTCATAAGTAAAACTATGAAAATAAGAATCACATTTAATAGGTAAAATATATTTCTTGAGAGGGAGGCCTGTGTTCACCAACTGTATATTTTTCCCCCTCTCAATATGTATAAAGTATTATTTTTAAGTAAAGTATCATGTGAGAGAAAAAAAGGCCTAAAGTCATTTTGATAAATTAAGTAATTAAAGTTTGTGTTTGTGATATATATATATTTGTGTGTGTGTGTGTGTGTGTGTGTGTGTGTGTGTGAGAGAGAGAGAGAGAGAGAGAGAGAGAGAGAGAGAGAGAGAGAGAGAGAGAGAGAGATTAAATTTTTTATTTCATACCAGGGATTGAACTCAGAGACACTCAACCACTGAGCCACATCACCAGCCCTATTTTGTATTTTATTTGAAGACAGGGTCTTACTAAGTTGCTATGTGCCTCACAGTTCCTGAGGCTGGCTTTGAACTCTAAATCCTCCTGCCTCAGCCCCTCCAGCAACTGGGATTACAGGCATACACCATTATGCACAGCTTAAAATAACATTTTTGAAAAGTAACATAAATCATGGATTTAGCACCAAATCTAATTTTAAACAGAGAGTTGTAATATCTGAAGTGTGAGAACTGGGAAGAGTGGCAGAACTCAAAAGAAAGATCAGTAAAAGACTTGCACAGATAAAAGTCTTCATAATGTCACAAAGGTCACATTTCCATTATTTGGAGAAAGACAGATTACTCAGTAAATTTTGAATATGCCTAATGATGTAGATATGAAATCCAATTTCTATCTGATAATGTACATTAAAATAAACTCTAAATGCTTTGATGAATTAAATGTATAAGTCATCAAAGTCCTGGGAGAAAATAAATGAATATTTACACAATCTTGGAGGATTTATAAACATAAATGTGGAAAGCAAGAAAGCAAAGTATGTTACTAATGCATATTTTGTATGTATATGGAGTTGTGTGTGTGCATGTACATGTACACACATACACCCGCACACATTGCTGTTGTACATTTGTGGTGTTAAAATGAATTTTTGAAATAATCAAATTCATAGAGACAGAAAGTAGAACTGTTGTCACTGGGGTTAGAAACAGGGAAAAATTACAATTTAGTATTTAATGGGGACAGGTTGAATTGGTGAGTAGTATAGTACTAAGGATGGACAAATGATGGTGATTGCTGTATAATAATGTGATTCTATTTGGCGACACAGAACCATACTCTTTTTTAAAAAATAACATTACTTGTCTCATATCATGAACATGAACTTGTACAACTGAAACAGTTAACTTTTTTCTTTTAAAAAATCACGATCTAAATTCTTTTTATAAAACCAATTTCTTAGTTGTTGATAGATCTTTATTTTATTTATTTATATGTTGTTAAGAGAATCAAACCCAGTGCCTCAGAAATGCTACCTGAGCCTCAGGCCCAGCCCATGTTTTAACATTTTTTAAAAACGAGTCTGAGATATAATTATATAGGAATATGTATACAGATATTTAAAAGTATTTTTAAAGAAATAAAAAAATCTAGAGGGGCTATGGCTGTAGCTCAGTGCTATATTGCTTGCCTAACACATGCAAGGTCTTGGGTTACATCCTCAACACAACATAAAAATAGATAAAATAAAGGCATTGTATCCAAATACACCAAAAAAAATCTAGAATAAAATGTATTGTATATATGACTGTAAAATGATTACAATGAACAATTTCATGGCAAAATTTAGAACTTTGCCACAATAACAATATATAAGCTATTTAGACTGAAATTCTTGAGCTATGGGTAGGCATTCATTTTAAATTTTGGCATATTTTCTGAAACTTTTCTTTTTTTTTCTTTTTTTTTTTACATTTTAAATTCTTATTTTGTGAGATGGCTTGAGAAAAACTGGCATACATATTTCCTGTGGGATTAGGCATTTCTCATTATTTCTTGGTTTATTGCTTCTCTGTTGGGCTTTCAGCTTAATAAACATGTAGCAAGCTCTAATCACAAGTGAAGAAAAATGAAGGTACATAACAAAACACAACACATTGGAGACACTTGTTCAAATATTTCCTCAAAAAAAAAAAAAAGACTGTCCATTTCACTTATTTTGATTTGAGGTTCTATTCAAAATGTGTGTGTGTGTGTCTGTGTGTGTGTGTGTGTGTGTGTGTGTGTGTAAATCTTAACAACTAAATGAAGACTGGGTTCCATTAAAAAAAAAAGCATAGAAGCCTGCAGTGTTATTTCTTCTCTGAATTTTTACATGGATTCAAGGTTTAATTCTACTTGTATACTCAGCATCTTTATTTTCATTTACCGCATTTAAAGATCACATGGTATGCACATGTATGGTTTAAGGTCTAAGTAGAGTATGTCTATCTCATAACATGATCTTGAAAACTCTTAAGTCACAGCTCATTTAGTTCATGATTATGAGGATGCATGCACTCATCTTCAAAGCTGTTGCCATCCACACTCAGAACAATTCACCTGGCATCTTATAGAGACCTCACCTTCCTCCCTTGGCATCTGTTTTCAGGTGAATCTAGTGGCAACCCAGAGGCCAGCACTCAACATCAAATGGTCAGTGTCGCCCCCCATCATCTCGCTTGGATCCCGTCACCAACACCTACTCAACCCCTAAGCTGGCACCCACAAGAGCCTTCCCTGCACCCCGCCTCAGCCACAGGATATCAAAGTGAAGCGCTTAGAAATGCAAGACATGTTGTGGAGCATGATGCCCAGGAGGAACCACGCCCCGCCTGTCCAGCTCCTAGGCCACACCTCCTGAGGAGCCCCGCCTTGCAGCCGCTACTGTTCCTCAGGGATGGTCACCACCGTGATGGACTTCTGCTGGTTCCCGGGGAGCAGGCGGCAGCCCATGACTCCAGGCAGCAGTGGGCCCTCCTTGGAGATGGGCAAGGGCAGCATGTAGCACCCATTGCTAGGAAGTTTCATCGACCGGCGAGTGCTTGGAGGTGTGCGGAATGGCGTTGACCGCCATGACCTCGGGGTCATCCGGCAGCTGCGACAGGAAAAGCTAGGGGGCAGCTTGGTGATGCTGCGGCACCAGGGGCACTTCACGTCCTTCTGGCTCGTCCTCATCAGCTGGAGGCACACCTAACAACAGGTGTGTTTGCAATCCAGCAGTTTGGGCCTCCGCAGGGGTCTGTACTAGTTGAAGCAGATCTGACATTCCAGCAGAGAATCCTGGGACAGCGTCTCCATGGTGGACCCTGAGCAGCAGGGGCAGCGCCAAGACTAAGGGCAAGGAGCCAGTACTCACAGCCCTCCAATCTGCCTTTCCAGTGCCGCCGAGGGAGCTCACAGACATCTAACATTCGTGGGCGTGTTAAATTCTTTCTCCACAGCGCGCTATGGTGCTCGCTACACTGGCGGCGGCAGGATCGCTGGGTGGTCCCCGCGCGCCTGCCCTGCTAAACCAGACTCAAGCCGCTGGCCGGCGGCCTCCTGCTCCTCCTGCTGCGGGCTGCGGGGCGGCGCCGGCAGCGCAGCCAAGGCGCCTGCAGCCCAGCTCTCCACCCTGCCCTTCGGGTGGCGGCCCACCTGCCTGGCCGCCCTCCGTGTCCCTGGTCAGACACCGCCGCCTATTTTCTGAAACTTTTCTGCACAAGAGTTATGACAATTTTGTGTTGCAATTAAAAGAACATGAGAATTATATTTTCCAACACTGTTGACTTTATGTTTCTCATTCTATCTTTGTATTTGATAGAGAAAAATACACATGTACTTTTTATTTTCTTTGGAACACTGTATTGTTGGCATGGAAAATCATCTCAATTTT
Source organism: Ictidomys tridecemlineatus (assembly GCF_052094955.1). NCBI lineage: Eukaryota > Metazoa > Chordata > Mammalia > Rodentia > Sciuridae > Ictidomys > Ictidomys tridecemlineatus. The sequence continues at coordinate 29,107,468 of NC_135494.1, forward strand.
TGGTATGTCATCTTTTATAAACAGCCTATATTAAGCTTTTTCGATTTTTATTGTCGTCTGTGTTTTTCTTAATTGACTCATATGAGTCCTGTATGTAATTAAGCTCTTGTGAGCTTTGCAGACACCCATAGTAACAGCACCAAAATACGGTTTTTCTAGTAACTGGCAAAAGTTTTGTCTCTTGCAGAGATCTCTTTGCCAGTTTGGGAATTCTGGTACTTCTTTGAAATTTCCAACTTAAGTCAATTTTTTTTCCCACCACTCCAAAATTGTCTCCCTGTGGACAGATGCTTTTCTGGGCAGAGCTTGGGCTCATACTGGGGTCAGTTGGTGTAGCGATGAACCCAGGCTTATACTGAGCTGTGGGCCAACGTTGAGCTCTGGCAGGCATGCTGGTGGCTGGATCCACCTTGGACTACAGTGTTCCCGAACTCCACTACAGATTGTCTTGGCAGATCTGGAAAAATCCTGAGCTCCCAAAGAAGTCTGGTGATGAGAGGAGGCAGTCCTTCTCCAAGCCTAAAAACCACAGATGTCAGGTTATGGCAGGTACAACCAGGGCAGAGCTTGAGCTCCATTGGAGGTGTGCTGGTGGTAGGGATGGAACCAGTCCTACCCTTACTAGGGTTCCTGCACAGGTAGAGGAGGCAATCCTGAGCCAAGCCAAAGCTCCAGTGGCTAACTAGAAGTTGCAGGATGAACCCAGGCCTACCCTGGTTCTGTACTCCTTCAGGTGTAATATGATAAACTGCGCTGAGTCCAAGCTCCAGCAGGTGTCTGCTAGTGAGCAGAGGCAGTCCTGGCCCAGGCCTGAGCTCTGGCAGGCATGTGACAGAAATGTGGAGGTGGTCTAATCCTGAGTCTAATCTTCAGCAGAGGTCGGACAGTAGATGGATGAAACTGTGCCTATCCTTGCTCAGGCTCCCATAGAGTGGATTAGGCTGATCTGAGCTGAGCCTGTGGGAGGAGGTGTTCCTGGCTCTGTCATGAGCTCTGGTGGGGGTTGGCTTGTGGCAGGATGGAGCCAAGCCTACCTTGGCCAGGGTCCCAGTCTTGTCAGTGAGTCTGACCTGGGCTGGGGCTGAACTCTGTCAGGTGTCTGCAGGTGGGTGGAGTCAGTCCTGGCTGAGCCTGAGATCCTGAGGGGGTCTGCTGTGACTTGATGCAGATGCGCTACTTTGGGCTTCACCTCTCATGCAGGTGGGGCAGTCTGATCTGGGCTGAGCCTAAGTTTCAGAGGGGTTTGCTACTGGGTGGATTCAGTCCTGAGCTGAGCTTGAGCTCCAGTAGGGGGTCTGGTGCTGGTGGGATGGAACAGGGGCTACCCTGTGCCTGGGCTCCGGTGCATGTCGGAAAGGCCTATGTGAATAGAGCTTGAACTCCAGTGTGGCTCTCTTGGCTGGTGGGATGGAACCTAGCCTAATGTGGGTTCTGGCTTTTGCCGAGGTCAATGAGGCATATCTGGGCCTCCTGTGAGCTCCAGAGTGGGTCTGCCAGTGGTCAGAGTCAGTCCTTGGCCGAGCCTGAGCTCTGGTGGGGGTTTGGCAGTGGCAGAATGAACTGGGGCCTACCCTGTGCCTGGGCTACTGTGCTCATTGGCAAGGCAGGTCTGGGGCGATCCTAAGATTCTGCAGGGTCTGCCAGTGGCAGGAATGACTCGTGTTTACCCTGGCTGCATTCTGGCTCCCATTCAGTTTGTCAAGGCTGTTGTGGGCCTGGGCTGAGCCCCTTTGGGTGTCTGGCGGTGGACAGAGGCAGTCCTGGGCCATGCCTGAATTCTGGAGGGAGCTGTTGGTAAGTGGAGGCAGGCCAAGGTTAAGCCTGTGGTTTGGTGGGAGTCTCATGGTGGCGGTTTGGACGCTGGGCTCTCCTGGGCCCAGGTTGCCATGCAGGCCTGCAAGGCAGATCTGGGTGGAGTCTGAACTTAGGTGGGGGTCTGTAAGTGGCAGCAAGAACCAGGGCTTATCCTTTGCTCCCACTCTTGCTCAGGTCCTTAATGCTAGTCAAGGTCTGGTCTGAGACCCAGTGAGTGTCTGGAGGTGAGCAGAGCAGGTCCCAGGGGTCTGCTGGTGGTGGGAGGGACCCGGGTCTACATTGGGTTTCTGCTTCTGCTTAGGCTCTTGAGACTGGTGGGTGTGTGCCAGTAGACAGACTTCCTCCTGGCCAAACCTGAGCTCCTGCAGAGATACTGGTGGATGGAAGCAGTCCTGGGGCAGCCTAGACTACAGCACAAGTCTCCTGGTGACTGGATGGATTCAGGCTATCCTGAAGTTGGTGAGGCAAGTCTGGGAAGTATCTTGCTTAAGCTCTGCTTGGGGCCTGCTCCTGGCAATTGTTCCCAGGCCTTCCGTAGTCCAGCTCCTGCCAGAGAGGCTGATCTGGGCTGGGGCTTAACATCAGCAAATGCCTGTCAGTGGGCAAAGTCAGTCATGGGTGGAGCTCAGGTTCACGTCTCATGGTGACTGCATGGACTTTGGCTACCCTGGGCTAGGGCTCCATCTCCTTCCAAGTCGACAACATGGATCTGGACAGACCTGGAGCTCTGGTAGTGTTCTTCAGGTGGTGGGATGAAACCTGGTCTGCCTTGGGATGTGGAACTGGGTGGAGCTTGAGCTGCAGTAGGTGTCAGCTGGTGGAGGAATGGAATGCCCCCAGCTCCAGGGCACCTAGTTGAAGTGGACCTAGGCTTGGACTGAGCTCTGGAGGGTTGCTTGCCTGTGGGCGGAGTCAGTTATGGAACTATCCTAAAGTTCTGTTGGAGGTATGGCAGTGGCCATATGTTTCCAGGGCTAAAATGTGCCTGGGCTCCTGTGCACATCTGGAAGTCTTATCTGATTGGGGCCTGAGATCTGGTGTGTGTGTGTGGGGGGGGCGGGGGGCGGGGTGGTCTGCTGGAGGCACGATGAAATAGGATCTACCCTTGCCAGGGATAACGAGTGGATCTGTGACGGGGATCTCTGCCCCAAATGTGTTCAGGCAGGGGTCTGCCTCTGTTTGGGGACTGTCCTGTGTCTGTTATGGCCTGCTTTTGGTAATTAGTCCCAGGCCTACCTTGGGCCAGGCTCCCTAGCCTGTCAGTGAGGATGATCTGGGCTGGGGTGAACTTCTGCAACTGTCTGTCAGTGGTTGGAGTCAGTTGTGGGCAGAGCCTGAGCTCTGTGCCAGTCTCACTGTGACTAGATGGACTTGGGCTACCTTGGGCTGGGGTTATGACTCCTGCCAGATGGTCAAGTTAGATCTGGGCAGAGCTGGAGCTTTGAAGGGGTTCTGTTGGTGACAGCATGGAACCAGGCCTCCCCTTGCCTGGGCTTTCGTGCATGTCAGCGAGGCCAATCTGAGTGATGTATGAGCTCCAGCAGGGGTCTGCCTGTGGTGGGGAGATGGTCCTGTGTCTGGTCTGAGCTCTGCTTAGGGCCTGTTGTGGCAGATGGTCCTAGATCTAACTTGGGCAAGGCTCCCACACCTGTCAGCAAGTTTTATCTGGGCTGTGGCTGAACTTCAGTGACTGTCTGCCAGTGAACATACTCAGTCCTGGGTGTTTTTGAGTTCCACTGTCAGTCTCATGGTGACTGGATGATGAACTTGGGCTACCCTGGGCAAGGGCTCAATCTTTTTCCAGGTCTTCAAGTTGGATCAGAGCAGAGTTGGAGCTCTGGCAGGTCTCCTGCCAGGTAAGGGAGGCACACATGGTCTGTTTATGGGCTCCTTCAAGGGTCTGCCTGTTGGCAGAGTTGGACCTGGGCCAAGCCTGAGCTCAGATGTAGGTATCACAGTCACTATATGTTCCAAGGGCTACCCTGTGCCCCAGCTTCTGTGCATATCTGCAAGGCTTATCTCGTGAAAGCCTCAGATTGCACAGGGTGTCTGCTGGTGGCTGGAATGACGAGGACCAACTCTGGGCTCCATCTACCACTAAGGTTGTCGAGGTTGATCTGCCAGGATTGGCCACCAGCAAGTGTCTTTCAGTGCGCAGTCTGTCCTTGTGCCAACCTGAGCTCTGGAGGGAGCTGCCAGAGGACGGAGGCAGTCCTGGGCAGAACCTGAGCTCTGGCTCCAGTTTCACCATGAGTGAATGAACTTGGGCTACTGTGGGCCCTGTATCATGTGCAGGTCCTCAGGGTTTCTCTTAACTGGATCTAAACTTCTGCTGAACTGATCAGCCAGTGGGCTGAAATGGCCCAAGTCTCAGCTCTGGATAGGGTTGGCCAGTGTTGGGATAAACCTGGAATTACCCTTTCCTGGGCTCCATTCCAGTTGGTGAGGCTGATCTGGGCAGAGCCTGAGCTCCGGTGGGTGTCTGCCTGTTTGTTGAGGTGGTTCTGGGCCAGACCAGAGCTCTATCCAGGTCTTCTAGTTAAGAGATGGGCATGGGACTATCCTATGTCTGGCTTCCCTCCTAGGTCATGGGAGCAGATCTGGACTGTACATGAGCTCTGGCTGGTGACTGCAGATGAGTGGTTGCAGTCCTGGCCTGGGCCTGAGCATCCCATGCTGGTGATGGGTTGAAACCAGGCTACATTGGGCCCCAGCTTCAATGCATCTGGAAAGAGCCTCAGCTCAGGCAGGTGTCTGTGGACCTTTTCATTATTCATTTGTTTGTATGTAGTACTGAGAATAAAAGCCAGTGGCTCACAAGTGCGAGTCACAACCACAGCCTTGTTTGCTTCTTCTTGACCTTTAATCATACTATCTTTTGGTTCTATATCATTTTTTCATGCATGAATTTGAATTTTCACAAGCAATTATTATGTGATATCCCGAGCAATGCTTCGAAAGCTGGCCCCAAATCAGATCTTGATCCTCGGCTGTATTACGTCCCACGCATTCTCATCACCTCTGGCATAGGTGCAGAAGAGAGATGACTAAAATATGGTCCATGACTCTCAACTTTTGGGAAAAAAATGCTTTGATAAGGTAAAGGATAAGTGGTCACTTGACAGAGATCCTGCAGAATGCAGAGCAGGTATGTTTTTGAATAAGGATTTATGTATTGATAAATTTTGTTTATTTCCTTTTTGCTGAAATTTATTTTTCCAGTATCTGTATTTCTTTTTCTTTTCCTTTTCATAATAGGGATCAAACCCAGGGCTCTGGGAATGTGAGGCAAACTCTTTGAGGCTTTTCCATTTAGCCTCTTCCCAGCCCATTCATTCAATGTCAGCGTGGGAATTCGGGACTTACTTTATGAAGATTAAAAAAAAGAGACTGACCAATTGTGTTACGATGTGTTTAACCCAATTAGCATAACTTTGGACCTATAGCATTGGTACTTATTTCAAGTCCAAATTGGCATAAGTTTGAACCAATAGCATTGGACTAAGTGCTATATAAACCCCTTGGAGGCTGTTCTGAGGAAGAGAAGCTATCCACATCTTGGACATTGTTGTGCTGGTGTTTCTCCTTGGAGTTTCACTGGAGTTCCACCAGAGTTTCGCGCAAGTTCCACCATGGTTTGGTTCCTGGAGATCATTCTCCAAGAGAAGAAATGGTTGTCTTTCTTTTTCTGGGGTCTGCTGCAACACTGCATGGAATGGCCTGCCATGAAGAGTTAGGACTCCTCTCTGCTGCAGAGGCCTTCCTGCCTCACGTGTGCAGACCTCTACTTGCCAGCAGAGTCCTTAATTTTTCATCTTTGAACTCTGGTTTTAAAAGTATTGTCAAATGTTAGATAATCAGCCTCTAAATATTGTGATTTGTAAATTTTGATTTATATTAGTGAAAATCATTATATTCATAAATAATAGAAAATCATTTCCATTGGTTCTGTATCAGAAGAAGGAAAAATCTGTCCCACTAGTTGTGTCATTATTTAGCAGAAAAGTGGAAGAGAATAAACCCACTTTTAAAAGCCTTTTTTTAAACCATTCATTTGAAGTTCATTTCAGTGCTATCAAAATGTTTAAAGGAACCTAGGAAATGTTTCATTTTAGTAATTTTATTTTATTGGTTATTTTTAGTTATAAAATCAGGGTTTTTTTTAAATTTAAGTTGTTAATGGACCATTTCTTTTATTTTATGTATATGCAGTACTGAAAATTAAACCCAGTGCCTCACACATGCTAGGCAATTGCTCTGCCACGGGTCAACAATCATTGCCCATAAAATTCATTTTGATGTATTCCATATTTGTGTAATTATACCTTATCTATTTAGAGTTGCATTCTTAGGATGTACATGATGGTGCGATTCACTGTGTTGTTTCCATGTATATACATGTGAAAGCTGTATCAGAGTCTTTCCACTGTCTTTCCTTTGCTTATCCCCACTCCTTTCCCTCCATTGTCTAATCTACTGCACTTCTGTTCCCATCACCAGTCCTGTTGTGGGCTATTTTCCACATCTCACATATCAGAAAAAACTATCTACAACTCTAGAAATTTGAATCTGATGAATAAAGGCAATTATGACAGATGACTTGCAATTAAGTTGGTGTAAGAAAATTAGCTTGATGCACAAGCTACATATTGAAAATAAAGATTTTTAAGAAGTACTGTTGAATTACTCATGCATTCATTCATGAAAAGTATATTAAGTTGCTACAGTATACTGTTAGGAGCTGGGAAAACCACAGAAAATGAAACATTGCAAAGTTATACATATTAGGGAACTTATAATATGATATCCGGGAATTAGGAAAAAGAAATGTTATAGAAGAGTAAAGAACCTCCAGAAGGGGAGTGATGATAATTGCTAGCTAATAGATATGACAAAAATTCAATTACCATGTAGGAGAGTATCTCCCTTCAGGTCTTGGCAGATTGAGGGATGGTGTGCCTACATTCTAACCTCAACAGTGAGGCTGAAGTATGATAAATGAATATGGCCTATGATTATATTTGATGGCTTTTTTAGGAGATGTTATTTTATTTAATGTGTAACCTGGTCTTTTCACAACCTATCTTTATATAGTAGGATTTTCCTTGTACTTTGAGATTAATAGAAACAACATTTAAAATAACAAAGCAAGCAAAAAATGAATATAATGGTAAGATTGTAGATGATAACACTTGATATCATTTTTTGAATCAATATCTCAAACCTGGGAGATCAAAAAAAGCATAATAGAAACTGTCACATTGCAAAGTCCTTCTGATACTAAAGTGACTCCATGCTAGATGTTATTATAGTAGAAAATTTCAGGGAACACAGAATATCATGTGATTGCATACAATGAAATTAGATCTGGGTGGCTGCTGGATCTTTTATCATGTAAAGTTATATCAAAACTCTTAAATAATTCTTTGTGGGGAAAATAGGATGTCAGTAACATTCCAAAATGTTTCCCCCAGTTTCTATTGGAAGAATCTGTGCATCTCATTATGTCTTATTATCAGCCAATTTGGCTAATTATTTTTTAGATTTTCATTGTCTAAGAGACAAATTTGCATGGAACTTTACAATTCTGAAGTTATGCTAATGAAATCAGTGGCAAAGAAAATGGATTTTATGTTAAAGACAACTTGTTGGTATTTTAATCTCCTGTTGCTCTGCAGGTGAGCACTGTAGGTGTAACATACATCCTGCCATAAATCATTGATCAAAAGGAGAGAAACTACAGGTTGAGATGATCTCCTCCTAGTTAGCATGTTCTTTGAGCAATACCATGGCTTAGTGTTGTGATGGGACCACAGTCAGCCAATCTTAGAAAGTCAGAGTGAAGACCTAGCTATCAACCAAACACCATTAAGCTGTGTGTGTGTAGAGGGGGTCAACTGGATCATTTGTCTCCCTCCATGTATTTTTTGTTGTTGTTTTGTTTTAGAAGCTGAAAAGCACAGATCTTTAAATCTGAATGTCACTGAGGACTCAGGGTGCCTGGCTGTCCTGTTCTGACATTTACTTTACAAAAAAAGGCTTCCTGGGAGATAGGCAGCTTATTTCTTAACTCTACATGAAAAAATGATGCATAAAATCTGCATATGTTGGATGGGAGAGTTATCAAATGGATGGAATACGGTCATGATGTCACATAGTTGTGCCATCATGAGTTGTGCTTCCTTCTGGTTTAAGTAAGAGTTTCTAGATGGTCCTTCTCCTTCTAAACACCATGCTAAACATTATGTTTGTGAAATTACTCTTAGGATATATTGTGTCTGCTATAAGCAACATTGTGAGAATCTAACTGAAGTTATTGAGGTGCAGATTTCTTAATTAATTAGCACTATGTACCAGGTACTGTTTTGTATTATTTACAAATAGTAGTTATTTAATTCTCATGATGCATTTAGGTGTATGTGTCATTATTTTCTCGAGGTCTTAGAAGAGGTCTTGGATGAGGCTCAGGAAAATTTAATAACTGTACAAAGATAGCCACTTTTCTTGATCTTAACTATCCTGTAATGTTGCCTTGTTGTGCATGAGATTATGAATTAAGATAAAAACATCTTCAGTTATAATGATATGGTATTCTTTTGTGTTCTGTTCAGATTTTTTTTTTTTTTGTATTTTCTTACACAACAGTTTCTAAGTAGATTCTCATGGGCTTCTCTTGATCTTTTTTACTTGACCCTCTTGGCACCCCTAAATGACTCAATTACATTTGCTTATATACTTTCCACTATGAGAAATTTTCAAAAGCCCCAAAGTGAAGATCTAAGGATATAAGGGGGATTAGGAGTGTAAAGAAAAATTTTTTATGGTATAAGTGGCAACAAAACTATATGGGTAGAAATAATGGATTCACCAAGGGAGTTTTAAAATTTTTATTACAAATTGAGAAATTATATGTGCATATATTTATACAAAATTATAATATATATTCACATAGAAAATTAATCAAGCTAATAAATATATCCATCATCTCAAATAATTATTCTTGTAGTGAGAACCTTTGAAATTTACACTGAGAATTTGAAAATACACTGTTATTAACCATATTCAATTCACCATAATTGTACAGTAGATCTCATATAACTCTTTCTACCTATCTAACTGGAAAAAATTCTAACTTTCTTTGGTTTGAATCTCATTGGAAGTTGATCTAGAAACAACATGTGAGGGCACTTTTTTGGGGAGGAAATGAGAACTGATGATAAGCAAGGGGCCTTGAGAGGCTGTGTTAACAAGAGAATAAATGCTGTGGGTAAAAGCAGTTTATTTACACAAAGAAACACATGGACTATGTACCTTAGTTTTCCCACCCAAGGGACTAAGGTATTAGATGGTGCTGTTTTCAGGGGGTGACTATTCTGTCCCCTAGCTTTAATGTGATCAGAGCAAATATTAAAGCAAGAAGTCCAGAATTTACTAGTTGAAAATGAGGAGACTCACTTTAGATTGGCAGATGAGGGTTTACACTAAATCCCGGTGTGGTAGCTCCCAGCCAGCTCCTCTTTCTCTCATTAAGTGATAGCTTGGCTCAGAAAAGGAAGCTAAACAGCACCTTACTTTTTTTGTCAGATTCTGCATCATCAACAGATGAGCAGGATCTCCAGCACATAAAGTTGTGATAGAGTATCTGATCAGTTTATAAGAATGACTGCTCTAGGGCTGGGGTTGTGGCTTAGAGTATTTGACTAGTGTAAAGCCCTGGGTTTGATTCTCAGCACTGTTTATAAATAAATAAAATAAAGGTACATTAACAACTAAAAAATTTAAAAATAATGTCTTCTTTGAATTCTTTGAGGGGAATGAAAGCTAAATTATTTATTATTCCAGGCTTCATGTATGACTATGACTAGGACAAAGTTAATTAAAAAGACGCAAAATTGATCTAAGCAGCAAGTGCAATTGATAGAGTTGATGCATTCCTGAAGATCAGGCTTTTCTTTAGGGTTCTCACGCTTTAAAATCTTTTTCAGGACAAGAGAGAGATGGTGAGGATATCAGGTAGTCAGGAAAGTCATACTTTTGGCATGACTTATTTCTTGTGAAGTCTATTTCTCACACAGCTTTGTAATGCCACAAGCTGATTTTCCTTTGGATACCTGTGAAATCCTGCAAACACTTAATCAAGTGCCCTCTGGGTGTAAGCAGACAGTCTTTGGAGCAGCCAGATTTGGAAGTTTTGTACTCTTATATGCTTGTTAATACTTGTAAGTAGGTTAGGTCAAAGCTCCAGAAATTGTCACAACAGTTTTTTGCAGAGTTTAAACTCATCATTTTCCAAAGACAAAAAAAAAGTATTAATCATCTGTCCCAGAATCCTGTGTCTTAGGAGCCCCTCCTCCTTTACATCTAATAAGGTGTAAGCTATTGAGTTGGAAATAGTTAAGTTCATGAACCATTTAAGTTCCACTGTTAGTGATATAGAAAGCACAGTGAATTGACTTAAATGAAAACAGCAATGTAAGCAGCACTTATCATAACAGAGAAAGAGACAGAAACCCAGGAGATGACCCTGAAAAAGGCAGCATGAGCTTTGGATTTCCTGGAAAGTAATCCATGCTGAAACTGAGAGATCATGATCCTGAAGCAGGGAGAAAAACTAAATTGGAATAATCATGACATTGGAGAATTCTAAAAGAAATTATATGATGGCTATTTATGTCAGTACCTTTTAAGCCCTAGGACTCCACACTAACATCATCCACCAGCACCCACAGCTCACCTATATCACATCATGTAGTTAATATTTTATGTAGTGATCCCAGGGGATTCACATCCAGATATGTGAAGCTGACATATCATTTGCAAAGACAAAGAAATTTTGCTTTCATTTTAGGATATATTCATTCTAAACATTTGAAGTAAATTACATAATTAAAAGTTACTGATTTAGTGGTTAGCCAAGTGTCAAGAATTAAGCATCTTTAAGTGAGGCTGGAAAAGTGTGTATGCAGCCATGCTCCTGTTTCCTTTCTCCACCAAGCAGTAAGTTGTAGCTGGAAAGAAAAAAAAGACAGATAGTGTCTTGATTTGGAGGGCTTCCTGTTTTTGCTCTATTTTATGAGCAATATTAAATAGGGGAAAAAGTCCCCCAACGCAAACTCCAAATGACACAGACTGTTCTTAATAGAAAAATGGAAAAACATTCAGTTCCTTTGAATTCTGAAAAGTTTACTGTTTTCAGAATGCTTTTCTTAAAGCTTGGGTATGATGAGATAGATAACAAATCATAGTTTGAGAAAATGTTTCTTTCAAAAAGTCTTGAACCATCTCCATGTTGGAAAAGATATTTTAGTCTTTTATGATACATCATTGGGTGATTTTGTAGTCATGTTTCCTGGAGACCCTTTCTAGCATATTACTCATTTCAAAAATAGGCACCAGAAGTTGCTGGGGTCCTTTCAACTTTTAGAGTCAGAGACAGTCCTGGATGGCCCAGTTCCTGAATGGTGGCTCTTTGGGTTGTTTAATGATTTACAAGACCATTTTTTGTAATTTTTTGTCTTATTAAATAGTATTTCAGGTTCACAGAAGGTATTTATTTTTCTGTGTACACTTACCATGTTCTCTTCCATTCTTGGCTTGCTTTTAATTCTGCCTCAGTGGTACTTTCTGTGATTCTTTGATGATAGTTGTGACAGGTTTCTCTCATATGGCCAAGAAGCTTGCATTGTCCTGGAACCTCAGCTGCTGATAGGTCCTATTGAGGAAGAACATGAGGCGAAGTCTGAGAGTCATGGCATTACAGTGCAGAACACTTCAGATCTGCGAGTATAGCAGAAACTGCTTCCTCAGAGATAAGCCTGATCTGACTGAGGCATTGTGGTAATTTGTGTTTACCAGGGTCTCCATGTTTGGTGAGCAGGCATGGACCCAGAAATGTCTTGGTATTTGGTTCCCTGGCTCCTGTTTTTTCTCATCCATAAGGCTGCACTGTCTTGACAGTACTCTACCCTGGCCCAGAATCCTGGGCTTCTGCACTGCAAATTTTGTAAAATGTCAGCAGTGGCCAGCCTGTGGGAACAAGTACACTTTAGTTGTTCCCAGCTGTCTTGTTCTCCTGTTCTTTCTCCAGGCTACAGCCTCTGCCTCATACCAGGCTCAAATTCAGAGGAATTTTCTGTGTGTATAATATGTATGTGTGTGTGTGTGTGTGTGTGTGTGTGTGTGTGTGTGTGTGTGGTAGCAGGGGATGGGTGGGAAAATTCCTGGAATCCAAATTTGTGTTCTGCTGCCTCCATTTACCAGGGTTCCTCTGGAGCCCATTTACCTATAGCCTGCACAGGTTTATCACTTCTTGCTGATTTTACTTCACCTTGCACATCCCTTCAGGGGGACATTCATATAGTTCTCATGAGCCAGAGGAATAAAGAGGATGTCTTAACTCAGGATAAGACATGGAATCCAGAAAGACCTCACTTGGGAACTCTGCTTATTAGAAAACAAGATAGTAGATGGTGATTTCACTTTTCTCCTGGCCTGCTTCTAGTCCTGTTGGGTGCTGAGGCAGTGTTTTATTTTCATTTACTGAAATAAAGTTGCAGTTGTTATGCAGTACTGCTGATTGATGGCTGTTTATTGCCACTGTCTGGCCTGACTGGGTTTGGCTTCTGCCACTATACTTATTCATGAATCCTACTGTGACTATTCATCAGGTAACTCACTGGGTCACTTGTCTTTCAGTTGTGCCTCATGTGAAGTGTCTGTGGCCTGAATGGGGAGCATCAACAGTTCAGAGTCTCCTTTTTAAGAACTGATTAATCTGTATTGCCCTGCCCTGGAGAATTCATCTTAAAAATTCTTGCATTCACATGGATTTTAAAATTAATTTAAGCCACTTTAGACAATGCTTTCTATATGCCAGCCTTTCTGTGGATTCTGTCCTTCAGAGAGAGACATGCAATTATCAAAGTTTTGCACACTTTAGTGACGGCTTAGGTTTTCATTGCACAGCAAAGGAAATCTTAAGTGGATTTATGTACTATGCTCAGAAATCTGAGATGGTCCAAATCCAAATTTTTACAAGCAGTAATATGTCACCACAAGGAGAAGGCAGGACACTTAACTTCTTATAGCAGAGCAGTCAGAGCATAGGCATAGGACACACCTTAGCTAGCATCCCTGAGGGGAAGAACTCACTTGTGGGGCAGACTTCAGTTGCATGTGGAAAATTATTTAAAATATTATATAGAATACCTTCATGCTATGTGTATAAAGTATGTGAACCAAATATTAATCAAGTCTAGACTTTGATCCCATCCTCAACATAATCCTATAATGTATATGCAAATATTTCAAAATATGTAATAATTCTGGTCACAAAAATTTTGGTTAAGAGTTAGACCACTGAATTTTCACAATTATGCTTTTCGATGGATTCTTTTATATTCACCTTACAGGTGAAGCACATGAGGCCATGCATCTTAGAGGTGACTTTCAAGGTCCAATGATATAGTACAGCTAGGATTGAACTTGCACACTGTAAGCTGTGTAAGACAAGGAGTGATGGCAACTTATGCTCCTCTTTTTGCTCATTCCCAGGACCTAGCACAGTTTGCAGACTCTCTGATGTATTCCATGATAAATTGTAGAATAAGTGACAAAATAAAATCTCTAAAGCAAGGAGTCAGTAATATGAGAATTTCTTACAAAATCTGAAGTTTCAAGACTGTCACTCAGCATTCTTTTGGTTTTTGAAAAAAAATCAATATAGAATCAGATTCTAACATTGTTATTTAATTGTTCGATCAGAAACTTCCTTTAATTGACAGTCTGTTCATTAACAGTTTTAGCCTTTACTTTTAATAAGTCTCTAAATTTAAGGCAGCCAGCCTTTGAAAGCCTCAGGGACACACACAGCGCATCATAATCTCATTGCTAATTTTTTGTATTTTGCCTCAACTGACTGAACCTGGGAAACTTTGACTCACATCCATCTTCCAAACACACACTTTATTAAAACCAGATATGGGGATGAATGCTTGTAGTCCTAGTAACTCCAGACTCTGAGACAGGAAGACCATAGGTTCACGGCCAGCTTCAGCAGCTTAAGAAAACCCTATGTATCTTAGCAAGATCCTGTTTCAAAATAAAATTTAAAAGTCCTGGGTGGCCTCTTGTGTTTTGGCTCAATGGTAGAATACTTCCCTTTAAAGGGTGAGGTATGTACTGGGTTCAATTTTTTCCAACTACAACTAAATTTTTTAAAGGGGCTGGGGATTGCACTCCTGGGTTAACTATGTTCTACAAAAGAAAAAAAAGAAAAAAAAACGAAAAATGAAAACGATATCTGGAACACACCCTATGCCCCACATTTTTGCTTTTGTATTTTTTCCATGATATTCATATGTGAATAAGAATGTGAGACACTAACTTCCATTTTTTTCTTAATTTTTTTCTTCTGTTCTATTTTGCCAAGCTCTGTTGTATTTTAATCTTAATCTCTGTCACTTTCTCTTCTCAACTTTATGTGAGTTCAAGATGTAGTGAGAATATGTTGTTCTTTCATCTCAAAACCTTTATGAACAAGTTGAATTATGTGCAATTATGTGTTTTTCTGCCTGTCCTAATTTTCTATTGTTATAATCAAACCTTCATAGTTTTGGGTATAATGTATATACAAATCTAAGAGGTATCAATTTATGTTTCAATTGGATCCATTTATCTTTTTCCATTTGGATGAGATGTGGGACTCCTATTTAGAATAACTTTCATTTATTTAATGAATTGGGCTCTATTACAGAAAACAAGTGAAATAAAGATTGTATCTTTGTATTTTCCTTATTCTCTAATTTCTTGTTAAAAATGTTAAGAAAATAGAATTTAGTCTTTTATCGAAACTCAGTTTCTTGACTTCAAATTGCTGTGCATTAAAATTGCAAATAAAAATACTCTTCTGATGGTACTTTAAACTGTGACATTCAAAATTCACAGTAAACACTTAAAAATGTGATGTAATTATGCTACATATTGCTTTGTTATCCAACTCCTACTAATTGATATGGGTGAGTATAAATTCCCTTTCATTGCACGAGAAAATTCAGCTTTCAGTCAGCTGAGGCCAAGTTTATTTAATTCTTATGTCTGTAGTTTCTTCAGATTGCTATGCCCACCCTTGAGAGGAAGCAAACTTGTATGCCATACAATATTAATCAATTGTTGCAGTTTGATTTAAATGAGTGGGATAAAGCAACAGTTATGTATCTTTATTGAACCTCTCAAATTTGTGAACCCAAAGGGGCTCTTGTGCCTTAAAATTTAACTGAGACTCTTATAGCCTCATTCTTTTTGATAAAGGAAAAATCCAGAAGACAATAAAGATGCTCCTTGGACCTTTTCCTTTATAGAGCCCTCCTGACCATGACTTTTACTTCCCTTGGCTTCCTTCACATGCATGCTTTTCTTTCTCAAGATGTTAATACCATGAGAAGGAGCTTTGGCCAGTTTTATTTATACTCATTTCATAGAACTTTTTAAGTTTTAAGAAACATTGCTATTTCTGGGCCTTATTTAATATATTTAATATTTAGTGGTTATATCATCTATAGTTGAGTGTTGCTGTGATCATTATTTCTCAATCAAGGGCTTAAGGAACACTTTAGTATAATTTAAATTGTACATAATTGTATATTATTTGTTGGTTTTGAAAATGAGTCCTCTGGTGTTTCCTGTTTCTTGTGATTTTTCACTTTAATAATTCAGCATATTTACAACTTATTTCAACAATTGAAAATATTTATGTATTTATCTAATGTTTTTTGATCATAACTAGTATGTTAAAAATGTGCAATTAAACTGTTTACTTATTGCATCTTACCAAGAAAAATAATTTTTAAAAAACCACTTTTACTAGTAAAGCCAAAATTCTGATTCTAATTCTGTTAGATTAAGTCACATATAAGTAAAGTCAGGATTTTATTTTCATGTCACTATTCCTGGCTTTTGTGATGTTCATTTCTGAAATGAAGTCTTACAAATTCTTCAATATCATTTTACATGTATGCTATGTACCTTCATGAGTATTTATTTAAAAAAAGAATTTGTTTTTCTTGGTCTTTTATTGCTAATAGTCAAATCTATAGCAGGGATTTGGTTCACTTTTGCAGTAAAAAGCCAAAGTATGTCTTTGGGCTGCTATGACAAAGTACCTTGAACTGGGTATTTATAAACAACAATTACTTTTTATTCTGCAAGGTGAGAAGACACAATAGATTTTTTGTCTTGCAGGGCTTCTTCTTCTCATAGAAACCTCATCCTGCATAGTGGAATGCACAGTATAATGTGGGTCCTCCTTCCTAGTGGAACTAGTCCTATATGTAATGAATCTGCTCTTATCACTCTATTGTCTCCCAGAAAAACCTGCTTCATAATGTCATCTTCATAGGTTATGATTCCAATGTACCAATTTCAGGGAGACACAGACATCAATCCACAGCAGCCAGATAGCAAATGTCATAGGCTCTAAGGACAGTAAGGTCTTTGCCACAGGCACTTGGCTCTGCCTTTGCAATGAAAAGTGGCCTTAACAGTCTGTAAATTATAGTGATGGAGAATGCAAAACATAAACAAAACAACAATGACAAATTTCATTTATATAAATACACTGTCCTGTGTTCTGTAAAGAATACAGAAAAAGCCAAATAAAACATCAGGAAATAGCATGACTTATCTTAAAAAGTCTTTTTTCATTTCCCCTATGTTAGTTGAACAGCAGCTCAGAATGACTGCATTTTTAATGAGAATAAAAGCAAACAGTTTTTGCTGCATTTTTAATGAGAACAAAAGCAAACAGTTCTGTTACACTTAAGAGAACTTTTTTAACTTAGCAACTTCTTATAATTATTATTTTCTGCTACTTTTGATTTTCAGTTTCCAGTAGGTTATTGGAAATCAGCCACTTATTTTGAAAATTCTTTAATTTATCTCAAGATCTTTTGGGGTGCTTTTTAAACCAAATATATATTCATATTTTAACAAATTATAAGTAAAGAAATTGGCATTGAAACCTTCATTTTTTAGTGAAATGGAACTGGGTTTAGTGTAGATCTTGAAAGTCGTACAGTTACTTCTATATTCTACCTTTGTAAAACAGACATTATATATTTCTTTTCCAAGAAAGTGAACTCTGAGAGGTGTGGAGTTTTCTTCAAGATGATTCAGAGGCTGTTCCGATTTTGTGTAACTCTCAAAAATATGTGTATATGTATATCTGTGTTCTTGATGGAGGGAAGTGGAGACACTGTGTGCTCTGTGTACTGGGCTCATGACTGCCAGGCACTGCCATGATTCACAAGGTAGGTTTACTCCCAGGTGATGAAACATGGATGTACTCATGAAACTTTTCAAATTTATGCTCACAATGAGATTTTCTCTCTTTTTCAAACTTTAATATAAGTAATATTCTGTCATTTTTCCATTGACATATTATTGTGTATTTATATTTACTTTGTATTTATTTGTATATTTCTCTTATCTTGTAAAGTGAGAAACATTCCATTCTGTAAATCTCAAGGAGACAGAAGGACCTGCATGAAGAAGACTTCATTATTGCAGGATTACATCTGTGGTGCCAAGATGCCCATAACCTGGCTCTGTGTTGTCTGTTCCCCTCCCCCCTTCTCTCTATATATGTTTAGCACACTACTGTATCTTTATCTCTAGCCTTCACTCAGGTATTATGTTTTGGAAGCTTATTGATGCTGTTACTGAGACAAAAAGAATTTAAAGGAGAGAGAGTTTATTTTGGCTCAAGGTTTCAGAGGCTCAATTTATGTTCAGCAGACTTCTTCACATGAATGATTCAGAATGAGACAGAACACCTTGGTATAATGCTATGACAGGGCAGAGCTACTAAACCCATAGCAATCAGAAAGTAGAGTCAATGAGAGGCCAAGGGCAAAATATAGATCCCTAAGGCAAGGACCCTGTGATCTACTTCTTCCATCTGTAACCCACTTTTCTACAGTTACAGTCCTCCACTCAAGTCATTGATCCATTCACTGATTTAAGTTACAGCTCTCATGATCCAATCATTTCACCTTTAAACATTGCTACATTAGACATCTTATTTCTGGCACATGAATTTTATTGGGGACACCAGGTAGAAACTAATGATCAGTGTTTCTTCGTTGTGTCAGTAGAGGCTTGAAACAGCTCTCAATTTGTGTATGAAGAGAAGTTGGAGAACCAGTGTAATTCCCACCATGTGTTAACACAGCTGAGTCAGATGTATCTGGGAGTAGGTTTGCTTCCCGAAAAATTTTGCCAAATTGGTATCCAAGGCCAATAAGCCTCACCCAGAGTGGCTTTTCTTTCAGGTCCCAGATGTCTTGTGTTCACTCTGTATTTGTAATGGGTTCACTCTCCAGTCTAACCCCAGCATCTTATCCATGAGACAGTCTCCTGCCAAGACATAATCTTTTACTGAAGACCTGTCTTTGGAACCATATTATCAGGTAAATTAAGATGGATGATGCCACAAAGACATAATATGGGGAAATAAGCTTTTGGTCCAGCTCTGTAACCAGGAACAGATGGTTGGTTAGTTTTATTAGAATTGTTAGTGTATTTCTCTTGTGAATGATGTAAGTATTGTTTTCTATAAAGAATGTGAGATAATGGTAATAGATGGACCAAACAAAATATGTATTTATCACAAACACGTGTCTAAGAGCTTCTGTTCATGTTCATGTGTGAATAGATTTGTAACTGATACTTCTAGAAAATACAACTGACAACTTAACAGGGCTGTCATTGTATGTAATCATGTCATGCCTTCTTACAGTATAGCCAAAAGGATTATCCTTCAATATCACTTTGAGGTGCCCGTTATATACAATAAAAGAAGTCTGAAATAAAATAAATTTCAAAAATATCCAATAAAATAGCATCTATAGTCAGATTTGTCTTTTAAGCAATCTAATGTTTGTTGAGTATAACATGCCAGCTACCAAGCCATGTGCTCTGTACTATCAGTTTGTGTGTGTATTCATTCCTGGGTATGCCTGTTACCTCCAGATTGTTTTTGAGAAGTGAAGAACTGGGGATGGGACTATGGTCCATCTTCATATCCTGCTCTTAAGTGCCATGCCCTGTCACTTTTACCTTTTCTATCCCCTGAAATAAACAAACATAACCAACAACACATGTCTGAGTCAACAATTCATTTTGTGTGGTGGCAGTGACTCCAGCTTCTAGTGGCTGCCAGGACAGACATGCTACTTCATCTTATTTTAAACAAAAGTGTTGAGTGAGTTGTGTATCCTGCCTTGCATTGTTTGAACAGTATTGGTTTAAGGCTTCCTTACATAACAGACCTACCTAATGAGTAGTGTTTCCTGACACTATTATTAATCCCTGGGGTTACTGCAAACTGTATCCCCTCATAAAGAGGAATTAAATACAAATTGCTAAAAATACTTCAGTCTACAGTAGGGCATGGAGCCAGTAGCCTGTACTTGTCACCTTGGTTCTTTCACGAAGGGCAGGAACTGTTTTAGCTTCACATCTGTGTGACATAAAGCTCAGCTTAGGAACTGTCTGTGTGTCCCTTTTCTTTCTATGAACAATCCCATTAGTTCCAGATGTGTCCTCTAAGGTGTCCCTTTTGAAGCCTACATTTGATTAATGATACAAAATGTGATGCAGTGCAAAATAGACAAATTCCTAGATCATTGAATGACTTTGCCTACTAGGCCAAAAAGCAAGCAATGTTCCCTGAAAGTGAGCTGAGGCTGTTGCTCTGTGCTGCCTCAGCTGTTGTTTTAAAATCTCTGTAGCATTGAAGAAGAAACATTAAAATAGAACTCTAGAGAAACAGGATTAATGATAAGAACAGTGAGATGCACTGTTCTTCTCTCTTTAAAGAAGCAGGCCTAACATCTTCTTTGGAACCAATGAAGGGTGTACTTAGTATAGGAAGTGGTACTATTAACTCATAGTGAACATACTAAATTTTTCATGATGGTGGAGGAGACTCACCTGTGAGTGGGCTCACTTCCACTGAGAGGTACTCTCCCTACCCTAGAGGAGGTAGTGAAGAGTGGTGCTGCAATGGCATTGGCAATGACCTCTTCTCCTACAGAATTGATGGTGTTCTTCTCTTGTGAGGTAAGCACCTCCCTTTTCTTTCTCTGAACAACTTGTGACCCTGCTGTGCATACCTGAAAAATATTGGTGCTGCTCCTCTCAGGGGTATGTGTTTATTCAGAAACCAAACAGCAAGATAGTGAATAGAGAATAGAAGGAGTAGCAGAATTTCACTATAGAAAGATAAATTAGAATTATATATTTTTTTTTAAAAAATAGTTGTTGGTAGACCTCTATTTTATTCATTTATTTATATTCAGTGCTAAGAATAGAACCCAATTCCTCACACATGTCAGGCTTGTGCTCTACCACTGAGCTTCAATTCCAGCCCAAATTATAGTTATATTTTAAAAGCAGCATTCCAATGTATGAGTGAACTGCAAATACTTGAGTTCCCACTTACTTTAATTGCTTTGTGCAGAGTTCAACTTCTAGTAAATTAAGCTCAAAACACAAATCCTGAAAAATTGTTGGAAGAAACTGATGAGTTGAGCCTTGCCCAACAAAATAATGAGAAAGGATTTCTGAAATCTGCACAGTGCTGTGAGGAGTCTGTTCATGATGAAATAACACTTATCTTTAGAAGGGTATAAAAGGTTGAAGATAAATGTATAATTCATTCTACCAGCTTCCAGTTCTGTTGGTAATATATATATATATAAATATATATATAAAATGAATACTACAAATTACAATATATTACTCCTTTCTCTAATTCACAGTGAGGTCTAGTTTGGTTGATTTAAAAGTCTGTCTCTAGTTTACATAGAATGAATACTACAAATTACAAAACATTATTCCTTTATCTAATTCACAATGAGGTCTAGTTTGGTTGATTTAAAAGTCTGACTCTAGTTTACATAGATGCTTTTTAGATGCTGGAGTCAATCTGGATTCTGCAGATACATGCTTATGTTTGTAGAGCTGTGTTTAGAATATAGTCCTGCTATGACCCTGGCATATTTTTCAAATATGTACAAGATATAGTGTGTAAAAGATACAGAAAGTTAAGTTATAAAAAGCTAAACCTTGCCTTATGCTTGCAAGTGTTGTTCTTTAGAAATACTATATAGGTATAACCAATTATGAAAAAAAATTTAAAAATTAAAGTCAACTAAATATCTATTTATGGTAATGAGTTTATAAAGTGAGAGGATTCTATGTAGTTGTATCAAACAGTAATAGCTATTGATTTTCTCCTTGTTTTAATGCCAAGTTCTCAGTTATCCAGAAGAGATGAAGCTTAGCCCGTCTGGGTATGGTCATCTATCTGGGAATGTGGTCAGAATCCTCCCAGAGGCTTTTATTCCCTGCACACTGATGTGCTCTACCAGTAAAATGATAGCCACAGTGCTTTGTTCCCATTGTAAAATTTCCTATAGAACATGCTGAAGTAAAGAACACATATTCAAAGGCCTATTCCAGCTAAAATAGGACTAATGTCTACTTTTAACAACATCACAACTATGTTCTTCCTCCTCTATGTCCTGTATGTCTCTATATAAAATAGGCACTTGGGCAGGTGAATGCTATTTTTTCATTAGTCAGAGATTAGTGGGGAAATCTGCTCTGATGAGACAGCACCAAGTTGCTCCCAATTACTTTAGCCTCATGGCACATTTCACCATTTTTGCTTTTGCATTCAGTTTCAAGCCTTTCCTTTTAATACATTGAAAGAACCTAGTGTTTAGGGAACTGATTTGGGAGCATTGTGTCTTTTATTACAGAATATCAATTAAGTAGAACAATAAGAGTGCAAAACATTTTAGTGACTGCACATGGCATAGGAAGGATGGGGGTGTTCTGAAATTCTGGAAGAAAATTATCTCGAAACTTTTTTATAAAGAGAAAGTATTTGTCCTTTAAAAAAAAGAAAGAAACTACGTTTTGTCTGTCATTGAAGGACACATTCTCTCACATGGTTTGCTTGCTTCAGATTGATATTCCTCAGAGACACATGTGGAGTCTGATTTACCCAGTGCTGATTCATAGTAGCTAAGAACATGTTCTCAGGATTTATGTTCACGTTATTTTATTTTCAGTGGGTGATGTAGAATCTAAATTGTAACCAAACCTAAATTAAATCTAAATTGCTAACTTTGAGGAGACAACACTTGTTGTAAGTGAACATTGTGTGACAGGAGTGGAGATATTCCTTGACACCAGGATTTGGCTCAAAAGCAACAGTTTTAAGCTGTGTCTCCATTGGATCTAAATGCTGTGCATTGTTGTTCTTATAGCATTCCAGGTGTTTGAAAGAGCAAAGGTGTGAGGAATCCTGGTGCTTTCAGAAAATTTCAGCAGAAGAGGCATGGTGCAATATAATACATCAATTCAAACAGGTTGTTCAGGTTTTCCACTCATTATTGTTATCTACATTCTCGGCTCAGGCTGAAAACAGTCCTGTTGTTCTCATGGATCCAGTATGGTTTGACTAAGATGCAACTGCAAATGCTGACAAGTGCTTCAGCACTGAGTGTTGTTCAAACTGTAGACTTCATGTAACTCACTTTGGTCGCTCCTGTCTCAGACATTGCAGAACAGTTTACATTGGTGACTGTTAGATAGCTGTTAACATTAGTTTAAAATATCCCTTAAACTTAGCAATATATTTGGATTATAGTAAACACTTGCTTATTAACTGAGCTCTCTACACAGGAACAGGCCTTTTTCAATGAGCTGTTTTTCTACTCCATAAAATTTCAAAGATGCTTTTTATATTCAGGGAATTCTGAGACAGCCAATTTATAGTGATTTTGTTGCATAAAGATATGACTATTACTGAAATAATGTTCTTGGCATTGAAAAATGTTCTTGGTAAAAATCTTGGTATGCCAGAGATAAAAAAAACAGGTATCATTAAAATGCAAAGCATGTGTCATAAATCTGTTTAAAAAAACACTTTAAAAAATTTAGTGTCATTTTTTAGTGTTTTACTAAAATAGAGAGTTATGTTTGTATTTGTGAGTGTGGGAATTTGGGAGGACCTTCTTCCAGTGTGTCTTTTAGAATACTTAAAAAAAAAAAGAGTCTTGAAATAGTCAGAGTAGCCTGAGCAGTAGTTCACTGGGGCAAAATGAGCACTTATCAAACATTATTTTCCTGCCTCTAATTGTATCCTGCTGTGTTTGAGATGTCAACCAAGATCTCAGGTGAAATACATTGTAATATAAAATAAATGGCATAAAATCACCTCTCTCTAAACAATACACTGTAAGGAATAATGTTCACATTTTTTTCATTATCCTTATGTAATTTTTATATTGAATTTATAAATCAAAGAATTATGAAATTTATAAATCAAATTTTATTTATAAATCAAAGAATTTATGAATAAAGCAATTTTATTTTAAATTTAAAAAAGAATCTGAAAAGAAGTGTCTGGTGTGTCTGAGTGACTCTTTTTTTAAAAATTTAGTGTTATTGTTTAGTTGTTGATAGAACTTTATTTATATGTGGTGCTGAGACAAAACACAGTGCCTCCCACATGCCAGGCAAGTGGGCTATCAATGATCTCCAGCCCCAGCTTCAAGACTGACATTTTAAACCATAAATTTAATCATCAGGGCAATTCTACAAGGTGGTGGAAAAATCAAGGCTCAGAAAAGTGAGGTGATTTGCTGAAGGTTGCACCAACTAAGTGACAAAGTAACTACTTTAAGTCAGATCCTTTCCTGAAGAATGTCTCCTACCATCATTATGGTCTTAACTATAAGACAATTTGTAAACCAAAATTGGAGCTACATTGAGATATTTCTGTTTGCTGGGTGGTCCATTTTCTAAAAAGGGCCACAAAAAAAAAAGAAAAAGAAAAAAAACACTTTTTTTTTCTTTACTAAGAGTTTAGCATGTCACATTACAATTAGTGCATTCCAGCACTGTGCATTGTTTTGTCACTTCTTGGATTCTCTGAGATGAAAATGTGTTACATTACTGAATGTTTCTTTCCTGCTAGGTTGTATTGCTCACACTCTAAGCTCACCAAACCAGCACCCATTGAGCACCAGTGAGTTCATTTAAGTGTCCCAAGCACCTCATTCTGAAATGACAGAAAGCTTGTTCAAGAAATGCTTGAGATTTTCAATGGCATCTTCTTTCCACTTGTGTGCAGTAAGTTAGTAAGCCTCTGTTTTTTGGTCTGTTTCTCTTCTCACTTCTCACATAATGTTCTGCCCTCCTCCACCATGCTTCTCTAACCCTTTTTCCTCCCTTCTTTCATCTTGCCCATAAGGTGTTTGGCCTGCTCCTTGAAAGTAGTAGTAAGGTTCTCCCAAAAGGGAATCTTGGGAGGCCGGGTGCTATGCCCACCTATTCCCCTATTTAGCTTTGGGTAATTAACATTCATTCCAACTAGCATCCTAAAATATTTCATATTTATTTATTAAGATTACTGTACTATTAAATAATGTTAAATAAACGATTTCATTAAAATAACACCTTTATTTCTTATTTATTTTCACTGTTTTCTTTTTCCCTGTCTGGGCCTCTATCCTACATTAACCCCCTTTAATTCAATGCTATGTCTATTGTGATCACGTGGATCCTCTGCCTGTTTCAATATTAAATTCTCTGCCCGTGACCAACTGTGTCAAGGAGGCTTCCTTTACTTGCTTTTCATTTTTTCTCTCACCAGAGAGAAACAAAGTAAAACTGTAGTTCCCTGGAGTTCTACAGAGACAATTAAAGTGCATGACTATCTATTGTCACCTTGAGTTCCTTCATCATGATCAAGATCATCATGATCTGGAGTAATCTAACAAGAGGCCACCATGTCATCCCTCTGGATCTATGTGTTTCTCCCTTATTTCTGCTTAACACTGTTCCCTCTGGATCTATGTGTTTCTCCCTTATTTCTGTCTAACACTGTTCATTTTGGTTGTTCTTTTAGTTATAATGTGTGTAATCCATGTACTAATGACATATTATGATATATTTAATGGAATTGTGTTTGTTACTATAAACTTTCAAGTTGCTTTACAGCTTTTGTTTTTTCACTTTTTGCTCTCTGCTTTTTTCCCCTCTCTCTCTCCTTCCCTTTCTTTCTTTCTTTCCCTGGAACTTAAGCACAAGTCGTTAAAAAAAATCACAAAGGAAAGAAAAAAATTATATTTAATTTTTATAAGGAAAGAGCCCTAAGATATTGGTAAAGAAATCATTGACCAGTGGGCCTCAGAATAATAATTTTTTAATTAAGTAAAAATGATGTATAAAAATTCTAGAAAGTTTAGTAATTAAGGTTTAAATTGGAAAACAATAATAAATAAAGTCTACAGCTTCTTTCTTCAACAAACAGAGTTGATATACAAGTTCACTTGAAAGAATTTCATCAACAAATTGGGTACTGAATAAGTGGTTATTTCCTCACATCTATTCCAGCCCTGTATTTTAAGGGTATAGATATTTGGATCCTATCTTCTTTTTGTCTTTTTAATCCTTCGGCACCTTGGGACATTAAATAGCCAGTTGGTATAAAGTCCTACTTCCTTTACATAAAAATAGGTTATATGTTCTTTTAGTTACTTCTTCAGCCACTAAGTTTCCAATGACCCACAGATGCACATTAACCAGGTTTTGTCTTGGGTAAATGTGATGCTTTCATGTTTTACCTTTTATTGTTAGAGGGTTATGGGTTCTAATGTGATGCCATTATTATGGTGTTTAGGATATAAGAAGGCTTCTGATAAAGTTAATTTTGCACTAATAACATTTCCTAATAATTTTGTTGATAAGAAAACTTTCATATTCACTAAGGTTGTAGTTAATTCTGAGATGCATCATTCTTAAGGTTTCCTTTTTTGCTTGAGCGGCAACACAGAGAATTCAAATTACTTCCTTTTACCCAGGTATGCTCCTTGTTATGAATCTGTTCTACTCAAGGAAAAGCTGCAAGTGAAGCTCATCAGACAGTACAAGCAAGAGAGGAAGTACTCACAAGACCTGCTGGTCCCCGTGGATTTTCTGACACAAGCTGTCTTCACACCAGTTACTGTAGACACAACCCAGGTATGGTGATCAGCCCCACAGATAGCACTTGCACTGTAGTTATGTGGACATGCAGTGGCTCTCCTGCTTGCACTGCAGCCTTCAGAAATGCATTTTTAGTAATGCAACCAACATGGCTGCATGTCCCAAGTTTCATAAAATGATACTCCACTTTATCAAAACTCTCACCATCTTCTGTACTATTTCTTTTCTGAATAAAGAATTGCCCCACTCTGCCAAATTTATTTCTTAAAGATTAAATATGTCATAACCTCAAGTTTTAATAGTACTGTACTAGGTTATCTTTAAGGTTTTATTAAAATACTTAATATCATTTAGTTTGTCACATGAATATTATAATTTTTAAATAGGCAATGATAGCAGCAGGTGAAGCTTACATGCACTATTATGCAACAAACTTCAAATGTCAGGATGACTTGACATTTGGTAACATACTGCACTTGAAGTAACACCACAGGGGTGTGGTGCATACTAATTTTGGAGTGTACTTTTGTACATATAAGAGAGGTTGAATTTTTAAATTTTTCTGCACACATTCTATTCTTATGTTGAAGATTATTAGCTGATCCTTACCTTGGGGAGAGACTGAGATCTTTAACCAGGGTTAAAATTTCTTGGATGGAATGCCTACTCAAAGTCCATGGGAAAGGTTGAGGCCTTGCTGATTGGGATTCTGAGACTGTTTGGCATAGTTAACAGATAACATTTCCTAACAGATGGACACCAAGGAGATATCAGCCACCATTCATGCTTTCTTATCTCATAGACATACCATGTCTTAAGATTCATAGTGAATTAAACATAGCTTAATGTTGATTGTGAAGTGACCTCAGTGAAGTTGACTCAATATTCAAGTTGATCAATTTTTAAAGACCAAAGTCATGTTTCTGACATATGAAGCTCAATTAATATAAGGCCTAAGAAGCTTCAGATGCTTATCAATCAGTTGTTTGGCTCCTTGAGTCATATTTCTGTTTTTGCCATGCAGGTTTTTGATATTACATAAGTAAGTGTTAAAGCATTGTTTATGGCTAGGATACAATTTGTGTTTTCCCTTACGAAAAGGGGGAAGAATATGTTGATTACTACAGGAGTTTATTAGGCAAATTTCTTGGGAATATGGAGATAGGCAGTTGGGTTGTCAGTTGATTCTGCAAAGAGGGTCACCTGAGAGCCAGATAACTGCAGCAGGTAGCTGCTCCTGTAGAAATGTCACCTCCTGAGTCAGCTCTGAAGGCATTTACCTGCTGAAGAGCTGGCATAGGGTCACATAGGAGGGCTTGTTTTAAAAATTGGAAAAATCCTGATCCCCTGCCACAGTCTCGCTGAGTACAATTCATGAACCAGTTATCAAGCAGAAACAAACTTTATTTTTTGAACACACATGCCGCACCACATAAGCTCTTCAGGAATTCCCTCAGAGCCCAACTGCCACCACTGGCTTCCCAGGAGCCTCTCAACCCACAACTCCTATTGTTCTCAAAGCCAATTGGCTGGGTAGTGTGGGCAGAGCCAGAAGAGTCCCCCAATTAGCAGCTCCATTGTCTGAAAAGGCGGGGAAACACCCCAATGACTATCATTGCAGAGAAGCCAATCAGATAACAGCTGGAAGTTTGCTGAAATGATGGTGAGCCAATCAGCTGAAAGTTTGCTGGGGCTGTTTTTAGCCAATCAGCTGGAAGTTTACTGGGGCCCCTTTGTCTGTGGTTCTCAACACTCCCCACCTTGAAAAACATTTTGTGCTCTTTATCAAGAGGTCATTAAACTTCTTCACTGAGAACAGGCAAATGCTTTTTTTCTTGATAATTTTGTATAGAAAGCACTAAAAACCAGAGTTTAGGTCAGGGGAAACACAAATTACTGAATTCACACATCTATAGGCTCAAAGACCCCATGGAATATAACTCAGGAACTGGCTTTACATCTCCCTGGTCTGTGGTCAGCAGGCAGGGTGGTATAAATCATTTTATATATATATATATATATATATATATATATATATATATATATATATATATATATATATATATATATATACATATACACACACACACACACACACACATACATATGGTATACACAATATCTTTATTTTATCTTTCTGTTGTGCTAAGGATTGAACCCAGTGCCTTTTTCATGCCAGGTGAATGCTGTACTACTGAGCCACATAGCCCTATCCCAAAATTTCTCTTTATAAATAATGTGCCCTTTGGTAGTTGTCACATATCCATTAAAATCTTTCAGTTGTTCCCTTAAGTTTTCAATTTACTTTGTTCATTAATTCTACCAGAAATCTAAATAGTCACCCAACAGTGTGGGGGGGGTTCCAAATTTGCCTAAAGAGGGTTCTGAAAATAGCTATATTAGAATGAGCTATATTGTTGTATCTTAACAGCTTATGAGGCAGAAGTTTTACCCTGCATCTTGCTCCATCTGTTTCTCATGTGTGTATTTTCTTTCTTTCTTTCTTTCTTTCTTTCTTTCTTTCTTTCTTTCTTTCTTTCTTTCTTTCTTTCTTTCTTTCTTTCTTTCTTCCTTTCTTTTTTCTTTCTTTCTTTCTTTCTCTCTCTCTTCTTTCTTTCTTTTTTGTTTCTTTTTTCTCTCTTCTTTCTTTCTTTCTTTCTTTCTTTCTTTCTTTCTTTCTTTCTTTCTTTCTTTCTTTCTTTATTTATTTCCTTCCTTCCTTCCTTCCTTATTTTTTCTTTCTTAATTTTTGACCATATTACTCTTTACCTAGAGAGAATAGACAAAACCTGGCATAGCATACGTAAAGAATTCTGGGTTATGTATAAAGTTGAATTTGGCTGGCAGTATGGTCCAGTACATAATTTAAAAATTTTTAAAGGTTCTGTTAATACATATTGCTGAATATAAAATCTCCCCCCCTTTTCTCTGCTGTGGGATGACATGAATAAATTGGGCTGGCTTTTTTTTTAGCATATAAGCATATGTGCAGATTTTGTTTTTATTTTGTAGAGGGACTGAGATTATTTGTGGACTCATTGAATGATTTTTATTGTCTACGTCATTGAAAGTTATCTGTCTTTGAGCTTAAAATTATCTTTACATATCAAGATAAACAGATAATGGGTACAGTTCTCCATGCCATTTATAAAACACCTCAAACCTGGAGTGAAAAATAGTCAATTTTTTTCTTTGACTAATATTCCCCTCCTTAATTCCATTTGTACATACTAACCCAAGATCTTTGAGCAGAACTTCACAGTTGATTTCATAGTTGGAGGATAAATCAAGAAATAATTATTAAGTGTTTCCAAATGCTGATTTTCTAAAGATCTTAGTTTAGAATTTTTCAATAAATTAAAAGACCAGATTTTAGTAGGACCTTGTTAATATTTTTATTTTTATAACATTGTTAATCTAAATATTCCAAATATTAGATTAATTATTTATACTAGATTGAACATAAAAATTATTCCTCAAAGTAATAGTCCATTGCTTTTGGGCTCTGGATGAAAATAAATTATTGCTAGCATGAGTTGTATCAACAGCTACTCTACATTACTCTGTAGTGTTTCTTTGCAGATAGGTTTGCATTCTCACAGAATATCAGGTTCAGTTGTAATTACAGTGCAATGGGTTATGGGTTATTTGTTTATCTAATGATATAGCTGAGGCTATATAATGTAGACCTTGTTCAATGCCTTTGAAGAAATTCTATATTAGTGAGTATCATCTCCAGCTCTGGAATGCAGGTTTTCTTACTTACCATTGAGAACTGGTTTTGAAACAAAATTTGTCAAATCATGTCCATAAAATGAGATCCTTGCAATAACTAAACAGTGAATAGATAGTTGTTAAATCAGCAAATGCTTACTCAATATCTGATTTAGTGTTGTGTGCAATGACTCTTAAAAATTGAGGAAATGGATTAATTCTTTAATAAAAAGAGCCTATACCCAGCAGCAATAACCTTAAACCTGGAAATTCCCTAAACCCAGATTGTCTTAAACCAGGATACTTCCTAAAACCTGCAGGATACACCTTAAACCTGGATCCACCCTGGTCCTTGAGCAGGGTCACCTTTCTCAAAGACATATGCAATGTCACAGGAAATTTCCATTTAACATGGGGTATGCTGGCAAAGAAATTTTGATGAGTCATTCCTACTTGGCAATGGCCCTCAGCATTTAAGTGTATATGTGTGTTTAGGAATTTATTCTTATCTGTCTGATGTGTTTAATTGTCAGTTTTCTGCATAGATTTTTTTTTATAGTTGATCTGGGATATTTCACAGGACCATCATGTAACGGCTCTATGTTATGAAATAACACTGGGCATATCAACTCTGTTATTTATCTGTCATTTTAACATTTATTGCTTGCCTTCTATGAGCTTATCTGTGCTTCATACTGGGTGTCCAGATTCAGGAAGACCTTTTCTAAATGATACTGTGTTTACCTTTCAGGAGACACTGATTAGCTCAATGAAGACACAAATAGTAAACAAGAGAAAAGGAAGAGGTAGGTCAATTCTGAGAAATCAGGGGGCTTCCAGAACAAAGATGTTATCCCTGAGGACAGAATTGGTTGGCAGCAGAGAAAGGAGTGCAATTTCAATGCACATTGTCATTTGATACCTTCTAGTGAACTCCTCAATTTTTTTTTCTTTTTTTTTTGTTCTCACCTAAAATAAGCAAGAAAGAGAGGTTTTACTTTATCTCAGCTATGAAAACAATTGAGTTTCAGCTAGAAAATTTCATAATGTGTAGGTGGTTTGGATGGATACTTGGTGGGAATTTGATTCTAACCTTGTTATGTCTTTTTGTGCTCTATGTTGGCATTTCCCCAAAACTACCCAACATGTGTTGATGGATATTACAGAATATGGTAATTTTGTGATTTAATGCAATGCTATTCAAGAGTGTGGCCATGGACCAGGAATCTGGCCATTAAAAACTTGTTACTGATGTGTGAAAAGGTTAGTA
The DNA here is from genome assembly GCF_052094955.1 of Ictidomys tridecemlineatus. NCBI lineage: Eukaryota > Metazoa > Chordata > Mammalia > Rodentia > Sciuridae > Ictidomys > Ictidomys tridecemlineatus. The sequence goes on from NC_135494.1 coordinate 29,138,333, forward strand.
AAGATACTAAGAGTAAAGGCATAGAAATTTTATATCTTTTTTTAAAAATAATTTTTATTTGTATATGGACACAATATCTTTATTTTATTTATTTTATGTGTTGCTTATAATCAAATCCAATTTCCCACACATGTGGAACAAATGCTTTGCCACTGATCCACAGCCCTAGTCCAGATTTTATACCTTTTTAAGGGAGAAATTTAATGCCTGTTTAGTTAATAACTTGAAATTGTGGGTATGCATTCTTTATGTCTTCATTTTAAGATGTTAATTCCTCTAAAAGTTTTACTACATTTTATTAGAAATTCATTGCATTATGAACTGGAAATTAAAAGTTGTGCCTTGCATAGGTAGTTGAGTACTGAACTGACCTAATTCCTGGAGGACATTTTACATTTTTGCACTGCCAATAGTTAAAATGGGTGGAGTTGTTCTCTGTTGTTCCTAGGCACACTTAGTCACAACATACTTTTCAGGGAGGTCCCTGGAGCTGACTGTATGTGCAGCAGTCTTTTCTTTTGGTAAAAGCTCTAGTGGGGTATTTTTATTTTTTATTATCTTGCAAAGGCGACTTGGCTCATCACTGACTTCTTATCTGTTGGTTTCTTGAATTTCTCACCTTTCTTTGCACAGGTAAGAGTGGGGCTGGGAAGAATAAATAAAGGGATGTATTTTCAAACTTATGTGAAAAGTTCAGAAAATGATTTTGAAAAGCTTGTGATTCTTCTTTTGGCCCCTTTCATCCATGATGTCCTGTAAAACTTGTTTTATTCAATAGATCACTTCCCCAGTACATTTTTGTTTGTCCTTTTGTTTATTTCTGTTTTGCTTAGAATAAGGAGTTTTTTTCATTGGAGACATTTTACCAAGGACCCAGAATATAAAACTTAAACAATGTTTCATATTCTCGGATTTTTGAAATAAACAAATTAAGCACAGATTATGTGTCAGTTCTACTAGTAGCTTTTTTTGCATTTGTTTTGTTTTGTTTTGGGTTCAGGGAATTTTTTCCAGAGGTGCTTTTTCATTGAGCTACATCCTCAACCCTTCTAATTTTTTGAGACAGGTTCTCTTTAAAGCTGGTCTTGAACTTGGGTCCTATGTGTAGCTACAAACAAAGACATGTTCAATTTCTACTACGAACTTAAAAGTAAAAGGAATACCCAGAAATCAAGTAACTTAAGATTCTACTAAAAATGACATGTGACAGTGTTTGCATGTATGAGGAGTGCACTATGTCTCAACACTGGGCTTTTGTATTTAGCATGTTCTAACTTTCCTTGGGTCAAAGTATAAAATTTTATACATTTAGCTTAAATCCATGGCAGCTCATGATTACCCCATCTTTTTTGTGGGGGAGGTAACAAGGATTGAATTTGAGGGCACTCAACCACTGAGCCAAATCACCAGCCCTATTTTGTATTTTAGTTAGAGACAGTTTCTCACTAAGTTGCTTAGTGCCCCACTTTTTGCTGAGGCTGCCTTTGAACTCTTGATTCTCCTGCCTAAGCATCCAGAGCCTCTAAAATTACAGGCTTTCAGCACCAATCCCAGCAATTATCCCATTATTTTTAAATTTATTTTTTAGTTTTAGATTCACAAGATACCTTATTTTATCTATTTTTTAGGTGGTGCAGAGCATCGAACCCAGTGTTTTGAATCTACACATTTTAGGCAAGTGCTCTACCCCTGAGCTAGAACCATAGTCTCTGATTTCACCATTTTTAGAACACACTTTGGTGAAATTTGAACTATATCCCTGCTATTTTATTGATTGACAGCTAGGACATTTATTAAAAACAGTCAGCCCTAGTGTGTAAAAACCATCTTTGCTTGTATTATACTGAGCCCTGCCCTCACTGAATAATCAATTCTCACTCTTGACAGCTACAAGTGGATGGTTTGATTAATCACTGAATGCATGAACTGTGGTTTCATTCCTTATGGTGAATGATAATACCCCTTTTTCATGAGCTAATTCTTAACATTTATTTGCTGATATTTCTTAAAGCTACATAGTGTTTATATGGTTTTACAATGAACAGGTTTTACGTGTTTCTTTAAAAATCAAATTAAATGGTAAAACTCCTTCTTCTCCCAAGTTTACACTGCATCCATTTCCAGTATGTAGAGAAAGTGGGGTGCTGTTTTTCTATTGTTTACTTAGTTGGCAAGGGCCCAGGCAGAGTAGAGAAGATTCTCTTGCACTGAGAAGTCTGGAGTCAAGAACTTGCTCCACTAAGAGTATCTTTCTGAAGGGACTGAGCTTTATTGATCCTAGATTTTGCTCTCCTTGTTCAGTGGTGATAATAATGTTTTTATTTCCTGTCATTATACCAGAACTCAGTGACAGCATTTTGATGAAGGCTTTGACACTACTTGTCTCTCATTGCAAGCACCATCTGGGATTTCTGTTTACTGGCTTTACAGTATATGATGAAGTGGTTAACAACTTTGTTCATTTAATCCTGAGAAGTAGCAAATAGTGAATAAGCTGGAATTTATTTCATCATGCCCCATATTTTGATCAAGATGGGTTTTAATATAAATGCAATGTGATTCTCTTTCTGGGGCTTTCTTCCATGTAAATGATTGGCAGATGACTTACTTCAGAACTGAACTGTAACCTGCATGTGGTAAAGCACTACAGAGATCTGAAACCTTCTTGGGAACAGCACAGATCAGTAAGGGCAGATGTTCTCCATTATTTATTCTTGCTTTTTTTGTCTGTGCTATTGATGTTGTATCAAGAAAGAAAGAAAGAAAGAAAGAAAGAAAGAAAGAAAGAAAGAAAGAAAGAAAGAAAGAAAGAAGAGAAAGAAAGAAAGAAAGAAGAGAAAGAAAGAAAGAAAGAAAGAAAGAAAGAAGAGAAAAAAAGAAAGAAAGAAGAGAAAGAAAGAAAGAAAGAAAGAAAGAAAGAAAGAAAGAAAGAAAGAAAGAAAGATGAGAAAGTAAGAAAGAAAGAAAGAAAAATGAGAAAGAAAGAAAGAAAGAAAGAAAGAAAGAAAGAAAGAAAGAAAGAAAGGAAGGAAGGAAGGAAGGAAGGAAGGAAGGAAGAAGAGAAAGAAAGAAAGAAAGAAAGAAAGAAAGAAAGAAAGAAAGAAAGAAGAGAAAGAAAGAAAGAAAGAAAAAGGAAAGGAAATAAAATGACAGACAAGAAAAGAAAAAGAAAGAAATAATTTCCAAGACTAATGTGAATGCCTGAAAAATGAAGGTTTTTTTCCTCCTCTTTTATCTAGGAAATTTATAGTCAATTGGTCTTATATAGATACCTGTGGGGAGAGGCTGTACTGTGTTTGGCCTGAGCTTTGCTAGGGGCCTGTTTGTGGCAGTGGTCCCAGGCTACCTTGGGCCAGGCTAACACACCTGTCAGCAATTTTGATCTGGGCTGTGACTAAACTTTGGTGACTGTCTAACAGTTGGTGGACTCATTCATGGGCAGCACCTGAGCTCAGGTGCCAGTCTGAAGGTGACTAAATGGACTAGGGATACCCTGGGCTCTGGATCTATTTTCTGCCAGGTCGTCTATTTGGATCTGGCAGATCTGGAGCTCTGGTGGGTTTCTGCAGGTGGTTGGATAGAGCCCGGCCTCTCCTTGCCCAGGCTCTTGTGCTGAAAAATCTGGGCCATTTATGTGCTCTAGCACGTGTCTGCCTTTGAGTGGAGGCAGGCCTGGGCCCAACCTGAGTTCCAGCAGGAGAAATGGGACAGGGCTATCCTCGCCTGGACCCTTGACTAGGTGGTTGAGGTGGACCTGGGTTGGGACTGAGCTCTGGAGGGTTTCTTGCCTGTGGGTAGAGTCAGTCCTGGGATGAGCCTGAGCTCGGGTGGAGGTCTGAAGGTGGCCATATATTCCCAGGGCTACCCTATGCCCAGGTTCCTGTGTACATCTGTAAGGCTTATCTGGTTGGATTGTGAGATTTAGCTGGGGGTTGGCTGGTGGCTGGAGAGAACAATACCTACCATTTTTAGGACTCCTGGGCAGATCTGAGAGGCAGGTTTGGGACACAGATAACCTCAGGCAGGGTTCTGCCTTTGGGTGGAGATGGTCCTGTGTCTGGTCTGAGCTCTGCTCAGGGCCTGCTTATGGCAGATGGTCCCAGGTTTCAAAGGTATTGTTACATGTTAGATAATTAATGTCTAAATATTGCAATTTGTTAATTGTAATTTATAGTAGTGAAAATTATGACATTCATAAAAAATAGAAAATTATTTCCTACAGTCCTGGAGGTCAGAAGTGGGAAAAGTCTGTCTCAATAGTAGTGTTATCATTTGGAAGAAAAGTGGGAAAGGCTAAATCCATTCTCAAAAGCCCTTTTTTTCTTTTTATTTTTTTTTAGTTGATTTCAGTGCTATCAAAATGTTTAAATAAACCTAGAACATGTTTTATTTTATTAATTTCCAATTATTGGTTATTATTAGTTATAAAATTCATTTAAAAAATTATACATTGTTAATAGGATCATTTATTTTATTTAATTTATATGCAGAGAATCAAACCCAATGCCTCACACATGCTAGGCAAGTACTCTACCACTTACGCACAACGCTGGCCAATGAAATTCCTTTTGACATAGTTCATATTTGTATAATTGTACTTTGTAGAGTTGCATTCTTAGGATGTACAGGGTGGTGGGATACACTGTTTTGTTTCCAAGTATATACATAGAAAAGCTGTGTCAGAGTCTTTGTACTTTTTTTTCTTTGCTTATTTCCCCTCCTTTCTCTTCATTCCCATTGTCTAAACTACTGCACTTCTGTTCCCATCACCCTTCCTGTTTTGAGTTAGCTTCCACATATGAGAAAAAAACATTTAACTTGTGTTAATTTTTTTTAAACTGGCTTAACTTCAGTTAGCATTATTGTCTCCAGGCAGATCCATTTATAGGCAGATATAGTAGTCATATTTTTTTTTCTAAAAATTATTATGTTTTTTAATGTACTTAAAATTTTTTTTCTAATTCTACATGACAATAGAATGCACTTACACATATTATATATAAATGTAATATAATTTATCATGCTTCCTTTTGAGCAAGATGTACCTTCAACCAGTCATGTATTTGTATATATACTTTGGATTATAATGTCTTATTTATTCTAATATCTCTTCTAACCACTAAACCCCTTTCCATCTCTTCACTCCTCTATGCAGTCTAAAGCAACTCTATTTTTTCCATACCTCCCCATTTACTGTGATTAGCAAAAGCATATCAGGGAAAATTTTAAACCTTTTGTTTTAGGGGATTGGCTTATTACTTAGCATGATAAGCTCCATCCATTTTACAGCAAATGTCATAATTTAATTCTTCTTTAAGTCTTAGTTGTATTTCATCATATATGTGTGTAAATGTGTTTTGGGGTGTATATATACACACACACATACACACACATATGTGTGTGTGTATATATATACTATTATATATACACTAATACACATCATATTTTCTTTATCTGGTGAAAGGCACCTATGTTAGTTCATAGTTTAACTGTTATGAGTTAAGCTGCTGTAAAAATAATGTGGCTGTGTTATTGTAATATGCTGATTTTAAGTCTTTGGGGTATAAAATAAGGATAGGGATAGCTGTGTCAGATGTTAGTTCCATTCCAAGTTTACTGAGGAATCTCCATACTGCTTTTCATAATGGTTGTATCAATTTGCAGTCCCACAAGCAATGTGTGCATGCACACTTTTCCCAACATGCTCGCCAACTTTTACTGATACTTGATGATTGTATTTTGGGGAATTATTTGTGACTGTGGCGAGATGAAATTTTGGAGTAGTTTTCATTTGCTTTACTCTAATAGCTAAATGTTGAACATTTTTTCATTTATTTGTATCTTCTTCTGTGAAGTGTCTGTTCAGTTCCTTAGCCCATTTATAGATTTGGTTATTTGATTTTTTGGTGTTAGTTTTTTGAGTTCTGCATATGTCCTGGAGAATAATGCTCTAAGGTGCATGTGGTGAAGATTTTCTCCCATATTGTTAACACTTTTTTTACGTTATTGATTGTTTTCTTTGATGAGAAGATGCTTTTAAGTTTGAATCCATCCTGTTTATTGATTCTGGATTTACTTTTTGGAATGTAGCAGTCTCCTTAAGAAAGCCAGATCTTAGGCTGACAGTGAAAATTTTGGCCTACTTCTTCTTCTATTATCCTAAGTTTTGATCCATTTTCAATTGAATTTTGTGCAGAGTGGAGAGAGGACCTTACTTTCTTTTTGCTTTATGTGGCTATTCAATGTTCCCATTTGTTGAACAGGCTTTTGTACCCTTAATGTATGTTTTTGTAACCTTTGTCTAGTATGAGATAGCTATGTTTCTGTGAGTTTTTCTCTGTGTCTTCTATTCTGTACCATGCATTAATCTCTGTCATTTTGGAGCTGATACAATGCTGTTTTTGTTACTGTGGTGCTGTATTACATTTTAAGTTATCCTATTTTGATATGCCTTACTTCACTCTTCTTGCTAAGGATTGCTTTGGCTATTCTGCATCTCTTATTTTTCCATATGAATTTCATGGTTGACTTTTCTAGTTCTGTGAAGAATTGTGTTTGGAATTTTTATATGAATTGCATTAAAATTTATGCCCATGGACAAATTAGTTATATCTATGAAAAAAATCCCAGCTCACAATGAACCTGACAGATGTCTGGTCACTGGTGTCTGTTGACCCAGCCACTATCTCCTGCACACTTGGTGGTTGCTCAGCTGAGGTTACTGTTTGTATTTCAGAGTTAAGAGTTTCTTAGAGTTGAGGATACTCTGCATGTTTGTGCTGAGGTTGGGGTTCAGGCACACATTCCACCACACAGCCTGGGATAATTTGCTGGGTTTTATAAATATTTAATTGTGTCTGAAAATTTCTTTGGGTCCTTTAATCAGTTTGCTTGATGAACCTCTGTGTGCTAGACACTATACTAGGTATGGAGTACAGAGTGAATAGGCCAAGTCCATGCTTTCATGGAACTTAATGAAGTTAGTAAAATAATTATAGCATGTACCTCAATGTTACTGTGAAACTTAGAAGACAATATGTCTGTTAATAACTGCAGTGGTGAGAACTGTAATACTGTTGAGGACATTTGCAAAAAATTTCATTAGGCATCATCTTGTTTTTGTCTGGGAAGTCTTAGTAATGTAAAGTTGTTAGAATTTCTGTTATAAAAAACAGACATTTAACATAGTTTATATCTGAAGTCTGTAAATGGAAGGGATCCCTGTGTGTTGCCTGTCTCCAGGTCAGATACACAATACTATGCTTACTCAATATAGGTTTTTGGAAACCCTTGAAGCCTCTTCTATAACCATAAGAGCCAGTGCTTTATAGTCAGTAGGCCAAGTCCAAGTCTCCAGGTCACATACACAGATGACACAACCTTATTTTGCAGAATTTTCCCCCAGTAAGTTTATCTGTTATCCTTCACACACTCACTGGCAACCATTTAGCTGGATGGATTCTGTTCCATTATGGGAATTATATAGATTTTGCATTAATTGTCCAGAGCTTTTGGAGAGGATCCTGGCCTTTTCTAATCTGCAGAACTATCTATCTCTATCATCTTCACATTGTCTGATTATTACTGGATGTAAGTGTGCTTTGTGCACATGGTAGTGTACTGCAAGCTCATACCACATTCATTTTGTGTCCTCTTCTCTATAGCACTTAACAAGGAACTGGGAGTTGGTCTAAAACTGACCCTGAACTTTAAAACCATACAGTTACGAAAACCTAGGGGTTGGAGGCTATGATAGTATGAAGAGAAACCAATTTCTTCTAGGGAAACCCATGCCCAATCAAACTTCATTTTAGTAAGATGGCATCCTGCACACCAATATCAAGCAATTCTGAATGGATTTCAGAGAATTTTAAAAAATGATGGAAAAAAAACTAGAAGATAAAATTAAATAGTTTTTCAACTATATTTTTTTAACTGGCTTGGGAACTAGTTTTCACTGTCAGATCACATTGTGCTCTTGCTGGGGATCATAAATATCATATGAAGTGAGAGATATACAGACATATCTCCAGTTACTTGGCTTTTTGTGACAGAGAAAATTTTCTTAGTCTTTTATGAGGGAAAATTATATATTTCCTATTTTTATTTTCCCTAATGAATGCTGTGCTCGAGCTTTTCTGCCTCAGCCAGTAAAGACCTGGGCTTTGTGCAAAGGGATCCAGATTTTTCAAAAAAGTCTAAGCAGCAGAGAGAGGCATATATCCAACCTGTTGTCAGAACAGGATTCCACAGTGATTTATAAATGTTGAGTGATCAATTATGGTTCTGAGTTTTTAGTATCTGTGCTGCCAATGCAATTGGTAAGCTGTCTTTTTACATTGGCTTGCATTAGAACACCACAGGTAATGACTTGGGGACTGTTGAAAGCTGGGCTGGGGTTGGGTTGGACAATTGTATGAGGCACCATAGAAGATGTATTAGACCAATGAGCTTGTTGGTAGAGTCAGGAAAAAGGGCTTTCTTGTTAACATTTTGATAAATGGGGGAAGTGTGAATTTTTCCTAATGGAAATTCCCATGTAATCAGTTGAATATTCAAGCTAGGTTTCAAATTTTATTCTTTCATAAGTTTGGAGGGGAAAACTTACTATTCAGCTTAGAGGGTGTTAACTCTTATACTGGGCACTGGTTAGTTTATAAAATATCACCATATATTTCTCATTTTAATCAGATTTTAAGTATGCACATGTAAAGTACTCAATATCAACATCCAAACAAAAAGTAGAGAATAAAAACATCCTTCATTTTCCTGCCATAGGTCATTGTGCTGAATAAAATATCTGTTAAGGAAATATGCATTTACATGTTTTTGAAAAAAAAGGTATATAGTAACACACTTATATTTTTAAAAAGTCAAAATAAGAGAACTCTTTTTCAGTTCCCTGAGGAATTTAGACTTATTTTATAAAACTCTGTACAGTATGGCTCTTTGTTTTTTAACAAAGAGTATGCATGGCTTATATAATTGAAAAGACATGAGACCAAGTAAAAAAAAGAAGAATGGATGTAGTCCAAATTTGTTCCTTTCAGGGGAGGATTCAGTCCATCTTCTGACTCCTTCTAGAAATGCTTTCTGCTGGGTTTTCTGAAAGGCAGAAGTAAGAAGCAGGGAAAGTTGGAGCTGAGATCCAGTGTGGACAGTGTAGAAAAGCTTGAGGAAGGCTTGGTATGTTCCAGAGATGGGTTTGACTGACAGTCCTGATGGACTACTGAAAGTGAGGTGACAAAAGTGACTTCCAGGTTAATGTCTGAGAACTGGAATGATGATTTTAACATTAACTGAGATGGTTTAGGAGCAGCAGGTTTAGAGGGAGGTTGTCTCAATGTGCAGGCTGCTCTAACCAAATACCATAGACCTAGTAGCTTATGCATGACATAAATTCATTCATTACCATTCTGGAGGCTGGATATTCTGAGACCAATGTGCAAGCAGATTCTATGTGTTTCCCCTTTTGGCTCATAGAGAGGCATTCTCCATGTGTCCTCTCAGGTAAATGAGCTCCTTAGCCTCTTTCATTTGAATGCTAATTTCACACATAAAGACTATCCACTTGACCTAACTCCCTCCCAGAGGCCCCTCCTGATAATTTTGTGGTCTGGATTCAGCCTTTGGCTTTGGGTGGGGGTAACCAGCATTAAAGATAGAGTAAAGGCATGAAAACTTTCACTTGAAAAAATGCAATTTGATTAATCTGAGCAGTTGGGGAATGATTAAGAGTTCAATAGAGTTTCAGGCTAGAGATATCAATGTTGGGGCACGTGGGTAGTGTTAAAAACCTCTAGCTTTAGAGGATCTCCTGAGAGAAAATGCTAATCTTATCAAATGTGGGGGCACCTGTGCCATCCTGAGCAAGCCATGCCATTGCTTGAGACTATTTCTTGACTGTAAATATGTGAATTGAAGCAGATTTTTCTCCAAATTGCTGTCCTGCTCTGAGATTCTACAGAGGAATATCTTCAAAACAGATTGGTCCAAACTGTCCAAATGGTTGCTATCTACACATCAGTGCTGATCTCCTCTAGATGAACATCTGGGTTACCTGGATTATCATGGGACTGACACTGCAGGTACTCCTGGTGTGAAATCTGGGATGGCTCCAAGTTCTTCAAGCTGCTCAAAAAGAGGTGTATCTACAAGAAATCACAACCACTCAAAAAACTAGTCGAGGTGGACCACGCACCTTTGCAGCCATATCCCCAAAACCTATTTGCAATCTGTTCACCTCCAAGCCATGAAGCCGAGCACTACAGAAACAACAGAGCCTTCCTGTCCAACGTCCTCTCCAGCTGCAGGGTACTGACATTTCTATGGGAATTATTGAAGGATGCAGACATTATAAGATAACTTTCTCTGTGGTATCACAAATTGATGAATTAGAAGTAGGGCACTGGAAAATGGGGAGGTCGGTCTTTGCAGGTTAGGTTGACTGTTCTGAGGAACAGAGAATAATATGGCCACTATAACAGAGTGAAGATTTGTGGGATGGACTGAAAACTACCAGCAACCACACGGTTAAGATCAGGAGGTTGCCAAAAAGTCTTTGCTGAGACCAACTGGAGCATTTTCACACCAATGAGGGTGGCTAGGAGCCATAACTCTGGGAATGTTGCTGCAATTTGAGGCCAGTGATCTAATATTTGGGTCCCAGCAAATCAGGTCCACCCACTCATCCCAAAACCAAACTGGAAAGTAATGGAAAAAACAAAAAAGAACTTTCATCATCATAACTATGTCAGAAAAGCAAAGTGAGCTTCAGGGTCTTGGCTCTTTCCATGGAATTCTCTCATAAGCTTTTGGGTTAAAAAGAGCAGAGACTGAGGCAGAGCAAGAGGCATTAACAAGGATGCAGCCCTGGGCAAACTGATTCTGTCATAATCAAATCTCTGGTTCTCCTAGAAGGAACTTGTCTATTGACTTTAGGTCCAGAAGGGGGCAATTTGTTTCTGACTGGACACATGCACCTTTTTGGTTGGTCCAGCCTTGTCAGCAGCTGATCTTTGATTCAAGGTTCTGCTGTTCATGGGAGCTGCATGACAATTACTGGAGACTTCTAGGCCAATCAAGGGCTGTGGAACAGGACAATGTGAAAGGTGAAATTGAATGTCCATGAAAACCTCAGGAATTTCTCAGTTATTCTCATATCATCTTGTGAAGACAAGGTAAATCAGGAGGACTAATAAACCTTTGCTACCAGGTTTTAGAAGTGCACTCCATTAAGCAGAACACACCTCCATACAGAGCTGAGCAGGAGTCTGAAGCAAATACAAAAAGAAGGCAGAGATACCAGGCTTTCTACTGCTTGTTACAATATAATAAACAGCTTCTAATACTGTGATGGGTTTCTGCATACTCCCTCAGCTGGAATACTGCCTCTATTGTTTTCTATCTGTGTCATATTTATTGAGTGACTTCTCTGTGTTTAAAAGTTTGATATAAAGAAATGGATGTAAAATTGTGCCATTCCATCAGATAATTCTGAGGACCTAAGGAGTATTAAGACTTGGAGCAACACTTGGAGCACTGGGAGTGTATTTAAGACTTATTCTTCCCTAGGAACAACTGTTTGTATAGCCAGATTCCAGATTCTGCCTACTCTTAAAGATTAATAGGAACACATTTGGATTTAGAAGTGTCTTAGTACCCCAGACGAAAACCTCAGCCACTGGTGTCATCCCCCTCCATGAGCTCTTCCATCAGATGACATCAGAGTGATTTACTGTGGTGTGAGCAACACAGAACCTTCAGATAGAGATGTGAAACCAAGACACAGGCATGTCAATAATGCACAGAAAGAGGCACCAAGTGACATTGAGGATCATGATGGGGACATGTCAGAGGGCAGTACACAACAAATGGTTGGATGCTTGGTTGGACAGAAAAGACAGGGATATGGACAGAGAATCAGTAGATACTTACTATACTCAGAAAGCCCCAGAGAATCAGATACAAGTGTCAGAACTTATACTTGGGTTCAGAAGCCCACAGGTTTGCTTGGGCTTAGTATGTCAGTAAAACAGCCATATAAGCTGAAGGACAGTAAAGGAAAAATAGGAGTTTAAGGAAAAATAGAAAGTATAGGAAGAGCTCCCTCCCTCAGACTTGGTGTTGATTCTGGAATGAAGACAACAATGACAGGAGTCTTGTGTGTTCAGAATAGTGTGATTGAGCCTGGTGTCCTTTCACATGGAGGCTAAGGCAGCAGTTCAAAACCAGCTTCACACATGCAGATTTTTGAAGATAACGCTGGAGTCAGGTGGAGTGTTGCTGTCTGATGGAGAAGAAGATCTAAAGAGGCAAACTTGTAGTTGTGGACAAAGTAGTAGAGAGTCACTTGGGCAGAGAGGGCGTCTTAATGATATTTGGAAAATAATTTGCTACTCTTGGTGGAACTCTTACTTTTCTCTATTTTATTAAAATTGTACAATAGGATACACATACAAAAGGAGCACATGACTTTATTATCATTGGCAGGCAGTTGAAGTAATGAGTCACGTGCCACATTAGGTTGCAGGCACTCTTGGAAAGCTTCTGTCCCCTTTCCCAACCACAGTCTGTGAAGTAATCACTTGCTGACTCAGGCAGTGGCTTCCTGTTTTCCTCTGTTTCCACTAACATTACATCTGAGTTTTACATGATTCAAACTTTACGTACATTCTTCCATATCTCATTTTGCCAGATTTGGCTTCATCTTGTCAGTCATGATGGATAGTGTGACTTTGGGTGGGCATGAAAAGGTGCTTAACTGTTTGGTGCATGAGGCTGCTTGGGTCATCTCTAGGCTCAGGGATTCTTCCCCATGCCATGTTACTGTGGTGGAGACCTTGAAAATTTGTCCCATGGCATTTGTTCTGAGGATACACCAAGAGTGCATTTCTGGGACCTGGAATCTCCATAACTTCAATTCCATTAGATAAACTGCTCTTCATAGGGCCTACAGTGCCCACATGCTCCATGGACATGGTAGGATTCTGTCATTTTATGTACTCACCAATGCTTGTATAGAGCTTCTGTGCTCACTCACGTCCCTGAACTTGGTCACAGGCTTTCCTATATCCATGGAGAGCAGGACCCAGGATTAGCCTCTTCAGGCAGCAGTATGGACAATGTGTTCTTTCTATTTAGCAGGAAAGTTCTGAGAAAGGCTTAGAAAACATCCCTGCAACTCACATCTTGGCTATCCCTCTTGCTAACTGTGTAATTATGGGTGATTTAATTAATCTCCCTGTGTCTCCATGTCCTTGGGTGAAGATCATGTGTGAGAATATGTGCTTCCCTGGATCATCTTGATGATTAAAAAGTGGAGGCTACAATATATTTGGAAGAAGGCAAGTATTCTCTAGGTGATCCATATCTGTGAACCAGAACTGAATCCTTACTAGGGCACAGTGATGACTGTTCTATAGATGGCTTAGAAGACAGAATTTGGGTTCATTCCAAATCACTGGTAGAGCTCTGTGTGTCTAGGGGTGTCATCTTTCAGGTAGGGACACTCATTACCCTTTCCAAGCTGAAACCAGATGAAGAAGATGGATGACTTTAAGTAACAGTGTTCATCCGCTTTTCATCACAGTGACCCCAAAATGCCCTACAATAACAATTTACAAGAGTAAAACTTCTTTTGGGCTCATAGGTTCACAGCTCACAGTCCATGGTTGGTTCAACTCTATTGCTCTGGGCCTAAGAGTGGGGCAGAACATTATGCAGAAGGGTATAGCATAGAACATCTGTTCAGTTCAAGGCAACTGGGAAGCAGAGAGAGAGGGAAGTGATTGGCAGACAAAATATAATCCCCAAGGGCATGTCCCAGGGACCTGACTCCTCCAGCCATGCCCCACCTGCCTATGTACACCCACTCAGTACAGTAGTCTTCAGATCCATTGAATGGATCAATCCACTGATTAGGGTCATTGTTATTATATTGTAATCATTTCAGCTCTGAACACTGCTACCTTGCCTAACATGAGCCTTTAGGAGGGAACCTCACATCCAAACCATAAGAGGGCTGGTCATGTTTTAAGAAAATAGTTTCTTTTTCAAGAATAGGAGTGTTTTCTCTCCATAAGATGTTCAGAGGGCAGCAGGAGGTGGACATCAACAGACTGGGAAAAGAGCACATGCCTTTTGGTCCATGAACACCTGGCCTTCTAACTAGTAGATGGCCATGGTGGCCAGTGCTGGTCCTTCCCTTTGGCAGAATGCAGAGATAAAATGGCTTCAGGGTTTTAGGCAGCTGAGGATGTCATGGTACTCAAGATGCCTGGAGGGTTTCAAAACCCAGCAATTGACAAAACCACAGCCCATTAAGCACTGGTTCACTTCAAATTTAAATATTCTGATCACAACAGGAGGATATTCAAGGGTAGTCCTTTGAGTCCTGAGCCACTAACATGTGTGTTTCTTCCTTTGTGAAAAAGGAGAAAATTGACCTTGCCAAGACCCATCAGAGCCCATGTCTGTGCAGAATATACCATCAATGTTTGTCTTAAATAGCTTGGATTCTCTTTTTCTTGGCCAGCATCTGAGTGCTGTGGGTGGCTGTGATCCATTGGGCATGGGTTTCTGCTGCTACACTAAGGTGAAATCTAATGGAGTCGCATTAGCCCTTGAAAACCCATAATGAGCCTGGAAAGCAAGGGCCTGCATACCTAACACTGGGCAACTAACCCAGTGATGCTCAGTGTATGACAAAGATCTTCTGTGAAAACTCAGGTGACAGTTTATTTTTAGATACTTGGTTTCTTTCAATTAGCCCACACATCATTAAATCCACCCTTGTAAAGTAATTCTCTCTCACTCCTCAGGGTATGCATCCTGTACAAAATTCCAGAAGTCTTAGCCATCTCCACCATCTTGTTTGACTACAAAGTCACTGATTTTCAAATTGTGTCCTGTTACTTCTTGTTAGGAGAAATCACATTGTCTGAGAAGTGTTTTGGTTAGACAAAATAATTCGTTTGATGGCCTGGAGGAGGCTCTGAGCTTTATACGACTACCTGCGATTGCTCTTTGCTGTCTTAACAGTTCTTTTTGATTTGCTTTTATGCATTGGTGTTATTACTAAATTTTATGTTTGAAAATCCATGGTTTGAAATTTTTAGAAAAAAAGATTAAGAAGTTCTGGCTTAGGCAGTTTGATTGTTTTTAACGTTGTTTCTACTTTTAACATTAATGCTAATTAATTAATGACTACCTGTACTCATTTTTTTACCTGCATGATAACATACATCCTGCTTGAAAACCACTCATACCTTCTGTGAGATCTGTTGTAATTCACAATCTGAGGCTCACGTCTGGGAAAATCACAGGGTTTCATGAATGTCTATCAAATTGGTGAGTGAGTTCTTGGCAAACTGCTGCCTGTTTTCAAGAAAGGTAGGGAATAAAGATTTTATGTATATTGTAATAGGTCATCAGTGACATTTCACTAAACATGTTTTATCTTACACTGAGCCTTGCCTCTTAGAGAACTTTCTTTTTCTTAAAAACAAACAAGCAAAGAAATAATCAAGGGTGCCCTCAGGGCGAGTGGTCATGATGATGAGAGACAAAAGGGCCTGTTATGCCTCAGGGTTGTAAGCAAGGTCACCTGGCTTCATTAACTCTTCCTCTGTATTCTAAAGTGCCATCCTTTTCATGTCTGTTCAGACTTTTCCAACTGGCCTGGGCCCATTTCCTTACTGAAATCTGATTTGCAATCTCACTTTTTTTAGGTCTATGACTCAGCAACTCACCCTCCACTGTTTGAATTTTGTTAGATACTGAGCCAGAAGGTCATTGTTCTATGCTGGTACTCAGTTATGATCACCTCTTGAAGTTAAAACACCATATCACCACTGTTCTGAAAAAAGGACCTTCATTTGAGGAGTCTTCTGGTTAGACAGATGTCTTCAAGGATGTAGTGCATCCTGCAAATGCTGTCATAAAGAGTTAGTAGGCTGTTGAAGAAAAGCTACTAACAGGTAGTAGAGGACAGTTGATGAGAAGCAGAAAGCCCCCAAATATTCAGTTTCTTGTTTTCTACTGGTATGTTTATTATTTCCTAGAGAGCTAAACATAGAGATATGGTTGATTGTTCTAACCAACTGGATTGAGCAGGTCCCCAATGACTGTATTTCATGGTGCTGAACAGGCTTGCCTCCTCTCCACAGTGTTGAAATCAAGATAGAGGCACCACACTGGGGGCCAAGAGACAGGTGTGGGATACATGTGTTACCTGGTATCTGCCATTATTTGTAGCACTTATGTTCATTCTACAAAGATAGAAGAATCCAGCCTTTGAATCTCATTGAATCTATTTGGTTCCTCCATGTTGTGTCTGTCTCTCTGAATTAAAATGGAGTTTTTATTTTTTTATTTATTTTTTATTTTTTTTTTATTATAGGTTCTCTTATCTCTGAGGCCCTACTTGTGATTCACAGTTCAGGACATGTATAATCTTCTCCTCCTCCTATGCAAATTATATGACCACCCTGGTTTTTAGAAAGCAGTTTCTGTATCCATCACAATAAATCAGTTCTGCTGCAGCCAAGAAAATGCATGCAATAATGTTGCTTTTTGTACTTTTATATATAATATATAGGGACTTAATCCTTCTTGATATATCTGCCATTAATTCATCCTGTTGAGAGGTTTACTTAGGGATATATAATATATAAATTTTTTTTCATAATTAAAAATTGCTAGAAACATATATATTATTATTAAATCAGTATTTTTTGGATTTGATTTGATGAGACATAACTGAACCAAATGTCTTCTATTAATTTTTACTGTTGATTTTAAGATACATCATATTCAGAACTTTAAATGTGAAAAAATTTGTCTTGCAAAGATGGACATATTTTTTTTAGTAGCTTGCACTTTTTTATATAGTTCTCTTAGGATGTTAAAAAGGCATTGCCTTAAAACACACATAATTGAGCTTTGCAATATGAGATTAGAAGAAACTAAATTTATACTGGTAATATGAGAACTTCTGGGAGAAATTTTTAGTTTCATTAGCTAAATAATACCACATTGCATTTGATAACTTAAGATTTATTTAGAGTGCCCCTAAGCTGTGTTTGGGGCTGGTCTTGGGAGGAGTACACAAGGTTTGGTATCTTTGTCTGTGGATATAAAACCAGGCCCTCAACTTTATGGATATCCTTGGGAGTTGGTGATATATGTAGCTATTGAATTTTTGCTGTTCTCTTGTTTTTGTGAAGATGTTGTCAATGTTTTAGAATCAAGTGTTATGTGAGAAGGGAAAAAAAAGCTTGCTTTGAAACTTGCTGGACTAATTGAAAAAAAAATGTCAAGTACTTGAAAAAGTTAGCCTTTTTCAAAAAGTTTATGAGTGCTTAGAATCATCTTTAAAGGATGCCATTTTGGTGAAGAAGTCCATAGAAGCAGAAAATTGGGAGGTGATATATGAAAAACTGGATAGTTCTAAATCTAAACTTGGGGATGAAATACTCTTTCTAGGAAAAAAGCTAAAAGAAGAGAAAAGTAAACCTTCTCAACAGGATGAATTAATGGCAGATATATCAAGAAGGATTAAGTCCCTAGAAAATGAATTGAAACCCCTCAAGTTACTAATAGCCAAAGCTGAAATAACCTTGAGAATATTTTAAATGAATGAAGAAGGATTTAAGTTAGCAGCAATAAAAGATTTTTGATAGAAAATTCCCAACTTTATGATAATCAGACACAAATTTTACAAGAAGCTGAATTATGGAAAGAAAAATGAATGACCTTAATAAAAAGAAAATAACAGTGGAAGACTCTACAGTATATGCAGACTAAGTTATAAAAGAAAAAGAAAGTCACATGAAGTCTCTGACTGATCACTTGCTGAAAATCAAACAACTGGCTCCAGTTTTGTTTTTTTTCAACTTTCCCTCCAGTCAGAGGTGCATTGTTTTCAGTAGACCCAATGAGTCAGTTTGTGAGAAGAGGACATTTATTTTCTCCTCTTCTTCCAGAAAACATGTAGGAGCATCTGGAGATTATTTTCCTCCGGGCCTACCACCCCCTCCATCCCCAATGGAAAATTTCTATTCACTGAGGTGTTTTTCTCATCTTCAGCCAAGAACGGCATTCCTCACCTATCTCCACATTCTAAAAGTAGAAGTAAGTTCCCTTGCAGATTAAAGATTGGGCTTTTGTACTTGGAGAAGACCTGAAAGATGATGCAACTTGGAATTGAAAATTAAAAAAAAATCAGAAACTGGTGCTCAATTAGATGATCAGCCAAAAAGATTTTTGAAGAAACAGGTTTATTGTGCTATGTTGAATGCCCCATTTAAAACCTTAGAAAGAGAAATAAATAAAATGTTTTCTTCATTATCTGAAGTAGATTAAGTAAAGAAAGGCCTTATAGAATATATTAAAAATTTTAAGAATGAGCAACCATCTTTGCAGTCAAAAATATGCAATTTAAAAAGAGAATCAAAATCTTCAGCAGAAATTTAATGTCATAATTGAACTATGAAAATTAAGGTAATGAAACTCAAAAGAAAACTAACAGAAAAAAAAATTACTGGATAGAGTGAGAGAAGAAGCTTCCCAACGTGTATTATAACATCAGTCATAAAACTGAAAAACTGGAAAACTGTAGAAAGCAAGTCAAATATCATGAAGAAGATTTGAAGAGAATCATTCATTCTTAATAGGCGCAGATTATGTAATATGAGAAAAAAGCACATGATAATGAGTTGGCAGCTCAGAGTTCTAAAAGATACCTCAAAATTAAAGGAAATAAAATTTTTACAACAGACAAAAATTAACTGAAAAGAAGGTTAAATTTAAACTTTTAGAAAAAAAATCTTAATGCACTTGATGATTCAAAAACAGCCTTTGCCAGAGAGCATTCCACAAATGTTCCCTCACATTGGGTCAACCTTCATCTGAAATGAGAGGTCCTCTTTTGGGCACTCATATTCTCATCTTCAGTTTCAGTGCGAGAAAAAAAGCCTGAGAGAATCCTCTGGGACCTCAGATTACAAACGAAAGAAGAACATCAGGCTATATTGGGTTAATTGATTCTCAGAGAGTGTCTTATAATAATGGAGACTGTCACCTCCCTGTAGGATGATGATCCCTCCCTCCACCAGACCAATCATATTCTGATCCACATCTTCCTCTACAGAGGCAGGATGTATATTATTCTAATTATGGTAGATGATCTGGACCAGTTGAACACAGAAATTTTAATCTGCCTTTATTAAATAAAGGGTTGGGCCTCTGTCTTCCGAAATGAAATCTAGTAATATGATATTAAAATCAATATTGGTAATTCCATATTCCTGAATCATCTCTTCTTGATGAAAACCAAGCAATTGGCTCCAGTTTTGTTTTTTCATCTTTTCCTCTAGTCAGAGGTGCATTGTTTTCTGTGGACCCAAGGAATTAGTTTGTGAGGAAAAAAAAACTTTATTTCCTCCACCTCCTCCAGAAAACATATATGTAGCATCTGGAGATTGTTTTACACGAGGCCCACCACCCACTCCATTCCCAATGAAAAATTTCTATTCACTAAGGTGTGTTTCTCATTATCTTTCCCCAAGAGCTGCATTCTTCTCCTATCTCCACATTCTGAAAGTAGAAGTATGTTCCCTTCAGGGTTGATTTCCCCTTCAAGTGAGACTGCTTCTGAAAATCCAGAACCATAACAAGAAACCTGATGTTTCTGATTTTTCTTTAAAAGTAATTTGACTTATTTTTCATTTTTAGTTAAAGTATCTGCTTTTACTTAAGTAAGTGATTATACTTTTGCTCCAGTTAAAGCTTGAAGGACTTATAATTCTTAGAATTTTACTTTGTAAATAAAGATGATTTAAAAAGGAATCCTTTGAGTAAATTATTTATATTTTATTTTATTCTAGGTAGTGCAACTTAATTTGGTTAATTTATTATTATATAGGCAACATTGGGAGTTTTATATACAAAATCTTGCAGTCCAAAATATTTTAAAATCCAAGGAAAACATATGCCTTTATACAAAGTAATGTACTTATTATGATTGTAGCATACATGAAAGTAACTTTATACTTAATGAAAGATTTTAATTAATTAAAAGCCTTGTTTGGCATTGATAATAATAAAAATCAGCATGTTTTTCTATAAATTAGAATAACAATGGCATATTTCGTGTAAACAAGAAAACATGACTTTCCTGTAAACAGGAGATTCCAAATGTTAGAAGTTTCTAGTTCTCAGGAAAAATTTAGAAATTACAAACTACAACGTAAGTATGCTTGATTCCCATTTTCCCTTATATTTTTTATTTTATGCTCATTTTCATTAAATTAAGAATTATATTCCACTGTGGGTTATGTCCCCCTTTTTATTTTATTTTTTTTATATATGTGGCATGTCATTAGAGTATGATGTGCTCATTCAAAAAAGATTGTTTGATAGGAGTAAGAGTAATTCCATGACTTAAACTCATATTCCAATGAGTAGCAAATTATGCAAAAGCAAGGATATATATATATATATATATATATATATATATATATATATATATATATAATCTGTTTTTAAATAATTAGGCTTGCCCATAGTGGAAAAGCACAGTAATATGTGAGAATTTTAAGCAGGTAAATTTTTAGGTCAACCTGCAGTAGCCCAAATAAACCCAGAATAATATCAGTGAAAATATGAAAAAAACAAATAAGGATGAAAAGGAGGGAAATGAGTTTACATTCATTTGCTTAAGTGCATTAGAATGTAATCCTTTTGGGTTAACAGTTTCCCACATAGGGGCTCAGAAAGGTGTACAGTGAGAACAGTTATCGACACTAGCTAAGCTTTTGGGGAAGAAATGGAAAACATCTTCATTCATGAGCAGAAAATGCATGAGTTTATTTATCTATTTATTTATTTATTTATTCATTTATTTATTTATTTTTAGTTGTAGATGAACACGATATTTTTATTTTATTTATTCATTTTTTTGTTTGTGCATACTGAGGATCAACCCCAGGGCCTCACATGTGCTAAGATAGTTCTCTAGTGCTGAGCCAAAACCTCAGCACCAATCAATGAGTCTTTTGATGAGAAAATCCAAGAGTTCTACAGCATCTGACAATAAAAGATTAGGTATCTCACAACTCTCTCTGTGTGGAAGATATTCTCTGTAAGAGGTTAAAGAATCTTGTTTTGGCTGTACATACGAACAAGGAAGATTGGGAACTTGTGATGCTGTGAAAAAGTCTGAAGCGTTAAAAAAGAGATAGTAAATTGGAATCCAAATGAGGGGATAACACAGCTGTGGAAATATGAGTAATAAGTTTAGCTATATAGTCAGAACTCGTGGTAATGTTTAAAGTAGTAGAAAATAATCTCAGCACCAGAATAATGGAGGTAAATTCAGCTTTCTGTGGAGAGATTTGAGACAGTATCTTATTGTGTCTGAACAATTGAACAAAAAGGGAGAAAGTAGTTGGATGTCAGTTATAATTTCTAATTTACTCATTTAATGAACTATGGAGATTAATGACAATTATTTTATATTTGATTTGCTTCTTATGATTTTAAAATAGCAATAGCAGAAAATGTGATTAACAGTATTAATCATCTCTGTTGAAGAAAATTTTTGGAAGCAGTGGACATCATATTACATTTTAAACAGATTTTTTAGAAATAAAGACTTTATTTTCTGGACATTTAGAATTTAAAAGAAAAATTATTTATATTTAGAAGGTTTTTGTCACAGGTGACATGCAAAATAAAACACAATATATCACTGTTGGCCACCCAGATGAATCACTAAGATAAAAGAATACATATTGTAATAAATATAACTGAGGATATGGAGTAATTAGAGTTTCTCCATGTTACTGGGTGGATTTAATTCACACAGTTTTGTGGAAAATATTTGGTAATATATATCAACTTCAAATATGTGTAACTTATAAAATTTATGCTTACTATATAATTAACAAATATAAATAACAAAAGTACTTACATGAAATTTACTGAAACGCATTACAACAGCAATCATAAGAGAATACTTCATCATAACTCCAAAGAGGAAGCAACCCAAATGCCCAGTGGTGGTAACACTCTTTAAGGCAAAACACATTCATAGAAAAAATAAAACACAATAGGAAACTATCAGAAAAAGAAAAAAAGACTTGGGCTTTAGGCAGTGGGAAATGTAAATCTTATAAAATATGATGAAGTTAAGAAGTTACTTCTTTCACTATATAATTCCACATACATAAAATATAAAGTGGACACGAACAAATGCATTTCTATATTGCTAATAGGGTAATTTCAAGGGGGTTATAACAGGAAGGGAAATTGGGATTAGAGGTTTTAGGCTCTGCTCTATTTTTTTTTTGTTTCAGTTATATATGAAAGTATAATGAATGCATGCAGTTTGAAACATCATACATTGATGGGATATAATTTTACATATTTCTGAGTGTATATGTTGCAGAATCATATTGGTCATGCAGTCACATATATACATACAGCAAAATTTTCTGTTTCAATCTACTATCTTTTCTAACATTATATCCCCTCCTCTCCCCTCCCATCACTTCTTTCTACCTAATCAAAGGTAACGCTATTCTTTCCTACTACCACTCTTCTTATTGTGAATTAGTATCTGCATATTAGCAAAAAAAATAGGAGGTTAATTTTTATAGTTAAAGCTTCATTTTTTTTCACCTTTTCTTCAGTGTATTCATCCAATATGCTCACATTACATCCTAGTTTCAACAAAGTCTTTCAAAACAAAAGCTAACATGAGCTACCTGTGACTTCCTTGTGTCCATACAACCAAACATAATGGCTGTGAGGGGGACAGTGGTCCAACCTCAAAGCAGAGAATAAGTAAGTTGTTTTAAAGATAAACAAAACTTTTTTTTTAAATTTTCAATTATTTTACTTTTGAATAAATTAAATATTAAATGGCACAAAAAGGAATAATTAGAAAGTTAAATCTGACCCTAGGTCCTTCTCCAGAGGCACAAACTGCTGCTTGCCTTTGTACATTGTTGAACCACAATGCAAAGAAAAGAAGACCAACTCCATTTTAAAATCAAAATAAAGCAATCTTATATTTGTGTACACAAAGAAAGCTCATCATCAGCTATCTCTCCCAACATGGGCCAGAGATCAGCACCCCAGTCTTCAGGAAAAAGGTTTTATAGCACAAAAAGTTGCAAAGGGTAGGGTCTTAAGAACTTAGAGACAACAGGATTTTGACAAGTATTATACAAAAACAGATAGTAGGTTAGTGATCCACATGGCTCAACATTTCAAGTTAGGAAATAAATTCAGATACCAATATCAGAATTTATGAGGCATCACTAAGGTTTCAGAGAGGGTTGTTATGTGGTCAGGAAAAGCTAGGCATGGGTGAGTTCAAGGCATGTGCAGGCATTCCAACAAGTTTAAAACATTAAAATATTGCTAGGCAAAATACAAAACCCCTGGTATCTACAGAAAACAGAAATGTACTTTTTATAACTTTTGAGGAGATATACTCCTGATCTTAGGAGGGAATTAGGCTAAGTTTATCAACATCAGCCTGGAGTCTGCACATAATAAAGAAAAAAATGTGTGTGTGTGTGTGTGTGTGTGTGTGTGTGTGTGTGTGTGTCCAATTGATGGTGTTTTTGCCTTTCCCACAAATGTAAATATTCAAGAGGTATTTCTCTATAACTTCCTCTTTTGATTTGATAATGGAACCTTAAGATAAATATCTTTTCACATAAAGCTGGGTTTTTTTTAATCTCCCTGAAATATTCCATAAGGTGGAAATGTCAAAATGATTTTTCTTCTCTACAAATGCTTTTTATTAAACAGCAAAGTAGAACTGTAACACAGTTTTAAATATTTGTAAATTAGGTCACAAAAAAGATGCAAAATGATTAATTATATATTTATACAGCTAAAGTCACATATCAAATTTTACACTAATACAAAAGATTATCCCATGATTGAAAGTACCTCAAATCTAATAACCATAAGCTATAAAGTAGATATTTTATCCTCTTATCTTAATATCATTTCCAATACAGATTCCATTACCAAATCGAATCTGAAATATAAATTTAAAAAATCAATGTTAAAAAAGACTACACCTCTGCAAACTAAATAGTTATATTTACAGAAAATTCTGGGAACAAAAACAGCTTACATACTAAGATTAAAATTACCATTATTGTACATATATATTCTACCATGCGTTCATGATACTATTACTAAAAAAAAAAAAAAAAAAAAAAAACTCTCCAAAGGAATCTTCCAAGGGTTGATCTATTGGATAAATGTCCTCAAGATCAAATGGCAATTGATCTCCCTAATAGGTGGCTTACATAAATTTATGCTAATTTGATGTACTTTTATATTAATCTTATGTCTGCCAAAAGTCTATTCTTTCATAAAGAAGACAAATTTGGAGTGAAAGCATTTGGATTTTTTTAATAGTACTTACCAAGTTTTTTCCTGTTCCCTTTCTATTTTTTTTTCAAGTTTCTCTATCTTGAACACACACATGATAAAATCTCCTATCTTTTAAGGTAGCAAGTGGATATTTTGTGCAAAAGGAAAGCATGAGGAAAAGACTAACAGTTAACTAAGATGAATGGGGGGAGAGAAAGGAAGAGAGAAGGGAAAACATATGGAAATGGTAGGAGACCTTCAGTGATACACAAAATTATAAGAGGTTATGAGGGGCAAGGGGGAGGGGGAAAAAAGGGGAGAGAATTGAACAACAGCAGAGGAGGTAGAGAGGGAAGATGGGAGGGGAGGGGAGGGGAGGGGGGATAGTAGGGGATATGAAAGGTAGCAGAATACAACAGTCACTAATATGCCATTATGTAAAAATGTGAGTATGTAACAGAAGTGAGTCTGCATTATGTATTTGGGGAATTCAAAACCCAATTGAGTCAAATGTATGAAAGATGATATATCATGAGCTCTGTAATGTTTTGAACAATCAATAAAAAAATGGAAAAAAAAGACCAAAAAAATGACAAAATCATGGAATTTGCATGGAAATGGATGGCACTAGAGCAGATTATGCTTAGTGAAGCTAGCCTATCCCTAAAAAACAAATACCAAATGTCTTCTTTGATATAATGAGAGCAACTAAGAACAGAGCAGGGAGGAAGACCAGGAAGAAAAAATTAACATTAAACAGAGACATGAGGTGGGAGGGAAAGGGAGAGAAAAGGGAAATTGCATTCAAATGGAGGGAGACCCTCATTGTTATACAAAATTACATATAAGAGGTTGTGAGGGGAATGTGATAATAAACGAGGAGGGAAATGAATTACAGTAGATGGGGTAGAGAGAGAAGATGGGAGGGGAGGGGAGGGGGGATAGTAGAGGATAGGAAGCAGAATACAACAGTCACTAATATGGCATTATGTAAAAATGTGGATGTGTAACTGATGTGATTCTGCAATCTGTATTTGGGGTAAAAATGGGAGTTCATAACCCACTTGAATCTAATGTATGAAATATGATATGTCAAGAGCTTTGTAATGTTTTGAACAACCAATAAAAAAATAATAATAATAAAAAATAAAATAAAATAACATAAACAAATTATGATGGAAAAAAAGAAAATTTTTAAAAAATCTTACCAGTATGAGACAATTTTTATGATTTTATTTGCTTAAAGAGAAACAACCAATCCTCTCTCATTATTAAATATCACACAGGACAAGACATAGCTAAGAGAGTACCTTGTTTTGGTTGAGTTTAAACAATTAGAGTCAGGCAACTCTCATAAATAGTTAACTGTTAAAATTTCTTTTACAATTTTGAAACTTTTTGTTTCTTTAGGGTAAGAAAAATGGTAGGCATAGGATGGTGGACAGAGTACATAAAGCTGTACATTCAGTATATGATTTTGGTCAGTTTTTCATAACATGGTTGTTATTTTCTTATATATTTTACTAAGCCTATATAATAAAAGACAGCACTAAACTTATATATGAAAGCAAATTTGTTCAAACATCCCTCTTCAAGTCTTATTAATATATGCAGTTATAATTATAAAGTCTCTACAATACATTTGCTCATTTTTATAGACTAACATAACAAAAAACATATATATATATATATATATATATATATATATATATATATATATATATATATATATATATATATCTTATTTACTTATTATTTTGTTGTGCTAATGATTTAACTCCCTTAGTTTTACATGCAAGATTGGTGCTTTACTAATGAGGTACAGCCCCAGCCCCCAAATGTATTTTCTAGTTAAAAAAATGTATCATTTAAAAGGGGATTGAAAATAAAAAAGTATGAGTTTAAAAGTGAGTAGAAGCCATAAGTGAGGGAAGAGAGAACCAATTCGTAGACATCAGATTTGTTCTGTGGCATCAGATGTCAGAACAGAGTAAAACTCAAAAAAGCTGAGATGGAAAAGTATTTTAAAAAATCAATGTTTGGAAAATATTTGCAATACTTGAACAAGAAGTCATCTTGAGAAATATGTGGAGAACACCATGCTGGAACTCACATCAGAACTACGCTTTTGAGCCCTTGCTGTGAAACCAGGTGCTAATAATGCATCAATGCAAGTTCATCAGTGTAATAAAGGCACCTCTTTGGATGATGGGGCTTTGCATGGCATGGGGTAACCTCTACCCACATCCCCACTTCTTCTGGAAAACTAAAATTAAACTCATATGAATAATCATGGTACTGACCCCATGTAGTTTTGAGTATCACAGAAAAAAACAAATATTAAATAACTTTGACAAGAAAGATTATGTATTGAAATTAGAACTAAAAAAATTCTGTAAGGTGCTATAAGAGAGAACAAGAAGTGGTGGGAAAATCCCTACCAAAAAAAGTAACAATAAGTAGAAACAGTGTAAATAGGAAAGAGGCTGTATAAAAATTAGGCAAAGAACTTTCTAGTGAAGAGAAAGAGAACAAAAAAGGCAGCTAATATTAAACTTATGGGAAGAGGTTATGGGGGCTAAAAGACAGGGAACAAGGAAGGGTAAGGCATAGAGATAGAACACCCTGCAGCTCCTGTGACAATATAGGGTTCAAGAGCAATGAGAAGCCACTGAAGGGTTTTAAGCAACCTGTGGGTGTGGACACATATGTGCATGTGTAAATGTTCGATTCCTAGTGTAGAATGTACAGAGAGGGGGGAAGAACAAGTTAGAAGACTGTGGGTAGTGTGGATAACAGTTTGTGACAGTCTACATGGGGATAATTGGGAGAGGGGGAGAGATTGGAGCTATACATAGAGGGACTAATGATGGGCTGGACACAATGTTAAGACAAAAGTAGGTTTCTAGAATGACTCAGGGTTCCTTTCTGGGCAGCAAGATTAAGTGGCCCAGGAGCTCAGCTAATTAAAAGCTTCAGGTGACACTGCTTTGTCATACTGAGGAACACTCTGATGCACACCTCCTCCCCTCAAAGCAGGTGTCTGGGTTAAGAATCAACACTGGAGCACTTTGAGAAACTCTGTGGTAATTAAATCATGGCATGATGAGAACAGCTGCAGAGAGTTAGCTCAAGAAGAACAAAAGCCCCAGTTTAAACATAAATGTTCACAATATTCAGGACTGGGGAGATTGCTGCCAGGAAGAGATACAACCCCCCAAAAAAGTTACAGAACAGGGAGCAGAGGGAGGACCACCTGCTTCTATAGATACCAGTAGATACCCTTACCTAATGTCTCTCCCCCTTTGTATCACTCTTCTCCACTGTCCCATATCCTTCAATTCTCCCTTTTTTACCCCCACATATGTAACAGTCTTACAAATGGCGCTAAATGAAAAATACTCAGCATGAAAAAAATCACTAACTATGTGTTAACTTCCAAAGAATGTATTCTACAAATGTATGCTGTGTGTTGTTTAAACACCATTATAATACTAATTTCTGAATCATGAATTATTTATTCAGAAACTAGGACCCGGACTTTGAACAACATTGCATCAACTGAACAGGAAACCAGATTTTGAGCCAGGTGGTCCACTCGGGAAACCTGGCTGCATACTCTAGTTGTCTGAGCTATTCCCAAGGGGATGTCAGAACTTCATGTTGTTCTACAATATGCAAATGAGAGTTTGGATCTAAAGTAAGTCATATGCTTACAATTTACATGGGAGGAAGCCAAAGAAAGAGTACCATGTTATATTTAGATTAACCTACCCCTTCATGTAAGGGTTTGTCAATTCTCAGGATTAAATGAAAAAAGTTGTTTATCCCTCAGATTTATGTTGTAAGACCAGCAAGAGGAAACCCTGGAAGGTGTTTGCTCTACTGTACATAGATGGTGCCAAAGACTTCAACATAATGCTGTCACTGAGCCACCACATCATGACAATAAATAGATACACTAATATCACTACTAAACAAGAAGACCAAAGTGTAAAGTCAGTGAAGCTGAGCTACTTCAGTAAGATCACCTTGGTGGAGCTAGTCTTTGACTCAAGGCTGCCCAGTGCCAGAGACTGTTCTCTCATCTACTCTACTGGGTCTTTTGCCAATTCAGTAAAAGAATAACAAGAAAACAAAAATCACCCTACTTTCTTTGAATAGTGAAAGTGAGCACGGTGTAAATCTGGAAGAAGGATGGGCTTTACCCCTCTAATTTGATTTTTAAAAAATCTATAAATATCAATTCATCACAAAACCATATAAATAGACACTATGTATCTATAAGAAATATTTGAAAATAAATACTAAGAATTATCAGATGAAAAGGGGGTGGTAGTATTCAGTATAGCGGAGGACACCACAGTTTATGTAGATACTGCTTAATCAAACCATTCACGGGTAGCTGTCATAAATGAGAGTGGATTATTTGCAGTGGAAAGAGCTGAACATAGTACATGCAAATATGGTGTGTATATTCTAGGGTTTACTCTTCAGAACCTAGTTTCTGACCTCTAAAATGACAGGAATGTAGCTCAGATTTAACCAAATTATGCTGTAAAAGATGGAGAAATTATGAGCTTCTATGAATTACTACGCATAATGGACAAATTTCTGAGACACAAGAAAAGGTATGACATAGTAAATGCAAACGCCCATTGTTGAGACACAATGCAATTCTCATACAGGCATACCTGTCATGTGTCATCTTTAGTAGAACCATAAGTTACTTTATTGGTATGTATTTCTCCTTCTTATAAGTTACTAGTAGAAACTGGGGACATCTCTAACTCTGGAAACCCAGAGAACGAAGCAAGAAGATTACAAGTTCGAGACCAACTTTAAAGAGAATTTTTCCCAAAAAGTAAAAGGGTTGAGGAATAGCTCAATGCAAGAGTGTCTCTCAGTAAAACCCCCAGAACCCCCCAAAAAATAAAACAAATACAAACAAACTACTAGAAAGAGACACAGTCTGGGCCTAATTTGTTTATTTCTCAAATTTTAATATCTGAAACACTGTTTAGTTTTATGTTCTGGATCCTTGGTAAAATGGCTTCAGTGAAAATAACTCTTCATCATTAGCAAAACAGAAACCAAAAGAGCAAACCAAAATGTACACAGTAAGTAAGTAACCTATTTGAACAAAACCAGTTCTACACGACATCGAAAATGAAAGAGACAAAAAGAAAAAGTCACAGACTTTTTAAAATCATTTACTGAACTTTTTATATAAATTTGAATATGTGTTCATTTATTCTACCAAGCCCCTGTTTTACCTTTGCAATGGGAGATTGCAAATTCAAGAGATCAATAGGTAGAAAGCCAGTGAAGAGCAAAGTCACCCTTTTCGATATGATTAAAAATAAAACAAAACAAAAAAAAATCATATCAGAGCTTTCCTCAAAACAAAAGACTACTGTTTCAACAGGCAGCCTCAGTGAAGTATCTAAAAAAGTGTGCTGTGACTCAGTATGCCTAGATACAGGAAAGGCTAACTCTACCCTTTCTAGCTACTGACAGTATACAGATGTGAAAAGTGTGAAGTAGAAATGACACTTATTTAACACTTTTAATTCAGCATCCTTTGAACAGGTAAAATCTGTACTTCTCAAATCACCCATTGACAAGGTACTAGTTTTAAGTGGTCTTTATCTCTAATAAAATACAAAAAATTTTAGAAGGATTAACATTTCAAAATGAAGACATAAATGATACATACCGACCATTTCAAGTTATTACCTGAAAAAGATTAAATTTCTCCCTTAAACAGTTATAAAATGTTTAATATTTTAGTCTTAATATCTCTACTCATTTTATCACAGACCACAAATCAGTTTTGACTGTCCTGGTTTATGATCTCTGACCTACACTCAGAGTTGCACTGCATTGGATCACAAAATTCCCGTGTTTCGTAACATTATCAATACCTGGAGGACAACTTTTGGAAAGGCTGACATGGACCAAAAAGACAGGACATAACAAGATTAGAGTAAAATTCTGAACAAATATCCATCCAATCAATTTACACATTAATGAAAATTTCTAGTTGGAATTCAACCAACTTCATAGATAAGTTAAAGTGAAACATTTCTTTCTGGATTTTTTTAAGTGAGACAGATTGAAGTTATAATTGTGTGCTTATTCAGGAATCTTGGAAAACTAATTCCAGCAGACAAGGGTGCTGTCTCTTACTGTTATCTCTAACCTGGGATCTGACAGGAAATAAAATAATCTCTGGCATCAGGCAAGCAATGGTGCTTCAATGGGTGATAAGTGGAGACCCAGAGAAAGAAACAGCACTCAGGACTCTGCGAAGAAAAACTGCCTCGGGATCCCTGGCCCACATCAAATCAAGTGTTAATAGTAAGCTATCATCCTCTGTGCTTCCTGCTCTTTTTTCCCATTCTTTCCTCAAGCTTGTGTGGGCCTCTGCCATGCAAACTTTTCTCCTGATACCAACACTGCTACTCACTCTAATCCTTCCAGCATTTGAGCCTTTTTTCATAAGGTTCACTGCTCACAGGACAGTATGCCCACCCACTTTACTTCTTTATATTTTTCAACAAAATACTCAAAAACTTTAACAGACTAGATCCCAATCTATTTATTGGTTTATTTTCTGTCTACCTGCACTTGGAAGAGAAGAAAAATGGAAAAAGCATTTGGATTTTTGTTCTTTTACCAAAAATATTTGGTAAAAGACAAAATATCTCCATTTTATTTTTAAGTAGTGCTGAGAATGAAATCTATTGCCTCACACATGCAAAGCAAGCAGTGCGCTCTACAAATAGACACAACCCCAACCCAGTTTTTGTTCTTTTATTTTCTCCAAAAACTGAGAATATGCCTGATGCATTGCAGACACAAGTTTTTCAAACTGAAACAAACACTAAGAGGTTGTGGTAATTGTTTAGTTTTAATAACAGCATTTTTTCCTTTTTAGCTCTAATTTGATTAGAGATATCAATAAACAACATGATTGACTTATTCTGTACTTATGTTTATTTCATCCCTTGAAAATCATCTGTACTCTCACAAATCACTCTACTGCCATAACAAACCCAGTTAGATTAACAAAGCCATTTTACATAGTAATCTTTGAAGACGTACACCACTATCCCTCAGAATACACAAGGAGTTGATTTCAGAACTTTTCATGGATACCTAAGCCCATGGATGCTTCAGCTCCTTTTTTAAATTGGCAGTGCTTGCATATAATATGAGAGGACCCTGCTGGATACATTAAATTACCTCTAAATTGTTGTTTTAATCTGTTGTAAAGTAGTTAATAGGTAAATAGTCATTACACTATATTGTTTAGAAATCATAACAAAAACAGGAGTCCACATATGTTAAGTAAAGACAAATTTATTTTTCTTTAATATTCTGCATCTGCACTTGGTTGAGTGCAAAGATGTCAAAACAAAAAATAACAGAGAACCAATTTATCAGCCACAACATTAAACCAAATTTAAGATTTTAAGAGAGAGGAATATATCCCCTATTCTTGTATTGGTAACTATATTTTCTGTCTTTTTAGAGACCAAAATTATAACATTAGTTTCATAGTGGCTCTAGATGACAGTCATATGCTCTTAGGAAACACATTTTTTCATGGGAATAATTACCAGTTTCTCTAAATGCTGTAGGAAAATTTTGCAAACACAAATGAGAACTTTTTTAAAGTTCTTCTTCAGGTAACACCAAGTTAGAGATAATGTCTTCAGTCTTTTCCTTCTTGCAATCATTTCAGATGAATAGAACTTATACATAAAATTGAATTTTAAAACTTAACTTTTGAAATCTCTAATTATAAATCTAAATATTAAATAAAAATTGAATGTGTGTCAGTCCCAAGTGTTGAGAGCCATTACCAGTTCTGAATTACACCTAGCATTTGCCAGAGGGAATGTTTTAAAGTTGACACCAGGGAACCATTGAGATAATGATTTGAGTAAAGCTATATATAATTGCTGTGGTGCTGGATTGATTGTATGGTATATTTGACCTTTACTGTCTGGCTATGGGGTCGCTCTTGCTTCCTCAGGCGCCTGCTGCTTTAGACTGCTCCTGCTACTATAGAGTTTGGAAATTAAAATTTTTCCTGCTTGAGTGGCTTATGATTTGTGCCTAGCCAGACTGCAGCATTTGGTGGCCCCTGTTGGGAGTGCCTGAGGGTAAGTGATGAGGTAAACTGCTTCCTCCTGAGGAAAGTTTGAGAGGATGGGTGACCATTTAAAGATCCTTATTTTATTTTTTTTTTACTTTTGTTTTAAGTTGCCAGTCCCTGAAGATGGGTGTGATGGAGCAAAAACTGCTCACATCTGAGGAAAAACTATTTGCGTCTGAGGAACAGATAGGGAGAAAGGACGGATGGACATTTCAGGAGGGTAGAAAGGCTTATATAATGAATTTTTGTTCCATTTTTATTCCATTTTGTCTCAGTTTGTTTTGAATGGTCTTAGTGAGTGTTATCTTTGTTACAGAAATATGGAATTAAAGATTAATAAGAACCAAACTGAAAGGGCATTAAGTAAAGTACTAGAGGAAGGAGGCATCTCAGTATAATCAAGAATAGTTTGTGCATATATTAAGATGATACAAAGGTATAGCCCATGGTTCATTTAAGAGGGGTTGTAGATATATCACAATGGGACAATCATGGTGAAGATTTAAAAGAGATATAAAAGGAAAGCCCAAGAACTCTGCCAGTTGGCACATTACCATTATGGATATTGGTACAATCTTGTTTGTTTAGTCTAGGAGAAGACATTTTAAATGAAGTCAAAGAGGAAGTCTCTCGAGTTAGTCAGACAGGAAAAAAAAAGTTTAGAGAAGGAGGGGCTATCCAGAGAGATGTTACAATGGAAGGTTTCTTCTAACCCTTTCAATCACCAGAAGGCATAAGTGTCAAACCAACACTTCCCCCTATGGAGACAACATATGCTGAGTGGCCCTCAACACCCATGGTGGATAAATGGGATCCTGAGACAGGACCTCAAAGATTAGCATGCCTGTATTTGAGAAAGCAGGAGGGCAGCAAAATCATCAAGTTTTCGATTTCAAAACAGTGAAGCAGCTAAAAGAGGCTGTAACAACCTATGGTCCTCAAGCATCCTTCACTCTACACTTGGTCGAATCCATTACCAACATGAACATGACACCAGCAGATTGGACTAGTATGTGTAAAGCTGTGCTGAATGAACAATACCTGTTATGGAAAGTTGCCATTGGGAATTTTGCACGGAGACAGCTAGATAAAATGCAACAGCTGGTTATCCTCAGAGAAATCTAGAAATGTTGTTAGGAAAAGCACTTTATGAGAGTCAGTTGCAACAAATTGCATATGATCCTGCTACATACTCACAAATTGCTGCAGATGTAGTTAGGGCATGGAAGACTTTACAAGGACAAGAAGATTTACAAGGTCAATTATCTAGGTAATACAAGGAGCTAATGAACCTTACACTGAATTTATAGATTGGCTTATTCAAACAGCTACCAGAGTTTTTGGGGATACAGAGCAAGCAATGCCATTAATTAAACAGCTAGCCTTTGAACCTGCAAATTCTTGGTGCAAGGAGGCCATTATACCATGGAAACATGATAATTTAAACACATATATTAAATAATGTAGACACATTAATGAACAAGGGCAAGTCTGGGCAGCTGCAGTACAACAGGCTTTCGATGCCAGGAAAAAAAAAACATGCTACAATTGTGAAAAAAAATAGGACATTTTCAAGGAAGTTGCCCGATAGGTGTAGTTTTTAACAAAACTAGGTATCAAAAAAGTAGAATACCAGTTATTTGCCCACAATGCCATAAAGGGAGATTTGGGGCTGATGAATGCCATTCTCAAACCACCATAGAGGATACTTCATTAACAAAAAATGGACAAGGACCACTTGTTTACCCATGATATGATGGAGAAAAGCATTGGGCTACATTGCCAAAAAAATGGACAGGTGGGACAAATGCTCCAGGGCCCACAACCACAAATATACAGGGCAAAGAAGAAACCCAGCAACATCATCAGGGTAGTGCCCAAGACACATTATCCATTAGATCCCTCATCAGACAAACCAGATTGAGCACAGGGTTGACATCTGCGACTCCACCATACCAGTACTAACTCCAAATATAGGAGTTCAAATTATTCCTACTGGGGTAAAAGGACATCTTCCCCAAGGAACAGTAGGCTTATTATTGGGACGGAGTTCTTTCACTCTAAAAGGACTTATGATAAGTCCTGGGTTAATTGATCTCGATTATGAAGGTGAAATAAAAATTATAGCCAG
Source organism: Ictidomys tridecemlineatus (assembly GCF_052094955.1). Classification (NCBI taxonomy): domain Eukaryota; kingdom Metazoa; phylum Chordata; class Mammalia; order Rodentia; family Sciuridae; genus Ictidomys; species Ictidomys tridecemlineatus. The sequence continues at coordinate 29,173,042 of NC_135494.1, forward strand.
TTCTCCAAAGTGTATATCAGTAATTGCACCAGGAGATAGAATAGCACAGTTATTAATAATACCAAACCTACATGATAAATTTTCCAGGCATACTATAGAAAGAGGTCCCAGGAGATAAGGCTCCACAGGTGTAGATTTGGCTATACTTTCTTTAAATTTAGATTCCTGAGCCATAATATAACTAAATATTCAAGAACATGAATTTACTGGGCTATTTCACACAGGTGCAGACCTTAGCGTCATGTTTCATCAAGAATGGCCTAAACATTTGCCATTACAACAGGCTAATAAAATGCTTCAAGGCCTAAGAGTGGCAACTAATCCTCATAGAAGTGCAATGGTATTAGATTAGAAGAATCCTAAAGAATGTGAAAAAAAACTATACAGCCATATGTATTGGATCATCTTGCTATAAATTTATGGAGACAAGATTAGGTTTGAAATTAACAAATAACATCAATCCAAATGTACCCACTATTAGGGCTAGTCAAGTTTTAGGAAAGGAAAAAGATCAGGAGAACAAAAACAATGTATAGCAGCCCCAATTCAAATAGACCAAAGAATAAATAGACATGGATTGGGTTTTCATAAGGGGACACTGAGACAATAAGAATTACTTGGAAATCAGAAAGACCAGTATGGGTTCCTCAGTGGCCCCTGACTAAAAAAAAGATACAAGTACCCCATGATCTGGTCAAACAACAAATAGCAGAGGGACATATACAACCTTCTGTATCTCCCTATAATACTCCATTTTTTAAATCAAAAGGAAATCTGGTAAATTAAGATTATTGCAAGATTTAAGAGCCATTAATAATGAGATAGTTATTATGGAATCTGCTAATTTAGGGATTTCTCAATTGTCTGCTTTGCCAAAAACCTTGTATGTTTTAGCTATAGATATTGATGATTTTTTTTCAATTCCAATTCATCCTGAGGCTAGTCCATATTTTGCAATTACTATCACTGCATTAAATCATTAAGGTCTTTTTCAGAGATATACATGGAAAGTACTCTCTCAAAAGATGGCTACCAGCCCAACTATGTGTCAAATTTATGTTAACGAAGCAATGCAGACACATAGAAATCAAAATCCTGAACTACAAATATTTAACTATACGGATGATGTATTGTTAGCACACAAAGATAAAAACACACTGCTAGAATGTTATGCACACTTCCAACTTATTAAAAAATATAATTTAGATATAGCAATAGATAAAGTACAATTAAATTTTCCTATTAATTATTATCCTCAACCATGGTGCATCCACCAAAAATTCAAATATGAGTAGATCAACTCAAATCACTTATCAACTTTCAAAAGTTATTAGGAGACAAAAAATGGATAAGGCCTTATCTAGGCATACCAACGGAAGAGTTGTGACCTTTATTTAATATCTTAAAAGGTTCATCATATCCAAATTCACCCAAATGTTAATGGCTGAAGCAAGAAGGGCATTAAAAATTATTGAAACATATATGAAAAATATGCATTTAGATAGAATTGATACAAAGTTTCCTTTATTATTTATTATACTTACAACAAAATTAGCTAAAGAGTTAAATACTTGGGCAATAATCATGTGTAAACCTAATATTTCATTTGATAACCACTTACCATATAACCTTTTTTTTTGTTTTTGGTCTTCTCATGCTATAGATTTTTTTTCTAAAATGACAAGAAAAGCACCTATCATGAATGCTCCAAATATATTCATTGGTGGGTCAATTAATGTTACAGCAATAGAAGTTATGCCTGATAGAACTTTTACATTTTTAGTACACAAACAGCTCAAAATGTAGAGCTTAATGCAGTATTACAAGCTTTTGTGATGTTTAAAGATTCTGTATTTAATTTATTTTCTGATAGTCAGTATATTGTTAATGCTATAGTATCTCTTGAAGATGCTGGTAGGATTTCTCTTTCCTCTACTGTTTTCTATTTGTTTTCCACCATACAAAGTCTAATCTGGGACAGAAATTATCCATTCCTTATAGGATATATCAGGGAACATACAGGATCTATCCAAATAATGTACATAAGCCTAAGGAACTTTGGGAGGATATTTTAACAGGACAATAGAAAGGTCCTGAACCAGTGATTTTCTGGAGTCTTTGTGTGTGTGTGTGTGTGTGTGTGTGTGTGTGTGTGTGTGTGTGTGTGTCTATTTCCACAGGGAGAACAGATGCTTATTTGGATTCCAGAGAGACTAACTATAGTAATTTCTATAGATCAAACAGATGATGACTTGGCTCAAATCTAAAAGAGCTGATATCCTTACATCTGCAACATTAGTTCTCCCACTCCTCGAGGCTAATGAATAATTAACACCATTAAAGCCTATTTCAAATTTAAAAAAAATACAAACCTTGAGGCTTGCTTTTGGGAATACCTTCAAACCCATCATGCAAATTACAGAAAAAAGGATGGGATATCCTGCCGAAAAAGAATGGGATATCCTGCCATAGTCTGGATGGGCAAAATTCAGGATCCACTTGTCAAAGAAAATGAACTTTATTTTTAGAACACACACACCACACCACACAGCTCTTCAGGAAAAGAGCCTAACTGCCACTACTGGCTTCCCACAAGCCTCTAAACCTTCCTCACTTCTCCTTCTCTTGAGGCCCATTGGCTGGGTTGCATTGGCAGAGCCAAAAAGAGTCCCCCAACGAGCAGCTCTTTGAACTGTAAGGGTGGAATAAAAGCACAATGAGCATCAACACAGAGGAGCCAATCAGTTGACAGCTAGAAGTTTGCTGGGGCTGCTGTGAGCCAATCATCAGCTGGCAGCTGGAATGTTGCTGGGGCCCCTTCCACTGTGGCTCTCAACATCTTCCACTCTCTATTAAACAACAAGCATGTGGCTTAGGGACCTTGCCTGCCTTAAGTTGCCCAATACTACATCTGGTCCTTACATGTCATTGGATAAGCTAACCTCAAGGTGTCAGACTCCTGTCTTACGTTGGTACCATTGCAATTGGATTTTACCTGTAACTGACTACCAGCCCAGCATACAACCACACTCATGGATAGGTCTTTGTACCAGTGGAGTGTGAGGTTCTTTGTCTCACCTTTGATGGCCCACAAATTTTAGCTGAATGACCATCACAAGCAGAAGGGAGGAAGAAACAAAAAGTCAATTGATGGTTCCTTTTAGAAAAATTGTGCAACTGAAGACACCATCAGAAAAAATAACACAACACTACCACAAGCTGCTGCACCAACAGATTGTTCACAATGCATACAAGTGAGTTTACAATGCATAAAAGTGATTCATAGTCCAGGCAAGTTCTGTAAGCACTTCAGAGATACCTATTGCAGAAGCTGTAGATTGGTTTTATCTTTGTCTTCACCAGCACTGGCTAAAGAAAAAATTATGTAACATTCCATAAGGCACTAAAAGAAAACAATTTTCTGAACAACTTACATTATCTTGAACAGAATTATTAAATATAATAAAAAGGGAAGGTGAAAGTAAACAAAAAAGATCTGTTAACCTTCTTTTTTGTTCACATATTAAAACAATTTACAATAGCTGTTTACCAAATTTAAATTAAACTATTTAAATCACATGAATACAAAAAATATTAGGATCCATTTTTTTCATGAATGCTCATCATATATGATATATGGACATACGTACATACAAACATACAACACAAAACACCAGTGTGTACACATAATATAATACATAAAACACATAACATAATAGTAAAGGCCTTATAACTTTTTACAGGTGAAATCTTCATTGCAATGTTTAAACACTCTATAGTCAAAAATAGAACTTATCAGTGAAACATTAATCTACGTATGAATGAGCTCAAAAAACAAAATAGAACTTCATGATGTGGCAAAAAAAAAACAATAATAAAATCGATATTGAAAAAAGCATTCTTTTTCTGTCGCAGATGTAAGGGTAGCCAAACTGGAGTTGTGGATATCAGCTGTTACGGATTTAAGACAAATCATCTTCTTTATGGTCTGTAGAAATCACTTTAATTTATCTCTCTGGAATCCAAATCAGATGCTGTTCTCTCTGGGGAAACACATAAACAGAACCCCGACTTCAGACAATCACTGGGTGAGGACCTTTCCAATCTCCTCTTACAATATTCTTCCAAAGTACCTTGGGCTTATGTACACTTTTTGGACACAAATGCTTTTCCACAGCACTGAGTCCCAATGAATACAAATTTTAAAAGTTTAGAGTAAAAAGGATTATTTTAAGTTTATCTTTGTGGAATATAAACCCCTTTTCAATTCCCACTTTTTGCTTTAATAAGTACATTTTAATAGTTTGATGAGCTCTTTCAACTATGCCTTGTCCCTGTGGATTGTATAGGCTTCCTGTTATATGAGTAATGCCAAATGATGAGCAAAATTGTTGAAAAGAGGTAGAAGTGTAACTAGGAGCATTATTTATTTTTAACTGTTTTGGAACACCCACAGTGCCAAAATTTTGTAAGCAATTAGCTATAATATCTTTAGTTTTTTCTCTGGCATGAAGGGAGCCAATAAAAAATCTGGAGGAAGTATCAACTGTAACATGCTAATATTTTAATATTCCAAATTTTATCAAGTGTGTGACATCCATCTGCCAAATATGGTTAGGTATCAGTCCTCTAGGATTGATTCCAAGATTAATTCGTGGTAAAAAGTTTACACAATTTTACATTGTTTTATTATTTTTCTTGCTTGTTCCTTAGTTATTTTAAAATGCTTTTGTAAAGTATGAGCATTGACATGGAACTTTTTATGAAAATTTGTAGCTTCCTCTAGTCTAGATAAAATATGTATGTCATGTATAGTTTTATCTGCTAAATTATTGCCCAAACTAAGGGCTCCAGGAAATCCTGTATGTGCCCTAATAAGACCTATAAATAATGGATTTTTTTCTGTCCCAGATTAGACTGTGTATAGTGGAAAGCAAAGAGAAAACATTAGAGAAAGGGGAAATCCTACAAGCATCTTCAAGTGATACTATAGCATTAAGGATATACTGATTATCAGAAAATAAATTAAATACAGAATTTATAAATATCACAAAAGCTTGTAATACTGCATTAAGCTCTATGTTTTGAGCTGATGGTTTGGGTACTAAAAATGTAAAAGTTTGATCAATGTCACTGTTGCTGCTGTACCATTATTTGACCCATCAGTGAATATATTTGGAGCATTCATGATAGGTGTTTTTCTTGTCATTTTTAGAAATATTACAGGATACAATGACCAAAAAGACAATAAAGGATTAGATGATAAGTAGTTATCAAATGAAACACTAGATTTGCACATGATTATTGCCCAATATTTAACTATTTAGCTAGCTAATTGATTTAATCCATAGTATTATTTTTTCCAATAAAATTATTATGGAGTAATAATTTTATTGGGAAAAATTCCAAACACTCTTTTTGCTGCTTTTATTCCTTTGAGGATTAATTGTCCTATAGCCTCAGTATACCTAGTAAGAATAGTGTTATGAGAATAAGATAAATGTATCCATAGTAATTGACCTTCTTGCCAAAATACTCCTGTAGGAATTTTTTTTTGTTTTTAGTACAATAATTAATAAATGCAAACTTATATCAATCTCTCCAAATGCATATTTCCATATATGTTTTAATGTTTTTTAATGCCTTTTTTGCTTTAGGCATTAACATTTGGGGTTAATTCAGATTTGATGGGCCTTTTAGGATATCAAATAAAGGTCCCAATCCTTCTTTTAGTTTGCTTAGATAAGGCCTTATCCAATTTATGTCTCCTAATAACTTTTGAAAGTCGTTAAGTGATTTGAGTTGATCTACACGTATTTGAATTTTTGGTGGATGGACCAAGTTTGAGGATATTAGAATCCCTAAATCATTAATTGTAAAATTTAATTGTACTTTATCTATTGCTATCTCTAGATTATAATATTTTGATAAGTCTGTAAGTGTTGCATAACATTCTAGCAATGTGTTTTTGTATTTGTGTGCTAATAATACATCATCTATATACTGAAATATTTGTAGTTCAAGATTTTGATTTCTATGTGGCTGAATTGCTTAGTTACCATAAATTTGATACATATTTGGGCTGTTAGCCATCCCTTGACAGAGTACTTTCTATGTATATCTCTGATAAGGACCTTCATGATTCACTGCAGTGATAGTAATTGCAAAACGTGGACTATCCTCAGGATAAATTGGGATTGAAAAAAAAAACAATCTTTAATATCTATTACTAAAACATCAGGTTTTTGGCAAAGCAGACAATTGAGAAATCCCTGATTGAGCAGGTCCCATAATAACCATCTCATTATTAATGGCTCTTAAATCTTGCAATAATCTTCATTTACCAGATTTCTTTTTAATGACAAAAATGGGGTATTTTGTGGAGATACAGAAGGTTGTATATGTCTTTTCACTCATTTTTGTTTGACCAGGTCATGGGCTGTCTGTTTGTTTTCTTTAGTCAAGGGCCACTGAGGAACCCATACTGGTCTTTCTGATTTCCAAGTAATTTTTATTGTCTCAGTGACCACTACTGAAAATCCAACCCATATTTTTCCGTTTCTTGATGTATTTGTATTGGTGCTTCTATATCTTGTTCTTGTTCTTCTAATCTTTTTTCTTTCCTAAAACCTTGTGTAGTCTAAATAGTGGGTATATTTTGATTGATGTCATTTGTTAATGTAAAACCTAATTGATCTAGGACATCTTGTCGCAATAAACCTCCATATTCTTGTAAAGTCTTCCATGCCCTAACCACATTTTCAGCATTTTGTGAGTATATTCCAGAATCATATGCAATTTGTTGCTGCTGATCCTTCTAAGGTTCTTTTCCTAACAAAATATCTAGATTTCTCTTAGGATAACCAGCTGCTGCATTTTGCTTAGTCTTCTTTTTGCAACATTCCTTATTGGCAACCTTCCAGAACAGGTATTGTCCTCCATTTAGCAGAGCTTTACACATATTAGCCCAATCTGCTGGTGTCATGTTCAAGTTGGTAATGGATTTTGACCAAGTGTACAGTACAGGGTGCTTGAGGACTATAGGTTATTACAGTCTCTTTCAACTGCTTCACTTTTTTGAAATTTAAAATAGTGAATTTGCTGCCCTCCTGCCTGCTCAAATACAGGGCATGTTAATATTTGAGATCCTGTCTCAGAATTTCATCTATCAACTGTGGGGGTTGGGAGCCTCTCAGCATATGGAGGTGGTGTTGTTGGTTGAACACTTACGTCCTCTGGTGATAGAATGGTGTTAGTAGCAGTCTCCTGTAGAGTGGCACCCTTGATTGGACACTTATGCCCTCTGGTCATAGAGAGGTGTGAGTAGCAGTTTCCTGTTGTAACTTTTCCCCTGAGGGCTTTTTCTGCTCTAAACTTTCTGCCTCTGTCTGACTAGCTCAAGACACCTTTTTTTTCTTTTTACTTGATTGTTTCTTCTGTCTGACTAGTTCGTGAGACCTTTTTTTTTTAACTTGAATGTTTTTTTTTCTGTCTGACTAGCTCAAGAGACCTTCTCTTTTACTTAAATTTTTCTACTCTAACTATAGTACAACCCAAAAAGATAATGCCAAACAAAACTGAAACATAGTGAAACAAAATTGGAACAAAAAATCAGTCTTACTTTGCTCCTGAAATGTCTATCCATCCTTTTTTTTCTATCTGTTCCTCACATGTGAGTGTTTTTTTTTCCATCTTATGTTTTTCTCTTATCCACTCTTTTTGAGGAGGCAAAAAGACCTAAAATTTACACACACATATATATATATATATCTGTGGTGAGCCGTTCCTGCAGACTGTGGTCACCATTACATGATGGCGCTGGCTCCGTTGTGGTCTGTGAAGGACAACTCCATATCAAAGAGAGTTGGCGTGTTCCCAGCTCCTTATCAGAGAAAGTTGGCCTGTCATTTTCTAGCACCCTGTGAGAAGGGTACACGTGGCAGCTTTGAATTGGGGTTCGCGGTGCTTTATTAAGGCTGGGAGGGGCATCCGAGGGAGTAGTAGAAGAATTATTAGAAGAATATCAAGGGCCTGAATAAACTGCTGAAATAAGATTCCTGAGTCGCGTCTTCCTTGCGGGCAAGGGGGGTCGCGACAAGTGGTGCCGAGACCCGGGAAAAAAGAAACAAAGAAACACCCAGGAACCAGAACTTTCAGCAGTCAGGGAGGTGCACCGGTAAGTCCCAGGTAACGTGGGACCCGCTGTTAAAAAGCGGGAAACTCCTCTGTAAAGAGAGGGTGCTACATCTTATAGCAATTGCACTCTGAATTTTTGTTCTCTTTCTGTGTATGTTCGTTTTGTTTTGTGTACTTTCACTTTCGATTTCTGTGTTTTCTTGTGTTGCGTCATGGGTGCCGTGACTTCAAGTCCACTTCTTCTGGCCTTAGATGGCCTTTTACGTTCCAAGGGACTGGAGGTGAAACGCAGTACCTTAGAGAAATTTTTACAGAGGGTAGATACAGCTGCACCGTGGTTTGCATTTTCAGGCAGCCTCACTACACCCAGCTGGGATAAATTAGGCAAAGACCTTGACTTTGCTCGTGAGCAGGGCATGCTAGAGGGTGGGGTAATACCCCTCTGGAAGATGATCCGTAGTTGTCTTACAGATGGCAGATGCCAAGAAGCGCTTGTTAAAGGGCAAGAGGTTTTAGAACAATTGCATGAAGAAAAATCAGAAACAACAGAGAGCGAAGTGTCTCAGGAAGAGGGGAGTGTGCGGGGCGTGGAGAACGGGAGGAGACTGTATCCAGATCTCAGTGTGCTGCGCACGCCCCCATGCGAAAGTGGGTCAGAGGTAGAAGATAATGAAGAGGAGGAGCTGGAGACGCTGTCTCAGCAGTTAGGGAGTTTAGGTACAGGGAACAGAGATAAGCAAGGGCTCAGGAACGGGCGGCCTCCCGATCCGCCTCCATATGGCAGGGGTGTTTCAGGACGAAGTTTCCACGCCCAAACAAAGAGGGCTGCCGCTGCTTTCCTCTGTTCCTCAGGGCTGGCATATCATTGCTATTGACATTAAAGACTGTTTCTTTTCTATTCATTTGCATCCTAAGGACTCACAGCGTTTTGCCTTCACCCTTCCCTCGTGTAATCACGAGGAACCAGATCAAAGGTTTTAGTGGGTTGTTTTACCACAGGGAATGTCTAACAGTCCTACGATTTGTCAGATGTATGTAGGGAAGGCACTCGCACCTCTCAGACAACAATATCCTTCCATCAAGATTATTCATTATATGGATGATGTATTATTGGCAGCCAAATTAGAGCAGTCAGTTTATGAGGCCTATAAAGACTTGGTGAAGTTGTTAGCTCAGTATGGATTACATATTGCACCTGAAAAGGTTCAAACAGGGGATTCTATTAAGTATTTGGGAGCGACGATTAGATATGACATGTTAAAACCACAAAAAGTTACTATAAGAACTCAAGATCTCCAAACTTTAAATGATTTTCAAAAACTGTTGGGAGATATTAATTGGTTAAGAGGTTATTTACATATTCCTAATATCGTGCTCCAGCCTTTGTATGCTATTCTTAAGGGTGATCCAGATCTTACTTCCCCTTGTACCCTCACTAAAGAGGCCAGAGCGGCCCTTATAAAAGTAGAAGAAGCTATACAACATGCTACTCTATGCAGGCTCCAGAGTGATAAACCTTTCCAGTTATGTGTGCTTGCCACTATGCGGCAGCCTACTGGAGTACTGTGGCAAGATGAGCCTTTACTATGGATCCACCCACATGTATCCCCAGGAAAATCTTTAGAATACTATCCTGATGCTGTTGCAGCGTTAGCACTTAGAGGGATTCAACAGAGCATTCAATTTTTTGGACAAGCACCTTCTTCTCTTATCATACCCTATTCTAAAGCTCAAATTAATGTTTTGTGTGCTACTCTAGACAACTGGGCCATTCTATGTTGCTCGTTTCAAGGGGATATTGATAATCATTACCCTTCTCATCCATTACTCCATTTTGTTAAAGAGCATCCTATCATTTTCCCTAAAGTAACTTCACCCACTCCAATTCTGGGGGCTGTTAATATTTTTACTGATGGCTCTAAGTCTGGAATGGGAGCTTATGTGATTAATGACTCTCCCCCTGTCCAGCATCAATTTGCTCCTGGAAATCCACAATGGGTAGAACTACAAATTGTCATTGAAGTTTTTAAACAGTGTTCTTTTCCTTTCAATCTCATTTCGGACTCCATCTATGTGGTGTAGGCGCTCAAAATTCTGGAGGCTGTAGGAGCTATTAGTGACACCCATACTGTGTCTGCTTACGTTAATCAGCTTCAACAGCTTATCCGTAGCTGTACTGCCCCTTTTCTATCCAATGCACATTCGGGCTCACACCTCTCTTCCTGGCCCGTTATCACAGGGTAATGCCTGTGCTGACTCGGCAACTAGAAGCCAGTTGGTATGCTTGGCCTCCTCCTTAGAAGAAGCTAAATTGTTTCATCACAACTTTCATGTCAATGCTATGACACTGCGTAGACGTTTTTCCATCTCCAGAGCAGATGCTCGTCAGATAGTATTACAATGTCCCCATTGTGTCACATTTCTTCATCCTCCTACTTATGGTGTAAACCCACGAGGATTGAAGCCATTGGTTGTCTAGCAAATGGACGTAACTCACGTGCCTGACTTTGGTAACCTCAAATATGTACATGTTTCTATTGACAAATACTCTGGAATTATTCATGCTTCTGCTTTATCGGGAGAAAAGGCACGTAATGTTATTACTCATTGCTTAGAGGCATGGGCAGCATGGGGTGCACCTGCATCCCTTAAGACTGATAATGGACCTGCTTATACGGGCAGACAGTTTACATCTTTTTGTTCTACTATGGGAGTACAACTTGCTCATGGGTTGCCTTACAATCCTCAAAGGCAAGGCATTGTTGAACGTGCCCACTGCACCTTAACAGAAACCTTAGAAAAACAAAAAGAGGGAATAGGAGTTGACCACACTCTTAAAGAACGCCTGTCCTTAGCTCTTTTTACCATTAATTTTTTGAATTTGGATATTCATGGCTGCTCTGCGGCCGATAGACATGTGTCCCCTCAGCCCTCTGTGACTGGCTATGTTAAGTGGTAGGATGTTCTTACGGGCCAATGGAACGGCCCTGACCCCGTGCTGACATGGGCACGAGGATTTGTATGTGTTTTTCCCCAGGATCACACGGAGCCGCTGTGGATCCCTGAACGCCTGACAAGAAGAGTCTCGAGATCTACTAACCAGCAGCAGGAGGTGCCACAACAGTCCCATGATGAGGAGCTTCATTCTGATGAGTGCTCTGGCTCTGATGCTGGTGCCAACGGTACAGATGGCACCAATGCAGTGGTGGGCAGTGGCACGGGCATGGCCAATGCCAATGCCAGTTCATAGTAATTCTGGTGTCCTCCCCACTCTTTTTTCTACCTCATGTGAGATGTCTGCTCCTTGTACCTCTCCTAGAGGGGACATGGAAAATATTTTTAATCAGTCTCAAGTTAATCTCACAGGAGTTTTTTGTTTCAGTCTTGGGAACACTAATTGTATTAGCCTTAAGACCAAAAATTTGACTAACTGGGAGGACCCACTGCGGTCCAGTCGAGTCTCAGGGAGTATTCTCAGTGCTGTATTGAGCCAAGTAGTTTCAGGGAAGCAATCAGGCTCAGGGACCCCCGCAACTAGCTCTGTTTTAAACATAACTACTTTAGCTATTATCTCCGAGGTATTAATCCCAATGCCTCCTTCTTCTAATAGTACTTGCTATGCCACTCATTTCAAGGCCTCTCCTTACTGTACCCCTAATTTTGGTTTCCCCCGACATTTACGCCTTGTCAGGATCATTCTTGGGAGAAACATCAAGTTGCTAAAGGTTTCTCCTTTTCCCCCCCCTCTAAAGAGATATGTTTATAACTTTAACAACAATGCCAACTCCTCTACAGGAACAGGTTGGTCCTGGTTTCAATGGCTAATTTCCAATGAGAAGGGGGCTTCAGCCGATATTTCCGCATTGGCTCAATTACTAGGTGCCAAAAGTTGGCTGGCTAATGTTTCTGGCACTACTAAGAAGAGTGAACGAGGTAATAGGCTTACATCTGTTTCGTTCAACTCTCTGTTACATTATGCCACATTGCCTCCTGCAATGGTCTGTATACAATCCCCGTTCCTGTTCCTTTTAGCTAATCACACCTCTTCGGGGATGCTGGATTGTTCTATTATTACCTGTTTCTTATCTGAGTGTTGGAATGGTTCTTGGACTGTAGCAGTAATTATGAAAATTCCAACTTTTGTCCCAATCCCAGTCACTGCGGATCCAGATAAATTTCCTATTGTAGAGCTACTTAGAGTCCGCAGAGATTTTGGAATCACAGCAGCTATAGTGACAGCTGTGGCGGCATCTGCTGCTGCAGCAGTTACGGCCGGAGTAGCCATGGCCAGTCAAGTACAAACTGCTGCCACTATTAATCAAGTTGTTCAACAAATGTCCACTATACTTGAATCGCAAAATGCGATTAATCAACATATTTTGTCAGGGATTTTAGCTACCAACCAGAGAATAGATTTTCTTCAAGCTCAGGTAGAAGAATTGGCTGACCTAGTACTTTTAGGCTACGTTGACCAACGTGCACATTTATGTATAACCTCTGTCAGATTTAATGATTCCAGAAATGCTTCCCACATCATTGGTGGATATCTGGCCGGAAATTGGTCCATGGAAGCGGAAGACATGATCCAGTCTCAACTAACCCAGATAGCTGTCTTGAATAGTACCCGTGTCGATCCCGTGACTCTGGGTCAATTCAATAATTGGATATCTTCTGTTTTTTCCTTTTTTAAAGAGTGGGTGGGAGTAGGCATTTTTGGTGCACTGTGTTGTTTTGGTATGTTCCTCTGTTTGTGGTTTCTCTGTCGCCTTAAAGCTCGTAGTGCTCAAGATAAGGCTATGATCATACAAGCTCTTGCTGCTTTAAAAACTGGCAACTCGCCACAGGTCTGGCTTGCGCATCTTAAGCACTAAACTTTTGACATGGTCATTGCACCCCAAGTTATTATAACATTGCACTGGGATTGACATGTCTTTCTTCGTTATTCTCTTAGTGTCAGAAAGCCCTTGCACTCTGCCGGTCTTGCTACCATTGCACGCAGATGGGTTTCTACACTAGTGCCTTTGACATGGTCGTTGCACCCCAAGTTATTATAACATTGCACTAGGTACAACATGTCCTTCTTTTGTCTTTCTTTTAGTGCTGGAAAGCCCTTGCACTCTGCGGGTCTTGTTTCCATTGCACGCAGAAGGGTTTCCACACTGGTCTTTATCTATCACTTTAAAGTCCGTGCCTTTTTTTCAGGGTGCTGCCAACTTGTTTGTAGTTGTACTTCTGCATAGCCACAGTTCAACCTCAGCTATTCCCTCTTACTCACCATCGTCACGAAACAGGATGCGAGGCAAGGCACTGCACTTGAGTGATCCATTGAGAAGAGGGACCTCAAGGGGAGCATGTCCTATTGCATGCGGGTTTGACGTGTCTCCGCCCCACCCCACGAAAAAAGGCGTCGGCTGATATGGTGTCAGATCTGGGGAAGGCGCCCCCTGGGGCTGGCCCATACTATGCAGCCACTTTTGCACAGTGGGATAGGACCTCTACTCTTGCCTGTATTGTTTTAGTGAAACAAAAAGGGGGAGCTGTGGTGAGCCGTTCCTGCGGACTGTGGTCGCCATTACATGATGGCCCTGGCTCCGTTGTGGTCTGTGAAGGACAACTCCATATCAAAGAGAGTTGGCGTGTTCCCAGCTCCTTATCAGAGAAAGTTGACGTGTCATTTTCTAGCACCCTGTGAGAAGGGTACACGTGGCAGCTTTGCATTGGGGTTCGCGGTGCTTTATTAAGGCTGGGAGGGGCATCCGAGGAAGTAGTAGAAGAATTATTAGAAGAATATCAAGGGTCTGAATAAACTGCTGAAAAAAGATTCCTGAGTCGCGTCTTCCTTGCGGGCAAGGGGGGTCGCGACAGGTAAGATTTGGTTTAGGTTAAGGTTTAGGGTTAAGGCTTGAACTAGTGTTAGTGTTAACTTAGGGTTAGGATAATGAATAGGGTTATGTTTAGGGTTCAGGTTAGGCTTAGAGTAATTGAAAAGGTTAGTGTTAGGGATAGGGTTAGCATTAAACCTAGGGTTAGCATTTACATTATTCTTCTCTTTGCCATAATGGGTAGGGTTAGGGCTAAGTTATGGGCCAGGATTAAGGTTAAGATTAGGGCTAGGGTTAGGGTTAGGCCTAGGGTTAGTGTTAGGGTTAGGTTTTGAATAAGTGTTAGAATTTTAGCTAGGGTTAGGGCTAGGGAAATGCTTAGAGTTTTTTTTTAGGTCTAGGATTATTGTCAGGGTTACTATTTGAACTAGGTTCAGGGCTAGGATAATGGCTAGGTTTTGTGTGAGGTTAATGGCTAGTATTAGGGCTATGGGTAATATAAGACCCAGGGTTATATTTATGGCTAGTGTTAGGGTTAGGGTTATGGATAAGTCTAGTTTAGGGTTAGGTTTTGGATTACGGTAAGGTTTAAAGCTGAGGTTTGTGTTAGGGTAAGAATCATTGTTCGGGTTAGGGTTATGTTTAGGTTTAGGGCCAGAATTAGGACTAGTATTGGGTCTAGGATAGGCCTGGTCTTTGCGTTAGGTTAAGGGTTATTGTTGGGGCTAGTGCTAGGATTTGTTAAGGGCTAGGGCTAGATTTATGACTCTATTTAAAATTAAGTTTTGTCTAGTGCTACTGTTAGGGTTAGGTTTAGGTATAGTTTTACCAGTAGGGGTACTGTTAGGTTTCGGTTTCGGTTTAGGGTCAGGTTTTGGCTTATGCTTAGTGTTAGGGTCAGAATAAGTGTCAGGGTTAGAGTTAGGGTTTCGGTTAGGTTTATAACTAGAATGAGGGCTCCAGTTAGGACTAGTAATAGAATTAGGGTTTGGGGTAGGCTATAGATTAGAGTTAAGACTACAGTAGCTTTAGGGTGAGGTTTTGGCTTGAGGAAAGGTATAGGGTTAGAGGTAGAGTTAAGTTTTGGGCTAGGGTTATGGTTAAGATTAGGGTTAAATTTAGGCTTAGGGCTCGAATTAGAGCTGAGATTTGTGTTAGCATTAAGGTTACTGTTAGTTTTAGGCCCAGGTTTGGGCTAGTGTTAGGGCTAGTGTTAGGGTTAGGGTAATGTATGATGTTACATCTAGGTTTAGGTTTAGGGCTAAAGCAAGGGATAAAATTAGGGTTAGAGCTAGGATTAATGTTAGGGTTAGATTTTAGGCTAGGCTTATGGCTATGATTAAGGCTAAAATTTGTGTTAGGGTTAGGGCTAGGATTAAGGCTATGGCTAATGACAGTATAGGGTTCTGGTTAGGAATAGTCTTAGAGTTAGGTTTATAGCTAGGCCTATTGTTAGGGTTAGGTTGAGAATTTAGTCAGGTTTACATCAAGGGGTATTATTAGTGTCAGAGTCAGAATTAGAATATGGGTTATTTTTAGATTTAGGTTTAGGCTTAAATTACTATTACGGTTAGGGTTAGTGTTAGGGTAATGAATAGGTTAGGTTTAGGGTTCAGGTTAGGTTTAGGTAATAGATAGGGTTAGGGTTAGACAGGGTTAGGGTTAGAATTTAGTTAGGTTTATGGTTGGGGGAATTGATAGGATTAGGGCTACGGTTAGGGCTAGGGTTATGTTAAGGTTAGGGCTATGTTTAGGTTTAGGCATAGTGTTAGGATCCAGTTAGGGTTATGGTTGGGGTTATGGTTAGGTTAATGGATAAATTAGAGCTAGGGTTAGGGCTAATAATATGGTTAGGTTTAGGGCTATATTTTGAGTTAGGTTTCAGGTTAGTACAAGGTTTAGTGGTAGGGTTAGGTTTATGTTATGTTTTAGAGCTAGGATTAGGGTTATGGTTAGGTTTAAAACTATGTTAATGGCTCAGATTAGAGATAAATTTTGGGATAGTAGAGCTAGCATAAGACTGTGGTTAATGGAAGAACTAGTGCTACAATTAGGGCTAGTTTAGGGTTAGCCTTAAGTCTAGGTCTAGTTTTAGGGTGAGGTTTTGGTTTAGGATGATGATTAGAGATAGGGTTAGTGTGAGGGTCAGATTTAGAGTCAGTGTTACTTGAGGGTTACAGATAGAACTCAAATTAGGGCTAAGGTTAAAGCAAGGTGTAGGGTTAGGGTCTGTGTTAGGCTTAGGGTAAGAATTAGGTATAGGGCTAAAGTCAGGTCTAGAGTTTAGGGTTAGGGATATTGCTCAGTTTTGTTTTAGATACAGGGCTAATTTTAGGATTAGTGATGTTAGGACTAGTGGTAGAGTGAGGTTTTGGCTTAGATTTATTGTTTTGTTTAGATGTAGGTTTATGGCTAGGGCTAGTTCTAGATCTAGGGTTAGGTCTAGTGTTAGGATTATAGTACCAGAAAGGGTTAAAATTAGAAATACAGCTAGGGCTGAAGTTAAATTTAGTCTTAGGGCTAGAGTTAGGGGTAGGTTTAGCATTAGAGCTAAATTAGGGCTAGGATTAGTGCTAGGGTTAGTGTTAGGCTTAGGCCTATGGCAAGGGATAGGGTTAGGGTTAGGGTTAGGGTTAGGGAAAGGGATGGTGTTATAGCTAGTTTTAGGGCTAGGGAAAGAGTTATAATTAGGGTTAGGGGTATGACTAGGGTACAGTTTGGGATTAAAGTTAGGTTTAGGGCTATGTTGAGGGTTTATGTTAGGGCTTGGGCTATGATTATGGATAGGGCTAATGTCAGGTCCAGTATTATGGTTACAGACAATTTTAGGGTTAGATTATGGCTAAGTCTAATTTAAGGGTTAGGCTTAGTAAAAAGGTCAGGTTAAGACCTAGGTGTATTATTAGGGTCAGGGTCATGGTTAGGGATTGATTTCAGTTAAGGTTTAGGGTGAAGCTTGAATTAGCATTAGGTTTTGGGTAATGGATCAGGTTAGATTTAAAGCTCAGTTTAGGATTAGGGTTTTGAATAGAGGTAGGTATAGCTATACCATTAGGTTTAGTCCTATTTTTAGCATTTGCGTTAGGCTTATGTTTAGGGTAATAGATAGGATTACACCTAGTGTTGGTAATAATTTTGTGGTTAGGATTATGGCTAGAGTTAGAGTTAGGGTGTGGCCTAGGTTTAGGGTTAGGTTTAGGGTAAGTGTTAGTGTTTTAGTGAGTTTTAGGGCTAGGGTGAGTGCTAGGGTTAGAGAAGGTCTAGGGATATAAGGTAAGGTTAGGGATATAGTTACCATCAGGGTTAAGGTTAGGGTTATGGTAATTGATAAAGTTAGAGCTAGGATTTGGGCAATGTTTACACTTAAAATTAGGGTTAAAGTTATAGTTAGAGATAGGACTACGTTAAGATTTAGGGTTAGGATTAGGGCTAGCTTTAGAGGTAGTGTTTGGGTTAGAGTTACTTTATTCAAATTTTTTTGATATAATCCTGAATTCATCTTTAACTAACCTTATTCTGTTTCCCAGGTGTAGGCCTTTTGGTTAAAATTTTTGGTTTTAGAAACAGTTAATATTTTATTTTACCTCATTTTGACCTATATGAGTAAATGGAAATGTACTCGAAAATCAAACTGGAATTAAGCTGGCTGCTTGAAACTGCACATACCCTCTTAATTATTTGTTGGGACACTCTGCTTCATTTCTTGTGAGTGTAGCCAGAAGCTGAAGCATGCAGAAACAACTTTATCTGAGATCCCTTTAGGAGAAAGCAGGAAAATATATTATGCACTATAATTCCTTCTGTAATTATTTGGTAATATTTGTTTGATACTGTGTAGGAGTCATCATTTAGCCTGCTCCTCAAGGCTCTCCAGGTGTGAGTCTTCTAGGATCAATGGTTCTCTAATCAGGTTAGGGTTAGTATTAGGTTTAGGGTTACGGCTAGGTTTAGATACAGTGTTATAGTGAGAGTTAATTTTGTTCAAATTTCATTTATAATTGAAAGAGATCATCTTTTAACCAGCCTCAATATGCTTCCCAAGTTTGGGCCTTCTTGTTTCAATAGTTTGCTATCAGGAACACCTTTATTTTACATATTGACCAATATAGGTAAATAAAAATGGAGGTTGAAATCAAACCGGGTTGTTGCTAGCTCCTTAAAACTTCAAACACTGAAGCAGTTCTCTGAGGTCACTCTCTGATTTGTTTCTTGTGAAAGCAGCCCTAAGATGAAGATGTCAAAAGCAAGCTTATCTGATAGCCCTTTAGCAGAAAACAGTGAAATATGCATGAACTGAAATACCACCCCAATTGTTTGGTCATATTTCTTTGATACTGCATAGGATTCATTTGAGTGCTTAGCCCACTAGGCTCCCCAACTTTGGGAATTCTAAGATAAACAGTTTTTCAAATAGGTTAAGGTTTGTGTTAAGGTTAGTTTTAGGGCCATTGTTTGAGCTAGTATTAGGGATAGAGTTAGTTTTATTTAAATTTCTTTGATATTGGGCAGGAGTCATCTTTTATCTAGCTTTAGCATGCTTCCAAGGTATGCTCTTCTGAATTAAATGGTTTGCTATCATGAACATTTGTATTTTAAGTTTTCACTTCAGTTTGACCTATAAAGAAAATGGAGATGTAAATCAAACAGTCATCCCTTCCCCTAAACCTAACCCTAAATATAGCCCTAATCCTAGCACTAAGCCTAAAACTAACCCCAGACCTATTTCTAGCCCTAATTTAGCTTTAACCCTAAACCTAGCACTATGACTAACTCTAACTATTCCCATAGAACTATTCCTAGTTCTAATCCCATCTCTTATCATAACTGAAACACTAGCCCTAACCTTAGCCCTAACCCTAGCAATAGCCCTAACCCTAGAATTAACCATAACTCTAAATCTACCCCTGAGCCTCAACTCATCATAACACTAGCAAAAACACTAATGCTAATTGTAAAACTACACTTAAAATTAGCCTTAGCCCTAGAAGAAAACCAAGCCATAGAACTAACCCTTACCCTTAATATAAACAAAATTCTAATCCTATGTCTAGCCCTAATCCTACCCGTAATTTCAGTAATCACTAACCCTAAAACTAATCCTAACCTGGACTCTGACTACCATTAACCCTAGTTCGAAACATCACCCTAAACCTAAACCTAATCCTAAAACAAGGCTTATCCCTAAATGTAATCTGCTGAAAGAAGATTCCTGAGTCGCGTCTTCCTTGCTGGCAAGGGGGGTCGCGACATATATCGGTAACTCAAAAACAAGTAGTAAAATGCAGGGTCATAACACTGCCTTAAAAGCAATTAAGATACAACAATAGAACTTATACTAAAACACTTATATCATAGCCCTCTTTAGGAAAATCTGGGATTTTTTTTTTCTTGGTGAGTACTTAGGTTTCTGGAAGCATAAATGCACAAAGTAATTGGAGTTTTGATGGGAACAACTGCACGATTTTAATGACAATCACCATGTGACAATCAACAAGGGGTGCATTATTTAAAGAGAAATTACTCCAATGTTCTTAAACCAACCTGGCTGGTGTTCACCAGCTAGGGGGATGGCAAGCCAGTGCTTCAGTTATACTCCCTGGTCTCTTTGAGCCTATGGATATCTGATTGCAATAATTTGTGTTTTTCCTTACCTGTACTCTGGTCTTTTCAAGGAAAAAAAAAAGCATTTATCTATTCTCACTACAAGAAGGAGGAGGAGAAGGAGCAAAAGCAAGACCAGAAGTCTTGCTGTGAGCACTATAAAAACCTAAGTTTGCTTGTCTCAGGACTTACATAGCACTTTATTCACTGCCATTAGTCCATATATATGCTGACTCAGATTTGGAGGAAGTACCAATGTTACAGATTTGAATTTCAAGCTGTTGAGGGCTTGGACACACTACAGGATGCTATTGATCAACTCTGGAGCCCCCACTTCTATTCAGTTTTATCCCATTTTTATTTTCTCCTGCTTATCCAGGAAATTGGAGGCTGATTTCCTGCAATGGGGCTTCAGAGATTCGTAAAGTGGGCTTTGCCTATAGGAGTCAGTACCATGCCCTACCCTAGCCGCAAAAGTGTGACAGGTTGCCGCAGTCTGGCTAGACACAAGATCAGGAGCCACTCACAGCTTTGTAGATTCAAACAGCAATTCTTTATTCCCAGCTGTCTACAAACACGTTCTTGGAAAATTCAAGTTCTGCCGCACAATTCACGTCCCAAATACTTTCTGAATTCCACGAGAACTCAATGGGAACACAGGCAGCAGGATATGCCCTATTCACAGCAGAAATAATCTTAAACCTGGAAATGCCCTAAACCCAGATTGTCTTAAACCGGGAACGCCCTAAATTTGTCTTAAACCAGGAGATAATTCCTAAAACTTTCAGGATTTACCCTAAACCTAGATCCACCCTCATCCTTGAGCAGGATCACCTTTCTAAAACACACATGCAATGTCACAGCGAATTTCCAAGGCAAGTCCATTTAACATGGGGTACACTGGCAAGAAAATTTCAATGTGTCATTTCTACTTGGCAATGGCCCTCAGCATCTCCTCACTTCTGATTAATTAAACAACAAGCAATATGGCTTAAGGACCGTGCCTTGTAGGTTGTCCAATTCAACATATGGTTCTTACCCGTCATTGTAAAAACTGACCTCTATGTGTCAGCCTCCTGTCTTAGGTTGATACCACTGCAATTGGAATTATTTCCAGATATATGATGTTTTATTATATGACTTAAGTAGATTCACTTAAAATTTTTATTTTAAAATTATCTTTTGCTAACATATAAAAGGGTAACAATAAATTATGTTGAGCAATGTTTTTGTTTCACTCACTTTTTTAAAAATACTTTTGTAGTTGTAGATGGACATAATACTTTTAAATTATTTATTTATATATGGTGCTGAGAATTGATTCCAGTGCCTCACATGTCAGGCAGGTTCTTTACCACTTAGTTACAAGACCAGCTCCATCATTTTTAATTCTAAAAGTCCACTTTCAAAATCTATTTTTAGTTGTACATGGATACAATACCTTTATTTTGTTTATTCAGTTTTTATGTGGTGTGGGGATCAAACTCTGTGTCTCAAACATGCTAGACAAGTGTTATACCACTGAAACACAACCCCAGCCAAATAAGGGTCCACTTTTAATACTTATATTTAACATTGTACTTAGAGAAATGTTTTTCCATTTTGCTGATATTTCTTCCAGTTTAATGAAGTGTTCTTAATGTACTGACATACTAGTATTACAACAAATGAGTGTTAAATTTTTGAAAACATTTTTATATTACTATTTTTTTATTACTCTCTGAACATGGTGACACATAATTGCTTTTGTAAATACATAATTGATTTTTGAATCCCAACCTCATTGTAATATGTGATATATTGATGGATTTGAATTGCTCTTATTTTCCAAAGTGTTTGTGCATTTACATCCATGAAGGACCTTATAACTATTTATTTTCTTGTAAAATCTTTTCATATTTAAGAATCAGGTTTCTAAGTGGACCTCATAAAATCAGCTGAAACTCAGTCCTCAGTGTTTAAGATTGTATTATTGTTTTCTTAACTGTTTAGTAGAACTCTCCAAGAGGGTTACCTAGGCTTTGAATTATTTGTGTCAGTAATGCTTTTAATTATCATTTAATATTATTTAATAAATAGAGAGTTCATATTTTCCACTTTTTATGTTAGAGTTAGTAAACTATTTTCCCAGGAAATTTCAATATCATTGGAATGACTTTGATACCTTATGTCTTTTTGCAGTTCTTTAAATTATTTTCTTTATTATTTCTTCTTCTACACTTTTCAGTGTTGACAATTTACTTTCTGTTATCTTCTATAAATAATCAATTATTCAGTCATTCTTTTCTATTTTGGGCCAAAAACACTATAAACAATATATAATGCATCTGTAATTTTAGATATGTCTCATTTTCTCATTATTATTCATTTTAAAATATTCTCTCAATTTTTATTGTAATTTCCTCATTCTTTTCATAGATTTATGGGTTTTGTTGACCTTTTTGTAATTGGTTTCTAGTTAAATTGCATAATGGTCAGGATATACTACTAAATTATTTCAAATTTTTAAAAGTTATGCATGGACCCTGACCAATTTTTGCAAATGATCCACCTGTACTTGAAACAGTTGTGTACTTTGTCAATAGCTAGTGAAGTATTCTGTACATTTATCAATCATACAGTTCAGATTCTACATCCTCATTGACTGATATGACTGCTTATTGTAATAGTTGACACATGTATGGTTACATTGTAAATTGGTTTATTTTTCCTTACACTTATTTTCCATTTGGGTGTTTACAAATATAAAAAATATGTCATTAGATTCATATATATTCATAATTATTTTATTTTTTCTTATAAACTCTGTAATTTCATAATTAAATGTCTATTTTATTCCTATCAATAATTCTCACCATTATTATTTTTTAAGGAAGAAATAGAAATGTATCCAGTGTCCTTTCCATGCAACATGGTAATATGTACAATTTTGCCATATTATTACTTTTGCCCTCTCTGGGAAAATCTCACGGTATGCTTCTGAAAAAAACACACAATTTTTAATGGTGTTTTTTCAAGTCTACAAATGCATGAGTTTTCTCTATCTGTGCTGGGAATGGCTCAAACTTAGTCTTTTCACACATTAGAACAGCACTCTACTCTAACCTACAACCAGTCTGGTGTGTGTATGTGTTTGTGTGTGTGTGTGTGTATGTGTGTGTGTGTGTGTGTGTGTGTGTGTGTGTAAACACAATAGTATATATGTTTATTTTCTTTGTGATTGAATTCACTGTACTGTTTTTACAAAAATAAAAGAATATCTTAATAACTCTAGTAAATATAATCTTTCTACTTTGTAGCATAAACAAAGCTAAAAACTTATATGGCCAAATTTTCCCCAAATACTCTTTTAAATTTGTTTATTTAATGTGGCTATTATTCTTGTTTTTCAATTTGATGCAAATACCTAAATACAAAAAAAAAAAATACTTAGTACTGCATGAGAAGAAAAAACGTAGGACTTTAGATACCTTCAGGAAAATTAAAAAACTAGTAGCATTTTATTACAAACAAGACATTGTTAACCAACACCATCATATCTACTCCACAATTATAATCAAAATTTCACAGACATTTTTTGCACACTGTATATAAATACACATCACAATGATATGGTTACAATATATATATATATATATATATATATATATATATATATATATATATATATACAATATATATATATATATATATATATATATACAAAATAAAAAAAGTTTAGATTTATACCAAAAACTTAATTGCAATATTTTGAAAAATAATTTGACTTGATATTATCTTATCTCATAATAATTTACATTTATGCAAATTTTACTTAAACATACTAGTTTCAGATGCTAAGAATATCTGCAGTATATACATTTAAAGTATGTATACTATAATTTTATAAATCCAAATTTCAAAAAAAAAGATACTTTAATGAATAATGGAATCCCCTTCTGGATTACATAATTCCTATTACCTATATTTTGCATTTTCATATATATATATATAATACATATGACTATGGAGTCCTTTTAGGAAAGTAATGATCATTACCTAATGCAAATGCAATATATGTGTGATAGAAATTTATTCTTACTTTTTAAAAATAAAACTAATAAATATTGTGGATTAAAGTACCTGAATACAAACATCATTTTTTCTTTTCATAAAATCTGGAGTCCTATTTTTAAAAAATGCTCTTAAATTCAGTTTTTAAATTACTAAAAATGATTTAGGTCATTTTAGCAATTATATAAAAACACAGATACGTTCACCTTACAAAATCACTGTCTAAAAATAATGGCATATAAACTATCCCTTATAAAAACAAATCACACTACAATTTTTAGTTATGTTTTAGGCAGTTCATTTGAGTAAAAAAGTAAGAATCATGTATTGGTTCAAAACTTTTTAGTCCAACCCTACAAAAAGAACTGCATTGATGAAAATTGTTTCCCTAAATACATGTGTTACAGTTTCTATATTCTTTATTTCTCCATCCAAGCCAAATTTTATACTTGATACTTATGTAAAGATCTATGTTTCCACTACTTAATATTTAATTCTATTCACACACCTCATTTTAACAATACCAGTAATCACTTCAACATGTATTGTTCCAAAGACATACCACTATGAAAAAAAATAGAGAGATCCCTCAGCATGTTAGACATTCCTCATTAGAATAAAACTTCTTCTCCTTTAAAATCACTTACTGTACATTAATACTTATTGTGTTTATGAATATATTACTTCTTAGTTTTAAAAATTTGCCTGGGGATTTCTTCTCCTTCTTACTTTCCAAAGTAAAAATAGCATTTTCCAGAACTCACTCTAAATAAAGTAATTTTTCCTAAAATTCATTGCTTTTCTAAACATATGATGTCATTCAAATGTGTTTCATAATTTGTTTATAGAGACATTCTATCTGTGTTGATTCTAAATCTAGAACCAAAGAATGACTGGGCAATACCAATGCTTCTTTGGTTATTTCAATTGAACAAAGTCACAAAACACCATACTTTATAAATTATATTATAGTGATATATAAATGTTCTTTGCCAATAGAATTAGAAGAATAGGACATCTGATTTTTAACCACTTGAGGAAATTAAGAATCTATATAATACAGTAAATAATAAAATTAGAAAGAAAAATTCAATTTAGAAGAGGCATAGAATGAACTAAGATATAAAATGTTCTTATTTCTTCTCTTTTAATATTATAATTCCATGTTTCTTTAAAAAAACTAAATTATAATAGAGTAATTATTTAACTATCTTTCAGAAAGTAAAGCATCCTTAAATCCATGTCTTTCTTTCTGGGATTTCTTCAAAACTCTTACAGCCAACACATATACATATTGAGGAACATATTATTTTGCCTCATAGGACTCACTATTTTTATGAAATCCTGACATTGACAATTACATTCCTTGTTATGATATCGATAGGCTTCTCCCCCTTTTTATTCTTATTTTAGGCTTAAAATCTGTATTTCTGTCAAGACATGCCTTTATACATTTTGTCTTTCATTTTCATGTTCCAAATTGTTATAACAATTAGAACAACTGCAATTATTATAAAATTTGCCATTTACAATGCAATCACAATATAATTTCTAATAGTGATTTTTATATAATTCCAGGGCTTTCTGGGCTGACTGGAAATTATTGAAGAGATTATGCCATTGAATGGAAGACTTTCCTGGGTCTGGATACCAGATGTCCTAGTAAAATTAGAGCGTACTGCTATACACACTCATATGAAGACCCCTGTAGCTAAGTAACGTACAGCTTTGCATAATCCACAATTCCTTTTTCTGGAGCTGGTGCCAGGAAAGTACCTGGTAGTACTTTAGTGATGTTGGGCTGGATCTGTGACAGTGAAGTGTAAGGCATGAAAAGCCATTGCTATTGTTGGCTGTTAGTTACTATTTATAAAGCCTGATTGATGGATTTGGGGACAACTTGTAGGATAGCCTGAGCTTTAAATAATGGAACTGACATCTGCACTGGGGTTATATTAAAAACTACTGGCTTTGCTTCCTAAAGAGGCTTAATGCTTTTACTGTAATTCTGTCTAACTTATTGGGTTAAGATACTGGCTGTTGTGACAGTAACAAATCAGACATAATAAAACTTGAATCTGCTGAACAGTTGCCAGCATTTCCAGAGAAATTGGGAGCAGTTTCGAGAAGAATAGCTGTCTTAAATTGTGATATGCTCACTTTTTTAACAGTGATGGTCTACACAGATGATTTAATTGTCATTAGCCTTATTTGGTGATTTTGAAGGTGAGATGGCTATTTTCTTTGGCATCTGCATTGTAAAATTAAAAGTTGGTGCAATAAAACCACTTTCAGATATTGTTATGATCATTGATAGAGTTCTTGGTGTAGACTGTGAAAGAACTCTACCTGCAATAACTGATGTTGTCTGATCCTTAACTGCTTTGCTATTAATTGGTTTTGCCAAGATCAGCTTCATGATTACTGAACCACAGGTTGGTATTCCAGGTTTCTTAGCAATCTCATCTGGAACCAACTCTAGGATCACCCTCGACTGCAGTGTTTATCATGGCCACTAGATTTTATACCTGAGATTTCTAAATATACAGGACTGTCCTGTCTATGTATTAAGTTCTTGGTATCAAAATGACATTTAAAAAATCAGCACTCATAAACTAAAATTTAAATAAGTAAATGAAGCCAAATAATTAAATTCAAATCAATTAATTAAATAAAATTATAGATGTCTTTAAAATTCTAACTCACAATTTTTTAGATGGCCAGACAATAAAATATTTTTTAAGAGAGAGAGAGAGAGAGAGAGAGAGAGAGAGAGAGAGAGAGAATTTTTTACTGCTTATTTTTCAGTTTCACAACATCTTTATTATTATTTTTTTTATGTGGTGCTGAGGATGGAACCCAGTGCCCTGTTCATGCCAGGTGAGCGCATTACTGCTTGAGCCATATCCCCAGCCCCAATAAAATCTTTCTTTCTAAAAAGTGTCTAAAATGTAATATAACATTAATTGCTTCTAAATTTTTTCAACAGAGAAGAGATAATTAATACTGCTAATCACATTGTTCTGATATTCTTATTTTATGATTAAAATAAATTAATTAAATAGAAAATAATTGGGATTAATCTTCAATAATATGGTTTCTCAAATAAAGAAATTAAATTTTTTTTTTATTTGAGAACTGAAGCCCAACTACTTTCTCCTTTTCATTTTCAATTGTTAAAGAAATAACAGAATCTTCTCTGAAATTTCTCCACAGCAAGCTGAATTAATTGTCATTATCCTTGCAATGAGATTATTTTCTACTAATTATAACAGATTCTTTATATACAGGTAAACTTGTTCCTCATATTTCTGTAGCTGTGTTATCCCCTCATTTGGATTATAATTTACTGTATCTTTTTTTAACCCTTTAAACTATTTCACAGCATAATATGTCTTCCATCTTTTTTACTCATATGAACAGCCACATTAAGCTTCGTGGACTTTTGATAGAGAATATCAGCCACACAGACACAGCTATGAGATCACGTTATCTTTTGTTTTCAGATACTGTAAAATCTCATTTTTTTGTCATCAAAATATTCAATCACTAATTATGATGTTTTCCATTTCTTCTCAACAAGCTCATGCCATTGTCAATAACGGTTCTCACTGTATACGCTTCCAGGCCCCTATGTGGAAATTTGAAAATCAATTAAATGCACTTTGGCAAATGCATTTTACACATTTTCCTTTTTTATCCTTATTTATTTGTTTATATTTCCACTGATATTCATTCTGAGTCTATCTGGCTATTGCCTATTGATCTAGAAATGTATCTTCTTAGATTTTTCACTTATTACTCCTCTTTGCCACTATGGACAAGCCCACTTATTTAAAGACACATAATATTCAGTAAATACAGTCTGTGATTTTGCATAATTTTACACTCATTGGAATATAATTTTAACCAATGTAATTCCCCATTCTACCACACAAATCTTCATTGAATGAGAACATTGTACCCTGAAGACATGTCTATCGATTTAAAAATCAAAAAGGAGACCTAGCTCAGAGCAGAATACAATTTTTATTTTTATGAAAATGGGCATAAAATAAAAGATATAAGGGACAATGGGGACTGAATCACTTAATTTGTGGTTTCCAATTTTGAAAAGTTTTCTGAGAACTAAAATATTTATATTTGTAATTTCCTATTTACGTGACATACTCATATTTTATTCTTTACTCTTAATATGCTCTAGTTATTCTTATTTAATGGAAGAACTACATGATTTTAATTATTATCATCAATGGCATATAAGTTTTAAATCAATTAAAATTTTACATTAATCATAAAGTCATGTTCACATTTGCTACAGTCATAACAAGTACATTTAATTGTATCAAGGCACAAGATTTCTTTAGATTTTAAAATATCACAACTGCAAGATTGTGTACATAATATTCCCATTGTTTCTTATGTAATAGTAAATTAATCAAATTAAGTTACACTATCGAGAATTAAATAAAATAGAAATAATTGACTCATAAGATTAATATTTAAACAATCTTTATTTACAAAATGTTATTCTAAGAATTATAATTCCATTAAGCTTCAATTGAGGCAAAAGTATAATCACTTAAGTGAAAGCAGTTAGTTAAACTAAAAATGAGAGATAGAATACTTTTAAAGGCAGATACAAAATATTGTCACAATTTTTGTTGTGCTTTTGGATGCTCAGTAGCAGACTCTTTTGAAGATGGAGTCAACCTTGAAGGAAACTCATTTCTACTTTCAAAATGTGCGTGGGGGAGAAGAAAAATTCACCTCTTGGGAGGAGATAATGAGGAAAACACCACAGTCCTATTGGGAATGGAGCAGGTGATGGGCTCATGGAAAATATTATTGGGATGCTCCACACATATTTCTTGGATGAGGTTGAGGAAATAAAGCCCTCTTCTCATCAACTGATTCCTAGGATTGGCTGGAAACAATGGACCTCTGTTTGGAGGGAATGGTGAGAAAGAAAACCCAGAGCCAGTTGCTTCATTTCCAGCAGGGACAGATGAATTAGGCACATTGGAATCACCAAGATAAAATTGGATATTATTTTTACTGGATTCCATTTCTGAAGTCATAGGGCCATCCATTCTATGAAAAGGTGACATTGTTGAGAGCCACAGCCAAAGGAGCCCCAGAAAACTTCTAGCTGCCAGCAAACTTCCAGCTGTCAGCTGATGATTGGCTCACAGCGGCCCCAGCAACATCTAGCTGAATGGCTCCTCCACGGAGTTGCTCATTGGGATGTTTCCCTGCCCTTTCAGAGCACGGAGCTGCTAATTGGGGGACTTCTTTGGCTCCACCCACGTGGCCCAGCCAATCAGCCTCAAGAGCAGGAGGATTGTGGAAGGTGGGGAGGTTTGTGTGGGTGAGAGGCTTGTGGAAGCTGGTGGTGGCAATTGGGCTCTGAGGGTTTTTTTTTTTTTTCCTGAGGAGCTGTTTTGCTTGGCGTTTGTAGTTCTAGAAATAAAGTTAGTTTTTTTTTTTCACAAGTGGCTCCTGAATTGTGCCCAGCTAGACTGTGGCATTTGATGGCTCGCACGCACGGGGAGCGACTGAGGGTAAGTAAACTGCTCGCTCCTGAGGGCAGGGCAAGAGGATGGGTAGCCATTCTAAGTTTCCTTTTTTGTTTTGCTTCATTTTTGTTTTAACTTGCCTATCCCTGGAGATGAGTAAGAGGGAAGAAAAATCACTCACATCTGAGGAAAAACTATTTGCGTCTGAGGAACAGATAGAGAGAAAGGACAGATACACATGTCAGGAGGATAGAAAGGCAATAATGAATTTTTGTTGTTTCAATTTTATTGCATTCTGTCTCGGATTTGTTTGGCGTCATCTTGTTGGTTTGTATTATAGTTGAAATACGGGATCAGCAATTAGTAAAAAACAAACCGAAAGAGTGTTAAGTAAATTGTTAGAGCAAGGAGGCTTCCCAGTAAAATCAAGAGCAGTCAGGGCATACGTTGATATAATACAAAAATGTAGCCCATGGCTTTTTAAGGAGGAGTTGTTAGATATATCACAATGGAATCATCATGGTGAAGATTTAAAAAGAATAGAAAAGAACAACCAAGGGACTCTGCCAGTTGGCACATTGCCATTGTGGACAAATGTATCTGGTTTGCTTAGTCCAAAGCCTTCAGTTCAAACAAAGATAGAGGAAGGAGAAGACATATTGATTCAAGTAAAAAAGAAGGTCTCTCATGGTAATCAAAAAGAGGAAAAGATTTAAGTACAAGAGAAGGTCTTTTGAGCTAGTGAGACAGAGGAAGGAAGTTTAGAGCAGAAAAAGCCATCAGAGGAAAAGTTACAACAGGAGACTGCTAAAAACACCTTTCTACCAGAGAGCAAAAGTGTCCAACCAACAGCACCACCTCTACCAGAGGGCATAATTGTCCAATCAACAGCACCACCTCCATGTACTAGGAGACCCCCAAGCCCCACAGTTGATAGTTGGGATCCTGAGACAGGATCTCAAGTATGCCCTGTATTTGAGGTAGGAGGGCAGCGAATTCACCAGGGTTTAAATTTCAAATCAGTGAAGGAGCTAAAAGAGGCTGTAACAACCTATGGTCCTTAAGCACCCTTCACTGTAAGCTTGGTCGAACCCATTATCAACTTAAACATGACGCCAGCAGATTGGGTTAATGTTAGTAAAGCTGTGCTAACTGGAGGACAATACCTGTTATGGAAGGTTGCCAATGAGGAATTTTGCAAGGAGATGGCTAGGCGAAATGCAGCAGCTGGTTATCTTCAGAGAAATCTAGATATGTTGTTAGGAAAGGGACCTTATGTGGATCTGTAGCAACAAATTGCATATGATCCTGGTGTATATTTACAAATTGCTGTAGATGCAGTTAAGGCATGGAAAACTTTACAAGGTCATGGAGGTTTACAAGGTCAATTATCTAAGATAATACAAAGAGCAAATGAACCTTACACTGAATTTGTAGATAGGCTTATTCAAACAGGTACCAGAGTTTTTGGAAATACAGAACAATAAATGCCAATAATAAAACAACTGGCTTATGACCAAGCAAATCGTTGGTGCAGAGATATCACTAGACCATGGAAATAGAAAGATTTAAACACATATATTAAATTATGTAGAGACATTAATGAACAAGAGCAAGTCATGACAGCTGCAGTAAAACAGGCTTTAGATGCCAGAGACATTAATGAACAAGGGCAAAGTGTGGCAGCTGCAGTAAAACAGGCTTTATATGCCAGGCCAAGAACATGCTACAATTGTCAGCAAACAGGACATTTTAAAAGGAATTGCTTTATAGGAGGAGGGTTTAACAAAACTAGGTATCAAACGAGTAGAATACTGGGTATTTGCCTACGATGCCGTAGAGGGTGACATTGGGCTAATGAATGCCTTTCTCAAACCACCATAGAGGGTACTCCATTATATTGGGCTAATGAATGCCGTTCTCAAACCACCATAGAGGGTACTTTATTACATTGGGCTAATGAATGCCATTCTCAAACCACCATAGAGGGTAACTTGATTATCAAAAAACGAAAAAAAAACAAGGTATTTATTCAAAATATCAAGGACAAAGGCATTGGGCTCCATTGCCAAAAAATGGACAGGAGGCCCCAATGCTCTGGGGCCCCAAACCACAAATATACGGAGCACTGGAGGACCCCAGAAACCCCAGCAACCGCATCAAGTTAATGCCCAGGACATCAGGTCCCTCATCAGACAAACCAGACAGAGCGCAGGTTTGGATATCTGCGCCTCCGCCAGATCAGTACTAACTCCAGAGATAGGAGTTAAAATCATTCCCACAGGAGTAAAAGGACATCTTCCCAAAGGAACAGTAGGCTTATTATTGGGATGCAGCTCTTCTACTCTAAAAGGACTTTTGATAAGTCCTGGGGTAATTCATCCTGATTATGAAGGTGAAATAAATATTATAGCCAGTTCTCCAAAGGGTATATCAATAATTTCACCAGGAGGTAGAATAGCATAGTTAAAAATAATACCAAGGCTACATGATAAATTTTCCAGTCATGCTGTAGAAAGAGGTTCCAAGGGATTAAGCTCCACAGGTATAGATTTGGCTATGCTTTCTTTAAATTTAGATTCTCGCCCCATGCTAAAACTAAATATTCAAGGACATTAATTTAATGGGCTACTAGATACAGGTGCAGACCTTAGCATCATCTCTCGTCAAGAATGGCCAAAACATTGGCCATTACAACAAGCCACTCAAATGCTTCGAGGCCTAGGAGTGGCGACTAATCCTGATAGAAGTGCAATGGTATTAGATTGGAAGGATCCTGAAGGATGTGAAGGAACTATACAGCGATATGTATTGGATATTCTTCCTGTAAATTTATGGGGAAGAGATGTCCTAGCTAAATTAGGTTTGACAATAACAAAAAATATCAATCAAAATGAAACCACTATTATGGCTAGACAATGTTTTAGGAAAGAAAAAAGATTAGAAAAACAAAAACAAGGTATAGCAGCACTAATACAAGTAAATCAAGGAACAGACTGACATGGGTTTGATTTTCACAAAGGGCCACTGAGACAATAAAAATTACATGCAAATCAGAAAGACCAGTATGAGTTCCTCAGTGGCCTTTAACTATAGAAAAAATACAAGTAGCCCATGATCTGGTCAAACAACAATTAGTGGAAGGACATATACAACATTTTGTATCTCCCCATAATACTCTCATTTTTGTCATCAAAAAGAAATCTGGCAAATGGAGATTATTGCAAGATTTAAGAGCCATTAATAATAAAATGGTCATTATGGGACCTGCTCAATCAGGGATTCCTCAATTGTCTGCTTTTCCAAAAACTTGGTATGTTTTGGTTATAGATATTAAAGATTGTTTTTTTTTCAATTTCAATTCATCCTGAGGATAGTCCATGTTTTGCATTTACTATCCCTGCACTAAATCATGAAGGTCCTGATCAGAGATATGAATGGAAAGTACTCCCTCAAGGGATGGCTAACAGCCCAACTATGTGTCAAATTTTTGTTATCAAAGTAATCCAGCCACTTAGAAATGAAAATCTTGAGCTACAAATATTTCACTATATGGATGATTTATTATTAGCACACAAAGCTAAAAACACATTGCTAGAATGTTATGCCACACAAACTTATTAAAAAATTATAATATAGAGATAGCAATAAATAAAGTACAATTAAATTTTCCAATTAATTATTTAGGAGTTCTATTATCCTCAATCATGGTCCGTCAACCAAAAATTCAAATACGAGTAGATCAACTCAAATCACTTAATGATTTTCAAAAGATGTTAGGAGACATAAATTGGATAAGGCCTTATCTAGGTATTCCAACAGGAGAATTGAGACCTTTATTTGATATCCTAAAAAGTCCGTCAGATTCCAAATTGTCTCTGAATGTTAACGCCTGAAACAAAAAGGCATAAAAATCATTGAAACATATATGGAAAATATGCATTTGGATAGAATTGATATAAGTTTGCCTTTATTATTTATTGTACTACCAACAAAAAATATTCCTACAGGAGTATTTTGGCAAGAAAATCCATTATTATGGATACATTTATCTTATTCTCCTAACACTATTCTTATGAGGTATTCTGAGGCTGTAGGAAAATTAATACTCAAAGGAATAAAAACAGCAAAGGCAGTGTTTGGAATTTCTCCAAATAAAATTATTACTCCATATACTATGAATCAAATTGATGAATTAGCTAATGAATTAAATTCTTGGGAAATAATCATGTGCAAATCTAATGTTTCATTTGATAACCACTTACCATCTAATCCTTTATAAAATTTTTGGTCATTGCATCCTTTAATTTTTCCAAAAATGACAAGAAAAACACCTATCATGAATGCTCCAAATATATTCACTGATGGGTCAAATAATGGTACAGCAAGAATAGTTACACCTGATCAAACTTTTACATTTTTAGTACCCAAACAATCAGCTCAAATGGTAGAGCTTAATGCAGTATTACAAACTTTTGTGATGTTTAAAGATTCTGTATTTAATTTATTTTTCGATAGTCAGTATATAGTTAATGCTATAATATCTCTTAAAGATGCTGGTAGGATTTCTCCTTCTCCTTCTTCTACTGTTTTCACTTTGTTTTCCACTTTACAAAGTTTAATCTGGGACAGAAAAGATCAATTCTTTGTAGAACATATCAGGGCAATTACAGGATTTCCTGGAGCCCTTAGTTTGGGCAAAGATTTACCAGATAAAACTACACATGACATACATATTTTCTCTACACTAGAAGAAGCTATAAATTTTCATAAAATGTTCCATGTCAATGCTAATAATTTACAAAAGCATTTTAAAATAACTAAGGAACAAGCTAGACAATTAATAAAACAATTTCAAAATTGTGTGACCTTTTTACCACAAGTTTATCTTGGAGTCAATCCTAGAGGATTGATACCTAACCATATTTGGCAAATGGACGTCACACACTTGCCAGAATTTAGAATATTAAAATATTTGCATGTTACAGTTGAAACTTCTTCTGGATTTTTGATAGTCTCCCTTCATACCGGAGAAAAAACTAAAGATGTTATAGCTCATTGCTTACAAAATTTTGCCACTGTGGGCATTCCAAAACAGTTAAAAACAAATAATTCCCCTGGTTATACGTCTTCTTCTTTTAAACAATTTTGCTCAGCATTTGACATTACTCATATAACAGGAAGCCCATACAATCCACAGGGACAAGGCATAGTTGAAAGAGCTCATCAAACTATTAAAATGTACTTATTAAAGCAAAAATACGGAGTTGGAAAGGGGTATATATTCCCCAAAAATAAAATTAAAATAACCCTTTTTACTCTAAACTTTTTAAATTTAGATTCATCAGGACTTAGTGCTGCAGAAAGGCATATGTGTCCAAAAAAATGTACATAAGCCCAAGGTACTTTGGAAAGATATTCTAACAGGAAAATGGAAAGGTCCTGACCCAGTAATTGTCTGGAGTCGGGGGTCTGTTTGTGTGTTTCCACAGGTAGAACAGCAGCCAATTTGGATTCCAGAGATATTAACCAAAGTTCTGACCCAGTGATTGTCTGGAGTCGGGGGCCTGTTTGTGTGTTTCCACAGAAAGAACAGCAGCCGATTTGGATTCCAGAGAGATTAACTAAAATCCTGACCCAGTGATTGTCTGGAGTTGGGGGTCTGTTTGTGTGTTTCCACAGGGAGAACAGCAGCCAATTTGAATTCCGGAGAGATTAACTAAAGCGATTTCTACAGACCAAAAAAAAAAAAAAGAAAAGATTATTTGGCTCAAATCCATAGTAGCTGATATCAAAAACTCCAATTTGGCTATCCTTACATCTGCGACAGAACTAGGATGCTTTTTTTCAGTATCTGTTTTATTATTGCCCTTTCTCATATCATGAAGTTCTATTTTGTTTTTTGAGCTCATTCAGACCTAGGTTAATATTTTGCTGATCAGTTCTATTTTTTTTTGACTATAGAGTTTTTAACCATTGCAATGGAGATTTCACCTGTAAAAAGTTATAAGGCCTTTACTATTATGTTATGTGTTGTATGTAGTATATTATGTGTGCACACTTGTGTTTTGTGTTATATGTTTGAATGTATGTATGTCCATATATCATATATGATGAGCGCTCATGAAAAAATGGATCCAAATATCTTTTTTGTTTTATTCACGTGATTTAAATGGTTTAATTCAAATTGGGTAAATAACTGCTAAGAATTGTTTTAATATGTAAACAACAACGGATCTGTTTGTTTTCTTTCACCTATCCTTTTAATTATATTTAATAATTCTCTTCAATATAATGTAAATTGTTAAGAAAATTGTTTTCCTTTAGTGTCTTCTGGAATGTTACATAATCTTTTCTTTAATCATTATTGCCAGAATTCCTATCTTCATCCCTGTGCCAGTGAAGATAATGTAAATTGTTAAGAAAATTGTTTTCTTTTAGTGGCTTCTGGAATGTTACATAATTTTTTCTTTAGCCGTTATTGCCAGAATTCCTATCTTCATCCTTGTCCCAGTGAAGACAAACATAAAACTAATCTACATTTTCTGCAGTAGCCATCACTGAACTGCTTACAGTACTTGCCTAAACTATGTGTCACTTGTATGCATTGTGAACTCACTTGTATGCATTGTGAACTATCTGTTGGTGCAGTGACTTGTGGAAGTGTTGGGGTATTTTTGCTGATGATATCATCGGTGGTACAATTTTTCCAACAAGAGCCATCAATTGGCTTGGTGTATCTTCCTCCCTTCTGCTTATCATGATCATTCAGCTAAAATTTGGGGGCCAAGAGAGGTGAGGCAAAGAACCTCACCCCCCACCCGCTGGTACAAAGAGCTCTCCACAGGTGTGGCTGTATACTGGACCAGTAGTCAATGATGGGTAATATCCAATTACAATGGTACCAACCTAAGACAGGAGGCTGACGCCCTGAGGTCAGCTTATCCGAAGTCAGGTAAAGACTATATGTAGTATTGGACAACCTAAGTCAGACATGGTCCCTAAGCCACATGCTTGTTGTTTAAACAGAGAGGGGGAGATGTTGAGAGCCACAGCCAAAGGAGCCCCAGAAAACTTTCAGCTTTCAGCAAACTTCCCTCTGCCAGCTGATGATTGGCTCACAATGGCCCCAGCAACATATAGCTGATTGGCTCCTCTGTGGTGATGTTCATTGGGCTGTTTCCCTGCTCTTCAGACTGCCAGCCGATGATTGGCTCACAGCGGCCCCGGCAACATCTAGCTGAATGGCTCCTCCATGGAGCTGCTCATTGGGATGTTTCCCTGCCCTTTCAGACCACGAAGCTGCTCATTGGGGGACTTCTTTGGCTCTGCTCATGCGACCTAGCTAATCAGCCTCAAGAGCAGGAGGATTGAGGGAGGTGGGGAGGTTTGTGTGGGTGAGAGGCTTGTGGATGCTGGTGGTGGCAGTTGGGCTTTGAGGGTTTTTTTTTTTTTCCTGAGGAGCTGTTTTGCTTGGAGTTTGTAGTTCTAAAAATAAAGTTAGTTTCTTTTGACAAGTGGCTTCTGAATTGCTGCTTATCTAAGATGGTCAAACAAAATTAGAATAACATCTATCTTGCCTTAGTAGAGAAAGACACGAATCAGAATGTTGCTGGCCTGGTGGAGCCCTCATTATCTTAGGGTTCTGTTCCTGTGGAGTTGACAGGGGCCCAAATGTTATAAGAAACTTTCTGAGGTTCTCTTATTCCATAATAGCCTGATTTTTTTCTTTCATTTTTAATCTTAGGGCCCAGAGGATTCTTGTGCCTTTTCCTCTTACACTTGAAAAAAAAAGTAAGAGTCTGAGTTGACCCTTCTTTTCCAAAAGAGGGATCTCTCACTTCAGATGAAGGTCAACCCAATGATCAGGAATCATTTGGGGAATTCTCTCTGCCAAAGGCTGTATTTGAATAATCAAGTGCTAAAAGATCTTTTTCTACTTGTTTAAATCTAAATTCATTTTCAGTTTTGTCTGTTGTGGGCATTTTGTTTCTTTAAATCATTGAGGTATCTTTTAGCCCTCTGAGCTGCCAACTCATTTTCATATGCTTTTTTCTCATAGTACATAATTGGCCCCTTATAAGAATGATCAGGGTTTTCTCCAATTCTTCTTCACGATCTTTGACTTGCTTTATTTAGTTCTCTAGCTGTTCATTTGCATGGCTGATATTCTCCTCCATTTTTGAGAGTTAATCCTCTTGCTCTACCTGGTAATTTTCTTCTATTATTAAATTCCTTTGGAGTTAAATTACATTTTCTTGATATAGTTCAAAAATGGTTTTAAATTGTGACTGCATATTCTGTTTCTCACTTTTAAATTGTGTGTTATTTGAGTGCAAAGATGCTTTTATGTCTAAAGATTTTAAATATTCTCTATAAGGTCTTCTTTTATTTTAATTAATTTCAAAAAATAAAGTAATAATTTATTTCTTTCTCCTTCTAAGTTTTTAAAAGGGGTCTTTAACATAGCAGCATATAACCATCTTTTCAAATCTGCTTTGCCTGATCCTCTAAGTGAGCAACAACACTCTTCATTTCCAATTCCAAGTTACCATCATCTGTTAGGTCTTCTCCAAGCACAGAACCCCAAACTTTCATCTGAAGCAAGTGTTCAGTCTTAGACTGAATATGATTTTCTTTTTCTATTAGAACATCTTCTACAAGAACTTTAGAGTGACCTTCCCAGGTTTTCATAAATTGCCTCCAAACCTTCTACTTCTATTGACTCCTTCACCAACATGTCATCCTTTAAAGATGACTGTAATCCTTCACACTGTACTTGAACAATGCTATCTTTTTCCAGAATTTCACATTGTTCTCTAAGTAGTTAAGAAAGTGTTAGAGCAAGCTTCTTTTCTTTTGTAACAACTGCTTCTGACAGACTGAAAACTTTTCCACAAAACAAGAAAACTACAAAAAATTCAAAAGCTGTACACATCAACAATTCCCATGGACAGCCATAAGACTAAGGTGTGTTTCCACATCTTCACACTAGGTAGAGCACAACCCTGATTACTTCCTCCAGGACTACCACCAAATTTGGCTTAATGGCAGCCATTGCACCTCCATCATGCTAAGACTAATTTGACTATTCCCCCAACAATAATACCATGCCCAGCCATTCCAAATCTGAACACTCAAGCCTTTGGTCAGGAACAAACCTGCACCACGCAACTGAGCAGACCATTGTGAACCAGCAGGTGCATGGGGGTGGCCGTAGGCATGGGTGGGAAACCCTGGTCATTGGCAGCCAAGGGCCTAATACACTCACACTGCCTGTCATGGAAG
The DNA here is from genome assembly GCF_052094955.1 of Ictidomys tridecemlineatus. NCBI lineage: Eukaryota > Metazoa > Chordata > Mammalia > Rodentia > Sciuridae > Ictidomys > Ictidomys tridecemlineatus. Next base: position 29,211,461 of record NC_135494.1, read on the forward strand.
TCTTTTTGGCCCCTTTACTATATTGTGCATCACAGGTTCAAGCCTGACCCAATCAAGCCAAAGAGGAGACCTCTCCAGGTCACCCACCCATTGGTTTGATTTAGGCCAGGCCAAGGCAGAACTTTTCGTGTGCCATTGTGTACAGTCATACTATAACCTAGTTTGATGTCACAAATATTCTAAAGCTCTGTAAAATTTTTAAATATTAGTACATCATACATTTATATTTGTACTACTTGCCCTTTTGTTTTAATTTCTAATTTTTCTCTTTCCTCTCCTGCCCCCTCTCTTTTTTTCTTTCTCCCATCATTGTTTCTCTCTTTCCTTTTCTTGCAGTTTTCAGGGTTAGACTCCAAGGCCATGTTCATGCTAGGCAAGCTCTCTGCCACTGAACTTCATTTTCAAACCTCTTGACACTTTTTATAAAAGTAATATGAATTATTTTTATAGGAAAACACTGAAAGGTTAATAAAATACATACTTGTCACTCCGTTTTTCTGTATGTTTAACACAACACTGTTGAAATTTTGAGAACTGTTTGCTAATCTTGTTCCCAGAATGTGCTGTCCCCAACTGCCACACTGCAGAATGCACTCCTTCAGTCGGTTGCAGGCAAAGTGCCCACTCGCCCTGACCCGTCAATGAACTTCCCTCCATGCCCTCTATAAAGAAAGTATATAAGCTCTGCTTAAGCTTTTCTCAGGGCTCTATCTCTCTTTGCTCTATTCAAGTGAGCTCTGAGGCCCAGCATGCTGGTCCCCAAATAAACCCTTTGCTGCTGCCTGAGACAGTCTATTGGTGGTCTCTTTCTCCGATGTTTCACCAGTCCCTTACATTTGGTGCATTGGCCGGGAAGTGAGCATCGCCAGACAGGGAGACCCAAACAGACTCTTTTAGGGTGTAAGTAAGGTGCCTCTTCTTCCTCTTCTTCCTCTTCTTATCCTCCTTCTTCTTGTTCTTCCTTTTCAATCGCTCAGAGCATGGGTTTTGGTTCAGTGGAGAGTGTGAGCTCTCAGAGCTTTTCTGGTATTTCGGTTTTGCTTGGCAGAGTGTGGTTGCCAAAGTAGAGTGTGAGATCCCCCTGGCAGTAGTGAACAGATGTTTCCTGAAGCCACAGGCCATATTCTTCAAAGGGACGCCTTGGAGGACTCTGGGAGGGACAGAAGTGACCTCATCTGATAGAGGGATGGAAGTGCCCTCATCTGGGGTGACGGAAGCGCCCTTGTCGGGTGTTGTCAACCTGTCTGGTTTTGCTGGCTACTCTTTTTCTCAGGTTGAGTTTACTGTCTGGGTTGAGTTTACTTTACTGTCTGTCTTTAATCTTTGCCTCTAAACTTGTGTTACACATTTACACTGTGTGTCTCTTTTTGTGTGATTGTGTCATGTTTGTATTGTCTCTGTTTGAGTAGCTCCCAGTATGGGACAAAGCCATTCTATGCATCTGTACCTGACCCTTGATCACTGGACTGAAGACCACTAAAGGGCTCAGAATCTTTCATTTTTAGTAAAACGCCAGACCTGGCAGACTCTCTGTGCCTCAGAATGGCCCACCTTTGCAGTCAGATATCCCCCAGAAGGATCTTTCTACTTCCCACTAATTTAAAAAGTCAGAGATATTGTCTTTGTCTTTCAGCCGGGACAATATAGCCATCCAGATCAACAGCCATAAATCTTAACTTGACAGGATCTCTGCAAATCTCCTCCTCCATGGGTGAAGTCTTTCCTTGTCCCTGCCCAGCTCCTACTCTTTCCCCCATGAATCTGTCTCTCAAACCCTCTGCTCCTCTTCCTCCTCCTCCACTCTCTGGTCTCCCTGAATCTCAAGATTTTACTTTACTGGACTCTCCTCCCCCTTATTCCCTGCCCTCGTCCCTCAATTCCCAACACCCTCTAAGTGATTCCCCTGCTGCTGACCCATCCTCTCCACTGTTGGAGAAAGCTAAGCCGGCCCAGTGCCCTTCAGATGACTCCCCCACAGCACACACAGCCTCTCCTCCCCTGGAGTAAACTGTCCCAACTAAAATAACTCAAAAAAAAAAAAAAACTCATCAGCGTTTTCACACCAGCCTACTTGGGATGACAATCAACAACTCCTAGGGACTCTTCATGACAGAGGAAGAAAAGAGAATTTTCTGAAAGCTAGGAAAAAAATATTCTCAGACCAGATGGGTGACCGACAAAACTTTCCAACATAATCAAAGCTGACTTCCCCTTGAACCGACCCAACTGGGACCTCAACACCTTTGAAGGTAGGGAACATCTGTCCACTTATCGCTGGGCTCTAACAGTGGGTCTCCAAGAAGTCGCTAGAGGGCCAACTAATTTGGCCAAGGTAAGAGAGATTATTCAAGGGCCTAATAAATCTCCCTCTATTTTTTCTGGAGAAAATTATGGAGGCATATAAGAGATATACTTCTTTTGATGCTCAGGCAGAGGATCAAAAGGCATCTGGCCTTTATTGGGCAAGCTGCCCTGGATATTATAAAAAGTTAAAATGCTTAGATGGATTACAAGATATGACTTTGAGAGATTTAGTCAGAGAAGCCAAGAAGGTATACTATAAGAGAAAAACTGAGGAAGAAAGGAGGCAAAAGGAAGAATAAAAAAAACAAAGACAGACTGAGGCATTGACTAAGATCCTTCACAACAACAAATAGGTTAGAAATTAAGAGACAGGGAGACAGAAAGGGATGCCTGAGCCCACGCCAGAAGCCACCTCTGGCCTCAGATCAATGTGCCTATTGCAGAAAAAAGGACACTGGGCCAAAGAGTTCCCTAGAAAAAAACAGCCACGCCACCCAGCCATTCTAACTCTGGAGGATTACAAGAAAAGTTGGGGCTCGGATCTTCTCCCCAGCTCAGGGTAACTTTTGAATTGGAGGGGACCTCAGTAAACTTTGAAATGGATACAGAGGCAGTATACTCAGCCCTTAAGGCCCCATTGGGCCCCTCTATCAACTGAAAGGTCTCTAGTTCGAAGGGCTAATGGCAGTAAATATCGGGCTTGGAAACTAAGAGGACCATGGACCTGGGGAAAAGAAAAGTCCATCACCCCTTCCTAGTGATCCCAGAATGCCCAACCCCATTGATGGGCAGAGATCTGCTCACCAAACTCTTGGCCAGAATAACTTTTAACCCTGAAGGCCCCCAAATAAGAATTCTAAATCCTTCAATAAAAACTCCTATAGTCATGGCTTTAACTATGTCAGTAGAAGATGAACATCAACTCTTCAAACGCCCCAAGACTGATCAAAGAGGCAAGCTATCCCAAAAATGAATAACAGATTACACAGATACTTGAAAACAAACTGTTTAGTTAAGCCTAGCCGTAAAACAACCTCCAATAACAGTGGAGTTACAAACCTCAGCCTCCCCAATTAATATTAAATGGGTAAACCCAGAAACCAGAACCACTGATCAACTAATTTGGACCAGACTCCCACAGGGGTTGAAAAACTCCCCCACTCTTTTTGATGAAGCCCTCCACAGAGATTTCAACAACTTCAGAACTATGCACCCCGAAGTCACCCTGCTTCAATATGTGGATGACCTGCTACTGGCAGGCAGCTGATACCAAGAAAAACTAATAGAACCATTAAAGAGACCTTGACGAAATTAAGCTTGTAGAACAGCATTAAATATTGGAATATGCCCCTGCCTTATGCTTACATACAAGAAATACTCCCTCTGTTACTTTGTGTAACCTCACCCCCTGTGAAATTCTCTATGGTGCCCATCCTCCAGTAAGGGACCTAACCCCAACTCTAAGATCTAAAAATCTCTTCCACACCCCCTTGCTTGACAGACTTAAAGCTTTATAAAAAACTCAGTGATACCTGTGGAAACAGCTGGCCACTGACTACCACCCTGGGGCCAAAGGAATTCCACACCGATATCAAGTGGGAAACTTCATCTACGTAAGACAACATATGTGTCATCCCTGGAATCCCGCTGGAAAAGACCATACCAGGTGCTACTTATAACACCTACAGCAGTAAAGATAAATGGAATCACTTCCTGGATCCATGCCTCTCATCTCAAGCCTACGCCCTCTCCAGAATCTGGCTGGAAATTGAAAAAGATTGGTAACCCTCTCAAATTGCATATTTGCCATGTGGATGGGGCTATGGACTTTCCCCTTTACCACCAATAGTCCTAACCCTCATCAGCCTGTACAGCAGCGATGGCTAATCACAAATCTTACTGGACAGGAAGTATAATCTCTCTCACATACAGCCCCCTTAGAGACCTAGTGGCCATCTCTCAACCCAGACATTTGTCAGCTAGCTATAGGTCTTTCCTATTGGGATATCTCTGATGAAGAGGATCCCACAAATTAAAATTTCATTAAAATCCTTCTGTACCATAGATAATAGAAACAAACATTATGGATGTAGGGACACGTGAGCCAAATGCAAGTTGGCTAACCTAGATTACTATGTTTGCCCCGTGGACTATCTAAGTCACAAACAGTCACAGCTGTGTGTGGGACAAACCGACTTCTTCTGTAGGTCATAAGGATGTAAACATACAGGGGCTACCTGATGAAACCCAAACCTCCACTGGTTCTCAGACCATTTCTCCTTTACTAAAGTAACAGTTACTGAGGTATCTCTTAACCATTTCATTCCTCTCTTCTGTCAGTGCCCACACCGGGTAACACCAGGTCCTCTTACAAGCTAACCCAAAGCTCAAACCAGCTGAGGAGAGCCCTCAGACCCCTATCCAAGATTTAATAAAAATGGCCTTTAAAGTTGCTTTGTCATCACTGAAAACAGGTTACTTAAAATTTAAAGTCCCTCACAGGCTTTTTGGGATACTCACTCCAGTCTTCCCCTCTGCTCTACCTGTTCTACTACTCAAGTTTTTGTTGCTAGGAAAATTCCAAACCCCTTTCCCATTATTTTTTTTACATCTCTCCTTCCTCATTCTCAGATCCGTGGAGCTGCTCTCAGCACCGCCTTCGCCGTTCTCCCACTCTATACCAGTCCCACAGAAAAGTCTAAACTGACCTTCTCTAGAAGTCTTCACTATGGCTGACTTTAGGACTTTCAGCAAAAGAGTCTCTATACAAGAGTTCAGTATTGATAAACTTCCTCTTTTCATGTTGCCCTGTTCTACTTGGCCACTGGCTGGAAAAATCAGCACTCCTAAGCTAGACACCCCCTTACTAGTTTTTCACAAAATATCTGAACAATGCCTCTGGCCTTGAGCTGGGGCTTCACAGAGATGGCTACATATCTAAGATAAAAAGTTATCAACTTGGCTCCATGGTAACAGCAGGCAGGAATAAAAGGAAAAAATTCTCCCCCTTCCAGGTGTTCTTAAAAAGTTAATTTGCCCAGAACAGAGGAAAAAAACAGAAACAAAAACTGCTTTTTGTGAACTTCTGCAGACTGTGAACTTCTGAGGCCCTTCCCTTACATGTTGAGTACAAAATTCTAAAACTACCCAAACTTGGGGTTCAGGAGATTAATTGATTACAACAGAAGCAATGCCCTCTAAATCTGGTTGCAACTAAATAGGACTGTTTCCCTTTCTTCAGTGCTACCTTAGGTGTCTTGCCTTGTCTGTCCCTACAACAGTATAATTCTATATACTTAAACATTATTCATGTTTTCATAAAATGGAGAACAGATGTAATTAATTGTATAATGGTGCAGATGTATCCTAGAGTGCTTTATCATGATGCAGGTTCATTTAAAGATAAAATAGGGGGACATACAACCCGGTTTTGCTGGGAACCTGTATCCCTCACTTTAGCCATCTTATTAGGAAGAGGAATTGCTGCAGGGGTGGGCACAGGGACCACTGCCCTGGTCCATAGGACACAACAAATGACCCAATTAGAAACAGCAATGGACCAAAACTTAAAGATATTAGAAACCTCCATCACAGCCTTGCAGGAATTTTTAACCTCTCTCTCTGAAGTTGTTTTACAGAACAGGCGAGGGTTGGACCTCCTCTTTTTTGAGAGATGAGGGCCTTTGTGCTACATTGAGAGAAAAGTGTTGTTTTTATGCCAACCATATAGAGTTGTAAAAAAAATCTATAAGTAAACTAAAAAGAATCCTTAAAGAGTGTCAGCGCTTGAGAGAAGCCCAAAAAGGGTGGTATGAGTCTTGGTTCACACAGTCTCCCTGGTAAACTCTGCTTTTATCAGCCCTGGCTTGTCCTTTAATAATTCTTATATTGTTGCTAACTCTAGGACTCTGTTTTTTCAACTTTGTAGTTTCCTTTCTCCAAGACCAAAATTGGACAAGTCAAATTTATGGTAATCAGACAACAATAAACCCCACTAGCAGACATAAAATGTGACACCCCCCAATTATCACTTTTATGATTAAAAGTAGCCAGAAGAAGACGTGGGGAATGAGAGGTTAATAAAATAGGTACTTGTCACTCCATTTTTTCTGTATGCTTAACAAAACACTGTTGAAATCCTCAGAACTGTTTGCTAATCTAGTTCCCAGAATGTTCTCTCCCCAACTGGCAAACTGCAGAATGCACTCCCTCACTCGGTTGCAGGGAATCTTCCCACTAGTCCTGACCCATCAATGAACTTCTCTCCCTGCTTTCTCCAAGGAAAGTATATAAGCTCTGCTTAAGCTGTTCTCAGGGCTCTATCTCTCTTTGCTCTATTCAAGTGAGCTCTGAGCCCCAGCATTCTGGTCCCCAAATAAACCCTTTGATGTTGCATGAGACAGTCTCTTTGTGGTCTCTTCCTCCAATGTTCCACTGGTCCCTTACACACTTGTGTTAGACAATTTTAACAGTAATTTTAGAAGAGTTGATAACATGGGCACAAATAAGTTGTTACAAGTTACTTTTAGAAAATAAAGCATATGCAATGTTTCTAAAAAGAAGAGGCTTAAAACTTGAGATGGTTTTCATGTCAGTTTTTCTAGACTACTAATTAAGAGTCTTCAAAATCTTTTTTTCAGGTGTTATTTTCTTTTGACTTCTCACTGGATGTAAAAATTTTCAAGTATTTTAGTTATTATAAATGTAGAGAAAATAGAAGGATAAGATATGACTCTTTGAAATGGACTTAGCTTCTGAAGGTGAATTATGTTTTTGTTTAGATAAAGTGTTCATTGTTTGATGTAAATAAAATACATCCAAATATATATTTTTCTTCATAGTTATGCTTAATTGTTAATAAACAAGAGCTAATATTTGAATAAAATAATTCACTAGAAGTCATTGCTTTACTAAATATCTGTAAATACATGGAAAATTCTTACATAATTTGAATGATTATAATTCTATGCTCAGAGCTATATCAATGCAAAATAAAACACTTCTCCTGTTTTATAGGGTATAAAAGTTTAGAAACTTTTTGAAAAATGTAATTATGTGAGGTTATGAAGGATAATTAGTTTGTAGTGAATATTTTATCATGTATATTCCTGTGTCAGAATCAAATTATCACTGGGTGTGGCATCGCATACATGTAATCCTAGTCATTTAGGAGGCCAAGACAGGAGTATCACAAGTTCAAGGTCAGCCAAAGCAATTTAGCAAGGCCCCAAGCAATTTATTGAGACCCTGCCTCAAAAAAAAGCCATTAAGGGGACATTTTAGATTGAAACCATAACACGAGGTACTATCTTCTACCATCTTGAGACCCAGTAGGACTCAGCAGTTATCAGTGCCATATTCTTGAACTTCCAAAACCAAGAGTTAATAAATGTCTTTTCTCTATCACTTACCAAAGATGATATTCAATTATAGCAACACAAATCATACTTAGTTTCAGAGAGATTACTGGCCAAGTCATACCACTAAAAAGCAACAGTTCAGGGACCCAAACCACTTGTCTTCAGTTTCATACCCCAATGGCAGCAGTTAGCCATCAAGTAAAATACACAAAAATCAGGCTGCAGATTCCTCTTTACTTTCCAGAGCTGTTTGTTTGGATATCAAAGTCACTAAATGAGAGTAGTTTTTGTATCTACTGCACTTGTATAAATCTACTTACTTTCAAATCAACTTCATGGGCCTTGTCTTTATCAGAACATGCTGCTCAATCACACTTTAGTAACACTAATAATAATATTCATTAATAGAGTTATTCTCATCATTAAATGGACAGACAGATAAGACTTCAAATGCTATTCTATTCATTCCCATTCTCCTAAAAACTATTTTTTAACTAGGAAGAAAAAGTGAGAATTCCTAAAAATCATTTATTTCAATGATTATAGGATTTTGAAATGGCAAATAAACATTGATAGCATATCAAATAATAATAAGATATTGAACTACACCCAGCTAAATAGTAAAGTCTGGAGCAATTACCTTTGAGAATTTCAACTCGGCAACATGGACACATGGTCTTAAAACTTATTGAAATTTGAAAAAAAATTACATCATTCATCATTCTCCAGATCATCATGCTCCAGATCACCATAGATTATGATGGCACATGCAGTATCCCATGCACTTTTTGAACATTTCCAGAGTTTAGAAACAGCCATTCATGCACTTTCATAAAACTTGTAATTTTATTTCTTACCAAAACTCTAATACTGAAATTTTTTTCTTTACAAAAGACAAGCATTGGGTTGTAGGAAAGTAATATTATTCTATATTTAAAAAATGGTAAGCTGAGTATGGTGGTGTATGACTCTCATCCCAGTAACTCAGGAGGCTAAGACATAAGTATTTTGAGTTCAAAGCCAGTTTCAGCAAAATGTGAGGTGCTAAGCAACTCAGAGAGACTCTGTCTCAAAACAAAATACAAACTAAAGCTGGTTGAGTGCATTTGAGTTCAAAACCTGGCACCACCTCCAAATAAAAAGATTAGCATTTTCTTTCTGACACATTTTACCATAAGAAATGGGGAATTTTTATTCCAGAAAATGTACTGTGCATAATTAATTAACTGAGAGATGTCAATTGGCTTGACAAAAGAATTCACCATCACTGTACCATGAGGAACTGCTCTAGCAAAAAGATACAGAAAGACAGGTTCTGGGGGACATTCTGCAAGGAAAGTGGAAGAGTCATAAGTATGTCATCAGTGTCAAGCATCTAGGCCCCATCTACCTTAGTGCCTTTTAGCGATGTCACAGAAAGAGTGATGGTGCTTTCTCTTTCTGCACTGTCAGATGCCCATCACCACAAGACACTGTCATTACTGCTGTAATTTGAATGCATGCCATATCTGGAGTGGATATCCTGACATACACTGCACTGGAACTTTGTAGTTTCCATTGTTGTCTACAACAAGGACTCTTACTACCAGCAGATAATAAGAAAACAGAGGATTCAGGTAACTTTCTAAAGTCAATAAGATACAAAATAATCGAGCCAGGCTTGAAAATTGGATTATTCTAACACTCACATATTGTTTTCCATCCTATTTCAGACATTATGTTGATTTAAAAAAATAGCATTTATGCCTGAGCAAGTTAGAGGCAGTAGCATACTGTGTGTGTGTGCATGTGGGGATGTGCAGCATAGAAGAGTCTTGGGGGCACTGTGGCATCAGAGACAAAGGTAACCGTGGGCAAGACTAGGATAAACTAGGGCCCACAAACAAGTAGGAGCAGTCAAGGCACATGAGCAAAAATCTCAAATAGATGTTACACAAAACATTTTAAGAGCTGCAAACAACTATAGACATTTCTGAAGACTCTTTCTCAGCACACTAGATTAAGATGGGTGAATCTGATTTATTTGACCATTTGGAGTGTTCTGTGTGTCAAGGACACATGAATGCCTCAGCGAAAGTCTTGTCTTGCCAGCACAATTTTTGCAAATGATGTTTGCTGGGGATTCTAGGTTCCCTCAATTGTTCTTAGTGAAGGGCCCTTGTTGTCTTGGGTATTGAGGAGCTTGCCAGTGCTATCCGGATGAACGAGCTTCTGGAGAACATCAAGCAGGGTCCTTGGAAAACTAGCCCTGGTGGCCTGACACTGATTCTAACACTTCTAGCTCTAATAATCACCCTAACACTAAACGTAATCTTAAAATTAAACCTAGCACTAAAACGCTAAAACTAGCCCTAATTGTAAACCTAGTACTTACATTAGCTGTAACCCTAACTATAGCCCTAACATAACTATAAATGTAGCCCTATTGCGAGCCCAAACCCTAGCTTTAAACCTAACCTAACCTTAACACTAGCCCTAATTGTAACTCTAACTTCAGCCTCCAACTGATCTCTAACTATATCCATTACTATAACTATAACCCTAACCATAATGATAACCCTAGGAATAAACCTAACCGTATTCCGAATCCTAAATCTTTCATTACCCTAAACCTAACCTAAATTAAAAATCTAAGCCTATTATTACCCTGACCCTAATCCTAAAACTAATTCTAACCCAAACTTGAAAACTTAACCTATCCCAAACACTAACCCAGATTGACCTTGACCTTTAATTTATCAACCCTTGACCATAATAATACCCCTAGCTCTAAAATTGACCATAACACAACACCTAACCCTTAGCCTAGACAAGGCCATAAACCCAATCCTAAAACTATCTTTAACCATAATTCTGGACCTGAAAATAGCCCTAGCCTTAATCCTAGCCCTAACCTTATAAACATTCCTAACTCTAATCCTATCCCTAAACATAGACTTAATCATAACCCTAAATCTATTCCTACACCTAACCCTAATTCTATCACTTACCCTACCTCTAAACCTAGCTGTAATGTCATCCCTTACCCTAAATTTAAACCTAACACTAACCCTAACACTAGGCTTAAGATAAACACAAAACCTAGCCCTAATCCTAGCCCTAATTTAGCTCTATCTCTAACCCTATGCTAACCCTAGCCCTAAGACTAATTAACTCTTGCTCTAGCCCTAGTTCTATCCCTATCTGCTACAATAAACCTAACACTAGCCGTAACACTTGCCCTAAATTTAGTTCCAGCCATAACCTTAACTCTAAATCTAACCTTAAATCTAAGCCTAAGCCTAACACTAACACTAGCTCTAACCTTAATGATAATTGTAAAAGTAGCCCTAATCCTAATCCTAGCAGTAAACAAAACCTAACCCTAGATCTAAACCTAATTCTATATCTAACCCTAACCATAAGCCTAAGCCTAATACTAACCCTAGGACTAAAACAAAACCGAGCATTAGCCCTAACCCTAAAACGTAATTTAAACTAAAACCTAACAGTACAACTAGTCCTAACCCCAGCCCTAATTCAAGTCCTAAACCTAATCTTAAAACCAACCCTGACCCTGACTCATATCCTAATACTCATCCTAGCTCTAAAAACCACCCTCACTTTAAACTGAAACCTAACAGTAACCCTAGCCCTAATTCAAGTCCTAACTCTAACCCTAGAACTAAGACTGACCCTGACTTCTATCCTAACACAAATCCTAGCTATAAATATCATCCTAACCATAAACCTAATCCTAACACTAAACCTAACCCATACCCTAACACTAAAACTAACCCTAAAAATAATCCTAGTTCTTAAATTAGCCATTGCCCTAACCCTAGCCCTAAACCTAACATAAAACCTTGGCATAATCTGAGCCATAAACCTAGCTTTAAACCTAAATCAAACCATAACCGTAGCCCTAACCATAGCTCTAAACCAATCCCTTACCCTAAGCAAAACACAAACCCTAAATTAGGGCTAGGATTAGGGCTAGTTTCAGTTTTTAGTTTAAGCCTAGGGTAACTCTAGACCTATCCCTAATCCTTAGGCTAACCAAAACACTAACCTTATTAATAGCCCTTATCCTTGACCTCATTCTAGATATAACCCTATCCAAAACCCTAAAACTAACCCTTACCCTTTTACTGACTGTTGAGAGCCACAGTCAAAGGGGCCCCAGCAAACTTCTAGCTGCCAGCAAACTTCCAGCTGCCAGCTGATGATTGGCTAAAAGCAGCCCCAGCAACATCTAGCTGATTGACTTCTCTGCGGTGATGTTCATTGGGCTGTTTCCCTGCCCTTCAGACTGACAGCTGATGATTGGCTCACAGCGGCCCCAGCAACATTTAGCTGATTGGCTCCTCGACAGAGCTGCTCATTGGGGGACTTCTTTGGCTCCACCCATGCAACCCAGCCAATCAGCCTCAAGAGCAGGAGCATTGTGGGAGGTGTAAAGGCTTGTGTGGGTGAGAGGCTTTTAGGAAGCTGGTGGTGGCAGTTGGGCTCTGAGGGTTTTTTTTTTTCTGAGGAGCTGTTTTGTTTGGCATTTGTAGTTCTAAAAATAAAGTTAGTTTTTTTTTGACAGTGGCTCCTGAATTGTGCCCAGCCAGACTGTTGCAACTGACCCTACCACGAATCCTAGGTCTAATCCTAACTCTAACATTAACCCAAAACCTACCGTAATTCTCTCCCTAGACCTAATTCTTAACCTAACTCTCAGCCTAGACTTTAACATAACTCGGAATTCAACCCTTACAGTAAACATAACTTTAATCTAACCCTAGTTTTAACCCTCACCCTAACCCTAAATCAAGACCTAATCCTATTCATAACCCTAGGCCTAACCTTAAGTCTAACTGTATCATTACCCTACATAACTCTTACCCTAATGCTAACCCTAGGCCTAACCCTAAACATATCACTATCCTCAAATTATCAATTATCCTAAAACTACCCTGAGACCTAGATCTAATCCAATCATTATCTTAACCCTAACCCTAATGCTAATTTGAGCCCTAACCCTAAATTCAAACCTAAACCAAACCCTGACACTGACACTAACCCTAATAATTTCCCTAGCTCTAAACCTTACTCTTATTTTATATCTAACCTTTACAGTAAACCTAGCCATTAAACTTACCCTAAAACTATCTCTAACAATAACCCTAGACCTGATATTAGCCCTAGCCATGATACTAGCCCTAACAATAATACAAGCCATAGCCCTTATCCTAGCCCTAAACATAGCCTTAATTATAACCCTAACCATAACCCTAGGCCTAACTTTAACACTAACCCTACCCTAATCTTAGATCGAATTTAACTCTATCCCTAACCTTAAACCTAATCCTAGCCCAAAGACTAACTCTAACTCACACCTTAGTCCTAACCCTAGTTCTCACCCTATATTTTACTGGAACACTAATCCTAGCCCAATCATAGGTCTAACACTAGCCGTATTCATTGACCTAGCAGCAACCCTAGATCTAACCCTAACTCTAAATCTAACCCTAACCCCTAGCCTAAACCCAAACCTAACATTAGCCCTAACTCTAATTCTAAAACTAGTACTAACCCTAGCCCTAAAACAAAACCAAGCCATAGACCTAACCCCAACTCTTAATATAAACTAAGACCTAATCCTACATTTAGTCATAACTCTAGCCCTAATTTGAGTTTCGAGCCAAACCTAAAAGTAACCCTGACCCTAAATCTGACCTTAACACTAACCCTAGCTCTAAACATCACCTTAACCCTATACCTAAACCTAACAATATACCTAGCCCTAAACCTAACCCTAAAATAAGCCCTTATTGCAACCCTGGTACTTACGAATGTGAATATGAAAAAAAATTGAATCCATACAACAAGTATGCGGCTAAGGAACCCTGCCTGTCTTAGGTTGTCCAATACTACATATGGTTCTTACCCATCATCAGATGAGCTGACCTCAAGGCATTAGCCTCCTGTCTTAGGTTGGTACCACTGCGATTGGAGCTTACCCGTCATTGACAACCTGTCCAGCATACATCCACACCTGTGGATAGGCCTTTGTACCAATGTGGTGGCGGGAAGTTTTTTGCCTCACCTCTGTTTGCCTGCAAATTTTAGCTGAACGACCATGACAAGCAGAAGAAAGGAGGATACACCAAGCCAATTGACAGCTCCTTTTAAAAAAAATATACCACTGATGACACCATCAGCAAAAATACCCCAGTATTACCACAAGTCACTGCACCTACAGATAGTTCACAATGAATACAAGTGATACATAGTCCAGGCAAGTTCTGCAAGCACTTCAGTGATTGCTATTGCAGAAGCTGTAGTTTGGTTTTATCTTTGTCTTCACCAGCAGTGGGATGAAGATAAAAATTCTGGCAATAATGGCTACAGAAAAACATTATGAAACATTCTAGTAGGCAGTTAAAGAAAACAATTATCTGCACAATTTACATTATCCTGAACAGAATTATTAAATATAATTTTTCAAAAATGAAAGTAAATAAACAGATCTGTTTACCTACTTTTTTTCACATATTAAAACAATCCTCAATACCTGTTTACCCAATTTAAATTAAACCATTTTCATCATGTGAATATGAAAAAAAAATTGAATCCATTTTTTCATGAGCGCTCATCATAAATGATATATGGACATTCGTACCTTCAAACATATAACACAAAACACAAGTGTGCACACATAATATAATACATACAAAACATAATATAATAGTAAAGGCCTTATAACTTTTTACAGGTGAAATTTCTATTGCAATGTTTAAAAACTCCACAGTAAAAAAATAGAACTTATCAGCAAAACATTAACCTAGGTCTGTATGAGCCAAAATACAAAATAGAACTTCATGATGTGGAAAAGGGCTATAATAAAATAGATATTGAATAAATCATCCTGGTTTTATTAGCCTCCAGGTGTGGGAGAACCACTGAAAAAGATGTAAAAATAACCAAAATGAAGTTCTGGATATCAGCTGTTATGGATTTGAGTAAAATTATTTTCTTTATTGTCTGTAAAAATTCCTTTAGTTAATCTCTCTGGAATCAAAACTGGCTGCTGTTCTCCCTGTGGAAACACACAAACAGACACCCAACTCCAGACAATCACTGGGTCAGGTCCTTTCCATTGTCCTGTTAGAATAACCTTCCAAAGTACCTTGGGCTTATGTACATTTATTGGCCACATATGACTTTCCACAGCACTAAGCCCTGAGGAATCCAAATTCAAAAAGTTTGGAGTAAAAAGTGTTATTTTAACTTTAATTTGGGGGGATATATATATTCCTTCTAATTTCCCTCTTTTTGTTTAATAAGTACATTTTAATAGTTTCATGAGCTCTTTTAACTATACATTGTGCCTGTAGATAGTATGGGATTCATGTCATATGAGTAATGCCAAATAATGAGCAAAATTGCTTAAAAGAGGTAGAAGTATAACCAGGGCCATTATTTGTTTTTAACTTTTTTGGAAGTTTGCTGAGGCTGTGGTGAGCCAGTCAGTTGTAAGTTTGCTAGGGCCACTGTGAGCCAATCAGCTGCAAGTTTGCTGAGGCTGCTTTGGCTGTGGCTCTCAACATAACTTTAATGTTAACACTAGCCTTAATCCTAGCTCTAAGTTAGCCCTAACACTAACCCTAACTCTAGCCCGAATCCTAGCCCTAATTGAGCCCTAACCATAACACTAACCCTAGTCTTAATCCTAGCCTTAATTTAGCCCTAATCCTAGACCTAACTCTAGCCCTAATCATAGCCCTAATTTAGCCCTAACCCTAACCCTAACCCTAAGACTACTACTATGACTAATTCTAATTCTTACTCTAGCTGTATTCCTAATTCTAACCATGTTGGTTACCATAACCCTAAGCCTCACCCTAACCCTAGATCTAGCCCTAGGCCAAACCCTAGATCTAACTCTAACTCTAAATCTAACCCTAAGTCTAAGCCTAAAACTCAACCTAACACTAGTCCTTACCCTGATGCTAATCAATAATCTAACTGTAATCATAGCCCTATCCCTAAAACAAAACCAACTTATATCCTTAACACTTAACCTAAACCAAACACTAACCGTACAACTATTAATAACTTTAGCCCTAATCTGAGTTCTAACACTAAGGCTAAAACTAACCTTGACTCTGACACTGACCCTATCAATAAACTTTGCTCTAAACATCACCCTAACCCTAAACCTAAATGTAATACTAGAACTAGCCCTAACCCTAATCCTAAAACTAGCACTAATTGTAGCACTAGTTTATACATTAGCCATAGCCTTAACCTTAGCACTAAGCAAACCAAAAACCAAGCCCTGATCTTAGCCTTAACCCTAGATTTAACCCTAACCCTAAAGCTAATATTAACCAAGAACCTAGTCCTAAACCTTATCTTAACACTAGGCAGAATTCTATCAATAACCCTAGCCCTATCACTAGCTCTAACCTTATCCATTACCCTAAACATAACCATAACTCTAATGGTAAGCCTAGGTCTAATCCTAACTTTATTTCTAACCCTAACCTAATCCATTAACCTAAAACTAACCTGAACCCTAAACCTAAACCTATAATTACCCTAACTCTAACTCTAATGCCAATTCCAGCCCTAAACCTTAACATAAGGCAAACTCTAATTTTGACTCTTCCTGTGATAATATACCTAGCTCTAACCCTGACCCTACCCTGAAACCTAACCCTTATACTAGACCTAGCCATGAACCTAATCCTAAAACTATTCCTAGCCATAAGCATAGACCTGACATTTTCCCTAGCAGTAATTCTAGCTCTAACATTTACACAAATAAAACCCTTAACCCAACCCTAACCCTAGTCCTAATCCTATTCATAACTGTAACCCTAAATTTAGCTCTAATGCTACCAATTACCATAAACATAACCCTAATTATAATGCTAACCCTAGGCCTAAATATAACCCTATCCCAAACCGTAACTCTATCCATTATGCTAAATCTAACCTGAACACTAAACCAAACCCTATCATTACCCTAACTAAAACCCTAATGCTAATTCGAGCCCTAACACTAAACCCTAACCTAAAAAAAACCCTAAACCTTACTCTGACCCTAATAGTACCTCTAGCTCTAAATTTTTCCTTTACCCTAAGCCTAACACTTACACTAAACATAGCCATAAACCTAACCCTAAAATTGTCCCTGATGGTAACCCTAGACCTTACATTTACCCTAACACTAATCCTAGCCCTAAACCTAACATAGACCCTAGACCTTATCCTAGCACTAAACCTAGCCTTAATCATAACTATAATGAAACCCAAGCCCTAATCCTAATTCTAACCTTTCTACTAGCCCTATCCCTATCTTTAACCCCATTGCTTACAATAAACCTAACCCTAAGCCTAAAACTAATCCGAGGCCTAAACATAATCATAAACCTAGCCCTATTACTATTCATAAATAAGTCCTATACCTAACCAAGCAGTAATCATAACTGTAAAACTAATTCTCACTCTCACTTTAATCCTATTTCAAGTTCTAACCCTATCCCTTACCATAACTCTAATGTTAGTCATAAAACAAGATCCAACACTAGCCCTATTCTTAGTCCTAGATGGAACCCTAGATTTAATCCTAAATCTAAATCTAACTTTAAACCTAAGCCTAAACCTAAACCCAACACTAGCCCTAAAAAAAAGTCAAGCCTAAAACTAGCCCTAACCATAGCCCTAGCCCTGAAACAAAACTGAGCCACAGCCCTAACTTTAAAACTTAACCTAAACAAAAACCTAACCCTACACCTAGACATAAACTTAGCCCTAATTCGAGTCCAAACTCTACCCTAAAATTACTCTAACCTTCAATGTTACCTGAACACTCACCCCAGCTCTAACCATCACCCTAATGTTATACATAACTCTACCTCTATACCTAGTTCTAACCCTAATCCTATAACTAGATCAAATCATAGCCCTAATTCATACATTGGCCATAACTCTAAATCGATCCCTAACTCTAACCAAAACCTAGACTTAATGCAAGACCTAACACTAGCTTTAACCCTGAATTTAAACCTAACACTGGCCTTAATACTAACCCTAATCATAGCCCTAACCCTAGCTCTAATCCTATTCCTCACCCTAAGATAACCCTAACCCTAATGCTAACACTAGGCCTAACCCTAATTCTTAATCTAACCTAAACTCTAACACTATTACTACTTCTAACCCTAGCACTGATTCTAGCTCTAACCATTACCTCAACCCTAACCCTAACCCTGACATTTATTCTGACCCTAAAGGTAACCATATGTCTAAACCTGACCCTAACTATAAACCAAACCCTAAAATTAGCACTAGCAATAAACATATGCCTAAACCTAACCCTAATACTAGCCCTAAATCTAAACCTAATCCTAAATCTAGCCATATCTCTATCTCTAGACCTAAACAAAAACCTAGCCCTAACCCTAATGATAAACCTTAACCTAACACAAACACTAACCCTACCCCTAGACCAAACTCCAGTGATAATTCTTGGTTTAACCCTAACCTTAACTATAAATAAAAAACTGTCCATTACCCTAACACTAACCCTAGCTGTAAACATCATGTCAATACTAACTGTAACCATAACACTTGACCTAGCCATATCATATTACCCAAAAAGTAGTCCTAATCATAATCCTGGTTCATACATTAGTTGTAGACCTAACCTTAGTCCCAATATGACCGAAAACCTGGGCCTAATCTGAGCGCTAACCCTAGTTTTAACCCCAAACTTAAAACTAGCCCTAACCCATACCCTAACCCTACCTCTAACCCTAGGTCTCCCTCTATCCATTACTTTAAGCTGAACTTTATACCTAATGCTAACCCTAGTCCTAACCCTCATCTATAGCCAAACCCAAAACCTAACCCTATTACTAGTCCTAACCCTAAACTTTGTTCCAGCTCTAACTCTATCGGAAACCCAAACCCTAACTCTGACACTTATTCAGACCAAACACTAACTGAAGGTCTAAACTTGACCCTAATTCAAAAGCATTCCCTAACATTAGCTCTACCATTGATTCTATACTTAAACCTAAACCTAACACTAGTCCTGAACTTAAACCTAATCCTAAATCTAGGCATGTCTCTAGTCTTAGACCTGAACAACAACCTATCGCTAGCCCTAACAATAACTTTTAATATAATTCAAACAATAACCTACAACTAGACCTAACCCTAGTCCTAATTCTGGCATTAACCCCAATACTAACACTAACCTGAACACTGGACCTGACCCTAACATAATCCTAGCTCCAAAGCTCACTCTAACCCAAAACCTAATCCTAACACTAGACCTAGGCATAACCCTAACCCTAAAACTAGCCCTGATCATAACCCTAGCTCTTACATTACTCATGGCCTTAACCCTAGACGTAAATTAATGCAAAACCTAGCCCTAATCCTAGGCCTGAACAATATCACTAAGTGTAACCTTAATCCTAACCCTAGCCCTAACCCTTACCCTAAGCTAAAGTTTAGACCAAACACTAGCTCAAAGCCTAACTTCTTCCTTAAAATAACCCTAGCCCTATCCAAAATCCTAACTTAAATCTAGCCCTAATTTTAACCTTAACCATATCCCTAACCATAGCTCTAATTACATCCATTCCTATATAATTATATTCTAACCCTAGCTCTAATTATCCCTAACCATAGCTCTAATAATATACACTACTGTATAGTTATATCCTAATTCTATCCCTAATCCAAACCTTAACCCTAGCCCTAAACCTAGCTCTAATTCTGTACATTACCCTAACCATAATCCTAACCCTAATGCTAAACCTATCCTTAACCCTAACCCCATCACAATCCCTAAATCTATTTATTACCCTAAAACTAACCTGAACCCTAATCCTAAGCCTATTTATTTCACTAACCCTAACTCTAAACCTAATGCTGATCCAAGCCCTAAACGTAAACCTTAACCTAAACCAAACCTTAAGCTGTACACTGACCCTAAGAGTACACATAGGTGTAAACTTGACTCTTACCCTAAATTGAACCCTTACACTAGACCTAACCATAAACATTACCCAAAACCTATCCCTAACCATAACCCTAGACCTGACATTAGCCCTAGCCCTTATCTTAGCCCAAACTCTAATACGAACACTAGCTCTCATCCTAGCCCAATACCTAGCCTTAATCATAATCCTAACCCTTTCTCTAGCCCTAAACCTAGTTATAACTCCATCGCTTACCCTAAACCTAACCAAAAACGTAAACCAAAAACTAACCCTAGTCCTAACCTTTACCCTAGGACTAACCCTAACACTAAACACTGCCCTAATCCTAAACCTAACCCTAACCCTAGCTTTAAGGCTAACTATAACTCTCGCCCAAGCCCTAGCTCTAATTCTAACCCTATCACACACCATAAACTTATTCCTAGCCAATAAGAAAACAAATAACCCAATGAACAAATGGGCCATGGACTTGAACACTTATCAGAGGAAGACATACAATCAATTAACAAGTGCATGAAAAATGCTCATCATCTTTAGCAGTCAGAAAAATGCACATCTAAACCACACTAAGGTACCATCTCACTCCAGTAAGATTGGCAGCCATTATGAAGTCAAACGTCAACAATTGCTGGTGAGGATGTGGGGAAAAGGGTACACTTGAACATTGCTGATGGGACCGCAAATTGGTGTAGCCAATTTAAAAAGCAGTATGGAGATTCATTGGGAAGCTGGGAATGGAATCACCATTTGACGCAGCTATTTTCCTTCTTGGACTATTTTCTGAAGACCTGAAAAGAGCGTACTATAGGGATACTGCTACATCGATGCTCATAGCAGCACAATTAAAAATAGCTAGACCAACTTAGATGCACTTCAATAGATGAATTTTGAATAAAATTCATAATTTTGGATAAAAAAATTGTGGCATTTATGCACAATGGAGTACTACTCAGAACTAAAAAAAGACAAAATCATGGCATTTGGAAGGAAATGGTTGACATTAGAGCAGATTATGCTAAGTAGAGCTAGCCAATCCCTAAAAAAAATGCAAAATGTCTTCTTTGATATAAGGAGAGCAATTAAGAACAGAGCAGGGAGAAAGAGCATGAGAAAAAGATTAACATTAAACAGGGATGAGAGGTGGGAGAGAAAGGGAGAGAAAAGGGAAATTGCATGGAAATTAAAGGAGACCCTAATTGTTATACTAAATTATATATAAGAGAAAGTGAGGGAAGAAGAAAAAAAAGAGAGAAATGAATTATAGTAGATGGGGTAGAGAGAAGATGGGAGGGAAGGGGAGGGGAGGGGGAATAGTAGAGTATAGGAAAGGCAGCAGAATACAACAGACACTAGCATGGCACTATGTAAAAAAGTGGATGTGTAACCGATATGATTCTGCAATCTGTATATGGGGTAAAAATTGGAGTTCATAACCCATTTAAATCAAATATATGAAATATGATATGTCAAGAGCTTTGTAATGTTTTGAACAAAAAAATAATAAAAAACCTAACCCTAACACTTGCCCTAACCCTAAGGCTGATCTTAAAACTAGCCCTGAACATAGGCTTAGCCCTAAAACAAAACTCATTTATAATACTAACCATAAACTTTTAGCTAAACCAAACCCTAACCTTAAATCTAGCCCTAATCCTAGCCCAAATTTGAGTCCTAATCTTAACCTTAAAACTATCTTTCAACCTGTGTCTGACATTAACACTAACCCTACTTATAAACAGCACCCTAAACCTAAATCTTACCCTAACACTAGACCTATTCCTAATCCTAATTCTAAAATTAGTTCTAATCATAACCCTAGATCATAATTAGCCGTAACCTTAAACCTAATACTAACTAAAACCTAGCCCAAATCTGGGACCTAACCATAGCTTTCACCCTAACCCTAACACTAACACTAGCACTAACCCTAACCCAAAACCTAGCTCTAATCCTAGCTCTAACATTTTCACTTTACCCTAGCCAAACCCCAACCATAATGCTAACCCTCGTCCTAAAAGTAATCCTTAGTCTAACCATAACCCTAACCTTATTAGTAGTCCTAACCCTATCCCTTATTCTTGTTATAACCATAACCCAAATCTTAACCCTAACCCTGACTCTTAATCTGACCCTGAACCTAAACCAAACTCTAACACTAACACTACCCATAACCCTGTATCTAAACCTAACCTTAACCTAGACCTAAATTAAACCTAATCCTAAATCTAGCATTATCTTTAAACAAGACCTAAACAAAAACCTAGCCCTAGCTCAAATGATAAGCATTAACCTAAGCCAATCACTGACCTTACCTCTAGAGCTAATCAATCCTAATTCTAGCTCTAGCCCTAAACCTAACCTTAATCCAAACACAGATCCTGACACTAAAACTAACCCTAGCTATAAAACTGACCCTAACTGAAACCTAAACCTAACACTTAACCTAGCCATATCCATAAACACAACCCTTATATTACCATAGCACTAAAACT
Source organism: Ictidomys tridecemlineatus (assembly GCF_052094955.1). Taxonomy (NCBI): domain Eukaryota; kingdom Metazoa; phylum Chordata; class Mammalia; order Rodentia; family Sciuridae; genus Ictidomys; species Ictidomys tridecemlineatus. The sequence goes on from NC_135494.1 coordinate 29,233,610, forward strand.
ATCTCTAGATCTAACACAACTCCTAGCCCTAATCCTAGGCCTAAATCTAGCCCAAAGCTTAACCTTAACCCTAACCTAATCTTATCGCTTACTCTAACCCTATCCCTCACCCTAACACTAACCCTTGCCTTAGACTTAACCCTAGATATAACCAAAAACAGAATTCTAAACATAACTTTAGCCATATACCTAAACCTAATGCTAATCCTAGCCCTAATCATAATGATAACACTACTCCTAATACTAACTCTAAAGTGATCCATTACCCTAAACTGAACCTTAACCCTAATAATAACCCTAGCTCAAATCCTAATTATAAACCTAATCCTTGACCTAACCTTAAACCTAACCCTCTTCGTAGCCTTAACCCTAAATAAAACCATAACACTTACTCTAACACCAACCCTACCACAAACAATAAAACTAACTCTAAACCTAAAACTATTCCTAACCCTAACCTGACACATCTAGCCCTATCCATTATTCTAATTCTAATGATAATCTTAGCCCTAAACCTAGCACTAATTTTAATCCTAATACTACCCCTCACCCTAACCTGATATCTAACCATATCCAGTAACCTAATTCTAAAGATAACCTTAGCCCTAACTCTAACACTAACCGTAACCATAAATCTAACCTTAGACATAATTCTAAACCTAACCCTCAACCTAGCTCTAAACCTAGCTCAAAATGTAATCTGTACCTTAAAACTAACTCAAACCCTAACCCTAGTCCTAGCCCTAAACCTAACCTTAACCTAATCCTATCTAATACCCTAGCCCTACACTAGCTCTAATGCTATTCACTACCCTAAAAATAACCCTAAACCAAATGCTAATCCTAGGCCTAACCCTAACTCTATCACTAACCCTAACCCTACAAATTACCCTAATCTTAACCTGAATCTTAAACCTAAATCTATCCATTAACTTAACCCTAGTTCTAATCCTAATGCTAATTTTAAACCTAACCCTAATAATTAACCTAACACAAACCCCAAACCTGACCCTCAGCCTAAAAATACACCTTACTCTTTACCTGGCCCTTACTCTTAAACTAATATTAGACCTATCCATGAACTTAACCTTATAACTATCCCTTTTTGTAACCGTCAACCTGACATTACCCCATCCCTAAAACTTGCCCCAACCCTAAAACAAATTCTAACCCTTATCCTAACCCAAAATCTAACCTTAAATCTAACACAAGCCTAACCCTAGACCTAAATCTAATTCTAATCATCGCCCTAGCCCTAAATCTAGCTATAATCCCATCACTTACCCTAAACCTAACCCTCAACCTAGTCTTAAACATAACCCTGACCCTATGCCTAATCCTTACACCCATCCTGGACCTATTCCTAGTCCTAATTTAATCCTAAACTAAACCATAACCCTAGCCTTAAGACTAACTCTATCACCCTAGCTCTATTCCTAGTTCTAAACCTATCCCTTACCGTAACCCAAACACTATACCTAAACTTAGTTCTAACCCTAGCCATAGCTGTAACTCTAGAATTAACCATGACTCTAAATGTACACCTAAACCTACACTCTCCCATCACTAGCAATAAAACTAACATTAATCCTTAACTTTAGCCTTAGCCCTAAAATATACCAAGCTATAGCACTAACCCTAACCCTTAATCTAAACCAAATCCTAACCCAAAATCTAGCCCTAAGCTGAAACTTAATTCGAGTCCTATCCCCAAACCTAAAACTAACCCTGACCCTGACTCTGAATCTAATATTAACCCTGGCTCAAAATATTACCCTGAACTTAAACTTAACAAAAAAACTAGACTTAGTCCTAGCCGTAACCCTAAAATTAGCCTGAATAATTACCCTAGTTTTTATATTAGCTGTATCCCTAATATTAGCTCTAATGTAACACAAAAACCTAGCCCTAATGCTAGCCCCAACCCTAGTTTTAAACCTAACTCTAAACCTAAACTAAGGTCTAACTCTTACCCTAAACCTAATCCTAAATTTAATCTTTGCACTAACCTTAAACCTAACACTAACCATAAACCTAGTCCTAACCCTAGCTCTAACCTTAACCATTACACTAACCCTAAACCTAATGCTAACCTTAGCCTTATCCCTCACACTGATTCTAAACCTAATCCTTCTCCTAGTCCAAACACTAACTCAATCCCTATCCCTTAAATTTAACCTAACACTAGCACTAACCCATGGCCTAAACCAAAACCTAACCTTAACCCTAACACAAATCCTAACCTTAAATTTATCTCTAACCCTAGCTATTAACCTACATATTACCCTAACTCTAACCCTAACCTTAATGATAAACCTAGCCTTAACTCTAGATCTAACCCTACCCATTATCCTAACCCTAACCCTAAACTTGATGATAACCCAGCCCTTACCCTAAATCTACCCTAACCTTAACCCTAGACATAACCATAAACCTAACCCTTGCCATAGAGATAACCTTGCTCAAACCCTAAGCATTACTCTAAACCTAACATAAACCTATCCCTAACCCCATCCTTAAGCCAAAACCTAAACCAAACCCTAACAAGATATCAAATCTTATCCAAAACCCTAAACCAAATGATATCCCTAGCCCTAATCTTAACACTAACGTTGACCCTAATTGTAACTATAACCTAAACCTAACTCTACCCGTAACTCTTGCCCTAGCACTAACCCTAGCTAAAACTGTAAACCATACCCTAAACCTAAACGAAACCCTAATCCTAGGCCTAACCCTAATTCAAGCCCTAATACTAACCTAAACCTACGCCTAACCCTATTCATTACCCTAAGCACAACTTTAACCCTAAAGCTAACCCTTGGCCTAATCCTAATCTTTTGCTAACTCTAACCTTATCAATTACCCTACTCCTAACATGAACAGTAAACCTAAACCTATCATTATCCTAACCAAACCCTAATGCTAATTCAAGCTCTAAACCTAAACCCTAATCTAAACCAAACTCAAAACCTAATTCTAATTCTAATAATACCCCTAGCTCTAAACCTTACCTTTACCCTGAACCTAACCCTTATACTTGACCTAGCCATAAATCTAACCCTCACTTTATCCCTAATGTAAGCCTAGACCTGACATTAGCCCTAGACGTAATTCTTGCCACAACCCTAAAACAAACCCTAGCCCTTATTTTATCTCTAAACCTAGCCTTATAACTACACCAAAAAATAAGACCTAGTTATAACCAAAATTCTAACCTTCAACCTAGCCCTAAAAGTAGCTGTAACCCCATCCCTTCCCTAAATCTTACCGTATCCCTAAACCTAAATCTAAGCCTAAAACTAGGCCTAACCCTAATACAAATGCTAGATCTAATCCTAGCCCTAAGAATAACTCTAACTCTCACCCTAGTCCTATTCCTATATCTTACCATCATCTACACCTGCCTTACATTAGCCCTAACCCTAGCTCTAGCCCTAGTCCTATATCTAACCCTAATTCTAAATCTAACCCTAACCCTAAGCTAAACTTCTAACTAAACAAGCCACAACACTAATGTTAATCATAAAACTAGCCCTAACGTAGCCCTAGCCCTACAAAACAACTGAGCAATAGCCCTAAATCTATTTTTTAACATAAATCAAACCCTAGGCCTACACTGAACCCTAAACCTATCTCTAATTTGAGTCCTATTTCTAATCCTATAACAAATCCTGACCCTGACTCTGACCCTAACACTAACCCTAGCTCTAAACATCACTCAAAACCTAAACCTAAACCTAAACCTAGACCTAGCCCTAACCCTAACCCTAAAACAAGTTGTAATTATAACTCTAGTTAATACATTAGCTGTATCCCCAAACCTAGCCATAACCTAACTCAAAACCTATCCCTAATCAGAGCGCTAACCATAACCATAAACTATAACCCTAACCATAACCTAATTCTAGCCCTAACACTTACCCTAAAACTAACCCTAACTCTAACCCTTGCCATAACCCAAAACCTAACCTTAATCCTAGCCTTAATCTTAACCTTAAACCTAGACCTAACCACAGCTGTAACCATATCCATTACCCTAATTTTATTTCTAATCCTAATGGTGACTCTAGGATAACCCTAAGCCTATTCCTAACCCTAACACTATACATTACCCTAAACCTATCCTGAACCCTAAACCTAACCATATCCTTAAACCTAATCCTAAGCCTAATATTCTTAACCATAAAACTCTCTTTAACCATAACCCTAGACCTGACATTAGCCTTAGCCCTAAAGAAGTCATAACCTAAATTCAAACTGTAGCCCTAATTCTAGAAATAATCTTAGCCTTAATCCTATAAGTAACTCTAACCATGGACTTAACCCTAATTTTAAACCTCGCCCTAGATTTAAAGATAGCTATAACATTATACCAAAATACAACAATCACCATAAGCATAGCTATAGAAATAGGCTCAGCCTTAATTCAAAAGCTAGTTCGAATTCTATTACTAATTAAGCCCTAATTCTAACCCTAAATCTAACCGCAACACTAAGACTAACTCTTACTCTCGCCCTAGCCCTATCCCAAGTTCTAACAATATCCTATCAAAACTCAAACCACAGCTCTAACTCTGGCCCTTACCTTTTCTGTAGCCCTAAACCCTGATCTAACCCTAACTCTAAATCTAACCCTAACTCTAAGCCTAAACCACAACCTATCATTAGCTCTAACCCTATTATTAATTTGAAAACTAGCCCTAACCCTAGTCCTAGCACTCAAGCAAAACTGAGCCACAGCACTGACTGTAACACTAAACCTAAACCAAAACTTAACCCTAAACCTAGTCCAAACCCTAGCCAAAATTTGAGTCCTAACCCTAACCATAGAACTAATACTAAACATGACTCCAATCTTAACACTGACCCTAGCTCTACACATCACAGTATCTTTAAACCTAATCCTAACACTAGACCTTGCCCTAAACCCAACCCTAAAACTAGCCCTATTCATAATGCCAGTTCTTAAATTAGCCAGAGCCCTAAACCTAACACAAAACCTAACCCTAATCCAAGGCCTAACCCTAGCTTTAACCCTAACACTAACTATGGTCCTAACCCTAACAGTATTTGTAGTCTTAATCCTAGCTCTAACCCTATTTCTTACACTTAGTCAAACCCTCACCCTATTGCTACTGTAGTCCTAATCCTAATTCTATGCCTACTCCAAACTCTAACTCTACTACTAGTACTAACCATCACCCCTCATTCTAGCTCTAAACTTAAACCAATTCCTAACCCTAACCCTAACACTAAACCTAGATTTAAACCTGAAGCTAACCCTTATCTGAAACTTAACACTAGCCCTACCAGTAACCCTAACTCTAAACATAATACTAACACTAGCCCTAGACCTAAACCTAATCCTAAATATAGCCATAACCATAGCCTTATCACTATCAATAATGCTTAACCTAAACCAAACACTAACTCTACACCTAAACCTAATCCTAGTTCTCATTCTAGACCTAACCCTAAACCTAAGCCTAACCTGAAACCCAGGACTAACCCTAACAAAAAACTTAGCTTTAAACCTTATTCTAACTTAAAAACTAACCCTAACACTAGACGAACTCTAAATCAAACCATAACTCTAGTTCTTACATTACCCATATACCTAACACTAGCCCTAAACCTCACACAAAACCTACCTCTAATGACAGCCCTAAACCTAACCCTAAGCATAACTCTAACCCTAAACGTAGCCATAACCCTAACCTAACACTCATTCTAGCCCTAACCATAGCTCAAACATAACTCTAGACGAAACTCGAAACTCAAAACCTCACACTACCTCTAGCCCTAATCCTAACTGTAACCATAGCCCAAATCTTAGCTCTAACTCTATCGATTAAACTAACAATAACCCTAAAAATAATGCAAAGCCTAGACCTAAACCTAAACCTAACACAAACGTAACCCTGACTATAACCCTAACTCTTGTCCTAGCCCTAAACCTACCTCAATCCCTTACTCTTACACTTAACCTAAATTTAACACCAACCCCAGCCCTAAACCTAAACCTAATCCCAGCGCTAATCCTAACATTAACCCTATCCCTAACCCTAGCTTGAACCTACCCATTATTCTAACCCTAAACTTAACCCTAATGATAACACTAAACCTAAAGCTAAATCTACTCTAACCCTAAAAATAAACCTAACCTTAGAACTAACAGTGAACCTAACCCTAACACTAAACCTAAACTAGCTCAAATGCTAACCCTAATCCTGAACCTAAAACTAATGCTAACTTAAACCTAACCCTATCTTTAACCTGATATCTAAATCGATTACCCTAACTCTAATGATAACCCTAGCCCTAACCATAATATTAACCATGGCCACAACCCTAGACCAAACCCTAAATTAATCTTAGCTCTATCAAAAATTCTAGCTCAAACCCTAAACCGTACCCTAAACCTAATCCTAACTGTAACCTTTTCCCAAACCCTGACCCTAACCCTAACTCTAGCCCTAATCTTTACCATTACCCTAGCCCTAACCCAAGGTCTAACCCTATAAATTACCCTAATGATAACCATAACCCTAATGCTAACCCTAGGCCTAACCCTAAATCTATCACAAACACTAACCATATCTATTGCCTTAACACTTACCTAAAACCTAAACATAACACTATCCATTACCCTAACCCCAATTATAACCTTAATGCTAATTTGAGCCTTAACATAAATATTAACCTAACCCAAACCCGATTCCTGACTCTGATCTTAATAATACTCCTGCTCTAAATATGACCCTTTCCCTAAATGTAACACTTTAATTTGACCTAGCCATTAACTTAACCCTAAAAATATGACTAACTGTAAACCTAGAGCTGACATAAGCCCTAGCCCTAATTCTTGCCCTAAATATAACACAAAACCTATCCCTAATCTTAGCTTGCAATCTATTCTTAAACCTAAACCTAACCATAACTCTAGCCTTGATAAAACATGCCCTAACCCTAACCATAGCACTAAAACTAAACCAAAAAAAGGCCTAAAACTAACCTTAACTTAAACCAAACTTTAGCACTACAACTAGAACTAACCCTAGCTGTATTTTGAATCTTATCATAATCTTAAAAATAACTCTGAACCTGACATATCCTAATACTCATCCTAGCTCTAAACACCACGCTAAATTTTAAATAAACCCTAACAGTAACCCTAGCCCTAATTCAAGTTCTAACCCTAACCCTAAAACAAACCCTGATATGACAGATATCATAACACTAACCCTAGCTATCAATATTACCCTAATCTTAAACCTAACCCTAACACTTGACCAACCCCTAATCCTAACCCTAATTGTAACCTTAGTTTTCATATTAGTCATTGCCCTAACCTTAGCCTTATACCTCACACAAAAACTAGCCCTAATCTGAGCCATTAACCTAGCTTTAACCCTAACCATAATCCTAACCCTAGTCCTAACTCTACTCTTTACCCTGAGCAAAAATTTAACCATAATGGTAACCTAGACCTATCTGTAATCCTTAGGCTAACCAAATCCTTAACCTTATTAATAGTCCTAACCCTAGATCTCATTCTAGCTCTAACGCTATCCCAAACCCTAACCCTAACCCTGACTCTTATTCTGACAATAACATAAATACTAGATCTAAACCTAACCTAACCCTAAACAAAAACCTAACACTAGCCCTAATTGCAAACTTATACCTAAACCTAACCCTACCACTACCTTTAGACCTAAACCTAATCCTAAATCAAGCCTCAACTCTAGCTCTAGACCTATACAAAGTCAGCCCTAGCCCTAATAAAAGACTTTAACTAACCCAAACACTAATTCTACTCCTAGACCTAAACCTAGTGCTAATTCTGGCTTTAACCCTAACTTTAATTCTAACCCAAACACTGACCCTTCCTTTAACACTAAATTTACCTCTATACCTAAAAATGAACCTAACTCTAACACTAAACCTAAGCTAGCTCAAATGCTAACCCTAATCAAACCAAAATCTAAAACTAATTCTAGACCCAGCCATAACCCTAACCCTAAAACTATCCCTAATCATAACCCTAGATCTTACATTACACATAGGCCTAAACCTAGGTCTAAACATAACACTAAACATAAAGCTAATTTTAGGCCTGGACCTAGCCCTAATAACCCTAACACTAACACTAGCCCTATACCTAACCCTAGCCCTCGCCTTAGTTCTAAGATAGCTCAAAGCCTAACCTTTACTTTAAACATAAAACTAGACCTATTGTTAATACTCACCCTAACCCTAGCCCAAATCCTAAACTTAACCTAGCCCTAAACCTAGCTCTAAACCTACCCATTACCCTAACCCTAAACCCAAATTTATTGATAATCCTAGCCCGAAACCCAATGTTAACCCTAATCCTAACTGGAAAACTAACCATAGACATAACCCTAAAATTAACAGTCAGCATAGCCCTAACTTTAGATCAAACAATAAACCTAACCATAAACCTAAACATAACCATAGCTCTAATCCTAACCCTATCACTAATTCTAACTCTAAACCAAATTCTAAACCTAAAATAACCTTATAAGTTAGCTTAACCCTAACCCTAATGTTAATGATAACCCTAGCCATAACTCTAACCCTATCCCTAAACCTACCATAATTCTATCCCTAGACATAACCCTAAACCTAGCTCTAACCCTAGCTCAAAATCTAAGCTTTATGCTAAACAACACCTAAACCTAAACCTAACCGTAGTTCTAACACTAACTCTAACCCTAACTCAAGGTAGATTCCTAACCATAACTCTTGTTCTAACCTAAGCTCTAACCCTATCAATTACCTTGGCCATAATCATTACTCTAATGCTAACTTTAAGCCTAACCCTAGTCCTATCACTAATGCTAATTGTTTCAATTACCCTAAACCAAACCTGAACCTTAAACCCTAACTCTAATTCTAATTTGAGCCTTAATCCTAAATGCATAACTAAGACAAATTCTAATCCTAATAATTCCACAAGCTCTAAACCTGACCCTTACCTAAACCTAACCCCTACACTAGACCTAGCCATGAGCCTAACACTAAAATGATCTTTAAACATAACCCAAGATCTGATTAGCCCTAGCACTAATTCTAGCACTGAATCTAAAACAAACACTAGCCCTCATTCTAGCCCCAAACCTAAACTTAATCATAAACATAACCCCAACCCTAGTCCTAGACCTAACTCTAACCCTCATCCTACTATTAAACCTAGCTAAAACACAATTCTTTATCCTAAATTTAAACATAATCCTATTCTTATAGCTAAGCCTAAGCTGAACACTAACCCAAGCCCTAATAATAGCCCTAATTTAAACCTATTTCAAATCCTAACTCTTATTTTAGTCCAATCACTAACTGTAACTTTCAAACCAGCCCTATCTCTAATTCTAACCCTATCTCTTACCATAACTCTAAACCTGGTCCTAAGCCTTGCCTTATCCTTAATCTTAGCATTATCCTAGATCTAAACCTAACTATAAATGTAACCCTAAGCCTAAGTCTAAGACTAACACTAACACTAGCCCTAACTCTAATACTAATTTTAAAACTAGTTCTAACCCTAACCCTAGAACTAAGATAAAACCAAGCAATTAACCTAACCCTAAACCTTAACTTAAACAATCCTGAACTACTACAAGAACTAATCATAGCTCTAATCGAGTCCTAAACCTAATCTTAACTAACCCTGACTCTGACTCATATCCTAAAACTTATCCTAGCTCTATATATGACAATAACCTTAAACTGAAACCTAACAGTAAACCTAGCCCTAATTCGAGTCCTAACTCAAATCCTAAAACTAACCCTGATTCTGACTCCTTTCCTAAAAATAACTCTAGTTCTAAATATCTCCCTAACCTTAAACCTAACACTAATACTAGAACTACCCCTAACCCTAATCCTAAAGCTAACCCTAATTGTAACCCTGGTACTTACATTACAAGTTGCCCTAACATTAGCTTTAACACTAACACAAAAACTAGCCCTAATCAGAGCGCTACACCCAGCTTTAACCTTAACCCTAATGCTAACCCTATCCCTAACACTAGCTCTAAACCTATTCCTAACCCTAAGCGAAACCTTAAACCTAATGGTAACCCTAGACCTAACCCTAATCTTCAGGCTAATAAAAAACTTACCATATTAATAGTCTTAACCATAGCCCTTATTCTAGCTCTAACCCTATCCCAAACCTTAACCCTAACCCTGACCCTTATTGTGACCGTAACACTAACCTAGGTCTAAACCTGAACCTAACACTAGAACAAACCATAACACTAGCCTTGGCAGTAATTTTATACCTAAATCAGTCTTTATCATAGCACTAGATCTAAACCTAATCCTAAATCTAGCCTTAACTCTAGCTCTAACCCAAACAAAACCTAGCCTTAGCACTAACAATAACCCATAACTTAACCAATAACCCTAAACTTAATCATAACTATAACCCTACTCCTAGACATAAACTTAGTCCCAATTCTGGCTTTAACCTTAACTCTAACCTGAACATTGACCCTGCCTTTAACATTAAATCTATCTCTAACCCGGACCATAACTGAAAACCTAAACCTAATATTAGACATAGCCATAAAACTAACTCTACCACTAGCCTTAATCAAAATCCTAGCTCTTACATTATCCATAGCACTAATTCTACACCTTAACCTAACCCAAAACCTAGAGTAAATTCTAGGCCTAAATCTAGCCCTGAGCATAACCCCAACCCTAACCCTAGCCCTAACCCTAAACCTAAACCTAACCCTAGTCTTAGTCTTAATATAGTCTTACTCAAAGCCTAACCCTTTCCATAAATAAAAACTTAGACCTATACCTTACACTAAACCCTAATCCTAGCCCTAATCCTAAACTTAACCCTATCTCTAAACATAGCTCTAAACCTACACCTTACCCCACCCTTCACCTAACTGTATTGAAAACTCTTGCCTTAACTCTAAGTCTAACCTTAACCCTAACCTGAAAACTAACAATACACCTCACCCTAAAACGAATACTCACCACAGCCCTAACTCTAGCTTCAAACCTAACCCGTACCATAAACCTAAACATAACCATAGCCTTAACATTAACCCTAAAAATATCTAACCCTAAACCTAAACCTAAACCTACATCTAACCATATCCCTACCCTAACCCTTATCTTAATTTTAATGATAACTCTAGCCCTAACCTTAGCCCTAACCCTATATCTGCCATGATTCTGTCCCTATACCTAAGGCTAAACCTAATCTTCGACCTAGCCCTAGCACTAACACTAGTTCAAACCCTAGCCCTTACACTAAACATAACTGTAGCCCAATCCCTAACCCCAAATCTAGCTCTAATTCTAAACGTAACCATAGCCCATATCCTAGCTCTAACTCTAACCATAACCTTAAACCTAATGCTAATTTCAGGCCTATCCCTAATTTTATCCATCGCCCTACTTGTAAACCTTGCTATAACCGCATTTTTCTCCAAAATCTAACCCTAAACTTAACCCTTACACTAATCCTAGACCTGATCCTAGACCTAATTTAACCCTAACCCTACCACTAGCATTAAGACTAACTTTAACCCTCGCCCTAGCCCTATTCCTATATCTAACCCTATCTCTTATCATAAACCCTAACACTTGCCCTAACTTTAGCCCGAACACTTGTCCAAGCCCTAATTCTAAAAATAACCATAACTCTAAGTTCAACCCTAACCCGAAGCCTAAACCTCACACTAACACTAACCCTAAAACTTACACTATTACTAAAAATAGCTCTAATCTAGTTCAAGCCCTAAACCAAACACAAGCCATAGTCCTAACCCTAATCCTCAACCTAAAACAAAATCTAACCCTACACCTAGCCCTAACCTTATCCCTAATTCCAGTCCTACTCTAACCCTAAAACTAACCTTGAGCCTGACTCCGACCTTATACTAATCCTAGCTTTAACATCAACCTAAAAGTATACCTAACCCTGAAGCTAGTCCTAGTCCTAACTGTAACCCTAAAAGAAGCCATAATCATAACTAGATCTTACATTAGTCATAGCCCTAATTTTAGCCCTAACCTAACCTGAAACCTAGCCCGAAACTCAGCGCTACACCTCATTGTAACCCTAACACTAACCCTAGCCCTAACCATTACCCTAAACCTAACCCTAACCCTAAATCTAGCACTAAACATAAACCTAACCCTGGACTTAATTCTAACCATAATCCTAGCCCTAACACAAGCTCTAATCCTATCCATCACGCTAAACATAACCATAACCCTAATGCTAATCCTAGCCCTAAACTTAACCCTAATCCTAAGTCTAGACCTGACCACTAACCCTACCCATCACCTTACCCCTAACCATAGCTCAAACTCTAATACTTAGCCTAAACTTAACCCTAACACCAACCCTAGGCCTTACCCTCACGCTAACCTTAGCCCTAATCCTAACCATAACCCCAAACCATAAACCATCCATTACCCTAAACATAAGCCTAACACAAGAGAGATCTAAACATAGCTCTAACCCCACTGATTACCCTAACCATAACTATAAACATCATGATAACCATAGCCCTAACTCTAAACCTACTCTAACCCTAACTGTAAATCTAACACTAGACCTTACTGTAAACCTAATCCTCGTCGTAATTCTAATCCTAGTTCAAACCCTAAGAGTTATGTTAAACCTAACAGTAACCTTAGTTCTATATCTAAATCTAACCCTATCCATTTAGTCCTAACCCCAAAACCTATTGTTAACACGAATCTTATCCATTACCTAAAACTAACCTGAACACTAAACCTAACTCTATCAATTATTCTAACCCTAACCCTAAAGCTAATTCAAGCCCTAAAACTAAACCAAAACCTAAACAAAACCTAACCAAAACTTTAAACAAGACACTTACTCTAATAACATACCTAGCATCTAAACCTGATTCTTATCCTAAACATACTCCTTAAACTAGACCTAGCAATAAAACGAACCCTAACAGTATTCCTAACCGTAACCCTAGACCTGAAATTAGTGCTCTATGTAATTATTGCTGTAAACCTAACACAAACCTGAGCCCTCATCCTTGCCCTAAACCTAGCCCCAATTCTAACACAAACCCTAATCCTAACCCAAACCCTAATTTTAACCCTCACCCTGGTTCTGAACTTAGTTATAACCACATTCTCTTCTCTAACCCTAACCCTAATGCTAACACAATCATTAACACTAATGCTAGCCTTAACCATAGGCCTAATCCAAACTTTAAGCATAGCTCTAATCCTAGCTCTAATTTATTGCTAACTGTAACCCTAACTCTAACCCTAGCCCTAAGGCTAACTCTAACTATAGCCCAAAAATATTTCTAGTACCAAATTTAAAAAATTGCCCAACCCTAACACTAGCCCTAACATTAGTCCTAACCCTAGCCTTAATCCTAAACCTAAAACTAACCCTAACCCTAAATGTAACCCTACATCTAAACCTAAACCTCATCCTAACACTGACCCTAACCCTAATTCTAATTTGAAAACTAGCCTTAACCCTAGCCATAGCCCACAAACAAAAACTGAGCTGTAGCCCTAATCCTAACCTTTAACCTAAACCAAATCCTAATAATACACCTAGTACTAACCCTCTTCCTACAATAAATACTGACCCCGACTCTGACCCTAAAACTACCTCTAAACATCACCATAAGGCTAAAGTTAACTCAAACACTAGACCTAGCCTTAATTTTAATCCTAAAACTATCCCTAACCTTAAATCTAGTTCTTACATTAGCCATAGACCCAACCCTAACACAAAACCTATACCTAATATGAGCCTCAACCCTAGCTTTAACCCTTATCCTAACCCTAACACTAACCCAAACTCTATTTTTAAACCTATTCCTTACTGTAAGCAAAACACTCACCCAAACGCTACCCTAGTTCTAATCCTAATCTTTAGCTTACCCCAAATTCTAACTCTATAACTAGTCTTAACCCTAGCCGTCATTCTATTTCTAAACCTAACCCAAAGCCTAAGCCTAATCTTTAACCTAATTCTGATTCTAACACTAACCCTAGGTCAAAGCCTGACCTTAATACTAAACAGAACCGTAACACTAGCCCTACCAGTAAATCTATATCTAAACTTAACCATAACACTAGTACTATAGCTAAACTTAATCCTAAATATAGCCATAACTCTAGCCCTCATTCTAAAAAAAAATCTAGCTGTAGCCCTAAAATAATCATTAACTTACACAAATACTAACGCTACACCTAGATCTAACCATAGTTCTAATTCTGGCCCTATCCCTATACCCCATGCTAACCTGAACACTGATACTTATCCTACACAAACCCTAGTCCTAAACCTTATCCTAACCCAAAACTTAAATCTAATACTAGACATATCTATAACACTAACCCCCAAAACTAGCAATAAATATAACCCTAGCTCTTAAATTACCCATAGCCCTAACTGGCTATATACCTCACACAATAACTAGCCCCAATACAAGCCCTAAACCTAGACCTAAGAATAATCCTAACCTTAATTCTAGCCCAAACCCTAATCCTAATGCTTGTCCTAGCCCTAATCCTAGTTCAAACTGTAATCTTTACCCTAAACATAATTCTAGCTCTAACCCTAACCAAAACCCTATCCCTAATCCTAACTGTAAGCATAGGCCAAATCCTAAATCTAACTTAATCCATTACCTTAAATATAACCCTAACTCTAATGCCAACCTTAGCCCTAACCCTAACCCTAACCCTAAACCTAATGGTAGTCCTAATTCTAATCCTAACCCTTCCCTTAGCCCTAAACCTAGCTCAAACCCTAATATTTACCATAAACTTAATCCTAACACTAACCCTAGGAGTAACCCAAACCCTAGCCCTAATCCTAACCTTAGCACTAGCCCTAAACCTATCCATTACTCTAAATATAAGCCTAAACCAAATACTAACCCTAGGCCTAAACCTAACCCTATTCCTAACACTAATCCTGTACGTTACTCTAAACCTAACCTGAACTGAAACCTAACTCTAACCAATACACTAACACTAACTCTAACCCTAATGCTATTTGAGCTGTAACCTTAAACCTTAACCCAATCCAAATCCTAACCAGGAGTCTGACCCTAATAATTACTTAGCTCTATACATTAACCCTACCCTAAACGTAACCCTTACACTAGACCTAGCCATTAACCCATCCCAAACAATATCCCTAACCAAAACCCTAGACCTGAAATTAGTCCTAGCCATAATCCTAGCACTGACCCTAACACAAACCCTCACCCTCATCCAAGCCCTATACCTAGACTTAATCCAAACCCTCACCGTAAGCCTGGCCCTATACCTAATTATAACCCTCACCATAACACTGAACCTTGCTATATAACCCCATCCCTTTCTCTAAAACTAACACAACCCCTAGTGCTAACCATAGGGCTAACCCTAACACTAATCAGAGCACTACTCCTAGACCTATTTGAACCCTAACCTTAACCGTACCCCTAACCTTAGCCCTAAGACTAACTCTAATTCACACCCTAGCCCTATTTCTATATATAGCCCTCTTTGCTACTGTGAAGCCTCACAATATCCCTAACCTGATCCCTAACTTTAGCCATAGCCTTAACCCTAGATCTAACCATAACTCTAAATTTAACCCTAAACTTAAGATTAAACATCATTCTACCACTAGCTCTAACACTATTTCTAATCCAAAAACTAGCCCTAATCCAAGCTGTAGCCTAAAAACAAAATTGAGCCATTGCTCTAACTCTAAATCTTAACCTAAACAAAACCCTAACCCATAACTAGCCATAACCTGAGCTCTAATTCGAGTCCTAGGCCTAAAACTAACCCTCACCTTGACTCATATGAAAACACAAACCCTATCTCTAAATGTCACCCTAACCCTAAAACTAATGGTAACTCTCGACCTAGCCAAAACCCTAAACCTAAAAATAACCCTAATCATAACCCTAGTTCTCACATTGGTCTTAGCCAAAACCTAGCTTTAACTCTAACACAAAAGTAGCTCTAATCTGAGCCCTAACACTAGATTTAACCCTAAACATAACTGTAAAACTAGCCCTAAACCTAATTCTAATCCTAGCCCTAGCCCTAGCTCTAATAATATCTATTACCCTAAACCAAACCTTATTCATAATACTAACACTAGTCCTAGTCCTAATCCTTATCCATACTCAGATAATAACCATATTACTAGTCCTGACACCAGCCCTCATTTTAGATCTAACCCTAACCCAAAATCCCACCATAACCTTCACCCTTATTCTGACCCTAATACTAATTATAGGTCTAAACCTGACACTAAAGTTAAACCGAAACCTGAAAGTAGCCCTACAAGTAACCTTATACCTAAATCTAGCCCTAACACTAGCTCTAGACCTAAACCTAATCCTAAATCTAGTTATAACTTTATCCCTTGACCTAAACAAATACTTAGTCCTAGCCCTAACAATAATCCTTAACCTAAACCAAACACTGACCCTACCACTAGACCTAACCCTAGTCCTATTTTGGCTTTCACCCTAACCTTAAATTTAACCTGAACACTGGCCCTGATACCAACATTAAACCTAGCTCTAAACCTGACCCTAACTCAAAACCGAAACCTAACATTAGAGCTAGCTGTAACCCGAACCCTAAAACTAGCTCTAATCAGAACCCTAGATCTTACATTACACGTAGCACTAACACTAGGCCTAACCTAAAACAAAACTTAATCCTAATCGATGCCTAAACCTACCCTAAGCATAACCCTCACCCTAATTCTAACCCTAGTCCTAATCCTAATCTTAACCCTCACTTTAGTGTTAACTCTAATTCAAAGCCTAATCTTTAGCCTAAACATAACCCTAGCACTATCATTAACCATAACCCTAATCATACCCCTAATCCTAACCTTAACCCTAGACCTAACACTAGCTCTAACCCTAGCCATTACCCTAACTCTAACCCTAAACCTAATAATAATCCTATCGTAACCCTAACTGAAACCCTAGACCTAACCCTATACCTAAACTTTGCCATAGCCTTAACCCTTAATCAAACCCTAAAGCTTACCCTAAAAAAAAAACAGTAAACCTAGACCTAAAACTAAACTTAAAACTAAATGTAACCTTTAACCATAAAGTTAACCTTAAATCTAACCCAATCTATTATCCTAAACGTAATCCTAACCCTAATGTAAACCCTAGCCCAAACCCTAAACCTAACCCTGTACATAACATTAAACCTAACCCTCATCCTAGACCTAACCCTAGATCAGTACCTAACCTTTATGCTAAATCTAACCCTAATCCTACACTAAGCTAGGGTTACTAGCCCTCACCCAAATCCTAACCTAACTCTATCCCTAATCCTACCCTAACACTAGCCCTAAACATATCTCTAACCCTACATATTATCCTTAAGATAACCCTAATATTAATGCTAACCCTAGGCATAACCCTAACCCTTTTTCAACCCTAAGGCTCTCTAGTGCCCTAATTATTCCCTAAAACCTAAACCTAACCCAATTAATTACCCTCACCCTAACTCTAATCCTAATGCTCATTTAAGCCCTATCCCTAAACCTTAACCTAAAACATATCCTGATCCTGATCCTGACCCTAAAACACACTTAGCTCTAAACCTGACTCTTACCCTAATCCTAACACTTGCACTAGACCTAGACACAAACCTAACCCTAAATCTACCCCAAACTGTAACTCTAGACTTACATTAGCCCTAGCCTTAAATCTAGGCCTAACCCTATAATAACCCTAGCCCTCATCCTAGTCCTAAACCTAGACTAAATCATAACTTTAACCCTAACCCTAGCCCCACCCCTAATTCTAATACTCACCCTACCTCTAAACCAGCTATAACAACATACCTTACCCTAAAATTAACTGTAACCTTAGCCCTAATACTAGGCCTAAACTGAACACTAACCCTACTCTAATCTTAGGCCTAACTTGTCTTATGCCTAAAACTAACCAAAACCCTAGGCCTAAGACTAACTGTAACTTTCATCCTAACGCTAGTCCTAGTTCTAAACCTATCTGTTACCATAACCATAATTCTAGCCCTAACCCTTGCCTTATATTTAGACCTAGCCCTAATCCTAGATTAAACACTAAATCCAAATCTAAACCCTAACCCAAAGCCTAAGACTAACACTAGCCGTAACCCTAATGATAATCTTATAACTTGCCCAAAACCTAAACCTAGGATTAAAACAAAACTGAACAACTGCCCTTACCCTAAACCTTAATTTTAACCAAACACTAACACTACACCTAGACATAACCCGAGCCTTAATTTGAGTTCTAACACTAACCTCTAACCTTAAAACTTACCCTGACCCTGATTGAATCCTAATTCTAACCCAAGCCCTATAGACCACCCTAAACTTAAACCCCAAGCCCTAGCAGTAACTCTAGCCCTAATTAAAGTCATAACCCTAACCTTAAAGCTAATCCTGACACTGGCTGATGTCCTAACAGACTTCCTAGCTCTAAACAAAGCCCTCACATTAAATTGAACACTAATATTAATTCTAAACCTTATTTCAGTCTTAACTCTAACCATAAAACTAACCCTGAAACTTACTCATTTTCTAACAATAACCCTAGCTCTAAATATTACCCTAACCTTAAATACAAACCTAACACTCGACCAACCCCTACACTTAACCCTATAACTAACCCTAATTGTAACCCTAGCTCTTACATTAGCCAATGCCTAAATCTAGCCCTGACCCTAACACAAAAACTAGTTCTAATCCAAGCTCTAAACCTATATTTAATCCTAACCCTAACCCTAATTATAGCATTATCACTAGCTCTAAGGCTATCCCTTAACCTACTAAAAACCCTAACAATAATGGTAACCCTATACCTATTTTTATTCCTTAGTCTAACCAAACCCCTAACCCTATTAATAGTCTTAACCTTAGCCCTCATTCTAGCTCTAACCCTATCCTAAACCCTAACGCTAACCCAGACCCTTGTTCTTACCCTAACACTAAAACTAAATCTAACCCTAGACCAAACCCTAACACTAGCCTTAGACCTAATCTAAATCATAAGTCTAGCCTCAATGCTAGCCCTAGACCTAAACATAAACCTAGCCCTAGACCTAACAATAATTCTTAACCTACCTCAAACACTAACCCTAGCCCTAGACCTAAACCTAGTCTTAATTCTGGCTGTAACCTTTACTTTAAATCTAACCCAAACACTGACCCTGCCTTTAGAGTAAACCAATCTCTAAATCTGGCCCTAACCAGAAATCTAAACCTAACATTAGACCTAGTCATAACCCTAACCCTACAACTAGCCCTCAACATAATTTTAGTTCTTACATTACACATAGCCCTATCCCTAGGCATAAACCGAACACAAAAACTAGAGGTAATCTGTGGCCTAAATCAAGCCTTAAGCATAACTCTAATCCTAACCCTAGCCCTAACCTTAACCTAACCCTTTCCTTAGTCCTAATTCTAGCTTAAAGCCTAAACATTACATAAAACATAAAACTACATGTATCACTCAATTGAACCCTAAACCTAGCCCTAATCCTAATATTAACCTTATCCCTAATCCTAGCTCTAAACCTACCCATTACTCTAAACTAAAAATTAACCTTAATGATACTAATAGGCTTAATGCTAAACCTAAACCTAAATGGAAAACTAACCCTAGACCTCACTTTAAACCTCACACTTGCCATAAACCTAACCCTAGCTCAAACCTTAACCCTTACAATAAACCTAAACATAACCATAGCCCGAACTCTAAGCCTAAACAACAATCTAACATTAAACATAGCCCAAAATCTACATCTAATCATATACATTACTCCAGCCCTAATCCTATCTTTAATGATGTCCCTAGCCCTATCCTAACCCTAACCCTATGAGTACTATAATTTTATTCCTAGAAGTAACCCTAAACCTAACCCTCACTCTAGCTCAAACACTAGCTCAAAAAATAACCCTTTAACTAAATATACACCTATGCCTAACCCTAGTTTTAACCCTAACCCTAACCCTAATTCAAGACCTATTCCTAACCATAAACCTACCCTAAACTTAGCTCTATATCCTATTCATTATACTAACTATAACCCTTACCCTAATGCAAATCTTAGGCATAAACTTAACCCTATTGCCAACCATATCAATTGCACTAAACCTAATGTAAACTCTAAACAAAACCTTATCATTATGCTAACCCACACCCTAATGCTAATCCAAGCCCTAACTCTAAACCCTAATTTCAACCAAACTCTAACACTGACCCTGACCCTAAAAATTCTTCTAGCTCTAAAGCTGAATTTTAAACTAAACCTAACCCTTACACTACACCAAGCCATAACACTAATCCTAAAACTATCCCCAACCCTAAGCTTAGACCTGAAATTAGTTATAGCCCTAATTCTAGCCCTAAACCTAACAAAATCCCCAGCCCTTATCCTAGCCATAAACCTAGCCTTAATTCTAACTCTAAATCTAACTTTAGGCCTACCCCAAAAATTAATCCTAGGCTATTTCTTATGCCTATTTTAGGCCTATTCTTAACCCTAGCCCTAACTCTAGCCCTATGACTAACTCTAGTTCTCATCCTAGCCCCATTCTTAGTTCTAACCCTATCCCTTATTGGAACCATAATTCTAGCCCTAATTCTAACCTTAACCTTAGCCATATCATTAGCTCTAGCCCTAACCTAGATCTAATTTAAACTTAAAATCAAATTTTAACCCTAAGCCTAACCCTAAACCTAAGCCTAACTCTAAATCTAACTTAAACCCTAGCCCAAAAACAAAACCGAGCCACAGTCCTAACACTAACCGTTAACCTAAACGGTAACTCTAATCCTTGCCTTAGCTTTAATTCTAGTTTTAAGCTGAAAACTAGAACTAACACTGACCCTGACTCTGACCATAATACTAGCCCTAGTCTGAACATCCCCATTACCCTAAACCTAAACCAAAAACTTGACTTAAAACTAACCCTAACCCTAAATTTAACCCTAATTGTAACCTTGGTAATTACACTAGCCTTATCCCTAATCCTAAAACTAACTTAACCCCAAACCTAGTCCTAATCCAAGCCCTCACCTGAGTTTTAACCCTAACCCTAATCTTAAACTGAGCCCTAATTAAAACCAAAACCCTAGCCCTAACCATTGCTCTAACCCTATCCATTGCTGTAACTATAACCGTAAGCCTAAACCTTACCCTATACCTAATCCTAAACCTATACATTATTTTAAAACAAACCTAAACCCTAAACCTCACCCTATCATTACAATGACATTAACCATGATGCTAATTCGAACCCTAACTTTAAAACTTAATCTATCCCAAACTTCTAACCCAGATCTTGACCCTAATAATACCCCTTGCTTTAATCCTGACCCTAACAGTAACTCTTACATTACATGTAGCCATAAACCTAACCCTAAAATTATCTTTAACCCTATATTAGCCCTAGCCATAATCTTAACGCTAATACTAAAATAAAACATAGCCCTCAACCTGGCCCCAAACGTAACCTTAATCATAATCCTAACCATAACCATAGCCCTAACCCTAATTCTAACCCTCACCCTGTATCTAAACCTAGCTATAATGCCATCAACTTAACCCTAACCCTAATCCTAACTCTAGGTCTAAGGTGAACACTCAGCCTAGACCTAATCCTAGCTATAATTTAACCCTATCCCTTACCCTAACCCTCACCCTTACCCTAGCCCTAAGACTAACTCTAACTTTCAAACTAGCCCTATCCCTACTTCTAACCCTATCCATTACCATAAACCTAACCCTAGCCCTAAACCTAGTCTTAACCATTGCCTAATTTTTATTCTTAGTCCTAACACTTGATCTAAACCTAACTCTAAATCTAAGACAAACCTTAAGCCTAAGCCTAACATTAACACTATTCCTAGCCCTAACTCTAAATATAAAACTAGCCCTAACAGTAACCCTTGCAGTAAAACGAAACTGAGCAATAGCCCTAATCCTTAACCTTAACTTAAAAAAACTTAAACAATACACCTTATTCATAACCATAGAACTACACCTAGACCTAATCCTAGTCCTAATTTGAGTCCTAACATTAACCTTAATACTAACCCTAACTCTGACTTATATCCTAAAACTTACCCTAGCTCTAAACACCACCCTAACATTAAACCAAATCCTTACAGTAACCCTAGCCTTATTTTGAGTTCTAACCCTAACCCTAAAAGTAAACATTACGCTGAAAATTAACCTAACATTAACACTAGCTCTAAATTTCACATTATCCTTAAACCTAATCCTAACACTAGAGCTTTAACCCCAACCACATTCCTAAAACTAACCTTAAAAACCCTAGTTTTTACATTATTCCTTGCTGTAACCCAAGCCATAACCCTAAGACAAAAACTAGTCCTGATCCGAGCTCTAAACTTAGCTTTAACCCTAACCTTCACCCTAAACCTAGCTCTAACCCTCTCCCTTACTCTATGCCAAACCCTAAACCTAATGCTAATCCTAATCCTAATATTAATCCTATACCTTAACTAACCCAAACACTAACCCTATTAGTAGTCCTAATGGTAATCTTCATTCTATCTCTAACCATAACAAAAACCCTAACTATAACCCTGATTCTTATTGTGACCCTAACAAAAATCATGGGTCTAAACCTGAACCTAACCCTAAACCAAAATCTCACACTGATCTACTGGTAACCTTATACCTAAACCTAAACCTAACACTTGCCCTAAACCTAAGCCTAGTCCTAATCTATTCATAACTCTAGCCCTAGACCTTAAAAAATGCCTAGACCTTGCCCTAACAATATCCCTTAGCCTAAAGCCAAACACTAACCCTTTCCCTAGACTTAACCCTAGTCCTAATTCTGGCTTTCACATTAATCATAACCCTAAACTGAACACTGACCCTGACACTAAAACTAACCCTAGCTCTAAACATCACACTAACCCTAAATCTAACCCTAAAACTATATTTAGCTCTAACATTAATCCTAAAACTAGACCTAATCGTAACTTACATTTGCCAGAGCCCTAACCTATTGCAATACCTAGCCCTAACCCAATACCAACCCGAACTTTAACCCTAAAGTCAT
Organism: Ictidomys tridecemlineatus; assembly: GCF_052094955.1. Lineage (NCBI taxonomy): Eukaryota > Metazoa > Chordata > Mammalia > Rodentia > Sciuridae > Ictidomys > Ictidomys tridecemlineatus. The sequence continues at coordinate 29,256,768 of NC_135494.1, forward strand.
AATCCTAATCTTAGCCCTAATTCTAAACCTAATTCTAGCCCTAGACCTAATCCTAAGCATAACACTAGCCCTACAACTAGCTCTAACCCTATCCATTACCCTAAAGATAACCCTAACACTTTTGCTAACCTTAGGCCAAAACCTAATCTTATACCTAACCATAATCCTATTCATTACCTAACCTGAACTTTAAAGCTTAACTATTATTAACCTATCCCTAACTGTGATGATAACTCAAGCCTTAAACCTAAACTTTAATAAAAACCCTCACCCTTACCCTGACCCTAATAATACCAATATCTCTAAATCTGACCCTAACAAAAAACCTAAACCTTACAATAGACCTAGCTATAAACCTAACCCTAAAATTCTCTAATTGTAACCCTAGACCTGACATTAACCCTAGCTCAAATCGTAGTCCTAATCCAAACACAAACCTTAGTCCATATCCTAGCTATAAACCTCACCTTAATCATAAATCTACCCCTAATCATAACTCTTATTCTAATCCTCACCCTAGTCCTAAAAGTAGCTATAATCCCATCCCTTAACCTAAACTTAATCCTAACTGAAACACTAAAACTAAACCTAGCCCTAAAACTAGGCCTAACCCTAACACTAACACTAGTCCTTATCCCAGCCCTAATTTAGACCTATTTCTAACCCAAACCTAACCCTAGTGCTAAGACTAACTCAAACTCTAATCATAGCCTTATTCCTATTTCTAACCCTATCTCACAAAATTACCCTAAACCGAGCCCCAAACTTAGCCGTAATCCTATTCCGATTCATACCTCTAGCTCAAAGCCTAGATCTAAACCTAACTCTAAATCTAACTCTAAACCTAACCCAAACCCCAGTCCTAACCCTTGCCCTATCCTTAACCCTAGCCCTAACCATAGATGAAAACCTAACTCTAAATCTAAACCTAACCTGAAGCCTAAGCCTAACCATTATAAGTATATTTATATTTAGACTCTGTGTCTACAGATGTTGGCTTCAATTATTATTTAAAAAAAATCATTAGTTTCATAAAAGGCATACTATTTCTGCTTGTGTACAGAGAACTGAGGGTCAGGGGTAGGGTGCTATGTTAAGGGGAAAATGAGTGAGGGTATGTGATTAATCTAACTTAGGAATATTGGAGAACTATAATGAATAGAAAGGGGGAATTTGTGAAAGAATGTATAAATTCAAACTCCTTATCTGTATTCATAAAATTACCGTATGTATAAATAGTAAGAGTTAGAAGGCTGAAAGTGGGATAATGAGAGGAAGAAAAAGGAAGAAAAAATAACAAGGAAAGAAAGAAAGATAGAGAAAGAAAGAAAATAAGAGCAAATAAAGGGATGGTTAGGTGGGGTCAATGCAATTCCTCTGTATTATACTATTCTAGTGATTCAGTTCTTAAAATCTAATTTCACAGAAAGTTCTTGGTTTCACATATGTTGTGGTTTTGAAGACTAGATGGAGAAGGGTAGAGAAGAATGGATGAGAAGATCAAAAAAAGAAAAGTAAGAAATATAAAAAGTCTCAGACTTATATTTCTTACTTTTCTTGCAGTAGGTAGAGTTGTCTATTTCTAGCTTGATTCTCTGTGCTCAGGGTGGTGGAGGTAGCTAGGGTGAGAGGGCTTGAGCTTCTACCTGAAGCCTCTCTACTCTGAGTCTCTTAATTGGAAATCAGGTGCCTGTACAGTTGCTGTTCCACATTGATAGCTATACCCTTCTGCCCCGCCAAAAAAAAAGTTTGTGAGAAAAATCTTGAGTTATTACAGCTGGAGGTAGGGGAGATGGAATCCAGGTACCTGATAAGCTGCAGAATTGAGCTGTTGGCCACACCTACCAATAGATGGCACATAAGGTTTTGCAAAATGGATTCCAACTATTACCCATGTATGGTGGTTGGTGAGATGGGTGGTTCTGTAGTTAACCTTGTGCTGTGTTCAGAGCTCAATCTGGTGATCCACAAGCAAAGCCTCTGTGTTCTGGTGCTGCCTTTCATCTGTGCAGAGAACACCAATGTGGCTGAGACTGCTGTCTGCGGCCATGGAAACTTATATCTGAGCCTTCCATCTGCACTGAGAGCACATGTGGTCCTATTTTTTGTTTTCAAATTTCTATGACACTAGGCAGGATTCATCTTTTACTTAGCCTTACTATGCTTCACAGGTTTTGACCTTCTCGGTTAAATGGTTTGCTGTTAGGAACAGTTTTTATTTTAAGTTTTCCCATCATCATGGCTCATTGATGTGAATGAAGGTTGAGCTGGAAGTCAAACAGGATTTGCAGGAGGTGCTTGAAACTTCACACAATCAGTTATTAGTAGGCACTCCCTGTTTTCATTCTTTTGAAGGTAGGCCAAAAATGAAGCATGCATCTGAGAGCCCTTAAGGAGAATACAGGGAAACATGTATATACTGAAATAAGTCTCTCAACAATTTTATCAGGTTTCTTTGATACTTCACAGTATTCATCTTTTAGCTTGCTCCACTAGGCTCCCCAAGATTGGCACTTTTAGGATCAATGGTTCCCTAACAGATAAGGGTTACTGTTACGATTAAGATTAGGTCTAGCTTTAGAGATAGTGTTAGGGTTAGTATTTGTTTTGTTCAAATTTCTTTGATACTGGGAAGATTTGTCTCTTACCTAGCTTTACTATGTGCCCCAGTTTTGGGCCTTCTCAGTTCAATGGATCACTGTTGAGAATAGTATGTTTTTAATGTCTCACTTCATTTTGACGTATATGGGTAAATGAGAATAGAGCTTGAAATCAGAGGGTTGGAGCTAGCTGGTTGAAACTTCACATTCTCAATCAATTGTCTGTGGCTACCCTCTGCTTTCTTCTTTGTCAAAGTAGCCATAAGCTGAAGCATGCAAAATAACTTTATCCAAGAGCACTTTAGGAGAAAATAGGACATTATGCATGTACTGAAATACCTCCACAATTATTTGGTCAGATTTCTTTGATACTGTGCAGGATTCATTTGTAAGCTTGTCCCACTAGTTTCCCCAAGTTTAAAACTCTTATAATCAAAGTTTCTTTTAACAGGTTAGGCTTAGGTTTAGGTTAGAGTTAGGGTAAGTGTTAGAACTAGTGTTAGAGTTATTTTTTTTAAACATTTTGTATACTGGGCAAGATTTATCTTTTCCCTCTTCTTAGTATGCTTCCCAAGTTTGGGCCTCCTAGGTATAAGGGTTTGCTCTCAGGAGCAGTTTTAGTTTTCATGTTTCACTTCAGTTTGCCCTATAGGAGTAAATGGAAATGGAGCTGGACTCAAACAAGTATTGTGCTAGCTGCTTGAAACTTCACAAACTCAATCAGTTCTCAGTGCATATTCTCTCATTTGTTTCTTGTGATAGTAGCCCAAAGCTGAAGTAGAAAGAAACAGCTTGGTCTGTGAGCACATTAGGAACAAGCTTCAATTTTTTTTTGCATGGACTACTTTGATATTGTACAGGACTCATTCTTTTCCTAGTCTTAGTAGTAACCCAAATTTGGGTTTTCAAGATTTACCAGTTCACTGTCAGAAACAGTTTGAAATTTTAGGTTTCACTTTATTATGGCCTATAGATGTGAAGGAAAATGGAGCTGGAAATCAAACAGAGTTAGCACTAGCTGCTTGAAATTTTACACTCAATCATCTCTCTGTAGACACTCTCTGGTTTTCCTTGAGAAAGTACCATAAACAGCAGAATTAAAACAATTTATCCAAGAGCACATTAGGAGAAAACATGGAAATGTGCACATACTGAAATATCTCCCCCAATTATTTGTTCATATATATTTTTTTGATACTGCATTGGATTTATCTATTAGCTTGGCCCCACTTGGTTCCTTTATTTAGAGACTACTATGATCAATGATTCTCTAAACAGATTAGGTTAGATTTAGTATTAAATTAGGGCTAGGATTATGGCTAGTGTTTTGTTAGATTTTGTTTGGTTTTAATTTTTTTGATACTGGGCAGGATTCAACTTTTACCTAACCTTACTATCTTCTCTAGATTTGGGCTTCTTGTCAAAGGTTTTCTCTCCTGAACAGTCGTAAGTTTTTTTTTTATTTTTAAGCTTTTATTTTATTTTGACCTATGCGTGTAAATAAAAATTGATCTGAAAATCCAACAGGGTTTGCGCTTACTACTTCAAACCTCACATACTCAATCAGTTTTCTCTGGCTTATTCCTAATGAAAGTAGCCTTAAGCAGAAGCATGTAAAGCCACTTTATGTGAAAGCAGTTTAGGAGAAAACAAAAAAAAAAATGCATGTACTGAACGACCTCCCCAATTATTTGGTAAGATTTCTTTGATATTGTGAAAGATTTATCTGGTAGCCTACCCAACTTGGCTCCTCAAGTGTAGGACTTTTAGGATCAAAGGCACCCTAAATAGGTTAAGGTTAGTGTTAGCATTAGTGTTAGGACTAGGATTAGACATAGTATTAAGGTAAGAGTTAGTTTTCAGATATCTATGATACTGTGAAGGATTCATCTCTTTACTATTTTGACTATTATTTAAATGTTTGGGCCTCCTGCATAAAGGATTTGCTTTAGAAACAGTTTCAATTTTAACGTTTCTCTTCTTCAGCCCTATAGGGGTGAATGAAAATAAATCTGGAAATTGAACAAAGTTTGGAGTAGGTGCTTGAAACTTTACATACTCCATCAATTTTTAGTATCCACAATCTGGTGTTTGCCATAGAAGTAGCCCTAAGCTTGAGTAGAATGAACAGCTTTATCTCTGAATGCTTTGGGAGCAAGTAGAATACACATGTACTGAAAGAGCTTTGAATTTTTAGGGTTGGATTAATTAATTACTGTACAGGATTCATCCTTGACCTAGCCTTAGTACACTCCCCAAGTTTGGGCCTTCAATATTCAATGGTTCAGTGTCAGAAACAGTTTGAATTTTTAGGTTTCATTTTACTATAGCCAATAGATGTGAATGGCAATGGAGCTGGAAATCAAACAGGGTTGGTTCTAGCTGCATGAAACTTCACACATTCAATCAGCTCTCTGTGGGCACTCTTTGATTTTTCTTTGTGAAAGTACCTGAAGCTGAATCATGAAAAACAATTTATCCATGAGCACTTTAAGAAAACAACAGAGAAATATGAATTTACTGAAATACCTCCCCAAATATTTCATCAAATTTCTTTGATACTGCACAAGATTCATCTGTTAAGTTGTGCCACTAGGCTCCCCAAGTTTGGGACATCTATGATCATAAGTACTCTAAACAGGTTAGAATTAGTTTAGGGTTGCTTTCGATCTAGTGTTAGAGTGAGTTGTTTTTTGCTTGTTTGTTTGTTGTTGTTGTTGTTGTTGTTTCAAATTCACGTGATACTTGGCATAATTCATCTTTTACCTAGCCTTACTATTTTTCCCAGGTTAGGACCTTATCCCTTAAATGGTTTGCTGTCAGGAAAAGTTTGATTTTTAAAGTCTCCTTCATTTTGACCTATATGGATAAATGGAAATGGAACTTGGAATAAAGCAGTGTTGGTGCTCACTGCTTAAAACTGCACACACTAAATCAGTTCAATGAGGGAACTTTCTGGTTTGTTCTTCGTGAAAGTTTCCCAAAGCTGAAGCATGCAAAAACAATTTTATCTGAAAGTACTGTAGAAGACAGCAGGGTAATATACATGTACTGAACTACCTCCCAAATTATTTGGTCAGATTTCTTTGATACTGCACAAGATTCATCTGTTAGCTTGCCACATAGGCTCCCTTTATTTGGGACTTCTATGATAAAAAGTTTTCTAAACAGATTATGGTTAGGTATACGGTTAGGGTAAGGGCAATGTTTAAACCTAACACTAGGTTTTTTTTCATGTATCTTTGGTACTGGGAAGATTCGTCTTTTACCTAGCCTCACAATGTTCCCTGGCTTGGGCCTTCTTGGTTCAATTGTTTGGTTCACTGTCAGCAACAGTTTGTATTTTAAGGTTTCACTTTATTTTGAAGTATTTTGGTGAAGAGAAATGGAGCACAAAATCAAGCAGGATTGGTGATAGCTGCTTGAAACTGCACACACTTAATCAGTTCTCTGTAGGCACCCTCTGGTTTTTTCCTTGTGAATGTTGCCCTCAGCTGAAACATTCAAAGCAACATTATCCCAGAGCACTATTGGAGAAATCAAGGAAATATGCATGTACTGAAACACTTCTCCCAATTGATTGCTTAGATTTCTTTGATACTGTGCTGGGTTCATCTTTTAGCTTTCCCCACTAGGCTATTTTAGTTTGGGAGTTCTATGATAAAAGGTTCTCTAAGCAGGCTAGGATTAGGGTTAGGATTAAGGATAGATCTAGTGTTATGTTTACACTAGTATTCTTCAAATTTCTTTGATAGAAGGCAAGATTTATCTCTTACCTAGGCTTAATGTGTTCCCCAGGTTTCGGCCTTCTAGGTTCACTGGTTTGCTGTCAGTATTTCAGTTTTTATTTTAAGGTTTCACTTCATTTTGACCTATATGGGTAAATGGAAATGGAGATGAAAATCAAACAAGGTTTTTGCTAGCTACTTGAAACTTCACACATTCAATCAGTTCTCTGTGAGGATGCTCTTGTTTTATCCTTGTGAAAGTATCCCAAAGGTGAAGCATGCCAAAACAACACTATGTGAAAGCATTTTAGGAGACAACAGAAAAATATGCATGTACTGAACCACCTTCCCCAATCATTTTGTCATATTTTTTGATACTGGGAAGGATTTATCTTCTAGCTTTCCCCACTAGCCTGCTCAACTTTGAGACTTCTATGATCAAAGATTCTCTAAACAGGTTAGGGTTAGGCTTATGGTTAGAGTAAGGTCTAGTGTTAGGGCTAGAGTTTATCTTGTTCACATTTCTTTGATACTGAGGCAGGATACATTTTTACCTAGCCTTAATATATTCCCTAGGTTTCAGCATTCTTTCTTGAATTCCTTGCTGACAGGAGCAATTTGTATTTTATTGATTCACTTCATTTTGACCCAGGTGGGTAAATGGACATGAAGCTGGCAATCAAACAAGATTTATGCTAACTGCTTGAAATTTCACACACTCAATCAGTTCTCTGTGCGCACTCCCTGGTTTGTTCCTTGTGAAGTTAGTAATAAGCTGAAGCACGTAATACAAATTTATCTGAGAACACTTAAAAAAATGGAAATAAGCATGTAGTATAATAGCTCTCCCAAATATTTTGTCAGATTTATTTGAAACTGCCCATTATTCTTATGTAAACTTGCCCCACTTGACTCCCCAATTTTGAAACTTCTATGATCAAAGGTTCTTTAAACAGATTAAATTTAGTGTTAGACTTAGTGTTAGAACTAGGTTTACACCTTGTGTTAGGGTTAAAGTTAGTTTTTTTAAAAACTAATATGATACTGAGTAGGATTCACCTTTTTCCTATTTTGACTACACTCCAAATGTTTGGACCTTTTAGAAAAAATGTTTTCTCTCAGAAACCATTTCAATTTTAATGTTTCTCTTCTTTTTGTCATATGATGTGAATGTAAATGAAGCTGGAAATCAAACAGTGTTTGTGATATCTGCTTGAAACTTCACACACTCAATCAGTTCTCAGTGAGTATTCTCTAATTTGTTTCCTGTGAAGTATCCCTAAGCTGAAGTAGAAAGAAAAAGCTTTATCTCTGAGTGCTTTAGGAGCAAGCAAAATACACATGTACTGAAAAAGTTTCAAACTGTTTTGGTCGGATTACTTTTATACTATAAAGGATTCATCTTTGACCAACCTTAGTAAGCTCCCTAAGTTTGAGCCTTCAAGGTTCAATGGTTCAGTGTCAGGAACAGTTTGAATTTTTAATTTTCACTACAATATGTCCTATAAGTGTGAATTGACATTGAGCTGGAAATCAAACAGGGTCGGTGCTAGCTGCCTGAAACTTTACACTCAATAACTTCACTGTGGGCATCCTCTGGTTTGTTTCTTGTGAAAGTACCTTAAGCTGAAGCACGAAAAATCAATTTATCCAAGAGCACTTTAGAAGAAAACAGGGGAAATAGGCATGTACTGAAACACCTTCCCCAATTATTGGTCTTAATTTTTGACACTGGGCAGGATTCATCTGTTACCTTACCCTTCTAGGCACCCCAAGTTTGTTACTTTTATGATGAAGCTCTATAAATGGGAAAGGCTGATTATTAGGATATTGGTTAGAGCTAGGGTTAGAACTAATGTTCAGGTTAGGGTTAGTTTTGTTCGAATTTCTTTGATAACACTCAGGATTCATCTTTTACCTAAAATTACCATGTTTTCCAGGTTGAACCTTCTCAGTTCAAGGTTTGCTTTCAGGAACAGATTGTGTTTTTAGTTTTCACTTTATCTTGACTTCTATGGTTAAGGGTTAGGGTTATGGCTATGGCTCAGTTTTGTTTTAAGGCTAGGCCTAGGGTTAGGGCTAGGATTAGGACTAGTATTGGGGTTAGGTTTAGGTTTAAGGTTAGAATTAGATTTAGAGTTAGGTTTAGATCCAAGGTTAGGGTTAGGTCTAGGATTAGGGTTACAGTAAGGTATAGGGTTAGAACTAGGGAAATGGCTAGGACAAGAGTTAAATTTAGATTTAGCACTAGGCTTAGGGTTAGGGTTAGGGTTAAAGCTAAACTAAGGCTAGAATTAGGGCTAGGGTTAGTGTTAGGTTTAGGCCTATGGATAGGGGTAGTTTTAGGATTACCATTGGGGTTAGGATGACGTTTAGAGAAATGGGTGATTTTATAGCTAGCTTTAGGACTACAGTGAGGGTTAGAATTAAGATTAGGGCTAGGGTTAGTGTTTAGGTTAGGATTAAGGCTAGGTTTAGGGCTAGAGTTTCTTATAGGTTCAGGGCTAGAACTGGGGTTTGGGCTATGTTTAGGGTAAGGTTCAGGTTTACAGTTAGGGGTATTAATAGGGTCATTGTCAGGTTTAGCATTTGCTTTAGGTAAAAATTTAGGGTTAGGGCTTGAATTAGTGTTAGGATTAGGCTTAGGGTTAGGGTAATGGATAGGGTTAGGTTTAGGTTTCAGTTAAGGTTTAGGATAATGAATGGGTTGTGTTTAGCAATAGGGTTAAGGTTACCATTCAGTTAGGATTATGTTTAGTTCAATAAATAGATTTAAAGCTAGGGTTAGGGCTAAGTTATGGTTTGGATTAAGTCTATGATTAGAGTTAGGCTTAAGGATAGGGCTAGGGTTTGGTTGATGGTAACTGTTAGATTTAGGGCTAAGGTTATGTTTAGCTTAGGGTAAGTATCAGTATTTGAGCTAGGGTTAGGGCTAGCCTGAGGTTTACATTTATGTTTAGGTCTAGGGATATGTTTATTGTTAGAGTTTGGTTTAAAGTTCAGATAATGGCTAGAGTTTTCATTACAGTTAGGGTTAGGTTTAAGGTAATGGATAATGTTAGATTTAGGGTTAGGGTTAGGGTTAAGGTATGGATTAGGGTTACTGTTAGGATTAGGTTAAAACATTAAGGCTTAATGTTATTGCTAGTGTTAGGCTATGGTGAGGTTTAGTTTTATGATTAGGTCTTGGGACACTTTTATGGAGAGGGTTAGGTTTAGTGTTAGGGATATGGCTATAATTAGGTTTAGGGATAGAGTTAGGGTAATTGAAAGGGTTAAAACTAAAGTTTGAGCTAGAATTAAGGTTAGGATAAGAGCTATAATTAGGGTTATGGTTTAAAATAGGGCTAGGGTAATGTTTAGGGTAAGGGTTTGGCTTTGAGCTAGAGTGAGGTTTAAGGCAAGTGTTCAGTTTAAGGTTAGTGTTGGGGCTAGTGTTACAGTTAGGGTTATGCTTAGGGCTAAGTTTAGGCCTAGCATTATAGCTAGGTTTAGTGTTAGGTTTAGGGCTAGGGTTAGGACTATGGAGAGGATTAGGGCTACTTATAGGGTTAAGATTAGTGTTAATATAGGGTTAGGGCTAAGGCTATGTTTAGGGCTAGTATTAAGGTTAGTGTTATGCCTAGGTCTAGTGTTAGAATTACGTTTTGGGCTAGGGTCCAGTTTAATTTTAGGGTTAGGGTCAGTGTTCTAGATAGGATTAGGGTTAGGGTTAGAATCAGAATTAGGACTAGTGTTAGGTCTATTGTTAGGGTAAGTGTTTAGTTTAGGTTAAGCGTTATTGTTAGAGCTAGAGCTAGGATTATTTTTATGTCTAGGGCTAGCATTATAGATATATTTATGATTAGTTTTGGGTCTAAATCTAGTGTTAGGTTTTGGTGTATGTATAGGTTACCTGTAGGGCTAGTGTTAGGGATTGGTTTAGGGTTAGGTTCAGGTTTAGACTTAGGGTTACTGTTAGGATCAGGAATAAGGGTCAGGGTTTGGGTTAGAACTAAAATGAGGACTAGGGCTAGGACTAGTAATACTGTTAGTGTTTAAGTTATGCTAAGGATTAGGGTTAGGACTAGGGTTAGCATTTGGTTTAGGGTTTGGCTTAGGGTAAGGGATAGGGTTAGAGCTAGGGTTAGAGCTAGGGTTAGGGTTAGGGTTAGAATTAACGTTAGGGTTAAGATTAGAGTTTTACTTGGGTTAGGGTTAGAAATAGGGGTAGGATTTGTGTTAGGGTTAATGCTAGGGTTAGAAAAATGACAAATGTGTGAACTAAGGTTATAATTAGAGCTAGTTTTAGGATTAGGGTTAAGACTAGGTCTAATTTAGGGTTAATTTAAGGTTTAGGTGATGTTTAGAACTAGGATTAGTGTTAGGATCAGCATCAACATCATTGTTATTTTTAGAGTTAGGGTTAGGGCTAGATGTAGGTTTACATTTAGGTTTAGGTTAAGGGTTAGTGGTGGTATATATGGCTTGGTTTTGTATTAAGGCTAGGGCTAGGAGTAAGGAAAGTTTTAGGATTAGCATTATTTTCAGAGCTAGTGTTAGAGTTTGGAATAGGATTATGGTTATGGTTAAGTTTAGAGTTAGGTTTAAATTTAGAGTTAGATTTAGATCCAGGGTTGGGCTAGTGCTAAGGATAGAACTAGGGATAGAGCTAGGGCAAGAGTTAGAGTTAGTCTTAAGGCTAGGTTTAAAGTTAAGATAGGACTTAATTAGGGTTAGTTCTAGGCTTAGTGTTAGTGTTAGGCCTAGGGTAAGGCAAAGGTTATGGTTAGGTTTAAGATTATGGTTAGGTTTAGGGTTATGGTTAGGTTTAGGGTAAGGAATGGGGTTAGAGCTTGGTTTAGGGCTAAGGCGAGGGTTAGAATTAGGGTTAAACCTCGGGTTATGATTCAGGTTATGATTTAGGTTAGGTTTAGGGCTAAGAAGGGGCTAGGCTAATTTTAGGTCCAGCTTCACAACTAATTTTAGGTCCAGCTTCATAATTTTGATGTTATGTTAGATGTAGTGTAAGGGTTAGGTTTATTTTTAGGGTCAGGTTTAGAGCTAAGGGTATTGTTTGGGACAGTGTCCTGATTAGTGTTTGAGATAGGTTAAGGTTTAAATTTAGCGCTCAAATTAGCATAGGGTTAGGAATGGGGTAATGATACAGTAAGGTTTATGTTTAAAATTAGGTTTAGGACAATGGATAGGGTTAGGATTAGAGATATGATAAGGTTTAGGCCTAGGATTAGCATTAGGGTTAGGATTATGGTTAGGGCAATGTATAGGGTTAGAGCTAGAGTTAGAGATAAGGTTAGAATTTAAGTTATGGTTATTATTAGTGCTAGGTTTAGGGTTAAGTTTAGGGTTAGGGCTAAAGCTTGGTTTAGGACTCAGATTTAGGCTAGGTTTTGGGTTAAGTTAGGGCTAGTGTTAGGGTTATGGCTAATGTAAGTACTAGGGTTACAATTAGGGCTAGTTTTAGGGTTAGGGTTTGGTTTTGGTCTAGTGTTATATTTAGGGTTATGTTTAGGGTGATGTTTAAAGCTAGGGTTAGTGTTAGAATCAGAATCTGGGTTAGGGTTAGTTTTAGAATTCTGCTTAAACTCAAATTAGGGCTAGGGTGAAGGCTAGGTATAGATTTAAGGTTTGGTTTAGATCAAGGGTTAGGGTTAGTGCTATGGCTCGGTTTGTATTAGGGCTAGGGCTACTTTTAGGAGTAGCGTTATGGTTAGGGTTAGGGTTAGTTTTAGGTTTAGGCTTTGTCTTTGCTTAGGGTTAGATTTAGAGTTAAGTTTAGATCTTGGGTTAGGGCTAGTGCTAAGGTAATCTCTAGGGTTAGGCCTAGTGTTAGGGCTAGGTTTAGTGTTCCATTAAGGGATAGGAATATAATTAGTATTAGGGCTAGAAAAAGGGTTAGACTTAGTTTTAGAGCTAAAGTTAGGATTAGGGTTAGGGTTAGAAATAGGGCTAAGGTAGGTCTAAGATTAAGGATAGGGTTGGTTTTAAGTTAGGCCTAGGTTTGAAGTTGGGCTTATAATTAAGGATATGTTTAGGACTATTATGAGTTAGGGTATGTGTTTGCTTTAGGACTAGGATTATATCTAGGACTAATGTCAGGTCTAGGTTTATGGATTTGGATAGTTTTAGGGTTAAGTTTTGGCTAGGTATAATGTAAAGATTAGGTTTACAGTAAGGGTTAAGTTAGAGCTAGACTTATGGTTAGTATTAGGTCTTGAGTTAGTGTTAGGGTATGGGTTAGAACTAGGGTAGTGTTAGTATAATATTTAGTGTAAGAGTTAGGTTTTGAGCTATAATTAGGGTAAGAGCAAGGGTTAGGTTCAGGGTTATGTTTAGGGACAGGATTATGGTAGGTTTACGGTTCGGTATAGGTAAGGAAAATGGTTATAATTGAGTTTAGGGTCAGGCAATAAATATGGTTAGATGCAGGTTCAGAGTTAGAGACAGGGTTAGATTTAAGTCTAGGGTTAGGACTATGGTTATTTTTAATTTTATGGTAAGAGTTAGGGTTTGATCTATGGTTTGGGCTATCACAAGTATTAGTTTAGGGTTAGCTCTAGGTTTAATTTTCTGTTTAGGGTTAGGATTATGTTTAAGGTTAAGGCTAGGGTTATAATTAGGTTTAGGGTTAGGGTTAGGTTAGGGTAATGAAAAGGTTTACAGCTAGGGTTAGGGCTAGGGTTAATGTTAGGATCAGGACTAGGTTTAGTGTTAGATTCAGAGATAATTCTAGGTTTTTGTTTATATTAATGGTTAGGTTTTGAGCTAGGTTTAGGACTAAAGAGAGGGTTAAGTTTGGGTTAGGTCTAGTTTTAGGGTTAGGGTTATTCTTAGGTCTAGGCTAACCTCTGGTTAGCTCTAGGTTTTATGTTAGGTTTAGATTTAGGGTTAAAGCTGTGGGCAATGCAAAAGCTAGGGTTATGATTAGGGCTAGTTTTTAGGGTTAGTGTTATGCCAAGATCTAGTATTAGGTTTAGATTTTCAGTTAGGGTCAGGTTTAGAAGTAGGTTTACTGTTAAAAGCAGAATCAGTGTTTGGGTTAGAGTTCAAGTTAGGGTTACAGTGAGAGTTAGGACTAGGTTTAGGTCTAGGGGTATGGTTAATTTTTATGTTAGAATGACGGTTATTGTTAGGCCTAGGACTAGGTTTTTATTTAGGTCTAGGGCTAGAGTTAAGGCTAGATTTAGCATTAGGTTTAGGTCCAGGGCTAGTGTTAGGTTTTAGTCTAGTGTAAGGGTCAGGTTTAGAACTAGGTTTTGTTTTAGGGTCAGGATAAGGGTCAGGGTTAGCATTGTAGTTCAAGATAGGATTAGAGATACAATGTGGGCTAGGATCAGGACTATTAATAAGGTTAGAATTTTTGTTAGCCTAAGGATTAGTCATAGGTCTAGAGTTACCATTAGGGTTAAGGTTATTCATAGGGAAAGTGATAGCCTTAGGGCTCAGATTAGGACTAGCTTTTTTAGGGTTTTGGCTAATTTTAGGGCAATGGCTAATTAAAGAATTAGGGTTACAATGAGGGTTAGTTTTAGGGTTAGGGTTAGGGTTAGGTGTAGTGTTAGGGTTAGGTTTCAGGCTAGGATGATATTTAGAGCTAGGGTTAGTGTCACAATATGAATCAGGGTCATGGTTAGGATTAGGACTTAAATTAGAAATAGTTTTACTTTTAGGTTTCAGTTTGAGGTTAGAAAAATGTTTAGAGCTAGGGTGATTTTTAGGATATTAGTCAGTGTCAGGGTTGATTTACAGTTGGGATTAGGACTCAAATTAAAGCTATGTTTAAGTCTGGGTGTAGTGTTAGTGTTTGGCTTAAGTTAGGGTTTATAGTTAGGGTTATTGCTCAGTTTGTTTTACTGCTAGGGTTAGGGTTAAGGCTAGTTTTATGATTAGCATTTGGGTTAGGGCTAGTTTTCATGTTAGGCTTAGGGTTAGGGTTACATTTCAAGTTAGGGTTAGATCTAGGGTTAGGGTTAGAACTAATGATAGTGTAGATATTAGGGCGAGGGCAGACATTAGGCCTAGGGTTAGGGTTATGGTAATGAGTATGCTTAGAACTAGGGATAGAATAGTGTGAGAATTAGAGTTAGTCATAGGGCTAGGGTTAGGGTTAGGTTTAGGTATAAGTCAGCGGTATGTTCATTGTTAGGGTTTGCTGTCGGTTGAGGGTCAGTTTTAGACCTAGGGTTTGTGTTAGGTTTAGAATAATGGTCAGGGTTAGTGTAAGGGTTTGGGATAAAATTACAGCTAGAATGAGGGCTAGGGTCAGGACTATTAATAGGGTTAAGATTTTGGTTAGCCTAAGGATTAGGGGTAGGTCTAGATTTACCATTAGGATTAGGTTTTCACTTAGGGTATGGGAGAGAGTTAGAGCTAGGGTTAGGTCTAGAGTTAGGGTAGGGTTAGGGTTAAAGTTAGGTTTAGGGTTCAGATTATTTCTAGATTTGTGTTAGAGTTAGGACTAGGGTTAGGGCAATTGCTAATATAAGTACTAGGGTTACAATTAAGGTTAGTTTTATGGTTAGGTTTAGGGTTAGGGGTAGTTTTAGTGTTATGGTTAAGTTTAAGGTTAGAGTGATATTTAGAAGTATGGTTAGTTTTAGGATATAATTCATGGTCAGGCTTACTGTTAAGACTCAAATAAGGGCTAGGGTTACTATTCAGTTTTGGTTTAAGTTTAGGATGATGTTTCAAGCTAGGGTGGGTTTAACATATAAGTTAATGTCAGGTATACTTTTAAAGTTAGGTTAGAACTCAAATTAAGGCTATGGTTAGGTCTAGGTGTAATGTTAGGATTTTCTTTAAGTTAGGTTTAGGGCTAGGGCTATTTTTTTTTTTTTACTGCTAATGGTAGGGTTAGGGTTAGTTTTATGATTAGCATTAGGATTAAATTTAGTGTTAGTATGAGGCTTGGAATTAAGGTTAGGGCTAGGACTAAGGATTGGGCAAGGGTTAGGGCTAGGAGTAAGAATTGGGCAAGGGTTAGGGCTAGGTTTAGGGTTATGGTAAGGGCTATGATTAGAACAAGTGATAGGGTTAGTGTGATAAATATGGTTAGTTTTAGGGCTAAGGTGAGGGTTAGTGTTAGGGCTAAATTAGGGCTAGGATTAAGTCTATCAATAGCGTTCAGTTTAAGCATAGAATTAGGGTTATATTTAGAATTTATTTTAAGTGAAGGGATGGTGTTATTTCTAGTTTTAGAGGTAGGGTGATGTATAGAATAAGGGTTAGAATTAGGGTTATGATTAAGGCTAGGTTTAGGGCTAGGATGAGGACTAGGTTTTGTTTTAGCTTTATGGCTAGGATTAGGAGTATGGCTAATTTCAAGTCTAGAATTATGTTTAAGATAGTTTTAGGGTTAGGATTATGAGTACATCTAGTGTAAGGTTTAGGTTTAGGATTAGGTCAGATTTAGGACTAAGTGTGTTGTTAAAGTGAAAGACTAGGCTTAGGTTTCGGTTAAGATTTGGAGTTAGGGTTAGATCTAAGTTTAGGTCTAGGTCTAAGGAAAGGGCAAGTGTTAGGGCTAGGATAAGGGTTATGATAAATGATAGGGATAGAACTAGGGATAAGGCTAGGGTTAGAGTTAGAGTTAGTCTTAGGGCTAGGGCTATGATTAGTTTTAGGGATAGGGCTAAATTAGAGCAAGGATTAAAAATAGTTGGTTAGTTTTTAGCTTAGGCCTAGCATTAGGGCTAGGTTTAGGGTTAAGTTTAGGGTAAGAAATATGTTATAGCTAGGTTTAAAAATAGAGTGAGGGTTAGAATTAGAATTAGGGATATTGTTACCATTAGGGTTATGATTAAGACTAGGTTTAGAGCTAAGATGAGGGCTAAGGTTTGTTGTAGGGTTAGGTATAAAATTAGGAGAAGAGATAATATCAGGTCTACTGTTACAGTTAGGAGTAGAATTAGAATTAGGTCTAGGTCTTAGTCTAGTGAAAGTTTTAAGTTTAGGGTAAGGGTCAGTTTTAGAGAGAGATGTATTTTTCGGTTCAGGATCAGGGTTTGGGTTTATATTAGGTTAAGATTTAGTAATAGGTCTCAAGTGAGCATTAGGTTTAGAGTTATATTTAGGGTAATGTGTATGGCTTCATTTAGGATTTAGAGTAGGTTTAGGATAATGAAGAGATTTAGGGTTTATGAGAGGGTTAGGTTTAGGTATAACAATAAGAATAGGGTTATAATAAAGGCAATGTATAGGATTAGGGTTAGAGTAGGGTTAGGTCTAGGATTAGGGTTATTGTTAGGCATAAGGTTAGGGTTATGTTAAAGCCAAAGTTTAGGCTTTGAGCTATGCTTATGTCTAAGGTGATGGTTAAGTTTAGGGTTAGGGCTAGATTTAGGATTAGGGTTATGCTTATGGTAGGTTTAGGCCTCGGATTAGGGGTGATTTTGTTTTAGGTTTAGGTCTAGGGTTAGTGCTATGGAAATGTAAGATCTAGGATTCCAATTAGGGCTAGTTTTAGGGTTACTGTTATGGCTAGTTTTAGTTTTAAGTTTAGATTTTGATTTGCAGTCAGTTTTAGAGCTAGGTTTAGTGTTAGTTTCAAGGTCAGTGTTCAGATTAGAGTTAGGGTGAATAAGGAGTATGGTTAGAGAACTAGGGTTAGAATAAAGAGTAGGGTAAAGTCTAGGGGTAGTGTTATTTTTTGGTTTAAGTTAAGTGTAATTGTTAGGGCTAGAACTAAGTTTTGTTTATGTCTAGGTCAAAAGTTATCACTAGATTTAGGATTAAATTTAGGTCTAGGGGTAGTGTAAGGGTTAGGTTTAGGTAAAAGTTTACTGGTAGGGCTTGCTTCAGGGTTCAGTTTAGAGGTAGGGTCAGGTTTAGACCTATAAATAATGTTTTGGTCAGAATAAGGATGAAGGTTAAGGTTAGATTTTGGGTAGGATTTTGAGCTAGAATTAGGGCTAAGTTTTGGACTAGTAATAAGGTTAGTGTTTGATTTAGGCTAAGGATTTAATTAGGACTAGAGCTAGCAATATGGATAGGTTTGGCTTAGGATAAGAGATAGACTTAGAGCTAGGCTTAGAGCTAGGGTTAGGGTTAGGTTCAGGGATAGGGTTAGGGTTAAATCTAGTTTAAGGGATAAGATTGGGGCTATTTTTGTTTTCGGTTTTAGGATTCAGGTTAGGTCTATGGCTAATGTAAGAACTAGGGTTATTATTAGGGTTAGTTTTTGGGTTAGTGTTTGAGCTAGGAATGGTGTTAGCTTTTGCTTTATGGTTAGGGTGATATATAGAGCTCGGGTTAGTGTTTGGATATGAGTCAGGTAAGGGTCTGTTTTAGTCCTAAGGCTCGAATTTGAGCTAGGTTTATGGCTAGTTGTAGGGGGAGGGCTTGGTTTAGGTTAGGTTTTGGATTAGGATAATGGCTGTTTTGTTTTAGGGCTAGAGCTAGGGTTGGGGTTAGTTTTATGAATAGCGATAGTGTTCAGCTAGAGGTAGGGTGAGGTTTAGGTTTAAGGTTAGGGTTAGATTTAGAGTTATGCTTAGATCCAGGGCTAGTGCTAACGTTAGGGCTAGTGTTAGGGTTATGGTAATGGACAGATATAGAAATAGAAATAGGGCTAACGTGAGACTTAGATTTATTTTTAGAGATAGAGGTAGAGGTTTGCTTAGGGTTAGGCTTAATTAGGGCTAGATTATCACTAGGTCAGTGTTAGGGTTAGGCCCATGATTAGGGCTAGAATTAGGGTTAGTGTTAGTGTTAGGGTTATGGTTAGTTTTAGGCAAAGGGATGAGGTTATGGCTAGGTTCAAGACTAGGGCGAGGATTAAAATTAGGGATAAGAATAGGGTGAGTGCTTGGGTTAGGATTAAGGCTAAGTTTAAGGCTAGGGTTTGTGTTGGGGTTACAGCTAGGATTAGGGCTAGGGCTAATGTCAGGTCTAGGGTTATGGTTAGGAGTAGTGTTAACTTTAGGTTTATGGCTAGGTCTAGTGGAAAGTTAGGTTTAGGATTAAAGTCAGGTTTAGAGCTAGGTATTTTATTATGGTCAGAATCCGGTATAGGGTTTGCTTTAGGATAAAGTTTAGATTTAGGGCTAAAATTAGCAGTAGGGTTAGGGTTAAAGTAATGGATAGTATTGGATTTAAGGTTCAGGTTGAGTTTAAAGTAATAGATCAAGGTTAGCTATAAAATTATGGTTAGGCCTAGGGTTAGAATTTGGGTTAGGTTTATATTTAGGGTAAAAAAAGGGTTAGTGTTAGTGTTAGGTGTTTTGTTAACGTTAAAATTTTGGCTAGGTTTAGAGATAGTCCTAGAGTTAGTGTTAGTGTTAGTTAGGTTTACCAGAAGTGTTAGGGTTTAAGCTAGGGTTAGAGCTAGGGTCAGGGTTAGCATTAGAGTCAGGGCTAAGATAGGGTTAGGGTTAGTGTTATGGCTTAGGTTAGCATTAGGATTAGGGTTACAGTTAAGGTAATGGATAGAGTTTGTGCTAGGATTTGTGCTATGGTTACAGTTAGGTGTAAGGTTAGTTTGAGGGTTAGGGTTGTTGTTATATTTAGGCAAAAATTAAAGTTTTAATAGGGTTAGGGTCAGGGCCATTGTTAGGGTTAAGATTAGTGCTAGAGATAGGTTTAGGGTTACACTTAGGTCTAGGTTTAGGGCTAGGATTAGGGCTAGGTTTTGTGTAAGGTTTAGAGCTAATGTTAGGTGTATGGGTAATGTAAGAGCTATGGTTATGGTTACGGCTAGATTTAGGGTTTGTCTAGAGTTAGAACTAGTTTTTCAGTTAAGACAAGGTTTAGAGCTAGGGTTTGTGTTAGGGAAGTTTCTAGGGTTAAGTATAGGTTTATGATTAGGGAGAGATTAAGGGTTATGTTTATGGTTACATCTAGTGTAAGGGTTAGATTTAGTGTAAGGGTCAAGTTTAGAGCTAGATATATTATTTAGGTCAGGATATGGCTTACAGTTTAGTTTAAATTATGTTTCAGGTTTAGGGGTTTAATTAACATTAGTGTTAGAGTTAGGGTTAGGATAATCAATAGGCTTAGGATTAGGGTACAGGTTACTTTTACGGTAATGAATAGGTTTAGGGATTGTGATAGGGTTAGAGTTAAACCTAGGGTTAGCATTAGTGTTAAAATTATGGTTTGAGTAACAGATAGGATAGAGCTAGTGTTAGAGCTAGGGTTATGCTTAGGATTAAGGCTCATTTAAGGTACTATATCGCATTAGAGCTATGGTTAGGGCTATGGTTAAGGTTGGGATTAGGGTTAGGGTTAGGTTAGGGTTTGCGATAGGGCTAGGGTTATGTTTAGGAAAATGATCAGGCTTTGAGCTAGATTCAGATTTAAGGGAAGGGTTAGGATTAGGCTTAGGGCAAGGGTTAGGTTAGGGTTATACTTAGAGCTAGGTTTAGGCCTAAGATTAAGGCTTTGTGTGAATTTAGGCCTAGGGTTAGAGTCATGGGTATTTAAGAGCTAGAGCTATAATTAGGACTAGTTTTAGTGTTAGGGTTATAGCTAGGTGTAGTTTTAGGATTAGAGTTTTATTTAGGGTGATCTTTGGAGCTAGGTTTATGTTAGGATTAAGGTAAGTGTTCATGTTAGAGTGAGTTGTTGGGGTTAGTGTCAGAACTCAGACTAGGGTTAGGTCTAGAAGTAGGATTAGTGTTTGGGTTATGTTAAGAGTGATTGTTAGGGCTAGTGAAAGTTGTTGTTAAGGTATAAGACTGGAGTTATGGCTAGATTTCATATTTGGTTTACATAGAGGACTAGTGTTAGGTTTAGGTTTAGGTATAGGATTACCAGTAGGGCTAATGTTAGGATTCGGCTTCGAGTTAGGGTCAGGTTTAAACCTACGGTTAATGTAAGTTTCATTATAAGTTTCAGGATTAGGATTGGGGTTAGGGTTTTATGTGTAGAGCTAGAATGAGGGCTAGGGTTAGGACAAGTAATGGGGTAGAGTTTTGGTTAGGCTCTGAATTAGGGTTAAGACTAGGGTTAGCATTAAGTTTTGGGTTTGGCTTACGGTAACAAGTATAATAAGAGGTAGGCTTAGGGAAAGGGTTAGGAATTGGCTTATGGCTAGGGCTAGTGTTAGGCTTAAAGCTAGGGTTAGCACTCAGATTAAGGCCATGTTTTGGTTAGGTTAGGGCTACTGTTAGGGCTATAGCTAATGTAAAATCTAGGGCTATGATTAGGGCCAATTTGGGGGTTAGTGTTATGTCTAGGTCAAGTATTAGGTTTAGGATTAGTGTTAGCATTATGTTTAGAGCTAGAGTTAGTTTTAGGGTCAGGGTCAGTGTTCAGGTTAGAGTTAACTTTAGGGTTAAAAGCAGAATTAACACTAGGGTTAGGTCTAGGGGTAGGGTTAGTGTTTGGGTTAGGTTAAGGTTTATTATCAGGACTAGGGATAGGTTTTTCTTTAGGTTTAGGACTAGAGATATGGCTATACTTAGGATTGAGTTCAGGTCTAGGGTTAGTGTTAGGGTTAGGTTTAGGAATATGTTTATTTCTAGTGGTAGTGTTAGGTATGGTCTGGTTCAGATATACGGTTACTATAAGGGTCAGAATAAGTGTCAGGTTTGAGTATGGTTAGAGCTAAAATGAGAGCCAAGTTTAAGACTAGTAATAAGAATAGGGCTAGGCCTAGTCTTAGCATTAGGGTTAGGGTTGGCTTAAGGTAAGGGATCAGATTAGACCTAGGGTTAGGGATACATTTAGGGTAGGGTTAGGGCTAGTTTAAGGATTAGGTTTAGGGTTAAAACTAGGATTAGGTTTTGGATTAGGGCTAGGTTTTGGCTAGAGTTAGGGCTAGGTTTATGGTTATGGCCAATGTTTGCAGTAGAGTTACGATTTGGGATAGTTATGATATTGGCATTAGGACTAGGTCTAGCGTTATAGTTAGGTTTAAAGTTAGGGTGATGTTTAGAGGTAGGGATAGTATTAGGGTCAAATTTAAAGTCAGGGATAGTTTTAGGGTTAGCGTTTGGACTTGAATTAGAGCTAGGGTTAGGGCTATGTGTAGCGTTAGGTTTTGGTTTAGGTTAAGCTTTAAAGTTAAGTTTTGTTTTAGGGCTAGTGCTATGGTTAGGGCTAGTTATAAGATTAGTGTTAGGTTTAGGACTAGTGTTATGGTTAGGTTTAGTCTTAGGTTTAGAATTAGATTTAGAGTTAGGATTAAATCTAGGATTATGTCTAGGTCTAAGGGTATGTCTAGCATTAGTTCTAGGTTTATAGCTAGGATTTAGATAATGATAAAAAATAGGGTTAGAACTATAGATAAGGATAGAGCAAGAGTAAGCTTAGGCTAGGCTTAGGGTTTGGTTAGTTATAGGGCTTAATTTGGGCTAGGAATATGGCAAAGTTTATGTTTATGTTTAGTCCTAGGGTTTGTTTTAGACTTAGGGTTAGGTTTAGTGTAAATGATTGGGTTAGAGCTAAGTTTAGGCTAGGATGAAGGTTAGAATTTGGGTTTCATTAGAGTTATGAGTAAGACTAGGTTAAGGGCTAAGATGAGGGCTAGGGTTGATGTTTTGGTTAGGGCTACAATTAGTGTTATGGCAAATGTCAGTTCTAGGGGTATGGTTAGGGATAATTTCAGGGTTAGGTTTATGGCTAGAACTTGGGCTAGGGATAATATCAGGTCTAGGGTAATGGTTAAGGACAGATTTAGAGTTAGGTTATGGATACTTCTAGTGTAAGGATTAGGTTTAGGTTAGAGGTCATTTTTAGAGCTATGGTTATTAGTGTCATGGACAGGGTCAGGGTTAGCTTTTGGTTTATCTTAAGATTAAGGAGTTAGAACTCGAATTAGAGTTAGGGTTAGGTTTAAAGTTAAGGTAATGGAAGGGTTTACTTTAGGTTTTAGTTAAGTGTTAGTGTAATGTATTGGTTAGGTTTAGAGATCTGGTTAAGGTTAGCATTAGGGTTAGGGTTATGTTTAGTGTAATGGATAGTTTTAGAGCAAGGGTTAGGGCTAGGTTATGGTTTGAATTAAGTCTAGGATTAGTATTAGGTTTAGGGTTAGGGCTAGGGTATGGTTAAGGTATATGTTAGGGATGGGGTAAGTGTTAGTTTAGGGTTAGGGTTATGGTTAGGTTTGGATAAGGGTTAGTGTTTGAGCTAGGTTTAAGACTAGTGTGAGCGTTAGGTTGAGGTTTAGTTCTAAGTTCAAGATTATAGTTAGAGTTTTGTTTAGTGTTAGAAATAGGGTTTTAAATAGGGTTAGGGTAAGGGTTAGGGTAATGAATATGGTTAGAGCTAAATTTTGGGCTAGGGTAATTTTAGGTTTAGGGATAAGGTAATGATTAGCATTTAGGATAGGCCTAGGTTTATGCTTATTGTAATGGCTAGGCTTTGAGCTAGGATTAGATCTAAGGAGAGGATACGGGTTAGGGTTAGGTTTATGGTTATGACTAGGTAATGTTTTTTCTTAGAGCTAAGTTTAGGCCTAGGATCAGCTCTAGGTTTTGGGTTGGATTTTGCACTAGTTTTAGGACTATGGGTAATGTCAAAACTAGGGTAAAGTTTAGGGCTAGTTTTAGTTTAGGGTTACGGCTACATCTAGTGTTAAGTATAGGTTTTGGGTTAGTGTCAAGTTTAAAGCTAGTTTGAGTGTTAGGATCAGTGTAAGTGTTCAGGATAGGGTAATGTTTATCTTAGGGTTAGAGCCAGAATTAGGACTAGGGTCAGGTCTAGGGATAGGGTAAGTGTTTGGCTTAGGTTAAGAGTTAATTTTAGGGCTAGTGCTAGAATCTTGTTTAGGTCTAGGGCCAGAGTTATAGCTATATTTATGATTAGCTTTGGGTCTAGGTCTACTGTTAGGCTTAGGTATCTGTACAGGTTTACCGGTAGGTGTAGTGTCAGGTTTTTGGTTTAGGTTTAGGGTCAGGTTTGGTACTAGGGTTAATTTTAAAATAAGATGAGGGTCATGTTTAGGTTTAGATGTAGAATGAGGGCTAAGGTTAAGCCTAGTATTATGGTTAGAATTGAAATTAGGCTAAAGATTAGGGTTAGGACTAGGGTTAGAATTTTGTTTAGGGTCTGGCTTAGGGTAAGGGATAGGGTTAGGGCTAGATTTAGGGTTAGGTTTAGGGCTAATGTTCGAGTTAAGATTAGGGATAAAGCTAGGTTTAGGGCTAGGGTTCAAGTTAAGATTAAGGTTAAAGCTAGGTTTAGAGCTCAGATCAAGTGTAGGATTTGTGTTAGGGTTAATGCTAGGTTTAGGACAATGACTAATGTACGAACTAGATTTATGATTAAGCCTAATTTTAGGGTTAACGTTAAGGCTAGGTCTAGTGTTAGGGTTAATTTATGTTAGTGTGATGATTACAGCTAGGACTAGTGTTAGAGTAAGCGTCAGGGTCAGAGTAATATTTAGAGTTAGGGTTAGGGCTAGATGTAAGGTTTGAGTTTGATTTAGATTAAGGTTTTGGGTTAGCAATATGGCTTGGTGTTATTATGCGTAGAACAGGGCTAGGGTAACTTTTAGCATTAGCCTATTGCTTGGTTGGGAGAGTGTTAGACTTTGGTTTGGCTAATGATTACAGTTAAATTTAGAATTAGGTTTAGATTCAGATTTAGGTTTAGATCTAGAGTTAGAACTAGAGCTAATGATAAAACTATGGCTAGGGCTAGGGCAAGAGTTATAGTTAGTCTTAAGGATAGGGTTAGGATTAGGATAGGATTAAATTAGGGCTAGAATTAGATCTAGGCTTAGTTTTAGTATTAGGCCGAAGGTTAGGGTGGGGGTTCAGCTTAAGTTTAGAGTTATAGTTAGGTTTATGGTAAGGGATGGGGTTATAGGTAGGTTTATTGCTGGGGTGAGAGTTAGAATTAGGGTTAGGGCTAATTAGGGTTATGTTTCATGTAAGGATTAAGGCTAGGTTTAGAAATAAGTTTAGGGCTAGGTCTATTTTCAGGTCCAGCTTTACAGTTAAAGATAGTTTAAGGTTAGGTTTAGGCCTATGCCCTGCGTAAGCATTAGGTTTAAGTTAGAGTAAGGTTTGGAGATAAGGATATTATTAGGGTCATGGTCATGATTAGTGTTTTGGATAGGTTAAGGTTTAAATTTTGGACCTGAATTAGCATTAAGGTTAGGATCAACATGATAATAGGGTTAGGTTTAGGTTTCAGGTTATTTATGGTAATGGATAGGGTTAAAATTAGAAATAGGGTTAGGTTTAGGCCTTGGGTTAGCATTAGGGTTAGAATTAGTGATAGGGTTAGAGTTAGGTTTAGGGTTAAAGCTAGGGTTAGGGCTCAGAATAGGGCTATAACTTGGGTTAAGTTAGGGCTAGTGTTGGGGTTATCATTAATGTAAATACTAGGTTTATGTTTAGGGATAATTTTAGTGTTATTGGTTAGGACCAGTTCTAGTGTCAGGTTTAGGTTTAGGGTTATGGTGATGTTTAGACTTAGCGTTAGTGTTAAGGTCAGAGTAAGGGTGAGGGTTACTTTTATAGTTTGACTTAAAATTCAAATTATTTCTAGGGTTATGGCTAGGTGTAGCATTAGGGCTTGGTTTATGTTAAGGATTAGGTTAAGTCTATGGGTTGGTTCGTTTTTAGAGCTAGGGCTAGGCTTAGGGCTAATTTTAGGATTAGCCTTAGGGTTAGGGCTAGGGCTAGGGTTAGGTTTAGGCTTAGGCTTATTTTTAGGGTTAGATTGAAAATTATGGTTAGATATTTGGTTACATTCAAGAACATGATTAGGGCTAGGGTTAGACCTACGGTTCAGGCTAGGATTGGGCTTCCAGTAAAGTATAGGGTTAGAACTAGAGTTAGGGCTAGGATGGGAGTTAGAGTTAGTCTTTGGGCTAGGGTTAGGGTTAGAGTTAGGGCTATGGCTAAATTAGGGCTAAGATTAGGGCTAGGCTTAGTATTAGGGTTAGGGTTATAATTAAGGCTATGTTTAGGGCTAGGATAAAGACTGGGGTTTGTGCTAGGGTTAAGGCTAAGTTTATGGCTGGGGCAGAAGACAGAATTAGGTTTATGGTTAGTCATAGTTTTAGAGTTACGTTTATGTGTAAGTCTAGTGAAAGAGTTAGATATAGAGTAATAGTCAGGTTTAGAGCTAGAGGAATTATTAATGTCAGGGTCAGTGTTCGGCTTTGGTTTGGGTTTCAGTTCAGGGTTAGGGCTCAAATTAGCATTAGAGTAATGATAAGACTATGTTTAGGGTTCAGGTTAGGTTTAGGGTAATTGAAAGTTTGGGGGATAGTGATAGGTTTAAGGTTAGGACTAGAGTTAGCATTAGCATAAGGGTAATCATTAGGGTTAGGATACAGTTAGAGTTAAGATTAGGGCAAGGGTTGTAATTAGGATTAGGTCTTGAGTTAGGATGAGGGTGACGGTTAAAACTAGGTTTAGGTTTAGGGTTACTTTTAGAGTAAGGGTTAGGTTCTGAGCTATGGTTAGGCCTAGGTTGGGATTTAGCTTCAGGGTTCGGTCTAGGGAAAGGATTATCATAGGCTTAGGGTTAGAGTTAGGGTTAGAGTTAGACCTAGGATTAGTGGTAGAGTCAATATGAGGGTCAGAGTAAGGGTTAGAATTTGGGATAGGGTTAGAACTAGAATTAGAGCTAGGGTTAGAAATATTAATAGACTTAGGGTTTTGGTTAGCCTAAGGATTAGGATAGGTCTAGGTTTATTCTTAAGTTTAGGATTATGCTTAGGGCAAGGGATTGGTTTAGAGCTAGGTTTAGGTCTATGGTTAGGGTTAGAGTTAGGGTTAAATTTAGGTTTAAGGCTCAGATTAGGGTTAGTTTTTGTGTTAGGGTTAGGAATAGGATTAGGCTATGTATAATGTTAGAAGTAGGGTCAAATTTAGGTTAGTTTTAATGTTATGGTTAGTTTGAGTGTAAGGGTTATGTTTAATTTTAGGGTGATATTTATAGCTAGGGTTTGTGTTAGGGTAAGAGTCAGGTCAGGGTTCATTTTAGGGTTAAAAATAGGTCTCAAATTATTGTCAGGGTTATTCTTAGCATTCAGTTTAAGGTGAGGGCAGTGTTTAGAGTTGAGTGTTAGGGTATGACTCAGTGTTAGTTTTAAAGTTACTGTTAGAACTCGAATTAGGGCTAGGAATAGGTCTAGGTTTAGTGTTAGGGTTTGGTTTAAGTTAATATTTAAGGTTAGGGCTATTGCTTGGTTTTAGTTTAGTACTAGGGTTAGGTTTAGGGATAGTGTAAGTGTTAAGCTTAGACTTAGGTTTAGGGTAGGATTTAGAGTTAGGCTTAGATCTGGGGTTAGGACTGAAACTAAGGATTTAGAAAGGGTTATGGATAGGCTAGGGTTATGGTGAGGGAAAGGGTTAGAACTAGGGATAGATACAGGGTGAGAGTTAGAGTGAGTTCTAGGGCTAGGGTTAGTGTTAGGGTTAGAGATAGGGCAAAATTAGTGCTAGGATTAGGAATAGGTTTATTGTTTGGCTTAAGTCTACAGCTAGGAATAGGGTTAGGGTTAAGTTTAGGGTAAAAGATGGCATTATAGCTATGTATAGAGATAGGGTGAGGGTTAGAATTAGAGTTAGAGGTAAGGTTAGGGTTAAGTTTTCAATTAGAGCTAGGTTTAGGGCTAGGATAGAGGCTAGGCTTTGTTTTAAGTTTAGGGCTAGAATTAGGGCTAGGGCTAATTTCAGGTACAGAATTGTGGTTAAAGATAATTTTTGGGTGAAGATTATTTTTATGACTAAGTTAAAGATTAGGTGTAGAGTTATGTTCAAGTTTAGAGCTAGGGGTTTTATTAGGGTCAAGGTCAGGTTTAGGGTTTGGGATAGGTTAAAGTTTCAAGATAGGGCTTGAATTAGTGTTAGTGTTAGGGTTATGGTAATGATAGTGTTAGGTTTATGTTCAGGTGAGGTTCAGAGTAATAGATTGGGTTAAGATTAGGGATAGGTTTATTTTCATGCCTAGGGTTAGAATAAGGGTTAATGTTTTTTTATGGTAATGGATAGAATTAGAGATAGGATAAGGGCTAAGTTTATGGTTATAAATAGGGTTAGGGCTAAAGGTAGGATTAGGACTACGTTATGGGTTATGTTAGGAATAGGGTTAGGGTTAGGGCTAATGTATCTACTAGGGTGATGTTTATGGCTACTTTTAGTGTTAGATTTATTGTTAGGGTGATGTTTAGAGCTAGTAGTGTTAGGGTCAGTGTCAGGTTCAAGATTAATTTAAGAGTTCAGCTTACAACTCATATTAAGGCTAGAGTTAGGGCTATGTTTAAGGTTAGGGTTTGGTTTAGGTTAAGGGTTAGGGTTATAGCTATAGCTAGGTTTTGTTTTAGGGCTGGGGCCAGTGTTAGGGCTAGTTTAATGGTTTGGGTTAGTGTTAGGATTTGGCTTAGTCTTCGGACAAGAGCACGATTTAGAGTTAAGTTTTTTTTAAGGTTATTGCTAGGGCAAAGGATAGGGCAAGGATTTAGGCTAGGGTTAGAGTTATGGTAAGGGATAAGGTTAGAACGAGTGAAAAGTCTAATGTGAGAGACAGAGTTAGTCTTAGGGCTAGGGTTAGGGATAGGAATAAATTAGGGATAAAATTAGTGTTAGGGTTAGTGTCAGGGTTCAGCATAGAGTTTGGGTTAGGGTTGTAATTAAAGCTATGTTTTTGGCTAGGATAAGGCTAGGGTTTGTGTGAGGATTAGGGCTAGAATTATGGCTAGGGCTAATTTCAGGTTTAGTGTTAGAGTTAGGGATAGTTTTAGAGAAAGTTTTATGGCTAGGTCTATTGTAAGGGTTAGGTATAGGGTAAGAGTTAGGTTTAAAGCTATGGGAATTATTAGGGCCAGGGTCAGTGTTTGGGCTTGGTTTAGGTTGAGTTTAAGGTTATGGCTCAAATTAGAGTTAGGGTTAGGGTTAGGGTAAAGATAGGGTTAGGTTTAATGTTCAGGTTAGGTTTAGGATAATTGATAGTTTTGAGGATAGAGATAGGGTTAGGGTTAGTCCTAGGGTTAGCATTAGGATAAGGATTATGTTTAAGGTATTAGATACAGTTAGAGTTTAGATTAGGGCTAGGATTATGCCTAGGATTAGGTCTTGAGTTAGGGTCAGGGTGAGAGTTAGGATTCAGGCTATGTTTTCAGCTTGGATGAGGGTTTGTGTTAGGGCTAGGGCTAGGGCTAGGGCTAGGATTAAGGCTAGGGCTAATGTCAGGTCTAGCATTATGGTTATGGGTAGTTGTAGGGTTTGGTTATGAATAGGTCTACTGTAAGGGTTAGGTTTATGGTAAAGGTCAGGTTTAGAGTTAGGTGTATTATTAGGATCAGGGTCAGAATTAGAAATTGATTTCAGGAAAGGTTTAAGATTAGGACTCAAGTTAGCCTTAGGTTTAAAATAATGAACATGGTTAGGTTTAGGGTTCAGGTTAAGTTTAGGGTTTTGAATAGCCTTAGAGAGAGCTATAGAGTTACGTTTAGTTCTTTTGTTAGCATTGGTGTTAGGCTTAAGTTTAGGGTAAAAGGATTACAGCTTCGTTAGGGCTACTTTTATGGTTAAGATTAGGGCTAGTGTTAGGGTTAGGGTTATGGTTAGGGATAGAAATAGGGGTAAGTTTAGGGTAAGTGGTATTGTTGGAGCTAGATTCAGGGCTAGGGCAAGAGTCAGGATTAGAGAAGGTCTAGGATAAATGTAAGGATTAGGGCTACGTTTAGAATTAGGGTTAGTTATGGTAATAGATAGAGTCAGAGCTAGGATTTGTGCAATGGGTACAGTTAAAATTAGGGTTAAATTATGGTTATGGATAGGGTTATGCTAATATTTAGGGTTAGGATTAATGCTCATTTTAGAGATAATGTTAGGCTTAAAGTTACTTTATGTAAATATCTATTATACAATCCAGGATTCATCTTTAACCAACCTTACTCTTTTTCCAAGGTATAGGCCTTTTGGTTCAACTGTTTGGTGTCCAGAATAGTTAATATTTTCATTTTACTCTATTGTAACCTATACAAGTAAATGTAAATGGACCTGGAAATCAAACAGGGTTTATACTATCTGCTTGAAACTATTCTCACACCCTGAATTCTTTGTGGGGACACTGTGGTATGTTTCTTGTGATTGTAGACCTAAGCTGAAACATGCAAAAACAACTTTATCCAAAAGCCCTTTAGGAGAAAGCAGGGAATATGCATGAACTGGAATTCGTCCAATAATTATTTGGTCAGATTTGTTCAATACTGAGTAGGATTCATTATTTAGCTTGCCCCACTAAGCTCTCCAAGTGTGATTATTCTAGAATCAGTGGTTAGTTTATCAGGTAGGGTTAGTGATAGGTTTAGGGTTAGGGCTTGGGTTAGATGTAGTTTTAGGTTAAGAGTAATTTTTGTACAAATTTTTTTGATACTTGGAAGGATTCAACTTTTATCAAGCCTTAATATGCTCCACAGGTTCGGGCCTTTTAATTTTATTGGCTTGCTAACAGGGACACTCTGTATTTTAAGTTTTCACTTCATATATATATATATATATATACATATATATATATATATACATATATATATATATATATATATATATATATATATATATATATATATATATATATATATATATGTAAATGAAAATGGAGTTTAAAATCCAACCAGGTTGATGCAAGCTGCTTGAAACTTCAAAGACAGAATCAGTTTTCTGTGGGAACTCGCTGATTTGTTTATTGTGAAAGAAGCCCTAAGATGAAGATGGAAAAAACAACTTTATCCAAGAGCCCTTTAGCAGAAAAAAAGAGAGAAATATGCATGAACTGAAACACCACCTCAATTATTTGATCATATTTCTTTGATACTGCCTAGGATTCATCTGATAACTTAGCTAAATAGTCTCTCTCAGTATAGGACTTCTAGGATCAACAATTTTTCAAACAGGTAATGGTTTGTGTTTAGGTTAGTGTTGGGCTAGTGTTAGAGCTAGTATTAGGGTAAAAGTTAGTTTTCTTCAAATTTCTTTGATACTGGACAGGTTTCATTTTTCTCATTTCCTCACTATACTCCACATATTTGAGCCTCCAAGGTTCAATGGTTCACTGTAAGGAACAGTTTGTATTTTAAAGTTTTAGTTAATTTTTCCTATTCAGGTAAATGGAAATGGAGTTGGAAATCAAACAGCATTGATGCTAGCTGCTTGAAACTTCACACTCCACAATTCTCTGTGAGCAGTCTCTGATTGTGTGCAATTCCTCGTGAAAGTAGGCCTAAGCTGAAGCATGTAAAAACAACTTTATCCATGAGTCCTTTAGGAGATAACAGGAAAATATGCACATGCTGATAGATTCCATCAACTTTTTGGTCAAATTTCTTTGATAATGTGCAGCATTTGTCTCTTAGCCTGTCCCACTAGGCTACCCAAGTTTGAAAATCTTACAGTCAAAGGTTCCATAACAATTTTAGGTTTAGGGAAAGAGCTAGGGTTAGAGCTAGTGTTAGGGTTAGAAATAGTTTTATTCAAAATTATTTGATACTTGGCAGGATTTACTTTTAAGCTAGATTTACTATGTACCCCAGGTTTAGGCCTTCTCCATTCACAGGTTCACTCTCAGGAACATTTTGTATTTTAACATTTCACTTTATTTTGACCTATACAGGAAAATTAATGGAGTTGAAAATCAAACAGTGTATGTGCTAGCTGATTTCAAACTTCTTACACTCCATCAGCTCTCTGTAGAGACTCTGGTATTTTCCTTGTAAAATGAGGCCTATACTTAAGCATGCAAAAACAACTTAATCTGTGAGTCTTTTAGGAGAAAACAGGAAAATATGGATATACTGAAATACCTCCCATTTTTATTTGGTCAAATTTGATGCATAGGATTCAACACTAAGCTTGTCCCACAAGGCTCCCCAAGTATGGGAACTCTAGGATCAATGATTCTTTAATCAGGTTAGGGTTAATGTTAGGTTTAGGGTTATTCCTAGGGCTAGGGGTAGAGGTTATGTTAGGGTGAGAGTAAATTTTGTTCAAATTTCTTTGATATTGGTCAGGGATCATATTTTACCTAGCCTTTTTATACACCCAAGGTATGATTTTCTCAATTCAATGGTTCACTATCATGAACACTTTGTATTTTAAGGTTTCACTTCATTTGACACCTATGGGTATGTGGAAATCAAACAGGAAACCCTTCCCCTGAACCTAACCCTAAGCCTAACCATAAATTTAGCACTAATTCTAGGCCTAAACCTAACATTAATCTTAGATATATTCCTAGCCTTAATTTAGCCCTAACCCTAACCCTAGACCTAAACATAAACTTAGCCCTAATCTTAGGCCTAAGCCTAACACTAACCTTAGACCTATTCCTATCACTAATTTAGCCCTAACCCTATCCCTAAGACTAAATCTAACTTTTTCCATAGCCCTATTCCTAGTTCTAACCCTATTCTTTACCATAACCCAAACTAGCCCTAATCTTAGCTCTTTCAGTTGCCATAGCCCTAACTCTAGAATTAACCATAACTGGAAATCTACTCCTAAGCCTAAACTCACCCCATCAGTAACAATAACACTAATGCTAATCATAAAACGACCCTTAACTTTAGCCTTAGCTCTAAAACAAACCAAAGCCATAGGAATAACTCTAACCTTTAACCCAAACCAAATCCTAACCCTATATCTAGCCCTAAGCCTACCCTTAATAGAGTCCTATCCCTAACCCTAAAATGAACCATGACTCTGACACTAAAACCAATCCTAGTTAAAAACATCACCCTAAATCTAAACATAATCCTAAAACTAGACTTAGTCCTATATGTAAACCTAAAACTAGCCCTTATTGTAATCTTAGTTCTTAAATTAACGGTATCGGTAACAAGAGCCCTAAAGTAACCCAAAACCCAGCCCTAATTCAAGACCCAACCCTAGCTTTAACACTAAAATGAACCCTAAACCTAGCCCTAACCCGTATCCTAAACCTAACCCTAACTTTAATTCTTATACTAAACCTAAACCTAACCCTAACCGTAGCCCTATCTCTAACCATAATTTTAGCACTAAACTTAGCTCTAACCCTATCCATTAGCCTAACCCTATCCATAACCCTAATGCTAATCCTTAGCCTGACCCTAGTACTATCTGTAATCCTTACCTATTCATTACCAAAACCTAACCTGAACCCTAAACCTAACAATATCATTACCCTAACATTAACATTAACCCTAATGCTAAATTGAGCCCTAATCCTAAACCTTAATCTAAACCAAACCCTAACTCTGACCCTCACTGTAATAATATCCCTACCTCTAAACCTGACCCTAACCCTTATAATATACCTAGCCAAAAATCTATTCCAAATCCTATCCATAACCATCACCGTACACCTGACATTAGCCCTAACACTAATTCTAACCTAACCCTAACACAATCCCTAATCCTAATCCTAGGCTTAACACTAGCTTTATTCCTAACCTTCACTTAATCCTAACCCTAACCCTAACTTTAACCCTCACCCTAGCTCTAAACCTAGCTGTAACATCATACCTTACTCTTACCCTAACCTTACCCCTAATACTAGCTGTAACCCTATCCCTAATCATTATCAAAACCCTAACCTTGATGGTAACCGTAGACCTATCCCTAATCTTTAGGCTAATCAAAACACTAACCCTGTAAATAGTCCTAACACTAGCCCTCATCCTACCTCTAACCCTAACCATGACCCATATTCTGATTGTAGAAGTAACCCTACATCTAAATCTGACCCTAACCAAAAACCAAACCCTTACACTATCCCTACCAGTAAACTTACATATAAACCAGACCCTGCAACTAGCCATAGACTTAAATCTAATCCTAAATATAGCCTTAACTCTAGCCCTAGATATAAACAAAACCTAGCTCTGGCCCTAACGAGAAACCTTAAGTTAACACAGAGGCTAATCCTACACTAGACATAAATCTAGTCCTAATTCTGGCTTTAATCTGAACTCTAAATCTGACCTGAACACTGACCCTGTATATAACACTAAGCTATCTCTGAACCTGACTGTAACTGAACACCTAAACCTAACACTAGACATAGCCATAAACCTAACCCTACAACTATCTCTAATCATAATCCTAGCTCTTACATTACTCATAGCCCCTAACCCTATGCCTTAACCTAACACAAAACCTAGAGCGAATCCTAGGTCTAAACCCAGCCCTAAGCATAACCTTATCCTTAACGTTAGCTCTGATCCTAACCCTACACCTAGACTTAGTCATAAACCTTACTAAAAGCCTAACTTTTAATCTAAATACAAACTTAGACCTTTCTCTAACTCTTACCCTAACCCTAGCCCAAAGCCTAAACTTAAGCCTACCCCTAAAACTAGCTCTAAACCTACACATTACCCTAACCATAATCCTATACCTATCAATAACCCAAGCAATAACCCTAACCCTAACCCTAAATATAACTGGAAAACTAACCCTACACCTAACATAAACCTACCACTTGCCATAGTCCTAAACCTACCTCAAATCATAACTGATAAAAAAAACTAAAAATAATAATAGCCTTTACACTAACCCTAAAATTGAATGTAACCCTAACCCTAAACTTCAACCTACATCTAAAGATATCTATTACCCTAACCCTTATCCTAACTCTAATGATAAGCATAGCCCTAACACTAACTCTCACCATAACCCTAATTCTACCATAATCCTTTCACTAAACCTAATGCTGATATTAACCCTTGACCTAGCATTAGCCCAAACTCTAGCTCAATCCCTAACCCTTAAACTAAACATAACGCTAGGCCAAACCCTAACTCTCCTCCTAGCCCTACTCCTAACCATGACCGTAGCCAAAACCCTACCTCAAACTCTATCCATTTCTCTAACCATAACCGTAAATCTAATATTAAACCTAGCCATAACCCTAACCCTACCTTTATCCCTATCCATGATAATCAGCCAAAGCCTCAAACAAGCTGTAACACTTTACTCATTCCCTTACTCTTACCCTTAATCTAATCCTAGCTTAAACCCAAACCCTAACACAAATCCTAAACCTCATCCTAATTGTAAACCTAACCCCAGCCTTAATCCTAGCTGTAATTTCACCCATTACCCTAACTCTAACCAGAAACCTTATGGTAACCCTAGCACTATTCCAAAACCTACTCTAACCCTAAATGAATAGCTAACTCTAGTCATAACCATAAACCTAACACTTACCATAGTCCTCACCCTAGCTCAAACCCTAACAATTATGCTAAACCTAACAGTAACCCTAGCCCTAAACATTAATTAAATCATTTGTTAACATTAATTAAAATATTAATTAAACCTAACCCTAACTCGAAATCTAACCCTTTCCACTACACTTATCCTAATGGTAACACTCGACCTAGCCCTAAAACTAACCCTAATTTGAGACCTAACCCTAAACCTAACCTTAGCCTTAGCACTAACCTTAGCTCAAACCCTAACCCATACCCTAAACCTAACCCTTGCCTAAACCCCAATACTAACCCTAACTCTAGCCCTACTCCTAAACATAATCCTAGCCCTAATCCTATCTATTACTCTAATGATAAGCATAAACCTATTGCTAACCCTAGGCCTAACTCTCAACCTATTCATTACCCTAAACCTAAACTGAAACGTAAAACTAACCTGAAGCCTAAACCTAGCCCTATTCCTTATCCTAACCCTAACTCTAAACCTAAAGCTAATTTGAGCCCTAACCCTAAACCTCAACCTAACCCAAACCCAAGACTTGACCCTTACCATTATAGTACCCTAGCTCTAAACTTTAATCTTACCCTAAACCTACCTCTGACACTAGACCTAGCCATAAACCTTACCGTAAATTTATTCCTAACAATAACCCTAGACCTGATATTAGTCCTAGCCCTAATTCTTGCCATAATTCTAACACAAATGCAAGCCTTCATCCTACCATAAACCTAGCTTTAAATCTAACCCAAACCCTAACTCTAGCCCTATCCCTAATTTTATCCCTGGCCCTAGTTCTGAACTTTGCTATTACTCCACCCCTTCCCCTAAATGTCACCTGAACTCTAACCCTAGACTTAATTCTAACCCTAATCCTAGATCTACCTGATCCTAGTTCTAATTTAGCCCTTACCCTATCCCTAAGAAAAGCACTAAGACAAATTATAACTCACACCCTAGCCCTATTCCTGAATCTACCCCTATCACTTACCATAACACCAACATTTACCTAATCTTATCCCTAACACTAGCCCTAGCCCTAACCCTAGATCTAAACATAACTCTAAATCTAACCCTAAACATAGGCCTAAAACTTATACTGACCCTAGGCTAACACTAATGCTAGTCCTAAAACTAGTCCCGCCACCCCCCCAAAATAAAAAAAAAAAAAACAAGCCATTGTCTTAACCCTAATCCTTAACCTAAAACAAAACAAATCCTACACCTAACCTAATTTTAGCCATAATTCCAGTCCTACCATTATCCTAAAACTAACCTCAATCCTGACTCTTACCCTAATACTAACCCTAGCTTTAACATAACTCTAAAATTATACCTAACCCTAAAACTAGACCTAGCCCTAAACATAACCCTAAAAGTAACCCTAATCATAACTTTAATTCTTACATTAGAATTCTAGATGTAACCTAACCCAAAAACTAGCCCAAATAGAAGCCCTACACCTCTTTTTAAACCTAACCCTAACCATAGCCCTAACCATTACCCTAAACCTAACCCTAAACCTAAAACTTGCCCTGACCCTAAATTTAACCCTAGCCTTAATCTTAAACAAAATCCTAGCCCTAACCCTAGCTCTAAAACTATCTATTACCCTAACCCTAAACCTAAACCTGATGCTAATCCTAGGATAAACCTAACCCTATCTCCAACCCTAACTTTATCTATTAACCTAATCCTATCCTAAAATTTAAACCTAAACATAAACATTACCCTAATCTTAAACCTAACTCAAATGCAAATAAGAGCCCTAACCCAAAACCTTAACCTAACCAAACCCTTAACCATGACTGTGACCATAATAATAACCCTATCTTTAAACCTGACCCTAATACTCAATCTAACCCTTACACTAGAACTAGCCATAAATATAAACCTAAATTAACCCTAAATATAAACCTAGACCTGAAATACTCATAGCCTTAATCATAGCCCTAACCCTAATAAAAAACCTAGCCATAATCCTGACCTTAAACCTAGCCCTAATACTAGCCCTAAACCCAAGCTTAATCCTCATCCTAACCCAATCCTATCCCTAATCGTATTTGCACCCTCACCATAAGTCTAGCTATAATAGCATACCTTACACTAATCCTAATCCTAACCCTAGCCCTAAACCTAGGCCTAGCCCTAAAACTAAACCGAGCACTAATCCTATAACTAATTTAACCCTCACCTTAAACCTACTCCTCTCACCCTAGCACTAACTCTAGTTCTAAGCCTATTACTTACCATAACCCAAATCCTAAGTCAAAACTTAGCCCCAACACTAGCCCAAAATTTGCCCTAGCTCTACACCTAGACCGAACCATAATTCTAAAGCAAACCCTAAACCCAAGCCTAAACCTCAACCTAACACTAGCCCTAATCCTAATGATAATTGGAAAACTAGCCGTAACCCTAGGCCTAGCACTCTAACTAAACCGAGTAAAAGGCTTAACACTAATTCTTAACCTAAACCAAATCCTAAGCTTATACCTAGTCTTAAACTTGCCCTAATTAGAGTTATAACCCTAAATCTATAACTTACTCTGACCCTTACTCAGACCCTACAACTAACCCTACCTCTAAACATCACCCTAACCCTAAAACTAAACTGAACACTAGACCTAGCCCTAATTCTAACCCTAAACCTAGCCCTAGTAATAATGGCAATTTTTATATTAGCCATAGCCCATTAAAAACAGAAAACCTAGCTCTAATCCAAGACTTAAACCTAGCATTAAACCTAAAACTAACCTTAAGCCTTGCCCTATCCATAACCTTAACACAAGCCCTAATCCTAGCTCTAAACTTATCTCTTACCCTAAGCCAAACCTTCAACCTAATGCTACTCTAGTCCTTACTGTAATCCTTAGCCTACCCCAAACCATAACTCTAATACTAATCCTAACCCTAGCCTGAATTCTAGCTCTAAACATAATACAAACCCTAACCCTAACCCTGACCCTTATTCTGACCATAACTCTAACCCTAGGTTTAAACCTTAACCTAACCCTAAACTGAATCTTAACAGTAGCCCAATGGGTAAACCTTTACCTAAATCTAACCTAAACACTCAACCTAGACAGAAGCCTAATTCTAAAATTAGCTATATCTCTAGCACTAGCCCAAACATAAACCTAGCCCTAGCTCTAACAATAACCCTTAACCTAACTAAAACACTAACTCTACCTCTAGACCTAACACTAGCCCTAATTCTGACCCCAACAATAAACCTAACCCTAAGCCAAACAAAGACTCTTTTTCTAAAAAAAAATCCCTAGATCTAAACATTATGCTAAACAAAAATCTATCCATAACTCTAACCCTGGACCTAACCATAACCCAAACCCTAGCTCTTACATTACCCATAGCCTTAATGCTAGCCCTCAATCTCACACAAAACTTAGCCCTAAACCTAGCCCTAAACCTAGCCCAAAGTGTAACCCTAACCCTAACTTTTGCCTTAGTCCTAACCCTAGCTCAAACATTAACCCTTACAATAAACATAACCCTACACCTAATCCTAACCCTAATCATATTCCTAATCCTAACCATAACCAAGGCCAAACACTATCTCTAACTCTATCCATTACCCTAAACATAACCCTAAACCTAATTCTCACCCTAGCCCTTGACATTAACCCAAAAATAGACCTGACACTAACCCTAACACTTGCCCTAGCCCTAACCAAAGCTAAAACCCTAACATTTGCCTTAAACCTAACCCTAACACTAACCCTAGGCCTAACCCTATCACTAACCTAATCCTTCCCATAATCCTAATCATAGAATTAGCCCAACTTCTATCAGTTACCCTAAATATAAGCCTAACCCAAATGCTAAACCTAGGCATAACCCTAAACCTATTGCTAACACTAACCCTATGCATTACCTAAACCTAACTGGAACACTAAAATTAAACCTATCAATTACTCTAACCCTAACCCTAACCCTAATGCTAATTTGAGCCCTAAACCTCAACCATTACCTAACCCAAACTCTAAACAAGACACTGACTCTAATAATACAACTAGCTCTAAATCTGGCCCTAAACCTAAACCTAACCCTTACCTAGACCTAGCCATAAAACTAACCATAACACTATCCCTAACCATAACCCTAGACCTGACATTATCCCTCTACCTAATTATTACAATAAACCTAACAGGAAACCGATTCCTCATCCTAGCCCTAAACCTACCCTTAATCCTAACCTGAACCCTAACCCTAGCCAAAGGGTCTAAACCTCACCCTTACACTTAGTCTATATTTTACACTAGAGCTAGACACAAACCTAACCATAAATCTACCCAACTGTAACACTAGATCTGACATTAGCCCTAGCCCTAATTCTAGACCTAACCTAAAACAAAACCTAGTCCTCATCCTAGACCCAACCCAGCCTTAATCATAAACTTAACCCTAACCCTAGCCCTGACTCTAATTCTAACCCTCACCCTACATACAAACCTAGCTATAATAACATTTCTTACCCTAAACATAATCATAAACCTAGTCCTAACTCTAGGCCTATGCTGAACACTAACCCTAGACCTAATCCTAGCCCTAATTTACCCCTATTCTCAGAATCAACCATAACCCTAGCCCTAAGACTAACTCTAACTTTCACACTAGACCTGTCCCTAGTTCTAATCCTATCCCTTACTATAACCCTAATCCTAGACCTAAACCTAGACATAACCTTAGCAATAACCCTTGCCTTGTCTTCATTCCTAGTCCTAATTCTAGATCTAATGCTAACTCTAAATCTAACAATAAACCTAAGCCTAAGCCTAACATTATAACTAGCCCTAACTCTAACACTTATCATAAAACTAGATCAAACCCTAACACTAGCAGTAAAACAAAGCAGAGCAATAGCCCTAACACTAAATCTTAACTTACACCAAACCCTAGCACAAAACTCGACTTAACCCTAGCCCTAATTTGAGTCTTAACCTTAACTCAATACTAACCGTGAATCTGACAAATATCTTAACACTCAATTTGCTCTGAACATCACCCTAACATTAAATAAAACCCTTATAGTAAACCTAGCATTATTTTGAGTCTAAACCCTAACCCTAAAACTAACCGTGTCCCTGACTATTAACCTAACACTAACACTAGCTCTAAATATCAACCTAACCTTAAACCTAATCTTAACACTAGAGGTCTAACCCCTAACCATAACAAAAAAAATTAATGCTAATTGTAACCCTAGTTCTTACATTAGCCATTGCTGTAACCCTAGCCATAAACCTAACACAAAACTAGCCCTTAACTGAGCCCTAAAACTAGCTTTAAACCTAACCCTTATCCTAACCCTAGCCCTAACCCTAGCTCTAACTCTATGCCCTAACCTAAGCAAAACTCAAACCCTAATGCTAACCTTAGTCCTCAACCGAACCCAAACCCTATCTTTATTACTAGTCAGAGCCTGAGCCCTAATTCTAGCTCTAACCATATGCAAAACCTAACCCCAACCCTTACCCTTATTTTGACTCTAACACTAATCATAGGTCTAAACCTGAATCTAACCCTAAACCAAACCCTAATACTAGCCCTACCAGGAAACTTATGCCTATACCTAACCTTATCTCTGGCCCTAGAGCTTAACCTAATTCTAAATATAGTGATAACTCTAGCCCTATACCTAAACAAAAACTTAGTCCTATCCCTAAGAGTAACCCTTAAAC
Organism: Ictidomys tridecemlineatus; assembly: GCF_052094955.1. NCBI lineage: Eukaryota > Metazoa > Chordata > Mammalia > Rodentia > Sciuridae > Ictidomys > Ictidomys tridecemlineatus. The sequence goes on from NC_135494.1 coordinate 29,296,898, forward strand.
TAATCCAAACATTAACACTACTCCTATACCTAACTTTGTCATAATTTTGGCTTTTACCCCAGCCCTAACTCTAACTTGAACTCCGACCCTGACACTAACACTAAACCTAGTTATAAAACTGAGAATAAAACAAAATCTAAACTTTACATTACACCTAGCCATAACTTTTACCCTACAACTAGCCATAATTAGAACTCTAGATCTTACATTACCCATAGCACTAACCCTAGGCCTAAACATTACACAAAACGTAGCCCTAATAAAAACTGAGCTATATCCCTATTCCTAACCCTAAACCTAAAACAAATCATAACCCTATTCTTATAACTAATACTGACCCTGACTCTGGCCCTACATCTAACCCTAGCTCTAAACATCACCTTAACCCTAAATGTAATGCACACACTAGAACTAGCCCTAAATCTAACCATAAAAGTACCCCAAATTGTAAAGGCAGTTCTTATACTAACCATAGCCATAATCCTAACAGAAAACCTAACCCTAATCTGAGACTTAACCCTAGCTTTATCGCAAACCCTAAAAATAACCCTAGCCCTAACCCTAACCAGAACCATTTCCCTAGCTCTAACTCTATCCCTTATCCTAATCCAAACCCTCACCTAAATGCTACCCTAATTCTAAACCTAATCCTAAACCTAACCCAAACCCTAACTCTATTACTAATGCTAACCCTAGCCCTCATTCTATTGCTGACCCTGTCCAAACCCCTAAGCTTATCCCTGACACTTTTCTGACCCTAACACTAACCCTAGTTCTAAGCCTGACCCTAACTCTAAACTGAACTCTAACACTAGCCCTACCTGTAAACCTATACATAACCTAACCATAACACTAGAACTAGGCCTAAACCTAATTCTAAATATAGACATAACTCTAGCCCTAGCCCTTAAAAATCCTATTCCTATCCCTAACAATAACCATTAACCTAACACAAAGACTAACCGTATCCCTAGACCTAACCCTACTTCTAATTCTGGCACTAACCCTAAACCCAATGCTATCCCAAACAAAGAACCTTATCTTAACACCAACCTTAGCTATAAACCTTATCTTAACCCAGAACCTAATCCTAACTATAGACCTATCTATTACCCTAACCCTAAAACTAGCCATAATCATAAACCAGGCTCTTTCATTACCCATAGCCCTAACGCTAGCCATAAATCTTACACAAAACCTAGCCCTAACCCTAGCCACAAGTGTAAACCTAACCCAAGCCCTAACCTTAATGCTTACTCTAGCCCTAACCATAGCTCAAACTCTAACACTTACCCTAAACATAACACTAGCTTTAACCCTAAACCTAAACCTAGCCCTAATCTTAACTGTACCCACAGCCCAAATCTTAGATCTAACTTTATCCACTACCTTAAAAAAGCCCTGAACCTAATGCTAATCCTAGCCCTAACACTAACCCTAACAATAGCCGTTAGAGTCATGCCTTAGCAGTAACCCTAGCTCAACACCTAAAACTTTCCCTAACTCTAACCTTAACACTCACACTGTTGAGAGCCACAGCCAAAGGGGGCCCCAGCAAACTTCCAGCTGCCGGCTGATGATCCAGCTGCCAGCAAACTTCCAGCTGCTGGCTGATGATTGGCTCACAGTGGCCCCAGCAACATCTAGTTGATTGGTGATGTTCATTGGGCTGTTTCCCTGCCCTTCAGACTGCCAGCTGATGATTGGCTCACAGTGGCCCCAGCAACATCTAGCTGATTGGCTCCTCTGCAGTGATGTTCATTGGGCTGTTTCCGTGCCCTTCAGACTGCCAGCTGATGATTGGCTCACAGCGGTCCCAGCAACATCTAGCTGATTGGCTCCTCCACGGAGCTGCTCATTGGGTGACTTCTTTGGCTCTGCCCACGCAACCCAGCCAATCAGCCTCAAGAGCAGGAGGATTGTGGGAGGTTGGGAGGCTGGTGTGGGGGTGAGAGGCGTGTGGAAGCCGGTGGTGGCAGTTGGGCTCTGAGGGTTTTTTCCCTGAGGAGCTGTTTTGTTTGGCGTTTGTAGTTCTAAAAATAAAGTTAGTTTCTTTTGACAAGTGGCTCCTGATTTTTGCCAAGCCAGACTTCAGCATTTGGTGGCTCGCACAGGGAGCAACTGAGGGTAAGTAAACTGCCCGCCCCTGAGGGCAGGGTGAGAGGATGGGTAGCCATTCTAAGTTTACTCTTTAGATTTGCTTCATTTTTTTTTAACTTGCCTGTCCCTGGAGATGAGTGAGAGGGAAGAAAAACCGCTCACATTTGAGAAAAAACTATTTGCGTCTGAGGAACAGATAGGGAGAAAGGACGAATGCATATGTCAGGTTCCATGTCAGGAGGATAGAAAGGCTGATATAATGATTTTGTGTGGTTCCATTTTATTGGATTCTGTCTCGGTTTTGTTTGCTGTTATCTTGCTGGGTTGTATTATAGTAGAAATACGAAATCAGCAATTAGTAAAAAACAAACTGAAAGAGTGTTAAGTAAATTGTTAGAGGAAGGAAGCTTCCCAGTAAAATCAAGAGCAGTCAGGGCATACGTTGATATAATACAAAAATATAGCCCATGGCTTTTTAAGGAGGAGTTGTTAGATATATCACAATGGAACCATCATGGTGAAGATTTAAAAAGAACAGAAAAGAACAACCCAGGGACTCTGCCAGTTGGCACATTGCCATTGTGGACGTACATATCTGGTTTGCTTAGTCCAAAGCCTTCAATTCAGACAAAGGTAGAAGAAGGAGAAGACATATTGATACAAGTACAAGAGAAGGTCTTTCGAGCTAGTGAGACAGAGGAAGGAAGTTTAGAGCAGAAAAAAGCCATCAGGGGAAAAGTTACAACAGGAGACTGCTAATAACATCTTTCTATCACAGAGCGAAAGTGTCCAACCAACAGCACCACCTCTACCAGAGGGCATAAGTGTCCAATCAACAGCACCACCTCCATATGCTAGGAGAGCCCCAAACCCTGCAGTTGATAGTTGGGATCCTGAGAAAGGATCCCAAGTATGCCCTGTATTTGAGGTAGGAGGGCAGCGAATTCACCAGGGTTTAAATTTCACATCAGTGAAGGAGCTAAAAGAGGCTGTAACCACCTACGGTCCTCACGCACCCTTCACTGTAAGCTTGGTCGAATCCATTACCAACTTAAACATGACGCCAGCATATTGGGCTAATGTTTGTAAAGCTGTGTTAACTGGAGGTCAATACCTGTTATGGAAGGTTGCCAATGAGGAATTTTGCAAGGAGACGGCTAGTCAAAATGCAGCAGCTGGTTATCCTCAGAGAAATCTAGATATGTTGTTAGGAAAGGGACCTTATGAGGATCGGCAGCAACAACTTGCATATGATCCTGGTGTATATTTACAAATTGCTGTAAATGCAGTTAAGGCATGGAAGACTTTACAAGGACATGGAGGTTTACAAGGTCAATTATCTAAGATAATACAAGGAGCTAATGAACCTTACGCTGAATTTGTAGATATTCTTATTCAAACAGCTACCAGAGTTTTTGGGAATACAGAACAAGCAATGCCATTAATAAAACAACTGGCGTATGACCAAGCGAATTGTTGGTGCAGAGATATCAATAGACCATGGAAACAGGAAGATTTAAACACATATATTAAATTATGTAGAGACATTAATGAACAAGAGCAAGTCATGGCAGCTGCAGTAAAACAGGCTTTAGATGCCAGAGACATTAATGAACAAGGGCAAATTGTGTCAGCTACAGTAAAACAGGCTTTAGATGCCAGAGACATTAATGAACAAGGGCAAAGTGTGGCAGCTGCAGTAAAACAGGCTTTAGATCCCAGGCCAAGAACATGCTACAATTGTGAACAAACAGGACATTTTAAAAGGAATTGCCCCATAGGAGGAGGGTTTAACAAAACTAGGTATTAAAGGAGTAGAATACCGGGTATTTGCCCACGATGCCGTAGAGGGAGATATTGGGCTAATGAATGCCATTCTCAAACCACCATAGAGGGTACTCCATTATATTGGGCTAATGAATACCATTCTCAAACCACCATAGAGGGTACTCCATTATCAAAAAACGAACAAGGACAAGGTGTTTATCCACAATATCATGGACAAAGGCATCGGGCTCTGTTGCCAAAAAATGGACAGGGGACCCCAATGCTCCGGGGCCCCAAACCACAAATATATGGAGCACTAGAGGAATCCAGCAACCCCAGAAACCCCATAAGGGCAGTGCCCAGGACATCAGATCCCTCATCAGACAAACCAGAGGGAGCGCAGGGTTGGACATCTGTGCCTCCGCCAAATCAGTAATAACTCCAGAGATGGGAGTTCAAATCATTCCCACAGGGGTAAAAGGACCTCTTCCCAAAGGAACAGTAGGCTTCTTATTGGGACGCAGCTCTTTTACTCTAAAAGGACTTATGATAAGTCCTGGGGTAATTGATCACAATTATGAAAGTGAAATAAAAATTATAGCCAGTTCTCCAAAGGGTATATCAATAATTTCACCAGGAGATAGAATAACACAGTTACTAATAATACCAAGCCTACATGATAAATTTTCCAGTCATGCTGTAGAAAGAGGTTCCAAGGGATTAGGCTCCACAGGTGTAGATTGGGCTATGCTTTCTTTAAATTTAGATTCTCACCCCATGCTAAAACTAAATATTCAAGGACATGAATTTAATGGGCTACTGGATACAGGTGCAGACCTTAGCATTATCTCTCGTCAAGAATGGCCAAAACATTGGCCATTACACCAAGCCACTCAAACACTTCGAGGCCTAGGAATGGCGACTAATCCCAATAGAAGTGCAATGGTATTAGATTGGAAGGATCCTGAAGGATGTGAAGGAACTATACAGCCATATGTATTGGATCATCTTCCTGTAAATTTATGGGGACGAGATGTCCTAGATCAATTAGGTTTGACATTAACAAATAATATCAATCAAAATGCACCAACTATTATGGCTAGACATGGTTTTAGGAAAGAAAAAAGATTAGAAAAACAAGAAGAAGGTATAGCAGCACCAATACAAATAAATCAAGCAACAGACAGACATGGGTTGGATTTTCACAAAGGGCCACTGAGACAATAAAAATTACATAGAAATCAGAAAGACCAGTATGGGTTCCTCAGTGCCACTTGACTAAAGAAAAGATACAAGCAGCCCATGATCTGGTAAAACAACAATTAGCGGAAGGACATGTACAACCTTCTGTATATCCCCATAATACTCCCATTTTTGTCATCAAAAAGAAATCTGGAAAATGGAGATTATTGCAAGATTTAAGAGCCATTAATAATGAAATGGTCATTATGGGACCTGCTAAATCGGGGATTCCTCAATTGTCTGCTTTGCCAAAAACTTGGTATGTTTTAGTTATAGATATTAAAGATTGTTTTTTTTTTCAATTCCAATTCATGCTGAGGATAGTCCATGTTTTGCATTTACTATCCCTGCACTAAATCATGAAGGTCCTGATCAGAGATATGAATGGAAAGTACTCCCTCAAGGGATGGCTAACAGCCCAACTATGTGTCAAATTTATGTTAACAAAGTAATACAGCCACTTAGAAATCAAAATCCTGAACTACAAATATTTCATTATATGGATGATGTATTATTAGCACACAAAGTTAAAAACACGTTGCTAGAATGTTATGCCACACTTACAAACTGATTAAAAAATTATAATCTAGAGATAGCAATAGATAAAGTACAATTAAATTTTTCAATTAATTATTTAGGAGTTCTATTATGCTAAACCATGGTCCATCCACCAAAAATTCAAATACGAGTAGATCAACTCAAATCACTTAATGACTTTCAAAAGTTATTACGAGACATAAATTGGATAAGGCCTTATCTAGGTATTCCAACAGGAGAATTGGGACCTTTATTTGATATCCTAAAAGGTCCATCAGATCCAAATTCACCCCGAATGTTAACGCCTGAAGCAAGAAAGGCATTAAAAATCATTGAAACATATATGGAAAATATGCATTTGGATAGAATTGATATAAGTTTGCCTTTATTATTTATTGTACTACCAACAAAATATATTCCTACAGGAGTATTTTGGCAAGAAGGTCCATTATTATGGATACGTTTATCTTATTCTCCTAACACTATTCTTAGTAGGTATCCTGAAGCTGTAGGACAATTAATACTCAAAGGAATAAAAGCAGCAAAGGGAGTGTTTGGAATTTCTCCCAATAAAATTATTATTCCATATACTATGAATCAAATTGATGATTTAGCTAATGAGTTAAATACTTGGGCAATAATCATGTGCAAATCTAATGTTTCATTTTATAACCACTTACCATCTATTCCTTTATTGTCTTTTTGGTCATTGCATCCTGTAATTTTTCCAAAAATGACAAGAAAAACACCTATCATGAATGCTCCAAATATATTCACTGATGGGTCAAATAACGGTACAGCAGAAATAGTTACACCTGATCAAATTTTACATTTTTAGTACCCAAACAATCAGCTCAAAAGGTAGAGCTTAATGCTGTATTACAAACTTTTGTGATGTTTAAAGATTCGGTATTTAATTTATTTTCTGATAGTCAGTATATAGTTAATGCTATAATATCCCTTGAAGATGCTAGTAGGATTTCCCCTTCTTCTACTGTTTTCTCTTTATTTTCCACTATACAAAGTTTAATCTGGGACAGAAAAGATCCATTCTTTATAGGACATATCAGGGCACATACAGGATTGCCTGGAGCCCTTAGTTTGGGCAATAATTTAGCTAATAAAAATACACATGACATACATATTTTCTCTACACTAGAAGAAGCTATAAATTTTCATAAAAGATTCCATGTCAATGCTAATACTTTACAAAAGCATTTTAAAATAACTAAGGAACAAGCTAGACAAATAATAAAACAATGTCAAAATTGTGTGATCTTTTTACCACAAGTTAATCTTGGAGTCAATCCTAGACGATTGATACCTAACCATATTTGGCAGATGGACGTCACACACTTGCCAGAATTTGGAAAATTAAAATATTTGCATGTTACAGTTGATACTTCTTCTGGATTTTTGATGGGCTCACTTCATGCCGGAGAAAAAACTAAAGATGTTATAGCTCATTGCTTACAAATTTTGCCACTGTGGGCATTCCAAAACAGTTAAAAACAGATAATGCCCCTGGTTATACGTCTACTTTTTTTAAACAATTTTGCTCATCATTTGGCATTACTCATATAACAGGAATCCCATACAATCCACAGGGACAAGGCATAGTTGAAAGAGCTCATCAAACTATTGAAATGTACTTATTAAAGCAAAAAGACGGAATTGGGAAGGGGTATATATTCCCCAAAGATAACCTTAAAATAACCCTTTTTACTCTAAACTTTTTAAATTTGGATTCATCAGGACTTAGTGCTGCAGAAAGGCATATGTGTCCAAAAAATGTACATAAGCCCAAGGTACTTTGGAAAGATATTCTAACAGGACAATGGAAAGGTCCTGACCCAGTAATTGTCTGGAATCGGGGGTCTGTTTGTTTGTTTCCACAGGAAGAACAACAGCCGATTTGTATTCCAGAGAGATTAACCAAGGTTCTGACCCAGTGATTGTCTGGAGTCGGGGGGTCTGTTTGTGTGTTTCCACAGGGACAACAGCAGCCGATTTGGATTCAAGAGAGATTAACTAAAGCAATTTCTACAGACAAAAAAGTAGATGATTTAGCTTTGGCTATCCTTACATCTGCGACAGAACCAAGATGCTTTTTTCAATATATATTTTATTATTGCCCTTTCCCATATCATGAAGTTCTATTTTGTTTTTTTTGAGCTCATACTGACCTAGGTTAATGTTTTGCTGATCAGTTCTATTTTTTTTTTGACTATATAGAGTTTTTAAACTTTGCAATAGAGATTTTACCAGTAAAAAGTTATAAGGCCTTTATTTTTATGTTATGTGTTGTATGTATTATATTATGTGTGCACACATGTGTTTTGTGTTAGATGTTTGAATGTACGTATGTCCATATATCATATATGATGAGTGCTCATGAAAAAATGGATCCAAATATTTTTTTTTATTTCACGTGATTTAAATGGTTTAATTTAAATTGGGTAAATTTAAAACTGTTAAGAATTGTTTTAATATGTAACAAAAAATGAGGTTAACAGATCTGTTTGTTTACTTTCACCTTTCCTTTTCATTATATTTAATAATTCTCTTCAAGATAATGTAAATTGTTAAGAAAATTGTTTTCTTTTAGTGCCTTCTGGAATGTTACACAATTTTTTCTTTAGCCATTATTGCCAGAATTCCTATCTTCATCACAGTGCCGGTGAAGACAATGTAAATTGTTAAGAAAATTGTTTTCTTTTAGTGCCTTCTGGAATGTTACACAATTTTTTCTTTAGCCATTATTGCCAGAATTCCTATCTTCATCACAGTGCCGGTGAAGACAATGTAAATTGTTAAGAAAATTGTTTTCTTTTAGTGCCTTCTGGAATGTTACACAATTTTTTCTTTAGCCATTATTGCCAGAATTCCTATCTTCATCACAGTGCCGGTGAAGACAATGTAAATTGTTAAGAAAATTGTTTTCTTTTAGTGCCTTCTGGAATGTTACACAATTTTTTCTTTAGCCATTATTGCCAGAATTCCTATCTTCATCACAGTGCCGGTGAAGACAATGTAAATTGTTAAGAAAATTGTTTTCTTTTAGTGCCTTCTGGAATGTTACACAATTTTTTCTTTAGCCATTATTGCCAGAATTCCTATCTTCATCACAGTGCCGGTGAAGACAATGTAAATTGTTAAGAAAATTGTTTTCTTTTAGTGCCTTCTAGAATGTTACACAATTTTTTCTTTAGCCATTATTGCCAGAATTCCTAGCTTCATCCTAGTGCCAGTGAAGACAAAGATAAAACTAATCTACAGCTTCTGCAATAGCCATCACTGAACTGCTTGCAGAACTCTAACCTTAACATTCACACTAACCCAATGCCTAACCCTAATTCTAGCTTTAATCCTAAACTTAACCCAAGCCCTAACACTAGCAGTAACTCTATGCATTATCCTAAACATAAGCTTAACCCAAATCCTAATCCTATCCCTAACACTAACCATATACATTGAACTAAACTTAACCCTATCCATTACTCTAATGTTAAACCTCACCCTAACCCTAACCATAAAACTAGCCCTAATTGTAAAGCCAGTTCTTAACGCTATTGCTAATTTGAGCTCTAACCCTAAATCTTAACCCAAACCAAACCCTAACCTAACTCTTAACGTAATCATACACTTAGCTCTGAACCTGACCTCTACACTAAACCTAACCCTCACACTATTTTTAACCCTAACCCTAGACCTGACATTAGCCCTAGCCCTAATACTAGCTCTAAGCCTAACACTAACCCTAGCCCTAGAACTAGCCCTAAACCCAGGCTTAATCCTAATTTGAATACTCACTGTAGCCCTATCCTGAATTGGAAAGCTTGCCCTAGCATTGAACATAGTTATAACCCCATTAATTCCCCTAAGACTAAGTATAAACCTAACACTAACACAAAATCTAACCTAGCTCTAACCATAGAGCTAACCCTAACACAGACTCAAACACTAAGCCTTATCCCTAATTTAGCCCTAACCCTACCCCTGCCCATAACCCTAGCCTAAACACTAACTCTCACCCTATCCCTATTTTTATTTCTAACCCTGTCCCTAACCTTAGCCCTAACCCTAACCATATCCCTAACCATATATCTATACATATCTCTAAATCTTACTCGAACTTTATGCTTAACCTCACCATACCACTAGCCCTAAAACTATTGCTAATCCTAAAACAAAACTGAGTGATTATGCTAAGCCTAAACCTTACTCTATAGCAAAGCCCATACCTATAACTACCCATAACCCTAGCTATAATACGATTCCTGGCCTAAAAATAACCCTGATCCTGACTCTTATCCAAACACTGCCTCTAGTTCTAAATATCACCCTAACCATGAATTTAATACTAACACCATTCCTAGCCCAAACCCTAACCCTAAAACTAACCCTAATAGAAATCCCAGTTCTTACATTGGCCTTAGCCCTACCCCTACCCCTAACATTAACACAAAAATAGCATTAATCCAAGCCTATTTAACCCCAATCCTAAACCTAATCCTAGCCCTAAACCTAACTCTAAACATAGCCCTAACCCTATCCCTTAACCTAAGTCAAACCCTATACATAATGCTTATCCTAGTACTAATCTTAATACTTAACCAAAACCAAACACTAACCCTATTAGTAGTCCTAAACCTAGCCCTCATTGTAGCCTTTGCCCTAATGCAAACCCCAAGTCTAAACTTCATCCTTATTCCTACCCTAACACTAATTATAGTTTTAAAACTGACCCTAACCTAAACCGAACCTGAAATTATTTCTACCAGTAACTTTAAACCTAAATCTAAATTAAAACAAGCCCTAAATCTTAACTTAATCTTAAATCTAGTTATAACTTTAGCCCTAAACCTAAGCAAAAACTTAGTCCTATCCCAAACAGTAACACTTAACCTAATCCAAACACTAACTCTACCCCTATAACTAACCTTGTCCTAATTCTGGCTTTCACCACAATGCTAACTGTAACCTGAATACTCCCTGAAACTAACACTAAACCTAGCTCTATACCTGACAATAAACCAAAATGTAAACTTAATACTAGACCTAGCCATAATCTTTACCCTATAACTAGCTGTAGTTAGAACCCTAAATCTTACATTAGCCACAGTACTAACATTAGGCCTAAACCTAACACAAAACCTAGCCCTAATATGAGGCCTAAATCTACCCTAAGCATAACTCTCACCCTAACCCTAGCTCTAAACCTAACCCTAAACCTCACCTTAGTTCTAAACCTAGCTCATAGCCTAACCCTTAGCCTAAATATAACCCTAGCCCTATCGCTAACCATAATTCTAACTCTAGCCCTAATCTTAACTTTAACACAAGCTCTAACCTTAGCTGTAACCTTAGCCATTACCTTAACTCTAACACTAAAAGTAATGATAACCTTAGCCCTTACCCCAACCCAAACCCTAATACTAAACATAAACCTAACCCTAGACCTAATGCTAAACTTCACCCTTGCTTTAGCTCTAACCCAAATTCAAAACCTAACACTTACCATAAACTCAAAAATAAACCCCGCCCTAAAACTAAACTTAACCCTAAGCCTAAGCTTAATACTAAAGCTAACCTTTCATCTAACCCAATCTATTAATATAAAACTAACCCTAAACCTAATGAAAACCCTAGCCCTAACACTACACGTAACCCTGACCATAATCATAACCGTAACCCTATACCTAACAATAAACCTAACCCTCGCCCTAAGACTAACCAAGCTCAAAACAGTAACTTTTACACTAAATCTGACCCCAACCTATGTTAAGCTAGGGTTATTAGCCCTAACCCAAACCCTAACCCTAACTGTAGCCCTAATCTTAACCATAAACTTAAACCTAACCCTAGCTCTTACCCTATACATTTTCCTTATAATAATCCTAATCCTAACGTTTTCCCTAGGCCTAAACCTAACACTATTGCTATAACAAAACCTTTCCATTACCTTAAACCTACCTTGAACCTAACCTTACGAATTACCCTAAGACTTACCCTCACGCTCATTTGAGCCCTATCCCTAAACCTTAACCTAAAACAAACCTTAAACCTAATCCTGACCCCAAAAATACACCTAGGTCTAAACCTGACCCTTACAAGCCTAACACTTATACTCGGGCTAGACACAAACCTAACCCTAAATCTACCCCTATCTTTAACACTAGACCTGACATTAACCCTAGCCCTTATTCTATACCTCACCCTAGAACAAGCACTAGCTATCATCCTAGCCCTAAACTAAGCCTTAATCATAGCCTTAACCCTAACCCTAGACCTAACTCTAATTCTAAACATCACTCTACTTTTAATCCTAGCTATAACAACATCCTTTACCCTAAACATAACCATAACCCTAGTCCCAATGCTAGGCCTAAACTGAACACTAACCCTAGCCTTAATTCTGGCCCCATTTTAGCTCTATCCCTAAAACTCACCATAACCCTAGCCCTAAGACCAAATCTAACCCTCACACTATACCTGTCTTATTACTAAATGTATCCGTTTCCATAACCCTAACCCTAGCCCTAACCATTGCTTTATCATTAGACCTAGCCCTAACCATAGATCTAAAGTTAACCCCAAATCTAAACCTAAACCTAAGCCTAAGCCTAACCCTAACACTAAAATTAACCCTTATGCTAATCATATAACTAGCACTAACCCTAAACCTAGAACTAAAAAAAAACTGAGCAATACCCTAACACTAAACCTTAACTTAAACCTAATCCTAACAGTACACCTAGACCTAATCTAGCCCTAATTTGATTTCTAACTCTAACCTTAAAACTTACGCTGACACTCAATCATATTTCAAAACTCACCCTAGCTCTAAAACCACTCTAATTTTAAACAAAACTATAACTGTAACACTAGCCCTTGTTTGAGCCCTAACCCTAATCCTAAAACTAATTCTGACTCTGACAATTATTCTAATCTTAGCACAAACTTAACCCCAAACCAAGCGCTAATCTGAGCTGTAATCTGAGTTTTGAACCTTATTTTAACCCTAACCCTAGCCCCAATCATAACCAGAATTCTAGCCCTAACCCTAAATCTAACCTTATCCATTGCCATAACCATAACCGTAATGCTGACCCTAGGTCCAAAATTAAGACTATCTCTAAACCTAAACCTATCCATTGCCGTAAATCAAACTTAAACCCTAAACCTTACCCTATCATTATCCTAACACTAACCATAATACTAATTTTAGCCATATTTTTAAACCTCAACCTATCCCAACCCCTAACCCAGATCCTGACCTTAAAAATACCCCTAGATCTAAACCTGACCCTAACGCTAAACCTAACCCTTACATTACAGGTAGCTATATACCTAACACTAAAAGTATATTTAAAAACATAGATCTAATTTTAGCCCTAGCTCTAATCCTAGCCCTAACACTAAAAAAAAAAAAAAAATCTAGCCCTCCTTTTTACCTTAAACCTAGACTTAATCATAACTCTAACCATAACCATAACCCTAACGCTAATTCTTACCCTCAACCTATCTATAAACCTAGCTATAAAGTGACCCTTTAGCCTAAATTTAACTCTAACCCTAACCCTAACACTAGGCCTAATCTGAACAATATCCTAGGCCTAATTCTAGCCCTAAGTTAAACCGATACATAATCCTAATCCTAACTTTAGCCCTAAGACTAACTTTAACTCTCACAATAGCCCTATTCCTAGTTCTAACCCTATCCCTTACTGTAACCTAACCTTAGTCCTAGACATAACCCTAGCCATAACCCTTACTTAGTCTTTATTCCTAGTCATAATCTTAGATCGAACCCTATGTCTAAATCTAAAACTAACCCTAACCCTAAAACTGACATTAAAACTAGCCCTAACCCTAACACTAATCATAAAACTAGCTCTAACTCTAAGCATAGCAGTAAAACAAAACCGAGCAATAACCCTAAGAGTAAATCTTAACTTAAACCAAACCTTAGCACTACATCTCAACTTAACTCTAGTTCTAATTTAAGTGCTTACCTTAACTTAATACTAACCCTTAATCTGACTAATATCCTAACACTCACCCTTCAGAGGAACATCACCCTAACTTTAAATAAAACCCTGATAGTAACCCTAGCATTAACTCAAGTCTTAACCCTAACCCTAAAACTAACCCTGACCCTTTTATTAACCTAACACTAACACTAGCTCTTAATATCACCCTAACCTTAAACCTAATCCTAAGACTAGAGGTTTAACCCCTAACAATAACCCAAAAATTAACCATAATTGTAACCCTAGTTCTTACATTAGCCATTGCTCTAACTCTAGCCCTAAACCTAACCCAAAACTAGTCCTAATTTGAGCCCTAAACCTAGCTTTAACCCTAACCCTTGCCCTAATCCAAGCCCTAACCCTATCCCTTATCCTAAACCAAACCCTAACCCTAATGCTAACCCTAATGCTTAATCTAACACAAACTCTCACCATATTACTAGTCCTAACTCTAGCACGAATTCTAGCTTTAACCATAACCCAAACCCTAAGCCTAACCTTGACCCTGAACCTTACTCTAATGCTGAACCTAACACTTAACTGAATCCCTACCAGTAAACTTACACCTAAACCTAACCCTAAGACTAGCCCTAGAATTAAACCTAATCTTAAATCTAGCCACAACTCAAACCCTTAACCTCAAAAAAAAACCTAACCCTAGCCCTAACAATACCCTTAGCCTAAGCCAAACACTAACTCATCCCCTAGACCAAATCCTAGACCTAATTCTGGCTTTAACCCTAACCATTAACCTAACCAGAACACTGACACTGACACTAACCCTAACCCTAGTATAAACATCACCCTAACCCTAAACCAGGCCTTAACTATATCTAGCCCTAATATTAACACTAAAACTAGCCTGAGTCATAACAAGACCTTACATTAGCTGTAGCCCTAACCTATCAAAAAACCTAGCCCAAACTCAAGCCCTACTCTAGCTTTAACCCTAAAGCTAATCCTAACCCTAACAATAGTCTTAACCCTAATCCTAAACCTAAACCTAGACCTAATCCTTAGAATAATCCTAGCCTTAACCCTAGCTCTAATCTATCCATTACCCTAATGATAACACTAACCCTTATGCTAACCATAGGCCAAACCATAATTCTTTTTCTAACCCTAAACCTTTTCCTAACCCTAACCCTATTCATTACCCTATGCTTAACCTGAACCCTAAACTTAAAACTATTGTCACCTTATCTTTAAAAATAATACTAATTCAAGCCCTGAACCTAAACCTTAATCTAACAAACTCCATAAACCTGACTCTAAATCTAATAATACCCCTAGCTTTCAACCTGACACTAACCATAAACCTAACCCTTACAAGAGACTTAGCTATAAACCTAATTATAAAACTATCACTAACTTTAACCTTAGACCTGACATTAGCCCTAACTCTAATCCTAGTCCTAATACTAAAACAAACCTTAGCCCACATCCTAGCCATAAACCTCACCTTAATCATAAATCTAACCCTGACCCTAAACCTAATTATTATCTTCACCTTAGCTCTAAAAGTGGCTATAATAAAATCTTTTACCAAAAACCTAAACTTAACCATAAACCAAACAGTAACACTAGCCCTAACCCTAAAACTAACCCTAGCCCTGATCCCATGGCTAATTTAACCCTATCCCTAACCCTAACCCTAAACCTTGCAATAAGACTAACTATAACTCTCGCCCTAGTTCTATATCAAGTTCTAATCCTATCCCTTACTAAACCTAGCCCTAAACTTAGCCCTAACACTACTCCTATCTTTAGCCCTAGCTGAAACTCTAAATCTAAACCTAACCTAAATCTAACCTTATACTTAAGCCCAAACCTCACATTAACACTAGCCGTAACCCTAACACTCATCCTTAAACAAGCCCTAACTTTACCCCTAGCCTTAAAACAAAACAGATAGCCCTAACCCTAATTCTAAATCTAAACTTACCCTAACCTTACACCTAGCCTTAACCCTATCTCTAATTCTAGTTCTAACCATAACCTGAATACTAATCCGGACCCTGACTCTGACTCTAAAACTATCCCAAGCTCTAAACATCATTGTACCAATGGTCCTAACCCTAACACTAGACATAGGCCTTACCCTAACTCTATAACTAGTGATAATCATAACCCTACTTTATACATTTTCATAGCCTTAACTCCAGCCCTATTCTAACCCAATACGTAGTCTTAATCTAAGTCCTAAAACCAGCTTTAACCCTAAATTAAACGTGATCCTAAACAAAATGAAAGACCTAATTCTATACAAAACCCTAGCTCTAATCCTAGGTCTAACCCTATCCTAATTATTATAATTAATAATCTATTAATTATCCAATTAATTACCTAATTGTTAGGGTTAAAATTAGGAAATTACCAATTCCCTAATTGTAACCCTAACGTTTATGCTAACCCTATGCCTAAACCTAACCCTATCCATTACACTAAACCACATCTAAACCCTAAACCTAACACTGTCATTACTCTAACCCTAAACCTAATGCTAATTCGAGTCCTAAACCTAAACCCTAACCTAACACAAACCCTATCCTTGAACCTGACCCTAATAATAAAACTAGCTGTATACCTGACCCTTACTCTAAACCTAACCCTTACACTGGAACAAGCCATAAAAATTAACACTAAATCTATCCCTAACTATAACCCTAGACCTGACATTAGCCCTACCCCTAATACTATCCCTAATCCTAACACAAACACTATCTCTAAACCTAGCCTCTATTATATGCCTAACCCTAACTTTAGCCCTAACCCTAATACTAATCCTTGCCCTAGCCCTTAACCTATCTATAACCCATTTCATTACCCTACATGTAATCCTAACTTTAACCCTAACTGAGGTATAAACCTAATAATAACCCTAGCCCTAATTTAGCCCTACCCCTAACCATAACCCTAATCCTAGCCCTAAGATTAACTCTAACTCTCACACTAGTCCTATCACTAATTCTAATCCTATCCCTCACCATAATCTTAAATCTAGCCCTAATCATAGTTCTAACTCTTGCCCTCTTTTTAATGTAGCCCTAAGCATACATCAAAGCCTAACTCTAAAACTAAACCTAACCTGAAGCCTAAGCTTAACCATTATATTTATATTTATATTTAGAATTATTTATATTTAGAATCTATGTCTAGAGATGTTGACCTCAATTATCATTTAGAATATAGTCATTAGTTTCATAAAAGGCATATCATTTCCCATATTATATAGAAGATAGTCAGGGATGAATGAAATTTTAGAGGGAAAAGGAGTGAGGTTATGAGATTAATCTATCTTAGCGAATTGAAGAAGAACTGTAATGAATAGACAGAGGTAATTTATGAAAGAATGTATAAATTCAAATTCTTCATCTGTATTCATAAAATTACCGTATGTTTAAATAGTAAAAGTTAGGATGTTGAAAGTGGAATATAGGAAGAAAGAAAAAAGAAGAAAAAATAACAAGGAAAGAAAGAAAGGGAGGGAGAAAAAATATAACAGAAAATAAAGGGAGGTGAGGTTGAGCCTATGCAATTTCTCTATGTTTTACTATTCTGGTTATTTAGTTCTGTTTTGAGAGATAGATATAGGTGAGAAAGATAGAGTGAGAGAGAGAAAGAGAGAGAAAGAGAGAGAGAGAGAGAGAGAGAGAGAGAGAGAGAGAGAGAGAGAGAGAGAGTTTATATATTTGTTTAGATTTAGGAAGACACAACATCTTTATTTGTATGTTGTGCTGAGGATCAAACCCAGGACCAGATTCAGTTCTTCAAGTCCAATTTCATGCAAAGTTCTTAATTTCACATATATGGAACTTGTGAGGACAAAAGGGGAAAGGGTAGAGGAGAATGGATGAGAAATGTGAGAAAAGAAAAGTAAGAAAGAAAAAAAAATCTCAGAACTCTGTTTTCTTTTCTTACAGAAGTTGGAGTTGTCTATTCCTAGCTAGTGTCTCTGTGCTCTGGGTGATAGAGGTAGTCAGTGTTAGAGGGTTTGTGCTTCTACCAGTAGCCTCCCTATTTTTAGTGTCTGAGTTGAAAACCATGGGCCTGTACAGTTGCTATTCCACATTAATAGCTATGCCCCACAAAATGCTTGTGAGAAAAATCTTGAATTATCACAGCTGGAGGTAGGTAAGTTTGAAAAAAAGTACCTGAGCAGCCACAGAACTGAGCTTGTAGCCATGCCCACTGATAGATGTTGAGTAAGGTTTGAAAGATGAATTTCATGTGTTACCTCTTTAGGGTGTTTAGTGAATTGGAAGGTTCTGAGGTGACCTATGCCAAGTCCAGAGCTTGATCTGGTTACCCCCAAGAAAAGCCTCTGTGTTCTGCGATTCCAACCCTCTGGGACGAGAGCACCCACCCAGTTGAGACTTAGCTTTGAGCCCAGAGCCCACGGGAGGCCAAGACTTCCATCTGAACCTTAAGCGAATGCACAGTGGAGATTTCTCTCTGCACCAAGAGCAACCACATGGCAGAGCCTTCTGTCTGTGCTGAAAGCACCTGTGTGGCCCTAGTTTTTTTCAAATTTTTATAAAACTGGACAGGATTCATCTTTTACTATGCTCCACAGGTTTTGAATCATTGGTTCAATGGTTTGCTGTCAGAAAAAGTTTGTATTTTAAGGTTTTCCTTCATTATGGCTTATTTATGTGTATGAAAATTGAGCTAGAAATCAAACAGGAGGAAGGAGGTACTTGAAACTTCACAAAATCAGTTCTCAGTGGGAAATTTCTGGTTTTGTTATTTTGAAAGAAAGCCAAAGAGGAAGAATGCAAAAGCAACTGTATCTGAGAGCCTTTAAGGACAAAACAGAGAAATATGTATGTGCTGAAATAAGTGTCCCAATAATTTTATCAGATTTCTTTGATACTGCACAGTATACATCTTTTAGCTTTCCCCACTAGATGCACCATGTTTGGGACTTCTAGGATCATTGGTTCTCTATACAAGTAAGAGTTAGGTTTATAGTTAGGGTTAGGGTTAGGTTTAGAGGTAGTGTTAGAGATAGAGTTATTTTTGTTCATTTTTTTTATATACTGGGATAGATTCATCTTTTTCCTTGTCTTACTATGCTCGCAAGGTTTGGGCCTTCTGGATTTAGTGGTTCAGTGTCAGAAACAGTTTATATTTCAAAGTTTCATTTCATTTTGATCTATATGGGTAAATGGAAATAGAGATTGAAATCAAACAGAGTTGGTTTGAAGGTTTTCTTGAAACTTCACATTCAATTAATTCTCAGTGTGCATTTTTTGATTTGTTTCTTGAGGAAGAAGTCCTAAGCTGAAATAGGAAGAAATAACTTCATCTGTGAGTTCTTTAGTAGCAAGCTTCAATATTTTTGGTCAAATTACTTTGATACTGTACAGGATTCATCCTTTACCTAGCCTTAGTATGATCCTCAATTTAGGACCTTTAACTTCAATTGTTCACTCTCAGGAACAGTTTGAATTTTTAGGTGTCACTTAATTGTGGCCTATAGGTGTGAATGGCAATGAAGCTGGAAATAAAAAATGATTTGTACTAGCTTCTTGGTATACCACACACTCAATTATTTCTTGTGAGCACTCTCTGCTTTTTTTCTAATGAATATAGGCTAAAGTAGAAGCATTAAAAAAACAACTTTATTCAAGAGCACTTTAGGGGACAACAGGGAAATAAGCATGTATTGAAATACCTCCTTCAATTATTTGTTCTGATTTCTTGATGCTGTGCATGACTCATCTCTTAGCTTGCTTTAATAGGCTTCACAACTTCGGGATTTCTATGATCAAAATTTATCTAAACAGGTTATGGTTAATGTTATTTTTAGGGTTAGGGCTAGGTTTAGACCTAGTGTTAGATTTAGAGTTAATTTTGTTCAAATTTCTTTGATACTGGCAGGATTCTTCTTTTACCTAGCCTTACTATGTTGCCCAGGATTGGGCTTTCTCAGTTCCATGGTTCTCTGCCAGTAATAATTTGTATGTTGAAGTTTCACTTAATTTTGACCTCTATGGTAAACGGAAAATTGAGCTCAAAATTTAAATAGGGTTGGTGACAGCTGCTTCAAACTTCACACACTCAATCAGGTTTCTCTGTGGTCTCTCTGATTTCTTCTTTGTGAAAGTAGCCTAAGCTGAAGCATACAAAAGCAACTTTATCCAAAAACACTTTAGAATAAAACAGGGAAATATGCATGGACTGAACTACTTCAACCAATTATTTGATCACTATTTTCATACTGCACTGTAATCATCTGGGATATTTTTGCCCCACTAGGCACCCCAAGTTTGGACTTTATATTACCAAAGGTCCTTCCGACAGGATAGGATTAGTGTTAGGACTAGAGTTAAAGATAATGTTAGGATTAGAGTTACTTTTTTTCAAATATCTTTGCCTATGGGTAAGATTCATCTTTCACCTAGCCTTACTTTATTTACCAGGTTTGGGCCTTCTTGTTTCAGCAGATTGGTATCAGAAACAGTTTGTATTTTATAGTTTCCCTATATGTTGACCTATACGGTAAATGGAAATGAAGCTGGAGATCACACAGGGTTGATGCTGGCTTCTTAAAACTTCATAAACTCAATCAGTAATCAGTAATCTGGTTTCTTCCTTTTGAAAGTTTACCCAAGCTGAAGCATGCAAAGAAACTTTATCAGACTACACTTTAGAAAGAAACATGGCAATATAAATGTATGGAAACACCTCCTCCAATTACTTAGTCACATATATTGGATACTGAGCAGGATTCATCTGTTAGCTTGCACTACTTGAAGCCCCACATTGGGGACTTCTATGACTTCTGATTGTCTAAACAGGGTAGTTTAAATTTAGGGTTAGGGTTAGAGCTAGGTTTAGAGCTAGTCTTAGGGTTAGAGTTAGTTTTGTTCAAATTTTCTTGATACTGGACAAGTTTAATATTTTATGTAGCCTTACTATTTTCCACAGATTTGGGCCTTGATTTAATAGTTCACTGTAAAGAACAGTTTGTATTTTAAGTTTTCACTTCAATTTGACCTATATGGGTAAATAGAAATGAAGCTGTAAATCAAACAGGGTTTGTGCTAGATGCTTGAAGCTTTACACACTCAATCAGTTTTCAGTGAGCATTCTCAGATTTGTTTACTGTGGAAGTAGCCCTCAGCTGAAGTAGAAAGAAAAAGATTTTTCTCTGAGTGCTTTAGGAACAAGCAGAATTCCTATGTACTAAAAGAGCTTCAATTGTTTTTGGTCAGATTACTTTGATACTGTAAAAAATTCATCCTTGACCAAGCCTTAGTAAGCTCCCCAAGTTTGGGCCTTCAAGGTACCATGGTTCACTTTCAGGAACAATTGGAATTTTTAGGTTTCACTTCGTTATAGCTTATAGGTGTAAATGAAAATGGAGCTGGAAATCAAACAGGGTTAGTGCTAGCTGCTTAAAATTTCACATAATCTTTTCTCTGTAGGCACTCTCTGGTTTCTTCCTAGTGAAAGTTTTCTGAAGCTAAGAAATGCAAAAGACCTTATCCAAGAGCATTTTAGGAGAAAACAGGGAAATATGCATGTACTGAACTACTGCCCCTAATTATTTGATAAGATTTTTTTATACTGGGCACGATTTATCTGTTATCTTGCCCTACTAGGCTCTCCCAAGCTTGGGATCTTATGATCAAATGTTCTCTATACAGTTTAGGGTTAGGAGTAGGGTTATGGTTAGGGCTATGGTTAAAGCTAGTATTAAAATTAGAGTTAGTTTTGCTCACATTTCTTTTATACTTGACAGGATTCATCTTTAACTAGCCTTACTATGTTCAGTTTGATGGTTCACTGTCAGGAGTACTTTTTAATTTAAGGTTTCAGTTCATTTTCTTTTATTTTCTCTGAAATTGGAGCTAGAAATCAAACAGGACAAGTGCTAGCTTCTTCAAACTTCACACCCATAATCAGTTCTCTGTGGGAACTCTCTTGTTTGTTCTTTGTGAATGTAGCCTTAAGTTGAAACATACAAAGCTATTTTATCTGAGAGCACTTTTGGAGAAATGAGAGAAATATGAATGTACTGATATACCTCTTCCAATTATTTGGTCATATTTCTTTGATACTTGGCAGGATTCATCTGCTAGCTTTTCCCACTAGGATTCCCAATTTTGGGACTTCTATGATCATAGGTTCTCTAAAAAGCTTAATGTTAGAGTTCGAAATAGAGTCAGATCTAGCTTTAGAGATACAGTTATTTTTTTTCAAATTTATTTGATACAGGGCAGTATTCATCATTCCTTACCCTTTTTCATTAACGCCAAGTTTGGACCTTCTCAATTCAATTATTCACTGTCAGGAACACTGTATATTTTAAGGGTTTACTTCATTTTGACCTCTATGGGTAAATAGAAATGGAGTTCAAAATCAAACAGAGTTGCTACTAGCTGTTTTAAACTTCACATACTCAATCAATTCTCTATCAGTGCTCTCTGATTTCTTCCTTGTGAAAGTATCCCAAAGCTGAAGCATGCAAAAACAACTTTATCTAAGAGTCCTTTTGGAAACAACAGAAAAATATGCATGTAATGAACTACCTCCCCCAATCATTTTATCAGATTTCTTTGATACTGCAGAGATTCATCTGTTAGCTTGCCCCACTCATCTCCCAAAGTTTGGGACTTCTATAATGAAAGGTTCTCTAGGGTTAGAATTAGTTTGGTCAAATTTCATTGATACTGGGCAGGATTCATCTTTTACCTAGCCTTACAATGTTTACCAGTTTTGTGCCTTCATGGTTCAAGGTTTACTATCAGGAACAGTTTGTGTTTTCATTTGAACGTATAGGGGTTAAGGGAAATGGAGCTGGAAATCCAATAGGGTTTGTGCCAGCTGCTTGAAACTTCACACACTCAATCAGTTGTCTGTGGGAACTCTGTGGTTTCTTCCTTGTGAATGTAGTCCTCAGCACAAGCATGCAAAAGCAACTTTATCCAAGATCACATTGGGAGAAATCAGAAAAATATGCATATCCTGAACTATCTCCCCCAATTATTTGGTCAGATTTGTTTGATACTGCATAGGTTTCATCTGCTAGTTTGGTGCCCTGGGTTCCCAAGTTTGGGACATGTATGATAAAAGCTCTATAAACAGGGTAGTTTTAGGGTTAGTGTTAGAGTTAGGACTAGATTTAGAACTAATGTTAGGGTTAGAGTTATTTTTGTTCAAATTGCTTTGATACTGGGCAGGATTTCTCTTTTACCTAGCCTTATTATGTTCTCAGTGTTAGACCTCCTAGTTTCAATTGTTTACTCTCAGGAAAAGCTTGTATTTTAAAGTTTCACTTTAAGTTGTCCTATTTGGGTAACTGAAAATAGGACTGGTAATCAAACACGGTTGGTGCTATCTGCTTGAAATTTCACACACTCAATCAGTTGTCTGTTGGTACTCTCTGGTTTTTCCTAGTAAAGGTTTTCCAAAGCTAAGGGATGCAAAAGAACATTATCCAAGAGCACTTTAGGGAAAAAAAAAAGGTAAATAGGCATGTACTGAAACACCTTACCCAATTATATTGTCAGATATTTTTTATACTGGGCAAAATTCATCTATTACTTTTCTCTACAAGACACTCCATGTTTGGGACTTCTATGATCAAAGGTTCTCTAAGCAGCTTAGGGTTAAGGTCAGGTTTAGGGCTAGGGTTAGAAGTAACGTTAAGGTTAGAGTTAGTTTTTTAAAATTACTTTGATTCTAGGTAGGATTCGTCTTTTACCTATCCTTACTATGTTCCCTAGGTTTGGGGCTTCTTGGTTTAAGGTTTGCTGTCAGGAACTCTTTGTATTTTAAGATTTCACTTTATCTTGAGTTATATGGGTAATTGAAAATGGAACTGCATAATAAACACATTTGGTGTTAGCTGCTTGAAACTTCACACACTCAATTAGTTCTATGTGGGCACTTTCTATTTTGTCTCTTGTGAATGTAGTCCTAAGCTGAAGCATGAAAAGCATACGTTAAGTGTTAGGGTGATGTTTAGAGCTAGTTTTATTGTTAGGGTCAGAGTCAGCTTCAGGATTAGTTTTAGGGTTAGGATTAAGATTGGAATTAGGGCTTAATTTAGTGCTAGGTGTAGGGTTAGGGTTTGCTTTAAGCTAAGGGTTAGGATTAGAGCTATGGCTTGGTTTTGTTTTATGGATAGGGCTAGTGTTAGGGCTGAATTTTGGATTAGTGTTGAGAGCCACAGCCAAAGGGGCCCCAGCAAACTTCCAGCTGCCAGCAAGCTTCAGACTGCCCCAGCAACATCTAGCTGATTGGCTCCTCTGCGGTGATGTTCATTGGGCTGTTTCCCTGCCCTTCAGACTGCCAGCTGATGATTGGCTCACAGCTGCCCCAGCAACATCTAGCTGATTGGCTCCTCCACGGAGCTGCTCATTGGGTGACTTCTTTGGCTCTGCCCACGCAACCCAGCCAATCGGCCTCAAGAGGAGGAGGATTGTGGGAGGAAAAGGCTGGTGTGGGAGAGAGAGGCTTGTGGAAGCCGGTGGTGGCAGTTGGGCTCTGAGGGTTTTTCCCTGGAGCTGTTTTGTTTGGCGTTTGTAGTTCTAAAAATAAAGTTAGTTTCTTTTTGACAAGTGGCTCCTGATTTGTGCCAAGCCAGACTTCGGCAGATTAGTTTTAAGTTTAGAACTAGTGTTAGGGTGTGGTTTTAGGCTTAGGTTTATGGTTAGATTTAGAGTTAGGGTTATATTTAGTGATGGGGTTAGGGCTAAATTTATGATAAGAGATAGAGTTAGAACTAGGGATATGGCTAGGACAAGTCTTAGAGTTAGATTTAGGACTAGGCTTAGTGTTAGGGTAAGGCTTATAGCTAAATTAGGGTTAGGATTTGGGCTAGGGTTAAGGTTAGATTTAGGCCTTGGGGTAGGGCTAGGATTAGGTTTAGCATTGGGGTTAGAGTTAATTTTGGGAGAATGGATGGGGTATGCCTAGCTTTAGGGCTAGGGTGAGGTTTAGAATTAAGATTAGCTCTAGGGTTAATGTTTTGGTTAAGATTAAGGCTAGGTTTAGGGCTATGGTTTCTTTTAGGTTTAGAGCTAGGGCTAGAGCTAGGGCTAATATCAGGTCTAGGGTTATGGTTAGGGATAGTTTTAGGGTTTGGTTATGGTAGCTCTCGTTTAAGGGTACATTTATGGTAAGGGACATGTTTAGAGCTAGGAGTATTATTAGGGTAAGGGTCAGAGTTACCATTTGGTTTAAATTAAAGTTTAAGTTTTGGGCTTGAATTAGTGTTAGGGTTAGGCTTAGAAATAGGAAAATGGATAGGGTTAATTTTAGGTTTTAGTTAAGTTTTAGGGTAATTAATTGATCGGTTAGGTTTAGTGATAAGGTTAGTGATAGCATTAGGTTTAGCATTATGTTTAGTTTAATGGATAAATTTAGAGCTAGAGTAATGGCTAGGTTATGGTTTGAATTAAGTCTAGAATTAGGCTTAGCTTTAGGGATAGGGCTAGAATTTGATTTATGGTAAGTGTTAGGTTTAGGCCTAGCATTATGGTTAGATTGAATAATGGTTAGTGTTTGAGCTAGGGTTAGGGCTAGGGCGAGGGTTAGGTTTAAGTTTATTTCTAGGGTTATGTTTATGGTTAGGTTTGATTTAGGGTAAGGGTTATGGGTAGAGTTTTCATTAGGTTTAACATTAGGATTAGAGTAATAGATAATGTTAGATTTGGGGTTAGGGTTAGGGTTAGGGTATGGGTTAAGGCTAGTGTTAGGATTAGGTTTAGTGTAAGGCTTAATGTTGCAGCTAGAGTTAGGTCTATGGTGATGGTTTGGTGCAGGGTTAGGTTTAGGTTTACATCTATGTTTAGGGTTAGGTTTTAGGATTAAGGTTAGAATTAGAGCTAGGGTTAGGGTTACAGTTTAGTTTATTGCTAGGTTTATACTTAGGGTAAAGTTTGGCTTTGAGCTAGGGTTAGTTGTAAGCAAGAATTAGTGTTAGTGTTAGAACTAGGGTTAGGATTACACTTATTCTTAGGGCTAAGTTTAGGCCTAGGATTAGGGCTAGATTTTTGTGTTAGGTTGAGTGCTAGTGTTAGGTCTATGGGTAATGTAAGAGCTCGGGTTATGCTTAGGGATAGTTTAAGGGTTAGGGTTATGGCTAGGTTTAGTGCTCCGACTAGGTTTTGGGTTAGAGTCAGGTTTAGAGCTAGGTTTAGTATTAGGGTTAGGGTAAGGTTCAGGATAGGGTAGACTTAGAATTAGAGCCAGAATTATGACTAGTGTTATGTCTAGGGGTAGAATAAGTGTTTGGTTTAAGTTAAGGGTTATTGTTAGGCCTAAAGCAAGGCTTTTGTTTAAGTCTAGAGGTATACTTATAGTTATATTTAGAATTAGCTTTTTGTCTAAGTCTAGTGTTAGGGATAGGTATAGGTATAGGGTTACCAGTAGGGTTAGTGTTAAGGTTTGGTTTAAGTTGGTTTAGACCGGGGGTTACTGTTAGGGTCAGAAAAAGAGTCAGGGTTAAATTTAGAGCTAGAATGAGGGCTAGGGTTAGGACTAAAAAAATGGTTATAGTTTAAGTTAGGCTAAGGATTAGGATAAAGACTAGGGTTAGCATTTGTGTTAGGGTATGGCTTAGGGTATGGGAAAGCATTAGAGCTAGGGTAGGGCTAGGGTTAGGGTTAGTGTTAGGGCTAGTGTTTTGGTTAAGATTAGGGTTAAAGCTAGGGTTAAGACTCAGATCAAAGGTAGGGTTTGTTTTAGGGTTAGGGCTAGTATTATGAAAATGACTAATGTATGAACTATTGTTATGATTAAGGCTAGTTTTAGGGTTTGGGTTAAGGCTAGTCTCTGGTTAGGGTTAATTTAAGGTTAGGGTGATGTTCAGAGCTAGGATTAATGTTAGGGTCAGTGTTAGTTTTAGAGTAAGCATCAGGACTATATGTAGGGTTAAGATTTGGTTTAGGTGATGGGTTTGGGTCAAGGCTGTGGCTTGAGCTAGGGGTATGGCAGTATTCAGATTAGCATTAATGTTAGGGCTAGTATTAAGGTTTGGTTTAAGATTATATTTATGGTAAAATTCAGAGTTAGGTTTAGATTTAGAATTAGGTTTAGATCTAGGGTTAAGGCTAAGGCTAAGAATAGAATTAGAGATAGGGCTAGGGAAAGATATTTAGTCTTAGATCTAGGTTTAGGGTTAAAATAGGACTAAATTATGGATAGAATAAGCGTTAGGCTTAGTGTTTGTGTTAGGCCTAGGATTAGAACTAGGGTTAGGTTTAAGTTTAGCGTTAGGCTTAGGTTTATGATTATTGTTAGGTTTACGGTAAGAGATGGGGTTTTAGCTAGGTTTAGGTACAGAGCAATGGTTAGCATTATGATTAAAGCTCAAGCTATGGTTTGGGTTAGGATTAAGTCTAGGTTTAGGGCTAAGAATAGGTCTAAGGCTAACTTCAGGTTCAATGTTTACTTAAAGATAGTTATGTGTTAGGTTTATATGTATGTCTAGTGTAAGGATTAGGTTTATGGTTCGGTTCAGGTTTAGAGCTAAGGGTATTAGTAGGATTAGGGTTGCAGTTAGTGTTTGGGATAGGTTAAGTTTTAAATTCAGGGCTCAAATTAGCATAAGTTTAGGATAAGGATAATGATAGGGTTAGGTTTAGATTTCAGGATGGATTTAGGGTAATGAATAGGATTACAGATAAGGTTAATTTGAGGCCTAGGGTTAGCATTAGGGTTACGATTATGGTTAGGAAAATGGATAGGGTCAGACCTAGGGTTAGGACTAGGGTTATGGTTATTATTAGTGCTAGGGTTTGGGTTAAGTTTAGGTTTAGGTTTAAAGCTCGGGTTAGGGCTCAATTTAGTGCTAGGTTTTGGGTTAATTAAGAACTAAGGTTAGGGTTATGGCTAATATAAGTAGTAGGGTTAAAATTAATGTTAGTTTTATTGTTAGTGTTAGGTCTAGGTCTAGTGTTAGGTTTTTATTTAGGTTTAGGGTGATGTTTAAAGCTAGGGTTAGTTTTAGTGTCAGAGTCAGTGTCAGAATTCATATTAGGGTTTGGCCTAAAACTCGAATTAGGGCTACAGTATGGCTACGTGTAGGGTTAGGGTTTGGTTTATCTCAAGGTTTAGAATTGGGGCTGTGGCTCTGTTTTGTAATATGGCTAGGGCTAGAGTCAAGGCTAGTTTTAGGAGTAGAATTAGGGTTAGGGTAAGGGCTGGTGTTAGGTTTAGGTTTAGGCTTAGCTTTAGGGTTAGATTTAGGGTAATGGGTAGGTTTAGATATAGAGTTAGGGCTAGGGCTAAGAAAAAGGCTAGGGTTAGGACTAGGTTTAGGGTTCTGGTAAAAGATAGGATTAGAGCAATTTTTATGGCTAGGGTGAGAGTTAGACTTAGTCTTAGGGCTAGGGCTAGGGTTAGGGTTAGTGATAAGCCTAAATTAGGTTTAAGTTTAGAGGTAGGGTTAGTGTTATGTTAGGCCTAGCATTAGGGTTAGGGTTATGACTAAGGCTATGTTTAGGGCTAGGATAAAGTCTAGGATTTGTATTAAGGTTTGGGCTAGGATTTCGTCTAGGGCTAATGTCATTTCTAGGTATATGGTTAGGGATATTTTTTTATGGCTAGGTTATTGGCTAGGTCTATTGTAAGAGTGAGGTTTAGAATAGGGTCAGGTTTAGAGCTAGGGTAATTATTAGGGTCAAGGTCAGGTTTAGGGTTTGGTTTAGTTTTGAGTTAAGGTTAAGAGCTTGAATTATCAAAAGAGTTAGGGTTACAGTAATGATAGGGTTAGATTTAGGGCTCAGGTTCTTTTTAGGGCAATTGATAGGGTTGGGGTTAGTGATAGGGTTAGGCCTAGGGTAAGGTTTAAGTTTAGAGAATGGATACTGTTAGATTTAAATTTAGGGCAAGGGTTCTGGTTAGGATTAGGTCTTGAATTACGTTTAGTCCTTGGGTTAGCATTAGGATAAGTGTTATTGTTAGTGTAATGATTATAGTTAGAGCTAAAATTAGAGAGAGTGTTATGGTTAAGATTAGATCTTGAGTTAGGGTTAAGATGAGGGAACTAGGGTTATACTTAGGATTATTTTTAGCATAGAGGTTAGGTTCTGAGCCACGGATAGGGATAGAGCAAGGGTTAGGTTCAGGGTTAGGTCCATGGATAGGATTAGAGTAGGTTTAGAGTTAGGTTTAAGGTTAGAGCTAGGGTTATCATTTTGGTTAACATTAGGGTTACTGTAGGGAATACAGTTAGATATAGGTTTAGGATTAGGGATAGGGTTATATTTACGTTTAGGGTTAGGACTATGATTATGCGTAGGTTTATGGAAAGTGTTAAGTTTTAAGCTATGGTTAGATTATAGCGAGTGTTAGGTTTAGAGTAGTTCTATGGTTATTTTTCTGTTTAGGTTAAGGGTTACGGTTAGGGTTAAGGCTACGGTTACAATTAGGGTTAGGTTTAGGGTTAGAGTAATGGGTATGTTTAGAGCTAGGGTTACGGCTAGGGTTACATTTAGGATTAGAGCTAGGGTTAGGGTTAGAGTTAGGGATAGTTCTAGGTTTATGTTTACAGTAAGGGTTAGGCTTTGAGCTAGAACCCTACTGTTTGAGCTAGAACAGTCCTACTGTTAGGACTGTTGAGGGTTAAATTGGGGTTAGGGCAAGAGTTAAAGATAGGTTTACACTTACGGCTAGGTTAAGGTCTAAAATTATCTCTAGGTTTTGTGTTAGGTTTAGGTCTAGGGTTAGGACTGTGGGTAATTTAAGAGCTAGGGTTATGATTACGGCTAGTTTTAGGGTTACGGTTATGGCTAGGTCTAGTGTTGGGTTCAGAATTTGGGGATCAGGTTTAGAGGTAGGTTTACCTTTAAAGGCAGGGTCAGTGTTCAGATTAGAGTTTTAGTTAGGGTTGCAACCAGAATTAGGACTAGGATTAGGTCCTGGGGTAAGATTAGTGTTTGGGTTAGGGTAAAGATTAATGTTACCACTAGGCCTAGGCTTTTGTTTAGGTCTAGTGATAGAGTTAAAGCTGGATTAAGAATTAGGTTTAGGTCTAGAACTAATTATAGGGTTAGATTTAGGTATAAGGTTACCAGTAAGGCCAGTGTTAAGATTTAGTCTAGGGTGAGGGACTGTTTTAAACCTATGGTTAGTGTTAGGGTCAGAATAAGGGTCAGATTAAGCCTTAAATTTGGGGATAAAATTAGAGCTAGAATGAGGGCTAGGGCCAGGACTACTTATGGATTTGAATTTTGGTTAGCCTAAAGATTAGGGATAGGTTTAGGGTTACCATTATGGTTAGGGTTTTACTTAGGTAAAGAAATAGGATTAGTGATAGGTTTAGGGCTAGAACTATTGTTAGAGTTAGGGTTAAAGCTAGGCTTAGAGTTCTAATTAGGGCTCATTTTTTGTATTTCAGTTACGACTATAGTTAGGACAATGGCTAATATAAGATCGAGGGGTACATCTAGGGTTAATTTTAGAATTAGGTTAGGGGTAGGTCTAGTGTGAGTGTTAGATTTAAGGTTAGAGTGATATTTAGAGCTAGGGTTAATTTTAGAATATGAGTAAAGGTCAAGTTTATGATTAGGGCTAAAATTTGGGATAAGGTTAATGTTAGGTTATGGTTTAAGTTTAGGAGGGTATTTAGAGTTAGGGTGAGTGTTGGGATATGTGTCAGGGTAAGAGTTAGTTTTAAGGTTATTGTTAGAACTCAAATTAAGGCTATGGTTAGGTCTAGGTGTAGTGTTATGGTTTTGTTTAAGTTAAAATTTAGGGTTAGGGCTATTGCTCAGTTTAGTTTTACTGCTAGGGTTAGGGTTAGGGCTTGTTTTACAATGAGCATTAGCATTAGGGCTAATGATAGTGTTAGGCTTAGTCTCAGGTTTAGGTTAGATTTACAGTTAAGATTAAATCTAGGGTTAGGGCTATGGTTAGGACTAGAGTTAGGGTTATGTTAATATGTAGGATTAGAACTAAGGATAAGGCTAGTGTGAGAATTGGAGTTAGTCTTAGGGCCAAGGTTAGTGTTAGGTTTTGGTATAATGTTATCTTTAGGGCCAGTGTTAGGGTTTGCTGTAGGGTTATGGTAAGGTTTAGACCTTGGGTTTGTGTTAGAGTCAGAATAAGGGTCAGGATTAGCATTAGGGTTTGGGATAGGATTAGAGCTACAATGAGGGCTAGGGTCAAGACTATGGTTAAGATTTTGTTTAGCCTAGGGATTAGGGATAAGTTTATTGTTACCATTAAGGTTGGGGTTTCAAGTAGGTACAGATAGGTTTAGAACTACTGTTAAGGATAGGTTTAGGGTTAGGGTTAAAGCTAGGTTTAGGGCTCAGATTAGAGCTAGTTTTTGTGTTAGAGTTAGGGCGAGGGTTAGGGCAATTGCTAATGTAAGAACTAGGGTAACAATTAGGGTTGGTTTTAGGGTTAGGGTTAGGGTAGGTCTAGTGTTAGTGTTAGGTTTAAGTTTAGGGTGATAATGAAATCTAGGATTAGTTTTAGGATATGAGTCAGGTTCAGTGTTAGGGATAGAACTCAAATAAAGGCCATGGTTACTGTTAGGTTTGGGTTTAAGGTTAGGATGGTATTTAGAGCTACAGTGAGTTTAAGATATTAATCAGGGTCAGGGTTAGTTTTAAGGTTACTGTTAGGACTCAAATTAAGGCTAGCAGTAGGTCTAGGTGTACTATTAGTGTTTGGTTTAAGTTAAGGTATAGGGTTAGGGCTATTGCTCAGTTTTTGTTTTACTGCTAGGTTTAGGATTAGAGCTATTTTTACAATTAGAATTAGGGTTAGGGTTAGGGTTAGTGTTAGGCTTAGGCTTAGAGTTAAGGTTAGATTTAGAGATAGGGTTAGATCTAGGGTTAGGGCTAGGACTAGGATAGGGCTAGGATTGGGGATAGGGTTAGGGTTATTTTAAGAGGGTTAGAACTAGCAATAGGGCTAGTGTGAAAATTAGAGTTAGTCTTCAGGCTAAAGTTAGGATTAGGTTTAGTGATAGGACAATAAATAGGGCTAGGATTAGGGTTAGGGTTAGTGTTCAGCTTAAGAATAGATTTAGGGTTAGATATAAGATTAATTTAGGGAAGGGATGGTGTTATAGCTAGGTTGAAAGGTAGAGTGATGTTTAGAATTAGGGTTAGGGCTATGGTTAGGTTTAGGGTATTGATTAAGTTTAGGTTTTGAGAAATATAAGGGCTAGGTTTTGTTTTACGGTTAGTCCTGAAATTAGAAGTATGGCTAATTTCAGGTCTAAAATTATGTCTAAAGATAGTTTTAGATTTAGGATTATGGCTACATCTAGTTTCAGGTTTAGGTAAGGGTCAGGTTTAGGGATAGGTGTATGTTTAAGGTCAAGGTGTGGGTTAGGGTTAGGGATAGATTAAGTCTTAAATTTAGTGATAGAATTAGCTATAGGTTTAGGATTAGGGTAATGTTAGGCTTAATATAAGGATTCATCTTAAGTTTAGGGAAAAAGATAGGGATTGGTTTAGAGATATTGTTAGGTTTAGTCCTAGGATTAGCATTAGGGTAAGTATTAGGGTTATTATACTGGATATAGTTAGAGCTAGGGTTAGGGCTAGGCTTATGGTTATGATTAGGGCTAGGGTTAGGGTTAGATTTTAAGCTTAGGTTGGGGCTTGGATTAAGCCTAGGTTTTGTGTTAAGTTAGTGGTAGGGTTAAGTTATGGCTAATGTAAATACCAGGGTTACATTTAGGGCTAATTATAGGGTTGAGACTATTGATAGGTTTAGTGTTCGGGTTAGATTTATGGTTAGGGTGATGTTTAGATTTAGGGTTAGTGTTAGTGTCAGAGTAAAGTTCAGGGTTAGTTTTAGGGTTTGGCTTAAAACTCGAATTAGAGCTAGGCTTAGGGGGTAGGTGTATGGTTATGTTTTGTTTAGTTTAAGGGTTAGTGTTAGAGCTATGCCTCGGTTTTGTTTTAGGGCTAGGGGTAGGGTTAGTGCTAGTTTTAGGATTAGTGTTAGGCTTAGGTCTAGTGTTAGAGTTAGGCTTAGGCTTTGGTTTAGGGTTAGGTTTAGAGTTAGATTTTGATCTAAGTTTAGTGCTTGGGCTATAAATAGAGCAAGGGTTAAGACTAGGTTTAGGGCTAGGTTTAGGGTTTTGTTAAGGAATAGGTTTAGACTAGTGATAGGATAGTGTGATAGTTTCAGTTAGTCTTAGGTCTAGTGTTACTTTTAGGGATAGGGCAGAATTATGGCTAAGATCAGGGCTAGAGTTAGTATTAGCGTTAGGGCTAGGGTTGGAGTTAGCGTTAGAATAAAAGCTAGGTTTAGGGCTAGGATAAGTACTGTTTTTTTAGGGTTAGGGCTAGGATTAGGGTTAGGGCAAGTGTCAGGTCTAGGATTATGTTTGATGATAATTTTAAGGTTATGTGTGTGACTAAGTCTAATGTAAGTGTTAGGTTAGGGTAAGGTTTACGTTTAGACCTAGGGGAATTATTAGGGTCAGAATAAGGGTTAGAGTTTGATTGAGTTTAGGGTTAGGGCTCAAATTAACATTAGGGTCAGGGTTAGGGTAATGATAGGGTTTTGTTTAGGGTTCAAGTTGGGCTTAGGGTAATTGATAGGGTTAGGGTTAGGGTTAATGATAGGGTTAGTGTTGAGCCTAGGGTTAGCCTTAGGGTGGAGGTAATAGTTAGGATAATGGATAGGGTTAGACATAAGGTTAGGGCTAGGGTTATGTTTAGGAATAGGTCTTCAGTTAGGGTTAGGTTTATGGTTACTCTAAGAACTAGAGTTAGTGTTAGTGTTATGTTTAGCATAAGAGTTAGGTTTTGGGGCTGGGGATGTGGCTCAAGTGGTAGTGCGCTCGCCTGGCATGCATGTGGCCCGGGTTCGATCCTCAGCACCACGTACCAACAAAGATGTTGTGTCCGTTGAAAACTAAAAAAATTAAATATTAAAAATTTTCTCTCTATCTCTCTCTCTCCTCTCTCACTCTCTCTTTAAAAAAAAAGAGTTAGGTTTTGAGCTAGGGTTAGGCCTAGGGCAAGGGTGAGGGCTAGAATTAAGATTAGGGATAAGATTACAGTACAGTTAGGGCTAGGGTGTGGATTAGGGCTAGCAACATTATTAGGGGTAGGGTTAGGGTTAGAGTAATGGATATGGCTAGATGTATGTATAGGTTATAGTTAGTATTCGATTGAGGTTTAGGGTTAGGGCTATGGTTATGTTTAGGTTTATGGAAAGGGCTAGGGTTTGAGCTAGATTTAGGTCTATGTTGAGTGTGAGGTTTAGGGTTAGGTCTAGGGTTAATTTTCTATTCATGTTTAGAGTTATGGTTAGGGCTAGGGTGAAGTTAAGGATTAGGGCTAGTGTTAGGGGTATATTTTGGAATAAGTGTATGTTTATGTTTAGGGTAAGGGTTAGGGTTTGAGCTAGGGTTATGACTAATCGAGTGTTAAGTTAGGGTTAGAGTTAGGGTTACGCTTAGTGCTAGATTTAGGCATAGGATTAGCTCTAGATTTTGTATTAGGTTTAGGCCTAGGGTTAGGGCTGTGGGTAATGTAAAAGCCAGGGTAATGATATTGGCTAGTTTTAGGATTAAGGTTATGGCTATGTCTAGTGTTAGCTTTAGATACTCTGTTAGGGTCAGGTTTAGAGGTAGGTTTACTTTTAAAGGCAGAATCAGTGTTTGGGTTAGAGTTAGAGTTGGGGTTTTAGCCAGAATTAGGACTAGGTTTAAGTCTATGTGTATGGTTACTGTTTTTGTTAGGTTAAGGTTTATTTTAAGGTCTTTGACTAGGTTTTTCTTCAAGTGTAGGGCTAGATTTAAGGCTGGATTTAGGATTAGGTTAAAGTCTAGGGCTAGTGTTAGGGTTTTGTTTAGAGTTAGTGTTAGGTTTAGACCTAGGATTAGAGTTAGGGTCAGAATAAAGATCAGGGTTAGAATTAGGGTCTGGGATAAGGTTAGCACTATAGTGAGGGCTAGGTTTAGGACTATTAATAGGATTAGGGTTTTGGATGGCCTAAGGATTAGGAATAGGTCTAGAGTTATAATTAGGGTTAAGGTTTCATTTAAATTAAGGGATAGGCTTAGAGATATGGTTAGGGCTAGAGTTATGATTAAGGTTAGGGTTAAATCTAGGTTTAGGTCTCAGATTAGGGCTAGTATTTGTATTAGGCTTAGGATTAGGGTTAGGGTAATGGCTGATGTAAGAACTAGGGTTATAATTAGAGTTGGGGTTAGGGGTAGGTCTAGTGATATGGTTAGTTTTAAAGTTAAGGTGATATTAAAGTTAGGATGATATTTAGCTAGAGATAGTTTTAGAATATGAGTCAGAGAGAGTGTCAGTTTTAAGGTTATGGTTAGGACTCAAATAAGGGCTAAGATTAATTTTAGGATTCGGTTTAAGTTCAGGGCAATGTTTAGAGCTAGGGTGACTGTTAAGATATAGGTTGGGTCAGGGTTAGTTTTAAGGTTAGCACTAGTACTCGAACTAATGCTAGGGTTACTCTTAGGGTCTTTTCTAAGTTTAGGGTGGTGTTTAGAGCTAGGATTAGTGTTAGAATATGAGTCAGGGTCAGGGTTAGTTTAAGGTTATGGTTATTACTCCAATTAGGGCTAGGGTTAGGTCTAGTTGTGTGTTAGTGTTTAGATTAAGTTAAGGTTTAAGGTTAAGGCTATTGCTCAATTTTGATTTAGTCTTAGGCTTAAGGTTAGAGTTAGGTATAAAATGAGTTCTAGGGTTAGACATAGTGTTAGTGTTAGGCTTACACTTAGGCTTAGGTTAATATTTGGATTAAAGGTTAGATCTAGGATTAAAGTTAGGTTAGGAATAAAGGACAGGGTTAGATTTAGGGTTCAGTGTAAGTTTAGGTTAATGCAGAAATTTAGGGTTTATTATAGGGTTATGGTTAGGTCTAGGGTTAGCATTAGGAATAGGGTTATCATACTGGTCATGCATAGGGTTAGAGCTAGGGTTATGGTTAGGATTAGTCATAGAATTAAGGTAAGAGTTTGGATTAGTAATTCTAGCTTAGAGTAGGGTTATAATTAGGTTTGGGGGGAAAAGTAAGGTTTTGAGATAGGATTAGTTCTAGGGTAAGGGTTTCGTTTAGTGTTAGGTCTAAATTTAGGGTTTTAGTAATGGTTAGGGTTAGGTTTAGGGTTAGGGCTAGGGTTTTCATTAGAGTTAGATTTAGGTTTAGGGTAATAGATTGGATTAGATGTAAGGTTAGCTTTAGTTTTAAGTTTAGTTTTAGGGCTAGATTTACTATTGAGTTTAGGGTAAAGGTTAGGGTTTCAGTTAGGTTGAGGATTATGGCAAGGATTAAGTTTATTGTTAGGTCTACAGTTAGGTTTATGGTTTGAGTTAGGGTTTCAGTTAGGGTTAGAGGTAAGGTTTTAATTAGGGTTAGGGTTAGAGTTAGGGTAATTTTTAGGGTTAGGGCTAGAGTTAATATTAAGTTTAGGACTAGGGTTTGGGTTATAGTTAGTGATAGGTCTAGGGTTTGGTTTAGGCTAAAGTTTAGGCTTTGAGCTAGGGTTAGGACTAAGGTGAGGGTCAGGGTTAGGGTAGGTCTAGGGTTGGGGTAAGGGTTATGCTTAGGGTAGGTTTAGGCCTCTGATTATGACTAGGTTTTGTGTTAGATTTAGAACTAAGTTTAGTGCAATGGGTAATGTAAGATCTATGGTTCTAATTGCAGTAGTTTTCAAGATAGGGTTTTGGCTAGGTCTAGTATTAGGTTTAGATTTTGTTTTAGGGTCAGTTTTCAAAAAAAGTTTACAGTTAAAGGCAGGGTCAGTGATTGGATTAGAGTTTGAGTTAGGGTTACAACCAGAATTAGGACTAGGATCAGCTCCTGGAATAGGTTTAGTGTTTGGGTTAGGGTAATGATTATTGTTAGAGCTAGGACTAGGTTTTTGTTTAGGTCTAGTGGTAGAGTTAAAGCTAGATTTAGGATTAGGCTTATGTCTAGAAATAATTTTAGGGTTATGTTTAGACATAAGGCTACCAGTAGGGCCAGTGTTAGGATTTGGTCTAGG
This sequence comes from Ictidomys tridecemlineatus, assembly GCF_052094955.1. Classification (NCBI taxonomy): domain Eukaryota; kingdom Metazoa; phylum Chordata; class Mammalia; order Rodentia; family Sciuridae; genus Ictidomys; species Ictidomys tridecemlineatus. Next base: position 29,333,540 of record NC_135494.1, read on the forward strand.
GTGAGGGTCAGGTTTAGACCTATTATTAGTGTTAGGGTTAGAATAAGAGTGAAAGTTAGGGTTAGGTTTTAGGTTAGGATTAGAGCTAGAATGAGGGCTAAAGTTAGGACTAATAATAAGGTTAGTGTTTGTTTTAGTCTAAGAATTATAATTATTATAAAAATTAGCATTATGGATAGGGTTTAGCTTAGGGTAATGAATAGAGTTGGAGCTAGGGTTAGGGCTAGTGTTAGGGTAAGATTTAGTACTAGGGTTAGGGTTAAATTCAGATTTAAATCAACTGTTAGGACTCAGTTTAGGGCTATTTTTGTGTTAGGGTTAGAGCTAGGGTTATGCTTTGACTAATATAAGAACTAGGGTTAGATTTGGGTTAGTTTTTGCTTAGACATTGGGCTAGGACTAGTGTTAGCATTAGCTTTAGGGTTAGGATGATATTTAGAGGTAGGGTTCGTTTTTGGATATGAGTCTGGATCAGGGTTGTTAGTTTTAAGACTCAAATTTGAGCTAGTGCTATGGCTAGTTTTAGGGTAAGGGTTTGATTTATGTTAAGATTCAGGGTTAGAGCAATGGCTTGTTTTTTTAGTGCTAAGATTAGAACTAGTTGTAGAATTAGCAATAGTGTTCAAATAGTTGTATGGTGAAGTTTAGGCTTGAGGTTAGGGTTAGATATAGAGTTATGCTTAGATCTGGGGTTACGGCTATGCCTGGGGTTAGGCCTAAGTTTAGGGCTAATGTTAGGGTTACGATAATGAATAGGGTCAGAAATAGAAATATGGCTATGTTGAGAGTTAGAGTTAATCTGAGGGCTAGGTTAAGAGTTCACTTAGAGTTAGCACTATATTAGAGCCAGGGTTAGCACTAGATGTAGTGTTAGGGTTAGACCTATGGTTAGAGCTATCATTAGTGTTAGTGTTAGTGTTAGGTTTAGGGTTAGTTTTAGGGAAAGGTATAGGGTTATAGCTAGGTTCAGGGCTAAGGAGAGAGTTAAAATTAAGAATAGGGCTAGGGTGAGGGTGAGAATTAGGATTAAGGCTAGGTTTACGGCTAGGATAAGGGCTAGAGATTGTGTTAGGTTTAGGCCTATATTAGGGCTAGGGCTTTTATGAGATCCAGGATTATTATGATTAGGGATAGTTTCAGGTTTAGGTTTATGGCTAGGTAGAATGTAAGAATTAGGTTGAGAGATAGAGTCACTTCTAGAACTAGGGTATTGTTAGGGTCAGGGTCAGGGTTAGGATTTGTTGAGTTTAAGGTTTATTGTTGGGACTCAAATTAGAATTAGGATTAGGTTTAGGGTTAGCATAATAAACATGGTTAGGTTAAGGGTTCAGATTAGGTTTAGGGTAATGATTAAGGTTAGGGTTATCTTAGGGCTAGCATTAAGTTTAGGCTTAGGGTTAAGGTAATGTATAGGATTAGAGGTAGGTTTAGGGCTAGGATTAAGGCTATGTTTAAGATTAGGTTTAGGTTTAGGGTTAGGGTTAAGGCTAATGTTTGGGCTCAGAAATAGCGCTAAGATTTAGATTAGGTTAGGGCTAGGTATAAGGCTATGGTTAATCTAATATCTAGGGTTATGGTTTCGGTTAAATTTAGGGTTAGTGTTTGGTCTAGGTCTAGTGTTAGCATTGTCTTTAGGGTTAGTGTAATATTTATAGCTAGGGTAAGTGTTAGGATATAAGTCAGGGTCAGTGTTAGTTTTATGCCTAGGGACTCAAATTAGAGAAAAGAGGTTATGGCTAGATGTAGGGTGACAGTTTAGGTTAAGGTGTAGTGTTAGGGCAATGGCTCTGTTTTGTTTTAGGGCTAAGGCCAGGGTGAGAGCTAGTTTTAGGATTAGTGATAGTGTTAGGTCTAGTGGTAGGGTGAGGTTTAGGCTTAAGTTTAGGGTTAGATTTAGAGTTATGTTCAGGTCTAGGGATTGGTATAGGGCTAGGATTTGGGCTATGGTTAGGGCTTGTGTTAGGGTTATGGTAACTGATAGGGTAAGAACTAGAAATAAGGCTAGGGCGAGTGTTAGAGTTAGTTTTAGTCCTAGGGTTAGGGTTAGGGGTAGGGCTAAATTAGGGCTAGAATTAGAGCTAGGATTAGTGTTAGGGTTATGCTTATGGTTAGTGCTAGAGTTAGGGTAATGGTTACGAGTATCTTTAGGAGAAAGAATGGGGTTATAACTAGATTCAGGGCTAATGAAGGGTTAAAATCAGAGGTAAGGCTAGGGTTAGGGTTCAGATTATCATTAAGGCTAGATGAGGGCTAGGGTTTGTATTAGGTTTAGGGTTAGTATTAAGACTAGGGCTAATATCAGGTCTAGGTGTATTATTAGGGTTAGTTTTTGGTTTAGGTTTGGGCTAGATTTATGTAAGGGTTAGGTTTAGGATAGAGGTCAGGTTTAGAGCTCGGTATATTATTAGGATCAGAGTCTGGGTAGAGTTTGGTTTAGGTTAATATTTACAGTTAAGTGTTGATATAGTGTTAGTGTTAGGACTAGGTTTGAGGTAATAGATAGGTTTAGGTTTATGATTCAAGTTAGGTTAGAGTAATTAAAAAGGTTATTGTTAAAGATAGGGTTAACGTTAGACATAGAGTTAACATTTAAGTTAGGCTTATCTTTATGGTAATGGATAGGATTAGAGCTAAGTTTAGGGCTAGGGTTAAGGTTAGGAGTAGGAATTGTATAAGGTTAGGCCTAGGTTGATGTTAGGATTAGGTATAGGGTAAGTGTTAGCATTAGAGCTAGTATTAGGGTTGTAGCTAGAATGAGGACTAGGGTTAGGACTAGTAATAGAGTTAGTAGTTTGGGGTAGGCTAAGGACTAGGGTAAGGAGTAGAGTAGCATTAGGTTGAGGGTTTGGCTTAGGGAAAGCGATAGTTTTAGAGCAGTGTTAGGATTTGTGTTAGGGTTAGATTTAGGGCTATGGTTAGGGTTAGGGTTAGAGTATAAACTAGGGCTAAGATTAGGATTAGGGCTAGGATTTGTGTTAGCTTTACGGCTATGGCTAACATAATAACTAGGTTTCCAATTAGAGTTAGATTTAAGGTTAGCATTAGGATGATATTTATAGCTAGGGTTAGTGTTAGGATTCGAGTTAGAGATAGGGTTATTTCTAGGGTTAGAGTTAGGGCTCAAGTTAAAGCTAGGTTTAGGTTTTGTGAATGGTTAGTGTTTGGTTTAGGTTAAAGTTAGGTTTATGGTTATGGCTCAGTTTGTTTTAGGGCTAGGGTAGGGTTAGGGCTATTTTTCCAATTAGCATTTTGGGATAGGGCTAGTTTTAGGGTGAGGTTAATGCTTAATTTTAGAGATAGATCCATGTTTAGGACTAGGGTGAAGATTAGGGCTAGGTTTGGTGCTATGGATAGGGCTAAGTTTTGTTTTATAGTAAGAGATAGGTTTAAAACTAGAACTAGGGCTAGAGAAAGAATGAAAATTAGTCTTAGGGCTAGGGCTAGGGTTAGGTTTAGGGTTGGGCTAAATTAGGGCTAGGATTAGCAATAGGGTTATTGTTAGGTTTAAGCCTAGGTTTAGGGCTAGTGTTAGAGCTAGCGTTAGGGTTAGGGTAAAGTATGATGTTACAGATAGGTTTAGGGTTAGGGCAAGGGATAAAATTAAGGTTAGAACTTGGGTTAAGATTAGAATTAGAATTAAGGCTAGGCTTAGTGCTAGGATTAGAGCTAGGGTTTGTGTTAGGTTCAGGGCTAGGGCTAATTACTGGTCTAGGGTTATAGTTAGGAATAGTTTTACAGTTAGATTTGTGCATAAAGTTGAGGTTGAGGGTTTGGGTCAGGTTTACAGCTAGCATATTATTAGGGTAAGATTCAGGTTAGGGTATGGTTTAGGTTAACATTTAAAGCAAGGGCTCAAATTAGCATTAGGGTTAGGGTTAGCAAAATGGTTATGGTTAGGTTTAGGATTCAGATTTGTTTTAGGGTGATGGATAGGGTTAGCTTTAGTGATAGAGTTAGGGTTAGGACTAGAGATAGAATTTGGTTAGGGTTATGATTACGCTAATACATAAGATTAGAGCTGCAGTTAGGGCTATGGTTGGGTTATGGTTAGTTTATGGCTATGATTAGGGTTATGCCTTTGGTTAGAATTTGGTTATAGTTATGGTTAGGGTAATGGATAGTATTTGAGCTAGGGTTAGGGCTAGAGTTATCATTGAAATTATGGTTATGTTCAGCTTAGGTCATGGTTCAAGTAACGAATAGAATTAGAACTGTGGTTGGGGCTAGGGTTATGGTTAGGTTATGGTTATGATTAGGGTTAGACCTTGGGTTATAATTCAGTTATGGTTATGGTTAGGGTAATGGAGAGGATTCAAGGTAAAATTAGCGCTAGGGTTATGGTTAACATTAGGGCTATTGTTCAGGTTAGGTTTTAGGTTAGGAGAGGTTTAGGTTTAGGGTAAAATTTAGGTTAAGTGTTAAGGCCTGAGTTAGGATTTCAGTTTGTGTTAAAGCTAGGGTGAGGGCCAGATTAGGGCTAGGTTTTGGTTTAGGTTAGGGCTAGGGTAGCACTATGTCTAATATAAGATCTAGGGTTATAAATAGGGCTAGTTTTAGCGTTAGCATTTAATCTAGGTCTAGTGTTATGATTTGGTTTAGATATGGGGTGATGATTAGAGATAGGGTTAGTGTTATGTTAAGAGACAGGATCAATGTTACCTTTAGGGTTAGGAATAGCCTCTAATTAGGGCTAGGGTTAAGGCTAGATGTAGGGTTAGGGTTTGTGTTATTGTTAGGGTAAGAATTAGGGATAGGACTAATGTCAGGTCTAGAGTTAGGTTTAGTGCTATGGATCATTTTCTTTTCAGAGCTAGGATAAGGATAGGGCTAGCATTAGGATTACCAATAGTGTTAGGGCTAGTGGTAGGGTGAGGTTTAGGCTTAGATTTTTTTGTTATGGTTAGATATATGTTTAGGGCTAAAGATAGGATTAGGGATAAGTTTAAAGTTAGTGTTATGATTAAGGTAATGGATAGGGTTAGAACTAGAAATAGGGCTAAATTAGGGCAAAAATGAGTGCTAGGGTTAGTGTTAGGGTTGGGCCTTGTTTTAGGGCTAGAGTTAGGGTTAGTGTTAGAGTAAGGGTTAGGTTTAGAGTTAGGAGAAAAATGTGGTTATAGCTATGTTTAGGGATAGGGCAAGGGTTATACTTAGGGTTAGGCCTAGGGTAAGGGTACAGTATAGGATTAAGCTTAGGTTTAGGGTTAGGGTGGGTGTTTGAGTTAAGGATAGGGCTTGGATTAGTCCAAGGGCTAATTTCACATCTAGTATTATGGGTGAGAATAGTGTTAGGTTTAGATTATGGCTAGGTCTAACGTAGGGTTAGGTTTATGGTAAAGGACAGGATAAAAGCTAGGTGTATTATTAGGTTCAGGGTCAGGGTTAGGGTTTGGTTTAGGTTAAGATCTAGGGTTAAGGCTGGAATTAACATTAAGTTTTGGATAATAAATTGGGTTACATTTATGGTTCAGATTAGGTTTAGGGTTTTTCAATAGTGTCAGGGATACCTATACGGTTAGGTTTAGTCCTATTGTTAGCATTTGGGTTAGGCTTCTGTTTAGGGTAATGGATAGAATTACAGCTATGGTTGGGGCTAGGTATATAATTAGAGTTAGACTTAGAGTAAGGGTTAGGCTTAGGTTTAGGCATAGGTTTAGGGTAAGTGTTAAGATTTGAGCTAGGTTTATGTCTAGGGCAAGGTTTAGAGTTAGAGCAGGTATAGGGTAATGGTTAAGGTTAGGGCTACAGTTACCATTAGGATTAGGGTTAGTGTTTTTGTAATGGAGAGATTTAGAGCTAGGGTTTGTGAAATGGTTACAGTTAAAATTAGGTTTAAAGTTATAGTTAGGGATAGGGCTATGTTAATGTTTAGGGTTAAAATTAGGGCTAGGTTTAGAGGTAGTGATAGGGTTAGAGTTACTTCATTCAGAATTGTTTTATATAATCTAGGATTCATCTTTGATTAACCTTACTCTGTTCCCCAGGTATAGATCTTTTGGTCCAATTTTTTGGTGTCAGGAATAGTTAATATTTTTATTTTTCATTTTTACATATATGAGTAAATGAATATAGACCTGGAAATCAATCAGGTTTTATAATAGTTTCTTGAAACTGCACAAACACCCTCAGTTCTTTGTGGGGATATTCTGATATATTCATTGTGAATGTAGGCCTAAGCTGAAGCATGCAGAAACAATTTTATCTGAGAGCCTTATAGTAGAAAGCAGAGAAATATGCATGCACTGAAATTCCTCCCATAATTATTTGGTCAGATTTGTTTGATACTGCATAGGATTCATTATTTAGCTTGCCCCACAAAGCTCTTCAAGTGTGGGACTTCTAGGATAAATGGTTTTCTAATCAGGTTAGGGTTAGTGTTAGGTTTAGAGTTAGGGCTAGGGTTAGATATAGTGTTAAGGTGACAGTGAGGTTTGTTCAAATTTCTTTGATATTGGGAAGAGGCATCGTTAACTTAGCCTTAATATGCTCCCCAGGATTGAGCATTCTTGTTTTTATTGATCTCTATAAGGAGCACTCAGTTTTTTAAGGTTTAATTTTATATTGACCAATATAGGTAAATAAAAATGGAGGTTGAAATCAAACCGGATTGGTGCTAGCTTCTTAAAACTTCAGACACTGAATCCATTCTCTGTGGGAACTCTCTGGTTTCTTCTTTGTGAAAGTAGCCTTCAGATGAAAATGGCAAAAACAACTTTATATGAGAGCTCTTTCACAGAATACAGAGAAATATGCATGAACTAAAATACCACCACAAATATTTGGTCATATTACTTTGATACTGCATAGGATTCATCTGATAGCTTAGGCCACTGGGCTACCCAATTTGGGGACTTATAGTATCACTATTTTTTTAAACAAGTTAGGGCTTGTGTTAAGTTTAGTGTTAGGGTAGTGTTAGAATTAGTATTAGGTTTAGAGTTAGTTTTGTTCAAATTTCTTTGACACTGGGAATAATTCATTTTTCTCCAGTCTTACTATACCCCACATTTTTGGACCTCCTATGTTCAGTGTTTCTCTGTAAGGAATAGTTTGTATTTTAAAGTTTCAGTTCATTTTGTCCTATGCAGGTAAAAGGAAATGGAGCTGGAAATCAAACATCATTGGTGCTGGCTGCTTGAAACTTCACACTCCATCAATTCTCTGTGGGCAATCTTTGGTTTGCTCTTATAAAAGTAAGCCTAAGCTGAAGCATGTAAAAACAACATTATCCAAGAGTCCTTTAGGAGATAACAGGGAAATGTGCATGTACTGATATACTCCATAAATTATTGTTTAAATTTTTTTGATACTGCACAGCATTCATGTCTTAGCTTGCCCTACTAGGCTACTCAGGTTTGAAACTTTTACAGTCAAAGGTTCAATAAAATAGTTAGGGTTAGAAGAACAGTTAGGGTTAGTGCTAAAGTTAGGGTTGGAGTAAGTTTTATTCAATATTTTTTGATACTTGGCAGGATTTATCTTTTAGTTAGATTTACTCTCTTCCAAAGGTTTAAGCCTTCTCTGTTCACAGGTTTTCTGTCACAAACAATTTTTATTTTAAGATTTTATTTCATTTTGACCTATATGGGAAAGTTAATTGAGCTGAAAATCAAACAGTGTTTTGCTGCTTGAAACTTCTCACACTCCATCAGTTCTCTGTAGGGACTCTGTAATGTTCCTTGTGAAAGTAGGCCTAAGCTTAAGAATGCAAAAACAACTATATCCAAGGGTTCTTTAATAGAAAACATGGAAATATGAATGTACTGAAATAACTCCCATAATTATTTGGTCAGATTTTTTTGATGCTGCGTAGGATTCATTACTTAGCTTGCCCTACAAGGCTCCCAAGTGCAGGACTTCTAAGATCAATGGTTCTCTAATTAGGTTAGTGTTAGAGTTAGGTTTAGCTAGGGCTAGGGCTAGGGTTAGAGGTAATATTAGGGTGAGAGGTTGTTTTGTTCAAATTTCTTTGATATTGGGCAGGATTCATCTTTTATCTAGCCTTAGTATGCTCCCAAGTTTTGATCCTTCTCAAATCAATGGTTCATTATCATGAACACTTTGTATTTTAAAGTTTCACTTCATTTTGACCTATATGGGTAAACGGAAATGGAGGTGAAAATCAAACAGGCATCCCTTCCCCCTAAACCTAACCCTAACCATAGCCCTATGACTAAATCTAATTTTCAATCTAGCCCTAATCCTAGTTCTAACCCTATGTCTGACCATAACCAAAACACTTTCCCTGACCTTAGCCTTAACAATAGCTATAACCCTAACCCTAGATTTAACCATAACCCTGAATCTACCCCTAAGCCTAAACTTACACTATCACTATCACTGACACCAATGCTAATTTTTAAACTACCTTTTACTTTAGCCTTAGCCCTAAAATAAATCTGAGCCATAGAACTAACTCTAAACCTTAACCTAAACAAAATTTTTACCCAACATCTAGCCCTAAGCCTACACCTAAATTGAGTCCTATCTCTAATCCTAAAACATACCCTGATCCTGACTCTTACCCTAACACCAACCCTAGTTCAAAACATCACCCTAAACCTAAACCCAATTCTACAATTCTACTTACCCCTAATTGTATCTCTAAAACTAGCCCTAATAATAACCCTAGTTTTTACATTAGTTGTATTCCTAACACAAGCCCTAACATAACCCCAAACCTAGCAGTAATCTGAGAACCAAACGTGTATTTAACCCTACATTAACCCTAAACCTAGCCCTAATCCTTACTAAACCTAACTCTAAATATAATCTTTTCACTATGTTTAAACCTAAACCAAAACTAGCTCTAACCCTAACTATAATCCTAGCCCTTACCCTACCTCTAACCCTATCAATTACCCTAACTGTAACCCTTACACTAATGCTAACCCCTGGTCTAAATATAGCACTATCCCTAACCCTAACCTATCCATTCCCATAAACATAACCTGAAACATAAACTTAACCATATCCATTACCCTAACCTTAACCCTAATGCTAAATTTGAGTTCTAATCCTCAACCTTAACCTAAACCAAACCCTAAACATGACTCTGACACTAATAATTCCCCTACCTCTAAAGCTGACCCTAAACCTCATCTTAAATCTTACACTATACTTAGCCATAAATCTATCTTTAAAACTATCCCTAACCATAACCCTAGACCTGATATTAAACCTAGTTCTAATGATAGCCCTAACCCTAACACAAACTGTGGCCCTATTCCTTGGCCTAATACTAGCTTTAATCCTAACCCTAAACTTAACACTAGCTGTAACTCTAATTTTAAACCTCACTATAGTTCTGAACCTAGCTGTAACATCATTCCTTACCCTACCCTAACCCTAATGCTAATCCTAGATGTAAAGCTAGGCCTAACCCTAACACTAACCCCAGTCCTTATCCTAGCCCTAATTTAGCCCTCACCTTAACTTTAACCCTAAATCTAGCCTAAGACTAATTTTAACTCTCACCCTAGTTCTATTAATAGTTCTAAACCTATCACTTATCATCACCCAAAACTTAGCCCTAACCCTAGCCTAAAATTGAGACCTAACCTTCACCCTAGCCCTAACCCTAGATCTAAACCTAAGTCTAAATCTAACCTAACCTAGGCCTAAAACTCACCCTCATGCTGGCCATAACCCTAATGCTAATCCAAACTCTACACTTAACGCTAACCCTAGTCAAAACCCTAACCCTATCACAATACCTAAACCTATCCATTACTCTAACACTTACCCTAACCCTAACCTAACTGTAGCTCAAACTCTAACCATTACCTTAAAAATAACCCTAAACCTAACCCTAATCTAACCTGACATTTAGCCCTATACAATACCTGAAACTAATGATAACCCTAGCCCTGACACTAACGTAATTCAGACCCTAACTGTAACTCTAACATAGACATAATCCTAAACCTAAATCTCACCCTAATGGGAACGTACCCTAGCTAAATTCCTAAACCATACCCTAACCGTTACCCTAAACCTATTTCTAAGCCTAACCCTAACCCTATCTCTAGGCCTAATAATAACCATAACCCTAAACCCAAACCTAGCTCTTACCCTATCCATTATCCTAATTATAAGCCTCACCCTAATGCTAACCCTAGGCATAACCCTGAAACTATCACTAACTCTAAACCTATCAATTACCCTAAACCTAACCTAATCACTACACCTAAGAGTCTCATTACCTTAACCCTAACCTAATGCTAATTCAAGCCCTAACCCTAAATCCTAACCTAAACTTTAAATCTGACCCTAACCCTAATAATACACCTAGCTCTAAACCTGACCCTTACTCTAAAGCTAACATTTACCCTAGACCTAGCAATAAAACTAACCCTGAATTTGTCCCTAACCACAATCCTAGACCAAACACTAGCCCTAGCCCCAATTCTTGACATAACCCTAAAACAAAACAAAACAAAACAAAAAACACTGTCCCTCAACCTAATCCTAAACCTAGTCTTATTAATAACCAAAAATACAACCCTAGCCCTAACCATAATTCTAATATTATACCTAGCCCTAAACCTAGCTATAATCCCATCCCTTCCCCTAAACCTAACTGTAAGCCTAACACTAGGCTTAACCCTAACTTAGACCTTAGACCTAATTCTAGTCTTAATTTAGCCCGCAAACAAGCACTAATCAGAGACTTAACACTACATTGAACTGTAACCATAACCCTAAGCCTAAGCCTTACCCTTACTCTAAACCTAATGCTAACCCCCCAAAATGCTCTAAATGTAAGCCTTACCCTAGCCCTAATTCTAACCGTAACCCTAGCCCTGACCCTAGCTGTAACCCTATCAATTACCCTAAGCCTAACCATAACCTAATGCTAAATCTACGATAATTTTAAAACTGTTTCTAACCCTAAACCTATCTATTACCCTAAACCTAACCTGAACCCTAAACCTAACCATATCCACAACCCTAACGCTAAACCTAAAGCTAATTAGAGCCCTAAACTTAATCATTAAAAAAACCCAAACAATAACCCTAAATTCGACCCTCATAATATCCCTAGCTCTCAAGTACAACCCTAAACCTAAAACTAACCCTTACATTAAATCTAGCAATAATCATAACCCTAAATCTATCCCTAAATCTCACTGTAGATCTGACATTAGCCCTAGCCCTAATGCTAGCTCTAACCCTAACACAAACCCTAGCCCTAATACTAGCCCAAAAGTTAGTCTTAACCCTATTCCTAACCCTAACCCTGCTCTAACCCTAACCCTATTTCAGGTCCTAGCCCTAGCTCTAAAACTATCCCTTATGCTAAGTCAAACCTTCATCATATTGCTACCCTAGTTCTAAACCTAATCCTTAACCTAATCCAAACAATAACTCTATTACTAGTTTTAACCCTTGCCCTCATTCTAGCTCCAACCCCAACCCTAACAACAATCCTTATTCTGATTCAAACACTAACCCTTGGTTTAAAACTGACCCTACCCTGAACCAAAACATAATATTAGCCCTACTGGTAAACCTATACCTAAATACACTAACACTAGCCCTATACCTAAATCTAATTCTAAATATAGTCATAACTCTAGCCTTCAAACTAACAATAACCTTAATCTAACTCAAACACTAACTTACCCTAGACTTAACCCTACTCTTAATATTGGTGGTAAACCTAAAACTAACCCTAACCCGAACACTGAAACTTACACTAACACAAACCCTAACTCTAAATATTATCCTAACCTCAAAACTAACTCTAACACTAGACTAATTTTAAAACTAGCCATAACCATAACCCTAACTCCTAGACTACCCATAAATCTAACACTAGCCCTAAACTTCACACAAAATGTACCTTAATTGAAGCCCTAAACCTAACCCTATGCATAACCCTAAACTTAAATCTAGCCCTAATTCTAACCCTAACATTAACCCTAGCCCTAACCCAAGCTCAAACCCTAAACCTTACACTAAAATTATTTCTAGCCTAAACTCTAAATTTCACCCTAACCTTAGCTCTAACTCTAACCATTACCCTAACAATAACCCTAAACCTAAATCTAACCCTAGCCCTATCCCTAACCTTAACCCTATCATGGCCCTGACTTTAACCTAACACTCACACTAGCCCTAACCCTAGCTTGAAACCTAACCCTTACCCTTAACCTAACCATAACACTAACCCAAGGCCTAACTCTAGCCCTAATCCTAGCCCTAATCCTAAACTTAACCCTAGCCCTAACACTAGATTGAAGCCTACCAAATACCTAAACCTAAACCTAACCCTAATGATAAACCTAGACCTAAACCAAAACCTACCCTATCCCTAACATAAACCTAATCCTAGAATTAACTGGAAACCTAACCCTAAACCTAACCCTAATTTTAGCTCAAATCCTAACCCTATTACAACCATAACTCGACCCTAACCCTAAAACTAACCCTAAATCTAACCTGACATCTAACCCTATCAATTACCTTAACACTAATGTTAACCCTAGCCCTAACCCTAACACTAAACATAATCATAACCCTAAACCTAACACTAGTTCTAAAACTAACCCTAGCTCAAACCGTAAATCGTACCCTTATCCTAATCCTAACTCTTACCCTAGCCCTAAACTTGACACGAACCCTAACTCTAGCCCTAATTTTAATCATAACTCTATCCCTAACCCTAGCTCTAACTATAAAGTACCCTTAATGATAACCTTAACCCTAATGTTAACCCTCAGACTAACCATAAACCTATTGCAAAATCTAACCATATCCATTATCCTAATCATAACCTGAACCCTAAACCTAACCCCTATCCATTACCTTACCCTAACTCTAACCTTAATGTTACTTTGAGCCATAGACCTAAACCTTAACCTAACCAAAACCTCAAACCTGACCCTTACCCTAATAATACCCCTAGCTCTAAAACTGTCCCTTTCTCTAAACATAACCCTAAAACTATTCCTAACTGTAACCCTAGAACAGATATTAGCCCTATCTCTAATTCTTGCCCTGAACATAACACAAAACGTAGGCATAATCCTAACCTTAAACCTAGCCTTAATCCATATCCAAACAATAGCCCTAGCCCTAACCCTAATGCTAATCATAAATCTAGTCCTAACCCTAACCCAAGCACTAAAACAAAACCGAGCAAGAGGCCAAAACCTAAACGTTAACTTAACCAAATTCTAATACTACACCTAGAACAAACCCTAGCCCTAATTCAAGTCCTAATTCTAACCTTAAAAGTAACCCTGACTCTGATTCATATCTTAATACTCACCCTATCACTACACAACCCAAAATTTAAACCAAACTCTAACAGTATCCCTAGCCCTAATTCAAGTCCTAACCCTAACCGTAAAACCAACGTTTACCATGACTCATATCCTAACACAAACCATTGATATAAATATCACTCTAACCCTAATACTAGAACTACTCCAACCCTTAATCCTAAAACTAACCGTAATTGTAACCCTAGTTGTTACATTAGCCATTTCCCTAAACTTAGCCTTAATCATAACACAAAAACTAGCCCTAGTCTGAGACCTACACCTAGCTAAACTCTAACACTAACCCTAAACCTAAACCTAACAATAGCTCAAAGCCTAACCCTTACCTAAACATAGACCTAGACCAATCCCTAACTCTAACCCTAACCTTAGGCCTAACCCTATACTTAACCCTATCCCTAAACCGAGCTGTAAATCTACCCATTACCCTAACCCTAACACTAAACTTATTGATAAGTCTAGCCTGAACCTAACACTAATCCTAACCCTAACCAGAAAACTAACCCTAGACATAACCCTCAATGTAATACTTGCCATAGCCCTAACCCTTGTTCAAACCCTGAACCTTTCCATAAACCTAAACATAACCATAGCCCTAAACCTGACCCTAATTCTATATCTATCTATATTCATTTCCTGAAACCTAATCTTAGTGATAACACTAACCCTAATTCTATCCCTAGACCTAACGCTAAACCTAACCCTCATGCTAGCCCTAACCCTAGCTTAATACCTAACCCTTATGCTAAAAATAATCTAAACCTAACCCAAGTTCTATAACAAACCATAACCCTAATTTAAGACCTATTCCTAACCATAACCATATTTCTAAACTTAGCTCTTACCCTATCTATTACTCTAATCATAACTCTTCCCAAATGCTAATCCTAGGCCTACCTCTAACCCTATTGCTAGCCCAAACCCTATAAATTACCCTAAACCTAACCTGAATCCTAAACTAAAACCTATCATTACTCTAACCCTAACCCTAATGCTATTTTTAGCCAAAACCTAAATTGTAACCTAAACCAAACCCTAAACCAGACCCTAGCCCTAATAATTCCCCTAGCTCTAAATTTGACCTTACTCTAACACACTAGATGTAGCCATAAACCTAACCGTAAAACTATCTTTAATCATAACCCTAGACCTGATCTTAGCCCTAGCCCTAATCCTAGCCCTAACACTAAAACAAACACGAGCCCTCATCCTAGCCCTAAACCTAGCCTTAATCAAAACCTAAATACTAATCCTACCCTTTATCCAAATTCTATCCCAAACCCAACCTCTAAAACTAGCAACAATGTCATCCCTTATCCTAAACTTAACTCTAACCCTAACCATAACCATAATGATAGTTCTGACATGAACACTAACGCTAGCCCTAATCCTAGCCCTAATTTAACTACATTCCTAACCCTAACTCTAACTCTAGCCTCAAGACTAACTCTAACTTTCACACAAACTCTAACCCTAAATCTAACACTATTCCTTACCATAACCCTGACCCTAGCCTAACCCTAGCCCTATCCTTAGTCATAGCCCTAACCCTAAACCTAATCCTAACTCTAAATGTAACCCTAAAATTAAGCCTAAGCCTAACACTAACACTAGCCTTAACCCTAATGCTAATGGGAAAAGTAGCCCTAACCTTAACCATAGGACAGAAACAAAACTGAGCAGTATCCCTAATGCTAAACCTTAACACTACAACTAA
Source organism: Ictidomys tridecemlineatus (assembly GCF_052094955.1). Lineage (NCBI taxonomy): Eukaryota > Metazoa > Chordata > Mammalia > Rodentia > Sciuridae > Ictidomys > Ictidomys tridecemlineatus. The sequence goes on from NC_135494.1 coordinate 29,348,549, forward strand.
ACCTAACACTACAACTACACCTAACCCTAACCCTAATTAGAGTCCTAACCATAACTTTAAACTAACTCTTACCATAACTCATATCTTAACACTCACCTATGTTCTAAACACTACTCTTACCTTAAACCGAATCCTAACAGTAAGCCTAGTTCTTATTTGAGTCCTAACTCCAACCATAAAACTAACTCTGACCATGAATCCTATCTTAATACTAACCCTAGATCTAAATATCAACCTAACCTTAAAACTAACCCTAACCCTAGAGGTCTAACACTTAAAACTAACCCTAAATAGAATTCTAATTTTCACCCTCATTTTTGCATTGCCATTGCCCTAATCTTAGCCCTAACCCTAACAGAAAAACTAGTCCTAACTAAGCCCTAAACATAGCTTTAACCATACCCTAAATGCTACCCCTAATACTAGCTCTAACCCTATCCTTAACCATAAGCAAAATGCTAAATCTAATGGTAATACTAGACATATTTCTAATCTTAAATGTAACAAAAACCCTAACTCAATTAATAGTCTTAAACCTAGGCAATATTCAAGCTGTAACTCTATCCCATACCCTAATGCTAACCCTGACCCTGAGCCTTATTCTGAGTATAACACTAATCTTAGGTCTAACCTGACCCTAACTCTAGTCAAACCCTAACACTAGCCCTACCAATAAATACACGTAAGGCGAACCCTATCAAAAGCTCTAGACCTAAAAGTAATTCTGTATTTATCCTTAACTCTAGCCCTAGACCTAAGAAAATAAAATCTAGCATTAGCCCTAACAATAACTCTTAACCTAAACCTAATTGTAGACATAAACCTAATCCTAATTCTGGCTTTAACCATAACTCTGTCTCTGATCTGAACACTGACTCTTCCTTTAACACTAAATCTATCTCTAAATCTGACTCTAAATGAAAACCTAAACCTAACAATATACCTATCTATAACCCTAACCCTACAACTAACCCTAATTTTAACCCTAGCTCTTACATTACCCATAGCCCTAACCTTTCTCCTTAACCTTACACAAAATGTAGAGCGAATTCCAGGCCTAAATGTAGCCCTAAGTGTAACCATAACTCTAATCCTAGCCCTAACCCTAATCTTAATCCTAACCTTAGCCTTATTCCTAACCCCAGCTCAAAGCCTAATCCTTACCCTAAATATAAACTTAGACCTATCCCTAACTCTGAAACTAACCCTAGCCATAATTCTAACCTTTACCCTAACCCTAAACCTAGCTCTAAACCTACCCTTTACACTAACCCTACCCCTAACCCCATTAAGAATCCTAATCATAGCCCTCACTCTAGCTCTAACTTTATCACAAACCCTAATGCTAACCCTGACCCTTATTCTGACCCTAAAGCTAACCATATGTCTAAACCTGACCCTAAATCTAGACCAAACACTAACTCTAGACCTAAACCTCATTTTAATCTAGTCTTAAATCTAGCCCTAGATCTAAATAAAAATCTAGCCCTAACAATAACCCTTAACCTAACCCCAAAACTAAACCTACACCTAGACTTAAACCTAGTCTTAATTCTGGCTCTAAACCTAATTCTTCCTCTAACCCGAACACTGACCCTACCTTTAACAGTAAATGTATATCTAAACCTGACTCTAATCAAAAATATAAACCTAACACTACATCTAGCCATAACCCTAACTCTAAAACTAGCCCTAATCATAACCCTACTCTTAAATTATCCATAGCCCTATCCTTTCACCTTAACCTAACACAAAACATAGAGCAAATCCTAGACCTAAACCTAACCCTATGCCTACCCCTAACCCTAACTCTAGCCCTAATCTAAATTAACCCCAGCCTTAGTCCTAAACCTAGCTTGAAGCCTAACCCTTACCCTAAATATAAACTTAGACATATCCCTAAGTCTAAAACTAACCCTAGCCCTAATCTTAACTTTAATTCTAGACTGAAGCATATCTCTAAACCACTTATTACCTTAACAGTATTTCTAACCCTATTGATAAACCTAGCAATAACCCAAACCCTAATCCTGACAACAACAACAACAAAAACATGAATTCTGGTCCTTACCCTTAACCTAACACTCTCCATAGTGCTAACACTAGCTCAAACCCTAAGCCATAGCATAAACCTAAACATAATCAGCCTTAACCCTAACCCTAAAACTAAATCTTACCCTAAACCTACACCTAAACCTATATAAAACCATATCCATTACTCTTACCTTAATCTTAAATCTAATGATAATCCTAGCCATAAACCTAACCCTAACGCTAAACTTACCATAATCCAATTCCTAGATCTAACAATGAGCCTAATCCTCAACCTAGCCCTAGCCTTAACTCTAGCTCAAACCCTCTCCCTTACCCTAAACATAACCCTAGTCCAAACCATAACCTAAATCTAGCTCTAATTCTAACCATAACCATAGCCCAAACCCTAGCTCTAACTCTATCCATTTAACAAAACAAAACCCTAAATTTAATTCTAATCCTAATCCTTTTACCTAACTCTATCACTAGCCCTGATTCTAACTCAAATTCTCAACCTAGACTTAACCCTTACTCAGTCCCTGATCCTTACCCTTAACCTAACCACAAGACTTACCCTAATCCTAAGTCTAACCCTAACCCTATCTCTAATTCTAAACTTATCCCTAGCCTTAACCCTATGTTTAACCTCATTTATTACCCTAATCTTAACCATAAACCTCATGATAAACATAGCACTAATCCCAAAACTATTTAATCCTAACCATAAACCTAACTGTAGACATAACATTGAACATAATCCTTGCTGTAGTACTAACCTTAGCTCAAAACCTAACCATAGCTTAAATCTAACCCTAACCCTATTCTTACACATAACCCTAACCCTAACCCAACATCTAACTCTGTCCATTACCCTAAACCTAATGATAACCCTAGACCTAACCGAGACATAACTTTTACCATAGTCCTAACCCTAAACCTAACCCTAGCCTTAGCACTAACCCTATCTCAAACCCTAAAGCATACCCTAAACCTAACACTAACCCTAGTTTTAACCCTAACCCTAACCCTAACTCTAGTCATAATTCTAACCATAATTCTATACCTAACACTAGCCCTAACCCTATCAATTACCGTAACGATATTTATAACACTAATGCTAACACTAGGCCTAAACCTAACCCTATCGATTACCCTAAACCTAATCTGAACCGTAAACCTAACCTGAAGCATAAACCTAACTCTTCCCATTACCCTAATCCTAACTCTAAACATAATGCTAATTTGAGTCCTAACCTTAAAACTTAACCTGCTCAAACCCCAAACCTGACCCTGACCATTTTAATACCCTTAGCTCTAGTCCTTAATCTTACCATAAACCTAACTCTGACACTAGACCTAGCCTTAAAATTTACCCTAAATTATCCTTAATCATAAACCTAGACACTATATTAGCCCAAGCCCTAATACTTGCTATAACCCTAACACAAACACTACCCCAATCCTAGTCCTAAACCTAGCCTTCATCCTAACCTGTACCCTAAATTACCACTATTCCTAATTTTATACCTCACCATAGTTCTGAACCAAGCTATAACCCAATCCCTTCCCCTAAATCTAACACTAACCCTAGCCCTAGAACTAAACCTATAACTAACCCTAGACCTGATCCCACCCCTAATTTAGACCTAACCCTAATCCTAACTCTAGTACTAAGACTAACTCCAACTCTCACACTAGCCCTATACCTAATTCTAATCCTATCCCTTAGAATAACCCTAAAAATTGACCAAACCTTAACCCTAACCTTAGCCCTAGCCCTAACCTTAGATCTAATCATAACTCTAAATCTAACCCTAAACCTAACAATAACACTCACACTAACACAATCCTTAACACTAACACTAATCCTAAAACTAGCCATAACCGAGTTCTAGTCCTAAAACCAAACCAAGCCATAGCCCTAATCCTAAACTTTAACCTAAATCAAAATTTAACCTAACACTTAGCCCTAATCCTAGCACTAATCCCAGTCCTATTCAAATCCTAAATCTACCCTTGACCCTGACTCTGGCCCTATAACTAACCGTACCTCTAAAATCACCCTAAGAATAAACCTAACCCTAAAACTAGACATAGCCCTAAACCTAATTCTAAAAGTAGCCCTAATCATAACTCTAGTTGTTACATTAGCTGTAGCCCTAACATTAGCCTTAACCTAATCTCAAACTTAGTCCTAATTCAAGCCCTACACCTCATTTTAACCCTAACCCTAACACTGGCCCTAGCTCTAAATATTACCCTAAACCTAACACTAAGCCTAAAACTTGCCATAACCCAAAAGCTAACTCTGCCCTTAATCCTAAGTGTAAACCCAGACCTAACCCTAGCTCTAGCCATATCCATTACCCTAACCATAACTCTAACCCTAATGTTAACTCTAGGATAACCCTTACCCTATCTCTAACCCTAAATTTATCCATTAGACTAAACATGAATTCTAAATCTAACCATATTAATTACCCTAATCTTAGCCCTAAACCTAATGCTAATTAGACTAACGCTTAACACTTAACCTAACACTTAACCTTAACCTAACCCAAACTATAACTGATACTGTGAACCTAATAATAACCCTATCTCTAAAACTGACCCTATCCCTCAACCTGACACTTACACTAGAACTAGCCATAAACCACACCCTGAAACTAACCCTAACCATAAACCTAGAATTTACATTAGCCCTAGCCTTAGTCCTAGCCATAACCCTAACACCAAACCTACACCTAATCCTAGAACTTAACCTAGCTTAATTCTAACCCTAAACCTAACTCTAGCCCAAAAACTAGGTCTTGCCCTATCTCTAATCCTAGCACTAATACTAGTGCTAAATTTGACCTAACTCTAATGTTAGGCCTATGACTAACTCTAACTCTCGCTGTAGTCCTACCCCTAGTTTTAAACCTATCCCTTAAAATAACCCAAACCCTAGCCCTAAACCTAGCCCCGATCCTAGCTCTAACTTTTTCCCTAGCCTAAACCTAGATTTAATCCTAAATCTAAATCTAACCTTAACTCTAAGCCTAAACCTAACCCTAGCTCTATGCCTAATGCTAATTGGGAAACTAGCCCTAACCCTAGTCCTAGCACTCAAATTAACCTCAGTCATAGGCTTAACCCTAAAACTTACCCTAAATCAAACCCTGACCCTATACCTAGTCGTAAATTCAAGCACTAATTCGAGTTCTAATCCTAAACCTAGAATTTACTCTGACCCTCACTCGGACTCTAACACTAACCCTAGCTCTAAACATTACCCTAGCCCTAAACATTACCCTAACCCTAAACCTAATCCTAAAAATAACCTAATTGAAACTCTAGTTCTTAAATTAGCCTAAAACCTTACCCTAAATATAAATTTAGACCTATTCATATGGATAGGTCTAAGTTTAATTTTAAATTTAGATCTATCCCTAAGATTATATTAAAACTTAGACCTATCCCTAAGGCTAAGGTTAGGATTTTTCTTCCCTAACAAAAAGCCTAGCCCTAATCTGAGAATTAAACCTAGATTTAAACCTAACTCTAAACTTAACCCTATCCCTACTCCTAACCCTAATACTATCCCCAACCCTAGCTCTAACACCGTTTCTTACTGTAAGCCAAACCCTCACCCTAATACTACTCTACTCCTAAACTTATCTTTAGACTATCCCAAACCATAACTGTAATACTAATCCTAACCCTAGCCCTCATTCTAGCTCTAACCCTACTCCAAACTCTAACCCTAACCCTGACCCTTATTCTGACCCTAACTCAAACCCTACATTTAAACCTGACCTTTATTTTAAACCAAACCCTAACATTAGCCCTGTGAATAAACCTATACCTAAACCTAACCCGAACACCAGACCTAGAAAAAAGTCTAAACCTAAATCCAGCCATAACTCTACCACTAACCCTAAACAAAAACTTAGACCAAAGACTAAAAAAATAACCCTTAACCTAACTCAAACACTAACTCTACCCCTAGACCTAAACCTAGCCCTAATTCTGGCCTTAACCTTAAACCTAACCCTAACCTGAAAAATGACCCTTAGTCTAGCACAAACCTACCTCTAAACTTTATGCTAACCCAAAATCTAGCCATATCCCTAACACTAGACCTAGCCATAACGACAACCCTAGTTCTTTTACTACCCAGAGCCCTAATTATAGCCCTAAACCTCACACAAAACCTATCTCTAATTCTATCTCTAAACCTTGCCCTAAGCCTAACCCTAACTCTACACCTAGACCTTACCCTAACCCTAACACTCACGCTAGTCCTAAACCTAGGTCAAGCACTAAACGTTAACATAAACATAACCCTACCCCTAACCCTAAACCTAATACTAATGCTAGCCCTAATTCTAACCATAACCAAGACCAAACCCTAGCTCTAAATATATTTATTACCCTAAATATAAACTTAACCCTAATGCTAATCCTACTGCTAAACTTAATCCTAATCTAAACCTAGATCTGACACTAACCTTAATCCTCGCCCTAACCATAACCATAGGTCAAACCATAACACTTACCCTAAACCTAACCCAAACACTAACTCTAACCTTAACCCTAAACCTAACCTTTACCCTAGGCTTAATCCTAACCACAACCCTAACCATTAACCTATCCATTACCCTAAACAGAAGCCTAACCCAAATGCTAACCCTAGGCAAAAACTTAAGCCTTCACTAACCCTAATCCTATCCATTACCTAAACCTAACCTTAACATTAAACCTAACCCTATCAATTACTCTAAACCTAACCACAACAATAACACTAATGCTAATTTGAGCACTAAACCTAAACCATAACCCAAATCAGACTCTGAAAAAGACAATGACTCTAATAATACACCTTGCTCTAAACATGACCTTTACCCTAAAGCTATTCCTTTCACTAGACCTAAATATAAAACTAACCATAACACTATACTTAACCAAAGCATAGACCTGACATTATAACTCTACTAAATTCTTTTCCTAATCCTAACACAAACCCTAGCCCTCATCCTAGCTCTAAACCTAGCCTTAATTCTAATCTAAACCCTAACTCTAGCACAATTCCTAATTTCAACCCTCGCCCTAGTGCAGAACCTAGGTATAAGTACATTAGCCATGGATTTAATTTAAGCCCTCTTCCCCTAACCCTAACACTATCACTAACCCTAATCCTAGCCCTAAGACTAGGCCTAACCATAAGAGTAACCCTAGCTCTAATCCTAGCCCTCATTTATCACTAAATGTAACCCTTACTCTTACTCTAGCCCTAAGAATAACTTTAACTCTTATAACTCTAATAGCTATACCTATTTCTAGTATTAACCTTATCTGTTATCATAACCCTAATGCTAGCCCTAACCTTATCCCTAATCCTAGACCTAATCCTAGATCTAACCATAATTCTAAGTCTAACCCTTACTTTAAGCCTAAATCTCACCCTACCACTAGCCCTATCACTATTGATAATACAAAAACTAGCCCAAACCCAAGCCCTACACATAAAACAAAACCGAGCCATAGCCCTAATCCTAATCCAATCCCTAATTCTTGTTCTAACTTTAATGAAAATCAACCCTAGGTCTAATTCGAATGTTATTCCTTACCCTAAAACTGACACTGACCCTGACTCTGACCCTATCACTTACCCTATCTCAAATCATCACCCTAAAACTAAACATAATCCTAACACTAGACCTATCATTAACCCTAACCTAAATCTAGCCTTAATCATAATGCTAGTTCTTATATTAGCCATATCCCTACCTTAGCCCTAACCCAATCTAAAACCTAGCCCTTATCTGGGCCATAACACCAGCTTTAACCCCAACCCTTATCCTTACCCTAAACCTAATCCTATCTCTAGCCTTAATTCTGACCATAACCCTAGTCCTAACCCGAGCTCTAATCCTATCCCTTATCTTAACTCTAAACCTAAACCTAATGCTAACCCTAGGAAAACCCTAACCCTATCCATAACTCTAAGTCTATCTATTACCTAAACTTAACCTGAACCCTAAACCTAACCATATCTATTACTTTAACCCGAAACCTAAACCCTAAGACTAATTTGAGCCCTAAACCTTAATCTTAACCTAAACAAACTAAAACCCTTTTCCTTACCCTAATAATACCCCTATATAAAACTGAACCTAACCTTTAACCTAACCCTTAAACTATACTTAATCATAAACTTAACCCTAAAACCATACCAAACTATAACACTAGATCTGATCTTAGCCCTTGTCCTAATGCTAGACCTAAACCTAACAAAAACTGTAGCCCTAATCCTGGCCATAAAATTAGACTTAATCCTAAACCTAACCAGAACACTAGCCCTAATGCTAAATTGAACCTCCACCTTAGGCCTAAACCTTGATATAACATCATACCATACCCTAACCCTAATCTTAACCCTAGCCCTAACCCAAGGCCTAGCCTTAATACTAACCCTAGCTCGAATCCTATCTTTAATTTAGCTCTAATCCTAAACCTAAACATATCCTTAGCCCTAAGACTAACTCTTACTCTCTCACTAGCCCTATCACTAGTTCTAAACTTATTCCTTACTATAAGACAAAGCCTAGCCCTAAACTTAGTCCAAACATAGCCTTAAACTTAGGCCTAGCCATAAACCTAGATCTAACACTAACTCTAAATTTAACCCTGACACTAAACCTAAACCTCAACCTAACCTTACCCTAATTCTAATTTGAAAACTTGCCCTAAACCTAGCCATAGTCCTTGAACAAAACTGAGCTATAGCTCTAATCCCAAACCTTAACCTAAACCAAATCCTAATTCTAGTTCTAGTCTTAACTCTAACCCTACAATTAATATTGACCCTGACTCTGAACCTAAAACTAAACCTACCTCTAAATATCACCCTAACCCTAAACCTAAACCAAACAATAAATCTAGCCCTAAACCTAACCAGAAAACTATCCCTAATTGTAAAAACCAGTTCTTACATTAGCCATAGCCCTAACCCTAACACAAAACCTAGCCCTAATGTGAAACCTAACTCTAGCTTTAATCTTAGCCCTAACCCTACCCTAGCTCAAAACCTATCCCTTACCCTAAGCCATACCCTCACCCGAATGCTACCCTAGTTCTAACACTAATTGTTAGCCTACAGAAAACCCTAACTCTATTACTAGTCCTTAACCTAGACTTCATTCTATCTCTAACCCTAACCCTAAGCATAACCCTGACCATTATTCTAAGCCTAACACTTTCCCTAGGAATAAACCTGACCCTAATCCTAAACCAAACCCTAACACTAGCCCTACTGGTAAATCTATACCTAAACTTAACCATAGTAATAGAACTAGACCTAAACTTAATTCTAAACATAGCCATAACTCTAGCCCTAGCCCTAAACAAAAACCTAGCCCTAGCCCTAAAAATAGCCATTAATATAACACAAAAACTAATCCTATCCCTAGAACTAAACCTAGTTCTAATTCTGGTCCTAACACTAAATCCAATACTAACTGAACACTGACCCTTATCCTAACATAAACCCTAGCTCTAAATTTTACCCTAACCAAAAACCTAAACCTAAGACAGGATTTATCCATAACCCTAACCCTCAAACTAGCCATAACCAAAACCTTAGCTCTTACATTACCCATAGCCATAATAGCCATAATGCTAGCCATAAACCTCAAATAAAACATGGCCCAAAACCTAGCGCTAAGCATAACCCTAACATTAACCTAACCAAACCCTACCCTAATGCTTTCCATAGCTCTTACCCTAGCTCAAACTCTAACCCTTACCCCAAGAATAACCCTAGCCCTAACCCTAACCCTAATCGTAGCCAAATCCTAAATGTAACCATAGCCCAAATTCTAGATCTAACTTTATCCAGTACTTTAAACACAACTCTTACCCTAATGTTGAACCTAGCCCTAACTCTAACCATAGCCATTACTCTAACCCTAACTTTCATGCTAGCCCTAACCCTATCTCAAACCATAACACTTAGCTTAAACCTAACCCTAACCCTAACCCTAAGCCTAACCCTAATCCTAGCCCTAATCCTAACCTTAACCAATCCCTAACACTAGCACTAACCCTATCCATTAACTTAAACATAAGCCTAAACCAAATGTTAACACTAAGTATAACCCTAACCCTATTTCTAACATTAACCCTATACATTACTCTAATCCGAAACTAAACCCTAAACCTAACCCTATTTTTTACTCTAACCCAAATGCTAACTCTGAAGCTAATTCGAGCCCTAACTGTAAACCTTAACCCAAACCAACCCTAAACTGGACTCTAACACTAGTTATACACCTAGGTCTAAAGCTAACCCCTACCATAAACCTAACACTGACATTAGACCTAGGAATAAACCAAACCCTAAAACTATCCCTAGTTGGAACCCTAGACTTGATATTAGTCCTAGCCCAAATCTTAGCCCTAATAAAAAACCTAGCCTTCATCCTAGCCCTAAACCTAGACTTAATTCTAGCCAGAACCCTCACCCTAACCCTATCCCAAATTTTAACCCTTTCTCTAGCCCTGAACCAATCTATATAAGCCCATTCTGGCCCCTAAAACTAACCCTAACCCTAGCCCTAAAAATAGGCTTAAACATAGCACTAATATTAGTGCTAATTCTTACCCTAACTTATTCCTAAACTTAACCCTACTCCTAACCCTAGTCCTATAACTACCTTTAACTCTCAACCCTAGACCAGTTTCTATTTCTAACCATATACATTACAGTAACCCTCACACTAGCCCTAACCTTAGCCCTAACCCTAGCCATAGGCCTAATGCTAGATCTAAATATAATGCTAAACCTAACCCTAACCTTAAGCCTAAACATCACCCTACAACTAGTCCTAACACTATTGCTAATCCTAAAAGTAGCCCTAACCTTAGCACTAGCCAAAAAAAAGAGCCATTTTTCTAACCCTAATAATACCATATACCAAACCCTACCACTATAACTTGCAATAATTCTAGCTCTAAGTCGAGTCCTAGGCCTAAAACTAATCCTGACCCAACTCTCATACAAACACTAACCCTAGCTTTATATATCACCCTAACCCTAAAGCTAATACTAACATAAGACTGAGCCCAAAACCTAACCCTAAAACTAACCCTATTTGTAACCCTATTTCTTACATTGTAAATAGTCCTAACCCTAACACAAAAATAGCCCTAATCCAAGCCCTAACTAGATTTAACCCTAATCATAAACTTTAACCCTAGCCCTAAACCTAACCCTAAACGTAGGCCTAACCGTAGCTCTAACCCAATCCCTTACGGAAAGCCAAAACCTATCCATAATGGTAAATCTAGCCCTAATCTTAATACTTAGCCTAAACCAAACACTAATTCTATGACTCGTCCCAACCCTAGCCCTCATTATAGCTCTAACACTAACCAAAAACCTAACTCTAAACTTCCCTCTTATTCTTCCCCTAACATAAACTATATGTCTAAACCTGACCCAAACCGTAAACCAAAATCTGAAACTAGCCCTACCAGTAACCTTATATCTAAACCTAATGCTAACACTAGTCCTAGACCTAAACCTAATCCTAAATCTAGCAATAACTGTAGCCCTAGATCTAAACAAAAACTTAGTACTAGACTTAACAATAACCACTAACCTAAAAGAGACACTAATTGTACCCCATACCTAATTCTAGTTTTAACAAGCTTTCACCCAAACACTAACATTTACTTGAACACTGACACTGACACTTACAGCAAACCTAGCTCTAAACCCAACCCTAAACCAAAATCTAAATTTAACACCAGACTAGCCATAAGCCTAACCCTAAGACTAGTCCTAATTAGAACCCTAGATCTTACACTAACCATAGCACTAAACCTAGCCCTAAATTTAGCACAATAACTAGCCTTAATCTGAAGTCTAAATATACCCTAAGCATAATTATCACACTAACCTTAGCCCTAACCCTAACCCTAAACCTTGCCTTAGTCCTAACCCTAGCTCAAAGCCTAACCCTTAGCCTGAACATAACTTTAGGACTATCCCTAAACATAAACTTAGCCCTAGTCCTAATCCTAACGTTAATCCTAGCCAAACCCTGGCTCTAGCCCTAGCCATTACCTTAACTCTAACCCTAACCCTAATGAAAACCCTAGCCCTAATAAAAACCTTAACACAAAAAATAAACTTATCTCTAGCCCTAACCCCAAATCTAAATCTTGCTGTAGCCCTAACTAACTCAAACCCTAACCCTTACTCTAAACTCAACAGTAAAGCTAGCCCCCGAACTAAACATAACCCTAAATCTAACCTTAACACTAAAGCTAATCTTACATGTAACCCAATATATTACCCTAAACCTAACCCTAAACCTAATAAAATCCCTTGTTCTAACCATAAACCTAACTCTTACAATAACCATATAACTAACCCTAGACCTAACACTAAACCTAACCCTCACCATGTACTAACCCTAGCTCAAAACCTAACATTTACCCTAAACCTAACCCTAAACCTATCATAAGCTAGAGTTACTTTCCGTAACCCAAAACTTAAGCCTAACTCTAGACCTAATCTTAACAATAACCTTAGCCCTAACTCTAGCTCTAACCCTATACCTCATCTTTATTATAATCCTAATCTTAATGCTAATCCTAGGCCTAACCCTAAAACTTTTGCTAACCTGAAACTCCTCTGTTCCCCTTAACCTACCCTTAACCCTAAACCTAACTTTATTTATTACCTAACCCTAACCCTAATGCTTATTTGAGCCCTATCCTTAAACATTAAGCTAAAACAAATCCTAACCATGATCCTGACCCTGAAAATATACCTAACTCTAAACCTGACCCTTTCTCTAAGCCTAACATTTACACTAGACCTAGACACAAGCCTAACCCTTAATCTACACCTAACTGTAACACTAGACTTGACATTAGCACTAGCTCTAATTCTAGAACTAAATCTACAATAAATCCTAGCACTCCTTGTAGCCCTTAACCTAGCATTAATCATATTCCTAAGTGCATCCCTATCTGTAACCATAATTTAAATTATCACCCTACCTCTAAAATTGGTTATAACACCATCCCTTACCCTAAAGATGACCATAACACTAGTCTTAATACTAGGCCTAATCTTAACACTAAACCTAGTTCTAATCCTAGTCCTAATTTAGCCCTATCTCTAAAACTAACCATAACCATAGCTCTATAATTAACTCCAACTCTAGTCCTAGCTTATCCCTATATCTAAACCTATCCGTTACCAGAATCCTAAGGCTAGCCCTAACATTGCCCTATCCTTAGACCTAGCCTGAACCTTAGATCTAATGCTAACTCCAAATCTAACCCTAACCCTAAGCACAGTGTAACAGTAACTCCAGTTCTAAAACTAATGCTAATCATATGACTAGTGCTAACCTTAAACCTAGGACTAAAACCAAATTTAGCAATACCCCTAACCCTAAACCTCAATTTAAACCGAACCCCAACATTACACCTAGACCTAACCCTAGGCCTAATTGGAGTCCTAACCCTAACCTTAAAACTTACCCTGACCCTGACTCTTATTCTAACCATCATTCTAACACTAAACACCATGCTAAACTTAAATGAAATCATAACAGTAATTCTAGCCGAAATTCATGTCGTAAACCTAACCTTAAAACTAACCCTGACCCTAACTTATATCTTAAGGGTCACCCTAGTTCTAAACACCACCCTCATCTTAAACCAATAAGGTTACTAAAAGTAACCTTAGCCCTTATTAGAGTCTTAATCCTAATCCTAAAACAAACTCTGATTCTTACTTAGATCTTAACAATAAACTTAGCTCTAATTATTACCTTAATCTTAAACCTAACACGTACACAATACCTACCCTAACGCTCTCCCTAAAACTAACCCTAATTGCAACACTAGTTTTTACATTAGCCTTCTACTTAACCCTAAAATGAAAACTAGCCCTAATCTGAGTCCAAAACCTAGGTTTAACCCTAACTCTAATCCTAACACTAGCTCTAATCCTAGCTTTATGGCTATCACTTACTCTAAGCCAAACACTAATGGTACACCTAGACCTATCTAACACTAATGGTAAACATAGACCTATACCTAATCTTTAGAAAAACCGAAACCTTAACCCTATTAATAGACCTAAACTCTAGCTCTATCTCGATACCAAACACTAATACTAACCCTTACCCTTATTCTGACCCTAACACTATCCCTAGGTCTTAACCTCACTCTCACCCTAGAAAAAACCCTAACACTAGCCCTAGACCTAAAACCTAATTCTAAATCTAGACTTTATTCTATCCCAAGACCCAAACAAAAACCTAGCCTTAGCCTTAACAATAATCCTGAACCTAACCTAAACACTAACCCTACCCCTCGACCTAAACCTAGTCCTAATTCTGGCTATAACCCTAACTCTAACTCTATCCAAAACTCTGACCCTGCCTTTATAATAAACCTATCTCTAAATATGACCCTACCTGAAAATCTAAATCTAACACTATACCTAGCCATAATCCTAACCCTACAACTAGTCCTAAATATAATCCTAGTTCTTTCATCACCCATAGCTCTAACCCTAGATTTAAACCTAAAACAAAACCTAGAGCTAATCTCAGGCCTAAACCAAGCCTTAAGAATAACCCTAACCCTAACCCTCATTCTAACCCTAACCTAACCCTCACTTAGTCCTAATCCTAGCTCAAAGCCTAACCCTTACCCTAAACATAAACTTACATCTTTCCTTAAAAATAATCCTAACCCTAGTCCTAATCCTAATCTTAACTCTAGCCCTAAACTTACCCTTTACTCTAAACCTAACACTAGCCCTATTGATAAAATTAGGCCTAATTTTAATGCTATAACTAACTGGAATACTAATCCTAGATCTAACCCTCAAGCTCACACTTGCCATAGACTTTAGCCCTAGCTAAAACTTTAACTCTTATCATAAACGTAAACATAACCATAGATCTAACTCTAAGCTTAAACCTTTATCTAAGCCTAACTATAAGCCTAAACCTACATCTAAATTTATCCATTACCCTAACCTTAAACCTACCCCTAATAATGACCTAGCCCTAATTCTAACTCTAACCCTAAATGTACTGTAATTCTATCCCTAAACTTAACCCTTAACCTAACCCTTACCATAGAAATTATCCTAGCTCAAAACCTAACCCTTATGCTAAACATAACCCAGATCCTAATCCTAGTTCTAATTTTAACACTAACCGAAACTCAAGGCCTGTTACTGACCATAAACCTAGCCCTAAATATAGCCCTGAACTATCCAGTATACTAACCGTATCTTTTACTCAAATGCGAATCCTAGACCTAAACCTGACATTAACAATTAGATAAACCTAACCTGAACCATAAACAAAAACCTATCATTATCCTAACCGACACCTAAAATGCTAACTCAAGCCCTACATCTAAACTCTAACTTTAACCAAACTCTAACTCTGACCCTGATCCTAATAAATCCTCTAGCTCTAAAGCTGATCCTTACCTTAAACCTAACACTAACACAAGACCTAGCTGTAACCATAATCTTGAAACCATCCTCAATTGTAAGCCAAGACCTGACATTAGTCCTAGGCCTAATACTAGCCCTAAACTTAACACAAATCACAGCCCTTATGTAGCACTAAACATACACTTACTCCTAACCCTAATCCTAACATTAGCCCTAACCTTAATACTAACCTAGCCCTAATCTTATTTCTAATTTAGCCCTATTCCTAACCCTAGCCCTAACCCTAGCCATAAAAAATAACTCTAAAACTTACAAAAGCCCTATTTCTTGTTCTAACCCAATCTCTTACCAGAACCCTAATCCTGGCCCTAACAATAGACTATCCTTAGCCCTGGCCCTAACCTAAATTTAAGTTTAGCTCGAAATCTAACAATAACCCTAAACTTAAACCTAACCCTAACAATAACTCTAAATCTAACTTTAACCCTAAGGCTAAACCAAAACCTAACACTATCCATTAGCGTAATGCTAATCCTAAAATTAGCACTAACTTTAGACCTAGCCCTAAAACAAAACTGAAACATAGCCCTTAATTCTTAACCTAAACAAAACTATTACCCCAACCCTATCCCTAATTTGAGTTTTTATCTGAACCCTAAAACTAACCCTGACCCTGTCTCTGACCATAACACGAACCCAGCTCTAAACTTAACCCTAACCCTAAACCTAAACCTAAAACTGGACATAGCCCTAACCCTAACCCTAACCCTAAATTTATCCCTAAACATAACCCTGATACTTACATTAGCCACAACATTAACCATAGCACTAACTTAAAACAAAACCTAACACTAATCTGAGCCATAACCACAGTTTTAACCATAATCCTAACCCTAACCCTAGCCCTAATCATAAACATAACCCAAGCCCTAGACCTAGCTCTAATCCTTTGCCATAACTATAACCTTAACCCTAATGCTAAACCTAGTCCTAAACCTATCCTAATTCCTAATACTAACCCTATCCATTACCCTAAACTAAACCTAGACCATAAACCTCACCCTATCATTAACTTAACCCTAACCCTAATGCTAATTTGTGCCCCAACTTTAAAACTTAACCTATCCCAAACCCCAATCCAGACAATGACTATAAAAATACTCCTAGCTCTAAACCTAACCCTAAAACTGACCCTTACACTACATTCAGCCATAAACTTAAAAGTAAAAATATCTTTAACCTGATATTAGCCCTAGCCCTAACACTAGCCTTAATCATAACCCTATATTTAACCATAGCCCTAACCTAATTCTAACACTCACCTTCCAATAAACCTAGCTATAACAATTTCCTTTACCATAAACTTAATACTAATCCTAACTCTAACCCTAGACCTAAGCTGAACACTAACCCTTGCCCTAATCCTAGCCCTAATTTAACCCTATCCATAATTTTAATGCTAACCATTGCCCTAAGACTAACTATAACTCTCACACTAGACCTATCCCTAGTTCTAACATTATCCCTTAACTTAACCCTAACTCTATCCCTAAACATAGCCATAGCCCATGCCTAATTTTTACTCCTAATCCTAATCCTAGATCTAACTGTAAATCTAACACTAAACCTAAACCTAAGCCTAACTTTAATACTAGCACTAACCCTAACACTAATCATGAAACTATCACTAACCCTAATTCTAGCAGTAAAACAAAACTGAGCAATAGCCCTAACACTAAACCTTAACTTAAACCAAACTCTAGCACTACACTTAGACTTAACCCTAGCCCTAATTCGAGTCCTAACCTTAATTTTAATAGTAACCCTGACTCTGACTCATATTCTAACACTCTCCCTAGCTCTAAACACCACCTTAACCTTAAATCAAATCCTTACAGTCACCTTTGCCTTATTTTAAGTTCTAACCCTAACCCTAAACCTAACTCTGACTGTGACTATTAAACTAAGACTAGCTCTAATATCACCCTAACCTTCAAACTAATTAACATTACATGTTTAACACCTAATCATAATCCAAAATGTAACCGTAATTTTAACCCTAGTTCTTACATTAGCCATTTCTCTAAACCTAGCTCTAAATCTATAATAAAAGCTAGCCTTAAACCATTTCTTAAACCTAGCTTTAACGCTAACACTTGCCCTACTCTAGCCCTAACCCTAGCTCGAACCCTATACCTTACCCTAAGGCAAACACTAACCCTAAAGTGAACCCCAATCCTTAACTTAAAACAAACTCTAACCCTACTAGTCCTAACCCTAGCTCTCATTCTAGCTCTAACCATAACCCCAAACCTATACCTAACCCTGACCCTTATTCTGATCCTAACACTAATCGTAGGTCTAAACCTGAACCTAACCCTAAACTTAACTCTTCCAGTAGCCCTTCCAGTAAGCTTATACCTAAACCTAATCCTAAATCTAGCCATAACTCGAACTCTAGACAAAAAAAATACCAAAAAAACTATACCTAGCCCTAAAAGTAACCCATAGCCTAAACCAAACACTAACTATTTCCATACACCTAACCCTGGCTTTAATTCTAATCGTAATCCTAACCTGAAAACTGACCCTGACACTAACACTAACCCTAGCTCTAAACACCACCCCAACCCTAAAACTAACCCTAAAACTATTCCTAGCCCTAACATTTACCCTAAAACTAGCTTGAATCATACAAGTTCTTAAATTAGCTGTAGCTGTAACATATTGCAAAACCTAGCCCTAATTCAATGCCTATGCAAGCTTTACCCTAAAGCTAATTTTAATTCTAACCAAAGCCCTAACCCTAACCCTAAGCCTAAACCTAGACCTAATCCCTAGGAAAACAATAGCCCTAAACCTAGCTGTAACCTATCCGTTAATCTAATGATAACCCTAACGCTTAACCTAACGCTAGGCCAAATCCTAATCCTATCCCAAAACCTAATCCTATTACCCTACACTTAACCTGAATCCTAAACCTAAATCTATCATTACTCTATCCATAAAATAACACTAATTTGAGCCCTTTACCTCACAAAACCCCTCAATCTGACCCTAACCCTAATAATACCACTAGCTCTAAACCTGACCCTAAGAATAAACCTAACCATTAAAATAGACCTAGCTATATAACTAACCCTAAACTATCCTTAAGTGTAACCCTAGACCTAATTTTTCACTAGCTCTAATCCTAGTCCTAACACTAACACAAATATCCCATATCCTAGCCATACACTTCACCTTAATCATGAACCTAACCCTAACCTTAATTCTAACCTTCACCCTAGCCACAAAACTAGCTATAATCCCAACCCTTACCCTAAACCTAACTCTTAACCTAAACCTAACACTAAACTTAGCCCTAACCCTAGGCCTAACCCTAACTCTAATATTTTCCCTAAGACTAACTCTGTCGCCCAAACCCTATACTGAGTTCTAACTCAATCCCTTACCAACACCATAAACCTAGCCCTAACCTTAGCACTAGCTCAAAACCTAGATCTAAACCTAACTCTATATCTTAACCCAAACATAAGCATAAAGCTCACACTAACACTAGCCCTAACCATCATATTAATTGTAGAACTAGCCCTAACCCTACCCCTAGCCCTAAAACAAAACTGAGTCATAGCCCTTCCTTTAACCCTAAACCTAACCAAACCCTAACCTTACACCTAGCCGTACACTATTTCTAATTTAACTCCTAAGTCTAACCTGAAAAATAATCTGGACAGTAACTCTGACCATACAACTAACTCTAGCTCTAAATATTGTCAAACCATAAAGCTAACACTAACACTAGACCTATCCCTAAACTTAACCCTATAACTAGCACTCATCATAACCCTACTTCATATATCACGCATAGCCTTAACCCTAGCCTAAACCTAACCCAAACCTAGCTTTAATCCAAGTCCTAAACCTAGATTTAACTCTAAACTTAAAGCCTATCTTATCTCAAACAAAAAACCTAATCCTATACATATACCTAGCCCTAATCTTAGGTCTAACCTTATCCAGAAACCTAATGATAACCCTAAACATTATGCTAAACATTAGGCCTAACCTTGACCCTATCCATTACATGAAACCACATCTAAACCCTAAACCTAACCCTGCCATTAACCATAACCATAAACCTTGACCCTGACTATTAAACTAAGAGTAGCTCTAAATATCACCCTAAACCTTACCTCTAACTTAAACCAAATCTTAGCTTTGAACCTGACCCTGATAATAACTCTAGCTCTAAATCTGACCCTTACCCTAAACCTTACCCTTACACTCGACCAAGCCATAAACATAACATTAAATCTATCCCTAACTGTAACCATAGACCTGGCATTAGCCCTACCCCTAATAATAGCCCAAACCTTAACACAAACTCTAGCCCTTACTCTAGCCCTAAGCCTAGCTTTAATCATAACCCTAACCCTAACCCTAGCCCTAACCCTAAGACGAACCTTTGCCCTAGCCCTAACCTAGCTATAACACACTCCCTTCCCCTACATATAATCCTAACTCTAACCCTAACCTGACGTCTAAACCTAACACTAACCCTAGCACTAATTTAGCCCTAACCCTCAACATAACCCTAGCCCTAGCCCTAAGACTAACTCTAACTCTCACACTAGCCTTATCACTAATTCTAACTCTATTACTTACCATAACCCTAACCCCAGCCCTAACACTAGTCCTAATCTTTGCCCTATCCTTAGTCCTAGCCCTAACCTTAGCTTAAATCCTAACTCTAAATATAACCCTAACCCAAAGCCTAAGCCTAACCATTATAGAAACATTTATATTTAGATTCTAGGTCTACAGATATTGGGTTCAATTATTATTTAGGATATAGTCATTAGTTTCATAAAAGGCATACCATTTCTGGTGATATATAGAGAACTTAAGGTAAGGGGTTAGGATGCAATTTAAGGGGAAAATGGAGTGAGGGTATGAGATTGATATATCTTAGCAAATTGGAGGAGAACTGTAATAAATAGACAGGAAAAAATTATGAACGAATGTATAAATTCAAATTTTTTATCTTTATTCATAAAATTACCCTATGCATAAATAGTAAAAGTTAGGAGGTTGAAAGTGGGATAGATGGAGGAATAAAAAAGAAGAAAAAAATAATAATAAAAAAGAGAAAAAATGAAAATAAGAGAAAATAAAGAGGGATTAGGTGGGCCTACACAATTCCACTATATTATACTATTCTGGTGATTCAGTTCTTAAAGTCAAATTTCATGCAAAGTTATTAATTTCACATATGTTGAGATTGGGAGGACAAGAGAGGAAAGGGTAGAAGAGAATAGATGAGAAGAATGAGAATAGAAAAGTCTCTCAGAACATAGTTGAGTTGTCTGTTCTGAGCTTGAGTTTTTGTGCTAAAGGTTGTGGAGGTAGCCAGTTTGAGAGGGCTTGAGCTTCTACCTGAAACCTCCCTACTCTTAGTCTCTGAGTTGAAAACCAGGTACCTGTAGAGTTGCTTTTCCGCATTGATAGCTATGTCCCCCAGATTCTTGGAGAAAAATCTTGAGTTATCACAGCTGGAGCTAGGGGAGTTGAAAACCAGGTACCTGAAAAGATGCAGAACTGGGCTGGTAGCAATGGCAACCGATAAATGGTGAGTAAAGTTTTGAAAGGTGGATTCCATATATTAACCTGTGTAGGGTGTTTTGTGAAGTGGGTGGTTCTGGAGTGACCTTTGTCTGTGTCCAGAAATTTGTCTGGTGATCTGCAAGCAAAGCCTCTGTGTTCTGTCCTACTTATGGGAGATTGCCTACAAGGCGGAGAATTTCAACTGAGCTGAAATCAAAAGGGTGGCCAGGACTTCCGTCTGTGCCAAGAGCTCACACATGGCTGAGACTTCCCTCTGAGCTGAGAAAACATGGGCTATTGGGACTTCCATCTGTGCAGGGAGCTCATGCCCGACCGAGACTTCTGACTTTCCAACTGAGCAAAGAGCAACCACACAGCCAAGCCTTCCATCTGCACAGTGTGGCACTAGTTTTC
Source organism: Ictidomys tridecemlineatus (assembly GCF_052094955.1). Classification (NCBI taxonomy): domain Eukaryota; kingdom Metazoa; phylum Chordata; class Mammalia; order Rodentia; family Sciuridae; genus Ictidomys; species Ictidomys tridecemlineatus. Next base: position 29,370,096 of record NC_135494.1, read on the forward strand.
TTTAAATTTCTATGATATTGGACAAGATTCATCTTTTACTTAGCCTTACTATGCTCAACAGGTTTGGGCCTTCTCGGCTCAATGGCTCGCTGTCAGGAAAAACTTTGTATTTTAAGATTTTACTTAATTATGGCTTATTTATGTGAATAAAAATTGACCTAGAAATCAAACAGGCTTTGTAGGAGGTGATTGAAACTTCACAAATCAGTTCTCAGTGGGCGCTCTCTGGTTTTTTTTTTTTTTTTTTTGGAAATTAGGCCAAAGCTGAAGCATGCAAAAGAAACTGTATTTGAGAGCCTGTAATGAGAAAACAGAGAAATATGTATGTACTGAAATAAGCCTCCCAATGATTTGATCAGATTTCTTTAATACTGTTGAGTATTAATCTTTAACTTTCCCCACTAGGCTCCCCAAGTTTTGGACATCTAGGATCGATAAATTGTTTTTTATACTGGTGAGGGTTAGGGTTATTGTTAGGACTAGGGTAAATTTTAGAGCTAGGGTTAGAGTTGTTTTTGTTCAAATTTATTTGATACTGGGCTGAGTTCATCTTTTTCCTAGCCTTACTCTTCCACCCAGGTTTGGGCCTTCTGGGTTCAGTGGTTCCCTGTCAGGAACAGTTTGTATTTTAAGGTTTTACTTCATTTTTACTGGAAATAGAGCTTTAAATCAAACAGAGTTTGTTTGGAATTTTGCTTGAAACTTCACACACTCATTCAATTCTCAGTGTCTATTTCCTGGTTAGTTTCTTTTCGAAGTAGCCCTATGCTGAAATAGAAAGAAATAGCTTCATCTGTGAGTGCTTTATGAGCAATCTTCAATATTTTTTGGTCGGATTACTTTGATATTGTACAGAATTCATCCTTTACCTAGCCTTAATAGGATTCCCAATTTGGGGCCTTTAAATTCAACAGTTCACTATCAGGAAGAGTTTGAATTTTCAGGTGTCACTTAATTATGGCGTATATGTGTAAATGAGAATGAAGTTGGAAATTAAGCAGGGTTGGTACTACCTGCTTCTTATTTAACACCCTCAATTAGTTCTCTGTGAGCACTCTCTACTTTCTTTCTATTGAATATAGGCCAAAGGAGAAGCATGCAAAAACAACTGTATCCGAGAGCACTTTAGGAGAAAACAGAAAAATAAGCATGCAATGACCTCCCAAAATAATTTTGTCAGATTACTTTGATAGTGTGCATTTTTCATCTCTTAGCTTGCCCCACTAGGCTTCACTATTTTGGAACTTCTATTATCAAAGTTTATCTAAACAGGTTAGGGTTAATGTTACAGTTAGGGTTAGGGATAGGTTTAGACATAGTGTTAGGTTTAGAGTTAATTTTGTTCAAATTTTCTTGATACTGGGCAGGATTTATCTTTTACCTAGCCTTACTATGTTCCCCATGTTTTGGATTTCTTAGTTCAATGGTTCGCTGAAAGGAACAGTTTGTATTTTGAGGTTTCATTTCATTTTCACATATATAGTAAAGGGAAATGATGCTCAAAATCAAAGAGGGTTGGGGCTAGCTGATTGAAACATCTCACACTCAATCACTTCTCTCTGTGCACTCACTCGCTTGTTACTTTTGAATGTAACCCTAAGTAGAAGCATGCAATGCAACTTTATCTGAGAGTACTTTAGAGGGAAACAAGAAAATAGGAATGTACTGATCTATCTCCCCCAAATATTTGCTCAGCTTTCTTAAATGTTGCACAGGATTCATATATTAGATTGCCCCAGTAGTCTGCCCACATTTGAAATATCTAAGATCCAAGATTTTCACAAAAGATTAGGGTTAGTTTTAAGATTAGGGTTAGGGCTAGCTTTAGAGATAGTATTAGAGTTACAGGGTTTTTGTTCAAATTTCTTTGTTGCTGGATCTTTTACCTAGCCTTATTATGTGCACAAGTTTGGGGCCATCTTTGTTCAATGGTTCTCTCTTGGGAATAGTTTGTTTTTAATTTCTCACTTCATTTGACACAAATGGAGCTAGAAATCAGAGAGTTGGTGCTAGCTGGTTAAAACTTCACATATTCAATCAGTTTTTTGGGCATTCTCTAAGATGAAGCATGCAAAACACATTTATCCAAGATCACTTTAGGAGAAAATAGGGCAATATGCATATAGTGAAATACTGTCCCCAATTATTTTGTCAGATTTTTTGATACTTAGAAGTGTTCATCTGTAAGCTTTCCCCATTAGTCTCCCCAAGTTTGAAACTTTTATGATCAAATGTTCTCTTAACATGTTAGGGTTATTGTTATTGTTAGATTTAGGGCAAGGTTTAGAGCTAGTGTTAGGGTTAGAGTTTGTTGTTTTCAACTTTTTTGATACTGGGCAGGATTCATCTTTTTCCTATTCTTAGTATACTCCCCATGTTTTGGCCTTCTAGGTGTAAGGTGTTGCTCTCAGGAGCAGTTTTAATTTTTTTTTTCATTTTGCCCTATAAGGGTGAATGGAAATAGATCTGGAACTCAAGCATGGTTTGTGCTAGCTGCTTGTAACTTCACACTCTCAATCTATTCTCAGTTTACATTTCTCTCATTTGTTCCTTGTGGAAGTTGCCCATAGCTGGAGTAGAAAGAAATAGCTTTATCTGTGAGCACTTTAGGAAAAAGCTTCAAAATTTTTTTGCTTGTTTGCTTTGATAATGTAGAGGATTAATTTTTTTCCTAGCCTTAGTAGGATCCCCAAGTTTGGGCCTTTAAGGTTTGCTGGTTCACTGTCAGGAACAGTTTGAATTTTCAGGTTTCACTTTATTATGGTCTATAGATGTGAATGAAAATGGAGCTGTAAATCAAACAGGGTTAGTACTAGCTGCTTGAAACTTCACACACTCAGTCAGCTCTTGGGGAACTCTCTGGTTTGTTACTTGTGAAAGTACCATAAACTGCAGGATAAAAAAATAATTTAATGAAGAGCACATTAGGAGAATACAGGGAGATATGAAGATACTGAAATACTTCCCCCAAATACTTGGTCAGAATTTTTGATACTGTGCAGGATTTGTCTGTTAGTTTTTCCCACTAGGCTCATTTATTTGGGGACTACTAGGATCAATGGTTCTCTAAACAGGTTAGGTTAGGTTTAGTATTAGGTTAGGGCTAGGTTTACAGCTAATGTTTTCGTTAGATTTAGTTTTGTTAAAATTTATTTGATACTGGGCAGCATTCAGCTTTTTCATAGCCTCTTCCTCTATTCTTAGGTTTGGGCCTCTTGGGCCAAGGGTTTGCTGTCCAGGACAGTTTGGATTTTATGTTTTTTTACTTTATTTTTACATATGTGGGTAAATGGAAATGGAACTGCAAATCAAACAGAATTAGTGCTTGCTATTTCAAGCATCACACAATCTGTTCTATATGGGCATTCTCTGGTTTATTCTTTGTGAAAGTAGCCCTAATCTGCAGCATGCAAAACAACTTTAAGTGAGAGCACTGTAGGAGAAAACAGGAAAATATGCATGTGCTCAACTACCTTCCCAAATTATTTGGTCAGATTTCTTTGACACTGAGAAAGACTCATCCCTTATTCTGCCCACTTGGCTATAAGTGTGGGACTTCTCGGATCAAAGGGACTCTAAACAAATTAAAGTTATCATTAGGGTTAATTTTAGGACTAGGATTAGACCTAGTGTTAAGAGTTAGTTTTGTTTTTAAATTTTAATGATATTGTGCAGGATTCACCTGTTTCCTATTTTTACTATACTCCAAATATTTGAGCCTCTTACATAAAGGGTTTTCTTTTAGGAACACTTTTAATTTTCAGGTTTCTCTACTTTTTGCCATATAGGGGTGATTGGAAATGAAGCTGGAAATAAAACAGGGTTTGCACTAGCTGCTTGAATAATCACACACCATCAGTTCTTAGTGAGGATTCTCTGGTTTGTTTCCTGTGGAAGTAGCCCTAAGCTGAAGTAAAAGAAAACAACTTTATCTCTGTGCAATTTAGGAGCAAGCAGAATACAAATGTACTGAAAGTGCTTCAATTTTTTTTTGGTAGGATTTCTTTGATACTGTACAGGATTCATCCTTGACCCAGCTTTAGTAGGCTCCCCAAATTTGGGCCTTGAGAATTTAATGGCTCGCTTTCAGGAACAGTTTCATTTTGATCTAAATAGAATCTGAGCTAGAAATCAAACAGGGTTGGTGCTAGCTTCTTCAAACCTCACTCACTCTATCAGTTCTCTGTGGACACTCTCTGGTTTGTTCTTTGTGAAATTAGCCCTAAGCTGAAGCATGCAAAACAAGTTTATCCGAGAGCACCTTAGGAGATAAGAGGGAAATATGAATATATTGAAATCCTTTCCCCAATTATATGGTCATATTTTTTTCATACTGTGCAGGATTCATCCACCAGCTTGCCTTAACAGGATCCTTAATTTGGGACTTCTACAATCATAGGTTCTCTAAAAAGTTTAAGGTTTAAGTTGGGGTTAGAGTCAAATCTAGCATTAGGGTTACCGTTAGATTTTTTTTAAAAAAATGTATTTGATACTGGGCAGTATTCATCTTTTTCTTTGGCTTGTTATATTCTCCAGTTTGGGACTTTCTCAATTAAAATGTTCACTGTCAGGAACAGTGTATATTTTAAGGGTTCACTTCATTTTGAAACTTCACACACTCAATCTGTTCTCTGTGGGCACTCTCTGACTTCTTCCTAGTGAATGTAGCCCTCAAAACAAGCATGCAAACACAACTTTATCCAAAAGCACTTTATAAGAAATCAGGGAAATATGCATTTCCTGAACTACCTTCTCCTAATTATTTGATCAGATTTATTTGATACTGCACAGGATTCATCTGCTAGCTTGCTGCACTGGGTTCTCCAAGTTTGGGACTTGTATTATCAAAATTCTATAAATGGGATTGGTTTAGGGTTAGTGTTAGAGTTAGGACTAGAGTTAGAACTTTTGTTAGTGTTACGGTTGTTTTTGTTCAAATTTCTTTGATACTGGGCAGGTTTTCTTTTTTTACCTAGCCTTATTATTTTCCCCAGTTTTGAGCCTTCTAATTTAAATTGTTCACTGTCAGAAACAGTTTGTATTTCAATGTTTCACTCCAAGTTGTCCTATATGTGTAAAAGAAAATGGCCCTGGTAATCAAATAGGGTTGGTACTAGCTGCTTGAAATTTTACACACTCACTCAGTTCTCTGTGGGCACTTTCTGGTTTCTTATTAGTGAAAGTTTTCCAAAGCTATGGCACTGAAAAGAACATTATCCAAGAGCACTTTAGGAAAAAACAAGGGAAATAGACACGTACTGAAACAACTCTCCAAAATTATTAAAATGTGTTTTTTTTAATACTAGGCAGAATTTTTCTGTTACCTTTCCCTACTAGGCACCCCAAGTTTTACTCTTTTATGATCAAAGATTCTCTAAACAGGTTAGTATTAGAGTTAGGTTTAGGTTTAGGTTTAGGGTTAGGGTTAGAATTAGTTTTGGGGTTAGAGTTAGTTCTGTTCAAATTTCTTTGATACCAGGGATAATTCATCTTTTTCCTAGCCTTACTCTATTCCCCATGTTTGGGCCTTTGTGTTTCATTGTTTGCTCTCAGGAACAATTTGTGTTTTAAGGTTTCACTTCATCGTGACTTATATGTGTAATTGGAAATAGAGCTGGATAACAAACAGAGTTGTTGTTAGCTGCTTGATATTTCACACAGTCAATCAGTTCTTGGCGGGCACACTCTGCTTTGTTTCTTATAAAGGTAGCCCTATGGTGAAGCATGCAAAGTATAGGTTTAAGGGGAGGGTGATGTATAGGCTAGTTTTAGTCTTAGGGCCAGAGTAAGGGTAAGGGTTAGTTTTAGGGTTAAGTTTAGAACTGTATCTAAGGCCAAAATTAGGGCTAGGTGTGGGTTTAGGGTTTGGTTTAAATTAAGGTTTAGGGTTAGGGCTATGGCTCAGTTTTGATTTAGAGCTAGGGATAGTGTTAGGACTTGATTTGGATTAGTGTTAGAGTTAGGGCTCATGTAAAGATGAGGTTTAGATTTAGGATTAGAGTTAGATTTAGATTTAGGATTAGATCTAAAACTTAGTTTAGTGCTAGATTAGGGTTTTGGAAAAGATATGGTTAGAATGAGGGATATGGCTAGGAAGAGAGTTAGTTTTATACTTAGTACAAGGTTTAGGTTTAGGTTAGTGTTACAGCTAAATTAGGGCTAGAATTAAGGCTAGGGTTAGTGTTAGGGCAGGCTTAGGAATAGTGCTTGGTTTAGGATCAGCATTGGGGTCAAGGTTAAGTTTAGGGGAATGGGTGGTTTTATAGCTAGCTTAGGTCTACTATGAGGGTTAAAATTAGGATTAGGTTTAGGTGTTTATGTTGAGGGTAGGATTAAGGTAGGTATAGGACTAGAATAATTGCTAGGGTTTCTGTTAGGTATAGGGTTAGAACTGAGGCTAGGATTAATGTCAGGTCTTGGGTTATAGTTAGTGATAGTTCTATGGTTATGTTATGCCTAGTTCTAGTGTAAGAGTTACATTTAGTGTTAGGGTCAGCTTTAGAGCTAGGGATTTTATTAGGGTTAGAGTCAGGAATAGCATTCAGCTTAGGTTAAAGTTTACAATGAAGGTTTGTGTTAGTGGTAGGTTTAAGTTTAGGGTTAGTATAATGAATATGGTTAGGCTTAGTTTTCAGTTAAGGTTTAGGGTAAATAAGGGGTTAAGTTTATTGATAGGGTTAGGATTAGCGTTAGGGTTAGGGTTATGTTTAGTGTAATGGTTAGGTTTAGATCTCGGGTTAAGGCTAGGTTATGGTTTAGACTGAGTCTTGTTTAGGATAAAGTTTAGGGATAGAGTTAATGTTTGTTTTAGGGTAAGTATTAAGGTTAGGGTAAGTCTAGGGTTATGGTTAGTTTAGAGTAAAGGTTAGAGTTTGAGCTAGGGTTAGATCTAGGGCGAGTGTTAGGTTTAAGTTTACATCGTGGGTTATGTTTAAGAATATGGTTTGATTTAGGGTAAGGGTTACGGCAAGGGTTTTAATTAGGGTTAGCATTAACTTTAGGGTAATGGATAATATTAGAGATATGTTTAGAATTAGGATCAGGGTTTGGTTAAGGGCTAGTGTTAGGATTAGGTTTAGTGTACAGCTTAATGTCTCAGCTAAGGTTAGAGCTATTGCAAGGGTTAGGTTTCGTGTTAGGTCTAGGGTTAAATTTATGTTTAAAGTTACATTTAGGCATAGGGTTATAATTACAGTTAGGGTAACAGTAATGGGTAGGGTTAGAGCTACAGTTTGAGCTAGGGTTAAAGTTAGGATTAGAGCTAGGATTAGGGTTAGGGTTTAAGATAGGGCTAGTGTTATGTTTAGTGAAAGCGTCTTCCCTGAGCTACGGTTAGGTCTAAGGCATAGGTTAGGGTTAGAGTTAGTGTTAAGGTTATGATTAGGGTAAGGGTTATGCTTAGGACTAAGTTTAGCCCTAGGATTAGGGTTAAGTTTTATGTTAGGTTTAGGGCTATGGTTAGAACTATGGGTAATATAAAGCTAGGGTTATGTTTAGGACTATTTTTAGGATTAGGGTTATGGATAGGTCTAGTGTTATATCTAGGTTTTTTTAGGGTAAGGTTTCAAGCTAGGTTTAGTGTTATGTTAAGGGTCAGTTTTCGGAATAGTGTTAGGTTAGGGTTATAGCCAGAATTAGGACTAGGTTTATGTCTAGGCATAGGGTTAATGTTTGGTTTAGGTTAAAGGTTATTGTGAAGGCTATGACTAGGTTTTTGTTTAGGTCTAGGCTAGAGTTATAGCTATTTTTAGGATTAGCTTTAGGTGTATGGCTAGTGTTAGGGTAAAGTATAGATATAGGGTTACCACTAGGGCTAGTGTTAGGGTTTGGTTTAGGGATAAGGTCAGGTTTAAATCCAGTGTTAGTATTAGGATCAGAATAAGAGTCAGGGTTAGCGTTAGAGCTAGAATGAGAGCTAAGGTTAGACTAGTGATATTGCTAGAGTGAAAGTTCTGCTAAGGTTTAAGGTTACTACTAGAGTTAGCATTTGTGTTAGGGTTTGGATTTGGGTAAGGGAAAGTGTTAGTGCTACAGTTAGAGCTAGGGTCAGAATTAGGTTTAGGACAACTGTGAGGGTTAATATTTCGGTTAAATCTATTGTTAGGGCTTAAATTACGGGCAGAATTTGTTTTTGCGTTAGGGGGTAGCATTAGGAGAATGACTAATATGTGAACTAGGGTTATGATCAGGGCTAGTTTTATGTTTAGGGTTAAAGATAGGTCTAGTGCTATGCATAATTTAAGGTTAGGGTAATTTTTAGAGCTAGGATTAGTTTTAGGTTCAGCATCAGGTTCAGGTTTAGTTTTAGTGTTAGAGTTAGGGATAACTACAGGTTTCGATTTTGGGTTAGAATATTGCTTATTGTTAAGGCTATGGCTTGGTATTGTTTTATGACTAGGACTAGGGGTAGTTTAACTTTTAGGATTAGCATTATTGTTAGAGCTATGTTAGGGTTTAGTTTAGGCTTATGGTTTTGGATAAATTTAGACTTAGTTTTAGATTTAGCATTAGCATTAGGGCTGGGTCTAAGGATAGGGCTAGGACAAGAGTTAGTCTTAGGGCTAAGGTAAGATTTTGGATAGGACTAAATTAACACTTGAATTAGTGCTACACTTAGTGTTATTGTTAGGCCTAGGGTTAGGGCAATGGGTTAGTGTTAGGTATACTGTTATGGTTAGGTTTAGGGTAAGGGATGGGGTTATAGGTAGGTTTAGGGTCAGGGCAAGGGTTAGAATTAGGGTTAAAAATTGGGGTATGGTTTGTGTTAGGGCTAGGGCAAATTTCAAGTCCAGTATTATTGTTAAAGATAGTTTTAATGTTAGATTTATGGTTACATATATTGTAATGGTAGGTTTAAGTTTAGGTTCAGGTATAGAGCTAAGGGTATTAATAGGGTCAGGGTCATTATTAGTGTTTGGGATAGGTTAAGGTTTTAAGTTAGGGCTCAAATTAGCTTTATGGTAAAAATTTGGGTAATGATGAGGTTAGGTTTAGGTTTCAGGTTAGATTTATGGTAATGGATAGGGTTATGAGTAGAGATAGGGTTAGGTTTACGCCTAGGGTGAGCATTATGGTTATGGTAATGGATAGGGTTAGAGCTAAGGCTATGGCTAAAATTATGGTTATGATTAGTTCCAGTGTTAGGGTTAAGGTTAGGGTTAGAGTTAAAACTAGGTTTAGAAGAGAGATTTGGGCTAGGTTTTGATTTAAGTTAAGGCTAGGGTTAGGGTTACTTTTAATGTAAGTTCTAGGGTTACGATTAAGGCTAGTTTTATGGTTAGGTTTAGGGCAAAGTCTGGTGTTAGATTTAGTGTTATGGTTAGAGTAATATTTAGAGTTAGGTTTAGGTTTCAGTCAGGTTCAGGGTTAGATTTTGTTCGGCTTGAAACTCAAATTAGGGCTAAGGTTAGGGCTAGGTGTAGGGTTAAATTTTGGTTTAGGTTAAGGGTCAGAATTAGGGCTATGGCTTGGTATTTTACTAGGGCTAATTCTATAGTTAGGTCTAGTTTTAGGATTAGCATTGGGGTTAGGATTATGGCTAGTGTTAGGTTTATGGGTAGGGTTTTATGTTTAGGCTTATGGGTAGAGTTAGATTTAATATTTAGAGCTAGGGTTAGTGTTGGGATATGAGTCAGTTTCAGGGTTAAGTTTAGGACTCAAATTAGTGATAGGGCTATTAGGTTAGTTTGGTTTTTGTTTAAGATTCCGGGTCAGGAATAGTTTTAGGGTTCAGCTTAAAACTCAAATTAGGGCTAAGTTTAGGGTTAATATTAGGGTTTGGTTTAGGTAAAGGGTTAGGCTCAGGGCTATGTCTGGATTTTGTTTTAGGGCTATGCCTAGGATTATGGGTAGTTTTAGAATTAGCATTAGGGTTAGGGCTAATTTTAGGTTTAGGTTCAGGCTTAGGGTAAAAGTTAGATTTAGAGTTAGAGTGAGATCTAGGTTAGGGCTAGAGTTATTGTTCCTGTAGGAGATAACATTAGAACCTAGGGATGGGTCAAAGATGAGAGAATTAGTTTTAGAAATAGGGTTAGGGCTAAGGTTAGGAATAGGCATAATGGGCTAAGATTAGGGCTAGGTTTACAGCTAAGATTAGGTCTTAGTTTACTGTTAGTATTTTGCCTAAGGTTAGGGTTAGGATTAAAATTAAGGCTAGGTTTAGGGCTAGGATAGGGCTGGGGTTTGTGTTAGGGTTAAGGCTAGGATTAGGGCTAGTGCTAATGTGAGGTATAGGGTTATAGTTTAGGATAGATTTAGAATGTTTTATTGCTAGGTCTAGTGTAAAGGTTAGGTTTAGGGTAAGAGTCATTTTTAGAGGTAGGGGAATTATTAGGGTAAGGTTAAGGGTTGGTGTTTGTTTGACGTTAGGGTTTAGGGTTAAGGATCTAATTAGCTTTAGAGTTAAGGGTTAGGGTATTGAATCAGTTTTTTAGGGTTCAGTTTATGTTTACGGTAACTGATAAGGTTAGGGTGAGCTTTAGGGTTAGATTTAAGTCTAGAGTTAGAATTAGATTGAGGGTTTTGGTTAAGATAATGGGTAGGGTAGGAGATAAGGTTAGGGCTAGGGTTATGGTTAAAAATAGGTTTTGAGTTAGGATTAGGGTTATGGTTAGATCTATGGTTAGGGTTATGGTTATGTTTAGTGTAAGAGTTGGGTTTTGAGCTAGGTTTAGAGCTAGGGCGATTGTTAGGTTTAGGGTTAGGTCTAGGGATAATATTGCAGTATAGTTAGGGTTAGGGTTAGGATTAGGGGTAAGGTCATCATTAGGGGTAGTTTTATGGTTAGGGTAATGTAGATGATTAGATGTAGGTTTAGATTTATGATAAGCATTAGATTGATTTTTAGGCTTAGGGTTAAAGCTGTGGTTATGGTTTGAGCTAGGTTTAGGTCTATGGTGAGGGTGAGGTTTAGGGTTAGATTTCTGGTTAGGTTTAGGGTTAGGGTTAGGCCTTGGGTTATCAATAGAGTTGAGGTTATGTTTAGGGTAATGGATATCTTTAGAGCTAAGTTTAGTGCTAGAGTTAAAGTTAGGATTAAGGCTAGGATTAGGGTTAGATTTAGGGATAGGTGCAGGTTTATATATAGGGTAAGGATTAGGTTTTGAGTTAGGGTTAGGACTAATTTAAGTATTAGGGTAGGGTTTGGGATAAGGTCTGTGTTATGGTTATGCCTAAGACTAGGTTTAGGCTTAAGATAAGATCTAAGTTTTGTGTTAGTTTTAGGCCTAGGGTTAGGGCTCTGGGTAATATAAGAGCTATGGTTATGTTAATGGCTAGTTTTAGGCTTAGGGTTAGGGCAAGGTTTAGTGTTAGAATTAGATGTTGGTTATGTTCAGGTGTAGAGATAGGTTTACTGTTATAGGCAGGGTCAGTGTTTAGGTTAGAGTTAGCATTAGGGTGAAAACAAGAATTAGGACAAGTTTAAGTTTAGGGGTAAGGTTAGTGTTTAGTTTAGGTTAGGGTTAATATTAGGGATAGAACTAAGGTTTTATTGAGGTTTAGTGCTAGAGTTATTGCTAGATTTAGAATTTGGATTAGATCTAGGCCTAGTGTTAGGATTATGTTTAGGAATAAGTTTAATATAGGGCTTGTTTCAGTGTTTGGTTTAGGGTTAGGTGCAGGTTTTGACCTATAATTAGTGTTAGTGTCAGAATAAGGGTGAAAGTTAGGGTTAGGTTTTAGGTTAGATTTAGAGCTAGAATGAGTGCTAGAGTCAGGATTAGTAATAGAGTTAGTGATTGGGATGGTCTAAAAATTAAGATTAGGACTAAGTTTAGCATTTTGGATAGGGTTTGGCTTTGGGTAAGGGATACAGTTAGGGCTTGGTTTAGGGTTAGGGTTAAATGTAGTGTTAGGGCTCAGATTAGGGATATTTTTGTGTAAGGGTAAAGGCTAGAGTTAGGTTTTTGGCTAATGTAAGAACTAAGGTTATTATTAGGTTCAGTTTTAGTGTTAGTATTTGTCCTATGTCTACTTTTAGCATATGTTTAGTTTTAGAGTGATATTTAGAGATAGGGTTAGTTTAGGTCTAGGACTTGAATTAGAGCTTGGTTTATGGCTAGTTGAAGTGTTAGGGTTTGGTTTAGGTTAAGGTTTAGGGTTACAAAAATGCTCAGTTTGCTTTAGGGCTAGGTCTAGGGTTAGGGCTAGTTTTAGGATTAGCAATAATATTATGACTTGTTGTAGGGTGATGTTGAGGTTTAAGGTTAAGAATAGATTCAGAGTTATGGTTAGATCTAGAGTTTGGGCTATGTCTAAGATAAAGTCTAATATTAGGGCTATGTTTAAGGATAGGGTTAGAAATAGAAATAGGCCTAGGGTGAGAGTGAGTCAGTCTTAAGGCTAGGGTTAGGGGTAGGGTTAGAGTTAGGGCTAAATTAGGGCTAGAATTAGCACTAGGTTTAGTGTTAGGACTAGGCCTATGGTTAAAGTTAGAGTTAGTGTTTGTGTGATTGTTAGAGTTAGGGTTAGTTCTAGGAAAAGTAATGGGGTTATAGCTAGGTTTAGGGCTAAGTCGAAGGTTAAAATAAGGGATAGGGCAAGGTTGAGGTTTAGGAATAGGATTAAGGCTAGGTTTAGTGCTAGGATGTGGGCTTGGTTTTGTGCTAGGGTAAGGGCTTACTAGGGCTAGAGCTAATGTCAGGTCTAGGGTTATGGTTAGGATTAGGTTTATGGCTAGGTCTAGTGTAAGTGTTAGGTTTGGGTAAGGGTCAGGTTTAAAGCTGGATATATTATTAGGATCAGAATCCAGAATAGTGTTTGCTTTAGGTTAAGGTTTAGGGTTAGGGCTCGAATTAGCATTAGGTTTACTGTCAGAGTAATAGGTAGTTGTAGGTTTAGTTTTCAGGTAATTTATAGAGTAATGTCTAGGGTTAGTTTTAGGGATAGTTTTAGGTTTAGGCCTAGGGTTAGCAATTGGGATAGGCTTACTTGTAGGGTAAGGGATAAAGTTAGTGCTAGTGTTAGAATTTGGTTTAAGGTTTGGATTAGGGCTAAAGTTAGGGTTAGGTCTAGGATAGAGTTAGGGTTAGATTTAGATTAATTGTTCATGGTTAGGCTCGGGAGAGGTTTAAGGTTAGAGTCAGGGCTATGTTTTGATTAGGGTTAGAGTTAGGGCTAGGGTTAACATTAGTGTTAGGGATATATTTAAGGTAATGGATAGAATTTGAATTATGATTTGTGCTATGGTTACAGTTAGGATTTGGACAAGGGTTAGAGTTAGGGTTAGGGTTATGTTTAGGATAAGAGTAAGAGTTTGAGCTAGAGTTTTGGCTAGGAAAAGCAAAGGGTTAAGGTTAGGGCTAGGGTTAGGTTTATGGTTATGCTTACAGACCTAAGGTGAGTTTTAGGTTTACTTTTTAGTGTTACGTTTAGAGCTTGGTTTGGAGGGAGGTTTGAGGCTAGTGTTAGGACTATGGATAATCTAAGAACTAGGATTGTGGTTATGGCTAGTTTTAAGGTTAGGTTTATTGATATGTCTAGTGTTAGGGATAGGTTTTGGTTTAGGATACGGTTTAGAGCTAGGATTTGTGTTAAGTTAAGAGACAGTGTTCAGGTTAGCCTTGGATGTTGTTTTAGGACCAAAATATTACTACGGGTAGTTTAGAGGTATTGTTAGTCTTTGTGTTAGGCTAATGGTAACTGTTAGTGCTAAAGCTAGGTTTTTGTTTAGGTCTATGACTAGAGTTATGGCTATATTTAGGGTTAAGTTTAGGTCTACTGCTAATGTTATGGTTAGGTTTAGGTATAGGTTTACTGAAAGGGCTAGGATTTTGTTTGGTTTAGGGTTAGCATCAGGCTTAGACCTAAGGTTACTGTTAGGGTCAGAATTAGGGTCAGGAATAGCATAATGTTTGGGTTAGGGTTAGAGATAGAATGAAGCCTAGGGTCAGGATATAGTTTAGTAATAGAGTTAGAATATATGTTAGTAATAGAGTTAGTGTTGGGGTAGGCTAAGAAATAGTGTTAGGACTAGGGTAGCATTTTGGTGAGGCTTTGGCTTAGGGTAAGGGATATGTTTAGAGCTAGGGTTAGGATTAGGGTTATGGTTAGAGTTAGCATTAGAGTTAAAGCTAGGGTTAGGTTTTAGATTAAGGCTAGGTTTTGTGTTAGGATTAGGGCTATTGTTAACGTAAGACCTGGAATTATGATTAGGGATAGTTTTAGAATAAGGGTTAGGGCTAAGTTTAGTGTTCGGGTTAGGTTTAGGATTAGATCTAAGATTTAGGATTAGATCTTTAGCTCTGTTATGCTTGAATGCTATGGCTATGTATGATTAGGGATATTGTTCAAATTAGCATTAAGATTAGGGCTAGTGTTATGGTGAGTTTTAGGTTTAAGTTTAGAGTTAGATTTAGAGTTAGGGTTAAATCTAGTTTTAGGGCTAGGACTAAGTTTTGGGCTAGGGTTAGGGCTAGGCTTTGGGTCATGGTAAAGGATAATGTTAGAAATAGTGATAGGGCCAGGGCAAATATTTGAGTTAGTCTTAGTGCTAGGGATATGATTAGGTTTATAGTTAGGGCTAAATGAGATACAGGATTAGAGCTAGGGTTAGTATTAGGGCTAGGCCTTGGTTTAGGGCTAGGGTTAGAATTAAGGTCAGGGTACGGTATGATATTATAGCTAGGTTAAGGGCTAGGGCGAGGGTTCATTTTAGGGTTACACCTAGTGCCGGGGTTAGGGTTCAGGTTAAGTCTAGGTTTAGGGCCAAGATTAGGAGTATTTTTTTTTTTTTGGCATAAGGGCTAGCATTAAGACTGGGGCTAATATCAGGTCTAAGGTTATGGTTAGGAATAGTTTCAGAATTAGGTTTATGGCTATGTATAGTGTAAGGGTTAGGTTGAGGGTTAGGTCACTTATAGAGATATGGGTATTATTAGGGTCAGAGTCACGGTTCGGGTTTGTTTAGGCTAAGGTTTTAAGTTAGGGCTCAATTTAGGTTAGGATTATGATTAGGGTTAGGATAATGGGTATGATTAGAATTAGGGTTTAGGTCAGTTTAGGGTAATGAATAGGGTTAGGGTTATGGATAGAGTTAGGTTTATCCTAGGATTAGTATTAGGGTTAGGGTTTGGGTTAAGGTAATAGACAGGATTAGAGCTAGATTTAGGGCTAGGTTTATGGTTAGGATCAAGGCTAGGGTTAGGATTAGGTTTAGAGTTAGGGTTAGGATTAATGCTAGTGTTAGGGATAGGGTTAGAGCTAGGTTTTATATTAGGTTAGGGCTAGGTTTTAGATTAGGTTAGGCTATGGCTAATATAAGAACTAAGGTTATAATTATGGCTAGTTTTAGGGTTAGGGTTAGGGCTAGGTCTAGTGTTAGGATTAGGTTATGATTAGATGATGATTTGATATAGGGTTAGTGTTAGTTTTATGGTTAGGGATAATATTCAAAATAAGGCTAGAGTTATGGGTAGCTGTAGGGTTAGGTTTTGTGTTATGGTTAGGGCAAGAATTCTGGCTCAGTCTAATGTCATGTCTGAGGTTACATTTAGCTTAGTGTTAGGATTAGGGCTAGGGCTCAGTTTTGTCGTAGAGCTACAGCTATGTTTAGAACTAGTTTTAGGATTAAGGATACTGTTAGGGCTAGTGGTAGGGTGAAATTCAGGCTTAGGGTTAGGGTTATATTTAAAGTTATGTTTAGATCTAGGGTTAGGACTTGGGCTAAGTTTGGGGTTAGGTTAGGATTAGTTTTAGGGTTATGGTAACAGATAGAGTTATTATTAGAAATAGGTCTAGGGCAAGAGTTAGATTTAATTTAGGCATAGGTTTAGAGGTATGGTTACGATTAGCACTAAATTAGGGCTAGAATAAGGGCTAGAATTAGTGTTAGGTTTAGGGTTGGGGTTAGCGATAGTGTTAGTGTTAGGATTAGGGTTAGGGCTAGGGTTAGGGGAAGGGATGTGGTTATACCTAGGTTCAGAACTAGGGAAAGATTAAAATTATAGATAGGGCAAGGATTAAGGTTCAGGTTAGGATTAAGGCTAGGTTTAGGGCTAGGATGAACGCTTGGGTTTGTGTTAGGTTTAGGGCGAGAATTAGGTCTATGGCTAATGTCAGAGTTACGCTTAGGATTAGTGTTAAGGTTAGGTTTATGGCTAGGTCTATTGTTAGAGTCAGGTTTTTGAAAAGGGTCCAGTTTAAAGCTAGATGTATTATTAGGGTAACATCTTTTTTAGGGTTTTGTTTAGGTTATGGTCTAGGTTTAGGGCTCTATTTAGCATTAGGGTTAGGTATTTGGTTACAGTAATTAATAAGTAGGTTTGTGGTTCAGGTTAGTTTTAGGAAATGGATAGAGTGAATGTTAGAGATAGGTTTAGAGTTAGACCTAGGGATAGCATTTGGGTTAGGCTTATATTTAGTGTAATGAATAGGTTTAGGACTAGTTTTATTGTTAGGATCAGGGCTAGGGTTAGGATTCAATTTAGGGTTTTGCCTTGGGTTAATGTTAGGTTTAGGTTTAGGGTAGGTGTTAGGTATTGAGCTATGGTTAGGGCCAGGATGATAGTAAGGGTTAGTGTGATGTCTAGGTTTTGGGTTAGGGTTAAGTTTAGAGCTAGGTTTAGCATTAAGGTTAGGGTTATGTTTAGGGTAATGGATAGAGTTAGAACTGGGGTTTGGCCTTGGTTAGGGTTAGGATTAGGACTAGGGTTAGGGTTTGGGTTTGGTCTAGAGTCATGTTTGGGAAAGGGTTAGTGTTTAAGCTAGGGTTGGGGTTAAGGCAAGGGTTAGGTTTAGGGTTACACTTAGATCTAGGTTTTGTGTGAGGTTTAGGGCTATAGTTAGGGCTATAGGACATGTAAGACCTAGAGTTAGGGTTATGACTAGGTTTAGTGATAGGGTTATGTCTAGATTTTGGGTTAGCATAAAGTTTAGAGCTAGAATTTTTACAGAAAACAAAAGTGTCTGGGTTAGGGTTATGACGAGAATTAGGACTAGGTTTAGGTATAGAGGAAGAGGTAATGTTTAGTTTAGGTACAGGATTATTGTGACAGCTAACACTAGGTGTTTTTTTAGGGCTAGACCTAGAGTTTTGGCTAGATTAAGGATTAGATTTTTTCATAGGTCAAGTGTTAGGTTTAGATTTAGGTATAGGGTTACCCATTGTGTTAGTGATAGGATTCAATTTTGGGTTAGGGTAAAGTTTAATGGTACAGTTAGAGTAAGGGTCAGAATAAGGATCAGGTTTAGGGTTAGAATTTGAGTTAGGGTTAGAGCTATAATGAGGGCTTGGGTTAGGACTAGTAATTTGTTGAGAGCCACAGCCAGAGGGGCCCCACCAAATTTTGAGCTGCCAACAAACTTCCAGCTGCTGGCTGATGATTGGCTCACATCAGCCCCAGCAACGTCTAGCTTATTGGCTCCTCTGCGGTGATGATCATTGGGCTGTTTCCCTGCCCTTCAGACTGCCAGGTGATGATTGGCTCACAGCAGCCCCACAAACATCTAGCTGATTGACTTCTCCATGGAGCTGCTCATTGGGAGACTTTTTTGGCTCTGCCCATGCAACCCAGCCAATCAGCCTCAAGAGCAGGAGGATTGTGGAAGGTGGAGAGGCTGGTGTGCGGGTGAGAGGTGTGTGGAAGCTGGTGGTGGCAGTTGGGCTCTGAGGGTTTTTTCCTGAGGAGCTGTTTTGTTTAGTGTTTGTAGTTCTACAAATAAAGTTAGTTTCTTTTGACAAGTGCCTCCTGAATTGTGCCCAGCCAGACTGCGGCATTTGGTGGCTCGCATGAGGAGGGTAAGTAAACTGCTCGAACCTGAGGGCAGGGCAAAAGGTTGGGTAGCCATTCTAAGTTTCCTCTTTTGTTTTGCTTCATTTTTGTTTTAACTTGCCTGTCCCTGGAGATGAGTGAGAGAAAAGAAAACCCGCTCACATCTGAGGAAAACCTATTTGTGTCTGAGAAACAGATAGGGAGAAAGGACAGATGCACATGTCAGGAGAATAGAAAGGCTATAATGAATTTTTGTTGTTCCATTTTTATTGAATTCTGTCTAGGTTTTGTTTGGTGTCATCTTGTTGGGTTGTATTATAGTAGAAATACGGGATCAGAAATCAGTAAAAAACAAGCTGAAAGACTGTTAAGTAAACTATTAGAAAAAGAAGGCTTCCCAGTAAAATCAAGAGCAGTCAGGGCATACGTTGATATATTACAAAAAAGTAGCCCATGGCTTTTTAAGGAGAGTTGTTAGATATATCACAATGGAACCATCATGGTGAAGATTTAAAAAGAACAGAAAAGAACAACCCAGGGACTCTTCCAGTTGGCACATTTCCAATGTGGACCTTCATATCTGGTTTGCTTAGTCCAAAGCCTTCAGTTCAGACAAAGGTTAAGGAAGGAGAAGACATATTGATTCAAGTAAAAGAGAAGGTCTCTCGAGTTAGTCAGAAAGAGGAAAATATTAAAGTAAAAGAGAAGGTCTTTTGAGCTAGAAAGAGCCATCAGGGGATAAGTTACAACAGGAGACAGCTAATAACACCTTTCTATCAGAGAGCGTAAGTGTCCAACCAACACCACCAGCTCTACAGGAGACTGCTACTAAAAGCGTTCTATCACCAGAGGGCTTAAGTTTCGAATCAACAGCACCACCTCCATATGCTAGGAGACTCCCAACACCCACAGTTGATAGTTGGGATCCTGAGACAGAATCTCAACTATGTCCTGTATTTGAGGTAGGAGGACAGTGAATTTACCAGGGTTTAAATTTCAAATCAGTAAAGGAGCTAAAAGAGGCTGTAACAACCTAAGGTCCTAAAGCACTCTTCACTATAAGCTTGGTCGAATCCATTACCAACTTAAACATGACGCCAGCAGATTGAGCTAATATTTGTAAAGCTGTGCTAAATGGAGGACAATAGCTGTTATGGAAGGTTGCCAATGAGGAATTTTGCAAGAAGATGGCTAGACGAATTGCAGCAGCTGGTTATCCTCCGAGAAATCTAGATATGTTGTTAGGAAAGGGACTTTATGAGGATCGGCAGCAACAAATTGCATATGATCATGGTGTATATTTACAAATTGCTGTAGATGCAGTTAAGGCATGGAAGACTTTACAAGGACATGGAGTTTTACAAGGTCAATTATCTAAGATAATACAAGGAGCTAATGAACCTTTAACTGAATTTGTAGATAGGCTTATTCAAACAGCTACCAGAGTTTTTGAAAATACAGAACAAGCAATGCTATTAATAAAACAACTGGCTTATGACCAAGCAAATTGTTGGTGCAAGATATCATTAGACCATGGAACTGGAAGATTTAAACACATATATTAAATTATGTAGACATTAATGAACAAGAGCAAGTCATGGCAGCTGCAGTAAAACAGGCTTTAGATGCCAGGCCAAAAACATGCTACAATTGTTAACAAGCAGGAGATTTTAAAAGGAATTGCCCCATAGGAGGAGGGTTTAACAAAACTAGGTATCAAAAGAGTAGAATACCGGGTATTTGCCCACGATGCCGTAGAGGGAGAAATTGGGCTAATGAATGCCATTCTCAAACCACCATAGAGGGTACTGCATTACATTGGGCTAATGAATGCATTCTCAAACCACTCTAAAGGGTAACTTCATTATCAAAAACGAAAAAGGACAATGTATTTATCCACAATATCGTGGACAAAGGCCTTGGGCTCTATTGCCAAAAAATGGACAGGGGGCTCCAATGCTCCGGGGCCCTAAAACCACAAATATATGGAGCACTGGAGAAACCCAGAAACTCCAGAAACCCCATCAGGGTAGTGCCCAGGACATCAGATCTCTCATCAGACAAATCAGAGGGAGTGCAGGGTTGATCATCTGCACCTCCGCAGATCAGTACTAACTCCAGAGATTAGAGTTCAAATCATTCTCACAGGGGTGAAACGACTTCTTCCCAAAGAGATAGTGGGCTTATTATTGGGATTCAGCTCTTCTACTCTAAAAAGACTTTTGATAAGTCCTGGGGTAATTGATCCCTATTATGAAAGTGAAATAAAAATTATAGCCAGTTCTCCAAAGGGTATATCAGTAATTTCACCAGGAGATAGAATAGCACAGTTACTAATAATACCAAGCCTACATGATAAATTTTCCAGTCATGCCGTAGAAAGAGGTTCTAAGGGATTATGCTCCACAGGTGTAGATTGGGCTATGCTTTCTTTAAATTTAGATTCTCGCCCCATGCCAAAACTAAATATTCAAGGACATAAATTTAATGAGCTACTGGATACAAGTGCAGATCTTAGCATCATCTCTCGTCAAGAATGGCAAAAACATTGGCCATTACAACAAGACACACAAATGCTTTGAGGCCTAGGAGTTGTGACTAATCCTGATAGAAGTGCAATGGTATTAGATGGAAGGATACTGAAGGATGTGCAGGAAGTATACAGCCGTATGTATTGGATCATCTTCCCGTAAATTTATGGGGATTAGATGTCTTAGATCAATTAGGTTTGACATTAACAAATAATATCAATCAAAATTCACCCACTATTATGGCTAAAAAAGATTTTAGGAAAGGAAAAGAACAAGGTATAGTAGCACTAATACAAATAGATCAAGGAACAGACAGACATGGGTTGGATTTTCACAAAGGGCCATTGAGACAATAAAAATTACATTGAAATCAGAAAGACCAGTATGGGTTTCTCAGTGGCCCTTGACTAAAGAAAAGATACAAGTAGCCCATGATCTGGTCAAATAACAATTAGCGGAAGGACATATACAACCTTCTGTATCTCCGCATAATACTCCCATTTATTTCATCAAAAAGAAATCTGGTAAATGGAGATTATTGCAAGATTTTAGAGCCATTAATAATGAAATGGTCATTATGGTACCTGCTCAATTGGGAATTACTAAATTGCCTGCTTTACCAAAAACTTAGTATGTTTTAGTTACAGATATTAAAGATTGTTTTTTTTTTTTGTTTGTTTGTTTTCAATTCCAATTCATCCTGAGGATAGTCCAGGTTTTGCATTTACTATCTCTGCACTTAATCATGAGGGTCCTGATTAGAAATATGAATGGAAAGTACTCCCTCAAGGGATGCCTAACAGCCCAACTATGTATCAAATTAATATTAACAAAGTAATTGAGACACTTAAAAATCAAAATCCTGAACTACAAATATTTCACTATATGGATGATATTATTAGCACACAAAGCTAAAAAAAAATTGCTAGAATGTTATGCCACACTACAAATTTATTTAAAAAATATAATCTAAAGATAGCAATAAATAAAGTACAATTAAATTTTCCAATTAATTATTTAGGAGTTCTATTATCCTCTACCATAGTCCATTCACCAAAAATTCAAATACGAGTAGATCAACTCAAATCACTAAAAGACTTTCAAAAGTTACTAAAAGACATAAATTGGATAATGCCTTATCTAGGTAGTCCAACACGAGAATTGGGACCTTTATTTGATATCCTAAAAGGTCCATCAGATCCAAATTCACCCCGAATGTTAATGCCTGAAGCAAGAAAGGCATTAAAAATCATTGAAACATATATGGAAAATATGCATTTGGATAGAATTGATATAAGTTTGCCTTTATTATTTATTGTACTACCAACGAAAAATATTCCTACAGGAGTATTTTGGCAAGAAGGTCAATTATTATGGATACATTTATCTTATTCTCCTAACACTATTCCTACTAGGTATCCTGAGTATGTAGGACAATTAATACTCAAAGGAATAAAAACAGCAAAGGCACAGTTTGAAATTTCTCCAAATAAAATTATTACTCCATATACTATGAATCAAATTTATGAATTAGCTAATGAGTTAAATACTTGGGCAATAATCATGTGCAAATCTAATGTTTCATTTGATAACCACTTACCATCTAATTTTTTGTTGTCTTTTTGGTCACTGCATTCTGTAATTTTTCCAAAAATGACAATAAAAACACCTATCATGAATGCTTCAAATATATTCACTGAGGGGTTAAATAATGGTACAGCAGCAATAGTTAAACCTGATCAAACTTTTACATTTTTAGTACCCAAACAATCAGCTCAAAAGGTAGAGCTTAATAAAGTATTACAAATTTTTGTGATGTTTAAAGATTCTCTACTTAATTTATGTTTTGATAGTCAGTATATAGATAATGCTAAATTATCCCTTGAAGATGCTGGTAGGATTTCCCCTTCTTCTACTATTTTCTCTTTGTTTTCCACTATACAAAGTTTATTCTGGGACCAAAAAGATCTATTTTTTATAGGACATATCAGGGTACATACAGAATTGCCTGGAGCTCTTAGTTTGGGCAATGATTTAGCAGATAAAATTACACATGACATACATATTTTCTCTACACTAAAAGAAGCTATAAATTTTTATAAAAGGTTCCATGTAAATGCTAATACATTACAAAACAATTTTAAATTAACTAAGGAACAAGCTAAACAAATAATAAAATAATGTCAAAATTGTGTGACCTTTTTACCACAAGTTAATCTTAAAGTCAATCCTAGAAGATTGATACCTAATCATATTTGGCAGGTGGACGTCACACACTTGCCAGAAATTGGAAAATTAAAATATTTTAATGTTACTGTTGATACTTCTTCTGGATTTTTGATGGGCTCCCTTCATGCTGGAGAAAAAAACTAAAGATGTTATAGCTCATTGCTTACAAAAGTTTGCCACTGTGGGCATTCCAAAACAGTTAAAAACAGATAATGCCCCTAGTTATACTTCTACCTCTTTTAAACAATTTTGCTCATCTTTTGGCATTACTCATATAACAGGAATCCCATACAATTTACAGGGACAAAGCATAGTTGAAAAAGCTCATCAAACTATTAAAATGTACTCATTAAAGCAAAAAGACGAAATAGGGAAGAGGTATATATTCTCCAAAGATAAACTTAAAATAACCTTTTTTACTCTAAACTTTTTAAATTTGGATTTATCAGGACTTAGTTCTGCAAAAAGGTATATGTTTCCAAAAAAATGTACATAAGCCCAAGGTACTTTGGAAAGATATTCTAACAGGACAATAGAAAGGTCCTGACCCAGTAATTGTCTGGAGTTGGGGGTCTGTTTGTGTGTTTCCACAGGAAGAAAAGCAGCCAATTTGGATTCCAGAGAGATTAACCAAGGTCCTGACCCAGTGATTATCTGGAGTCGGGGACTTGTTTGTGTGTTTCTACAGGGAGAACAGCAGCCGATTTGAATTCCAGAGAGATTAACTAAAGTGATTTTTAGAGACCAAAAAGAAGATGATTTTGCTAAAATCCATAACAGCTTATATCCAAAACTCAAATTTAACTATTCTTACATCTGTAACAGAACCAGGATGCTCTTTTCGATATCTGTCTTATTATTACCCTTTCCCATATCATGAAGTTCTATTTTGTTTTTTGAGCTCATACAGACGTAGGTTAATGTTTTGCTGATCAGTTCTATTTTTTTGACTATAGAGTTTCTAAACATTGCAATGGAGATTTCACCTGTAAAAAGTTATAAGGCCTTTACTATTATCTTATGTGTTGTATGTATTTTATTATGTGTGCACACTTGTGTTTTGTGTTATATGTTTGAATGTACATATGTCCATATATCACACATGATTAGTGCTCAAAAAAAATGGATCCAAAAATTTTTTTTCACGTGATTTAAATGGTTTAATTCAAATTGGGTAAATAACTGTTAAGAATTGTTTTAATATGTAAACAAAAAAAGAGGTTAACATATCTGTTTGTTTATTTGTACCTTTCCTTTTCATTATATTTAATAACTCTTTTCAAGATAATGTAGATTTTTAAGAAAATTATTTTGTTTTAGTGCCTCCTGGAACGTTACACACTTTTTTCTTTAGCCATTATTGTCAGAATTCCTATTTAATTCCAGTGCCAGTGAAGAAAATGTAAATTGTTAAGAAAATTATTTTCTTTCAGTATCTTCTGGAATGTTACATAATTATTTCTTTAGGCATTATACCCAGAATTCCTATCTTCATCCCTGTGCCAGTGAAGACTAAGATAAAACTAATCTACAATTTCTGCAATAGCTATCACTGAACGGCATTGTGAACTATCTTTTGGTGCATCAAATTGTGGTAGTCTTGGGATATCGGTGGTACAGTTTTTTCAATAACAGCCGTCAATTGGCTTTGTGTATCTTCCTCCCTTCTACTTATCATGATCATTCAGCTAACATTTGGGGGCCAACAGAGGTGAGGCCAAGAACCTCAACCCGCCCACTGGAACAAAGACCTCTCTCACCCCTCAATGATGGGTAAGATCCAATTACAATGGTACCAACCTAAGACAGAAGGCTGACACCCTGAGGTCAGCTCATTCGAAGACCGGTAAGGACCATATGTAGTTGTAAACGTCTAGTGCGTTCGGCTCCCTGGGTAAGGGTCGCGAAGAAATCAGGACACAGGGGATGCAGAGCAAAGGCAGCAAATGCAACTGCATGCTGATGTTTATTTCTCAGCTCCTTTTATACACTTCTTAATATAAGGCAAATAATTCTTTAGTTACACTTTGCCCACACTGCCCTAATAACATGCTTCAGCAAATACACAAAGCTAAACTCTGATAGTTCCTGTTTATTTGCTCAGTAAAACCAAGAGTTCCTTTATAGAGTTTATCTAATCCCCTAAGGCTACATGTGTTTCTTTACTATATACTGTTCCCAGGCTAAGTATGCCAAGAGCCTCTCCCTGTTTGCCCATGTATGCAGAGCTTGTGACTTAAGATAAGGGGAAGAGAACATTTTCTCCTCCTAGCTTGGCTTGCCTTCAGCTGACCTTTGTCTCAGCCACTGCTTTTGCACAACCTTGGGCTTTAGGGGGCTTCAACAAGCATACTTAACCTTAACATTTCCCTTTTTTTGTTTTTCTAACACAGCCTTCCATAAGGTTAAGATAGAGTTTTGAGAGGGTTTGATACAAATGTAATATAAAAGTATGAAAAAAATTAACACCAAAATTAAAACCATACCTACCCCTCCCGCTGTATGGGATAAACTTTGTACAATTCCTTTCCGATCTAACCTTTCTAATTGTTTCAAAAACATTTCTGCTATTTGGGCAGCATCTTCATGTTGAAATCCTTTTTCAAATACTTCAAATATATCCTCTTTTAAAAAAGCAATCATTAATTGTGCAGTATCATTACCATCCAAATAATTTTGTATAGTATTCTATTCATGAAGACTTTGATTGTACTGTACATTAGTTATACAAAAAGAAGTAGAATTCCAATCACATTTTAGCCGAATTTCTTGCTCTAATGTTAAAACATTTTTACCTAACCAATTTACAGTTTGTTTTAATATATCTATTTGAGTTTGAAGTCTAGAATCGATTCTGGTCTGAGATAACCATAGCTCATGCGAATCTTTATGCCATTCTTCCACAAAATGTTTAGTCTGTAGAGAAGTGTGCAAAGCAATTCCTGATACTGTTGCCAATATTGTGACAGCAATAAGGCTTAGAATTACAGCAACTAGCACTCCTACAAAGCGCTTAGATCTTTTTAACAATTGTCGGAAAAAATCCATAACTAAAGTATTTACAGGATATTGAGACCAAGGTATTTGTAAATTAACAGGAAGCCAAATATGAGATAGTTGTTGTAACAGCATAACAGAATGGCCAGGGGGAATTGATACAGAAGTATTGATACAAGTATATAATTTAAAATTAAAACAAAATGCTCCTAAGTCAAATGTGATATTTCCTGTTAAGAAAAGGTATGGCATACGAGCACAGGTTGTGACATTATATTCTTTAAATATAGTAAAACTATAAGAAGCTAGAGATTTAGTAGTTTCTGAAAAAAAAGCCGTTTAAAAGAGTTATAGGTTTCATAGCGGCAGCAATCTTCCAAAGATGAGTTTGCACATTAAAAGGATGTCGAAGTGATGCCAAACATGGGTCGGCAATTCCACCATCTCCCCAAGCCATCGGCTTGTCATTTGTCAAGGTTTCATTCCACATCTCTCTCAGCGGGATTTTGTATGTAGAAGACAAATTACAAGCAGTACTATTCCATTCAGAGCAATCCTTTAAAAACACTCCATATGGTCCTCACATAACCATGTCCTGGAACACCTTCCCAAATTTTCCACCACATTCTTGCCAAATAAATGGACTATATTGTAATTTTTTATATGTGAAATCTGGACATTCAGGGAACATGGGGTATCTTGGTTCGGTAGTGTTATCCCATGTCATATTGATGGACCATGCTGAAAGTCGTTGTAACTTGGTTCTAGAACCGTTATTCTGATTTCTGACTAAAATCTAGTGTTGCCAATTCAATTGTAAACATGGAGGGGACCCCAAACAAATAGTCCTACTATTATTAC
This sequence comes from Ictidomys tridecemlineatus, assembly GCF_052094955.1. NCBI lineage: Eukaryota > Metazoa > Chordata > Mammalia > Rodentia > Sciuridae > Ictidomys > Ictidomys tridecemlineatus. The sequence goes on from NC_135494.1 coordinate 29,396,425, forward strand.
CCTTATATGTAAAATTGAAAGGAGCCCCATCATGAATATTTAGATAAGTTAAATTGTTCCTTGGTGGAGACAAGAAAGCAGGGGAAGTATACAATGTAACATCCATTTCTTCCCACATAACAGGTTCCATCAACGGGGGATTGGGAATATAAGCCCAATAATTAACATCATTATTATTATTATTATGTACCTCAGAAGCAGAGGAAACAGTCAATAATGCACACATAGCCAGAAATAAATTCTCTGGTGTACAAGTCTTCCCAGTACGTTGTAGTACTTTTTGCCCTTCCCCACTCAGCTTTTTAACTTGTCCCCATGTTGGTAATGGGGAAATATTTTGACGTCGGCGACGTCTAGCCCCTAGATGAAGACGGGCCATTGCTGCTACCGGGACGTCAAGTTCCGGTTCTTGATTCCGGGGTTTGGGTGGTGGATACGGCGTTCTCCTTGGTGCAGTCCTTATTGTGACGGACCTGGATCCAACACCCTGGAAGCCACTGCTGATGTCCATTTTCTGTGGAAACATAAGCATAGCCCTTCCCTCTATATAGTAAGACACCTGGTTGCCATTCAGCATCTGCTGCAATTTTTATCCAAATTGGTTCATGTACTGTATCCAATGTCTTTTGTTCAAAATGTCTCTCTGCTCTTCTTAATATTTCTTTTTGAGGCAGATTAAGGAAGTTTAAAATAAATAATGCTTGATGTAACAATGCCTTAGGTTGGTTCTGCAAATGTATAAAAAGATGCATATGTAAATATGTCTTTTTCCTCCTTTTTAATTTTTTTATTTGTAACTTTAAGGTTGCATGTACTCTTTCTACAAGTGCTTATCCTTGTGGATTGTATTCTATTCCTGTAATATGTTTAATATCATATAACTCACAGAAATTTTTAAATTTTTTATTAATATATGCAGGGCCATTATAAGTTTCAATTATTTCTGGAACTCCTATTACAGCAAACGTTTCAATCAAATGTTGAATGACTTGATTGGCAGTTTCTCCAGTTTGAGCAGTTGCCCACATAAATTTAGAATATGTGTCTATGACAACATGAACATAGGAATATCATCCAAATAATGGTACATGAGTTACATCCATTTGCAAAAATTTATTAGGTTGTAGACCTCGAGGATTTACTCCAGATAGTACAATTCTAAGATGTAGAGGTCTACAAATAGGGCAATTTTTAATAATTTGTTTAGCCTGTGGATAAGAAATTTTATATTTAATATGTAAATGTCAAGCATTAGTATGTAACAGATCATGATCTTTTTGGGGAATATTGAAAATAACTAATTTATCTACTTGAGTATTGCCATATGCCAATGGTCCTGGCAGATTTGAGTAAGATTGAATATGATCGATAAATACACAAGAATTTCTATGTTGTAAGAGTTTTTGTAATGTAAAAAAGAGATTTTGAAAAATAGGTTTATTAGAATGAGCCACAGCAGTATAGATGGTTTTTACTACTCCCACAGTATAGGCTGAATCAGTTATAATATTAATGTCTTGACTGTCGAAATCATTAAGAACTTGGATAACGGAAAAGAGTTCATTTTGTTGTACAGATTTGTAATTAGTTAATTGAACCCAATATCAATCTTCTGTCCAATAGGCACTTTTGGTTTTAGAACCATCTGTGAATATAGTAACAACATTGTCTAAAGGATTTTCACTAATTACTGTGTTGATTACAAAATTTTGTCCGTTTTAAAATATCCCACAATTTACCTTTTGGGAAATGATATAAGGTAGTTCCTGTATATTCAGCCAAAGCTATCTGTAAACTTTCAGTCATTTGTATTAAATATTCCCACTGATCCTTTGCCAATGGAATGACTATGTGATGAGCATCATAGCCAGTCATAGATGTAGGTCGTAACCAGTTAATATCTCCAAGAAGCTTTTGAAAGTCATTAAGAGTCTTCAAATTTTCTCTACGTATAGACAATTTTTGTGGAGTAATTTTTTGCCTACTAACAGTGTATCCCAAATAATGTACCACATCTTTTTTTTGGATTTTTTCTGGGGCTATTATTAAACTATATGTTTGAAAATATGATGGTAACTTGTGTAATAAAGTTTCTAGTTCTTGTTGTTTAGGGCCAGCAAATAAAATATCATCCATACAATGGGAGATATATAAATGAGGCCATTGATGCCTAATAGGTTTAAGTGCAGCATCAACATAAATTTGACATGTAGTGGGAGAATTTATCATACCTTCAGGTAATACCTTCCATTGATATCGGAGGTGCAGCCCTCGGTGATTAATTTGAGGTAAAGAAAAAGCGAAGTGCTTTCTATCACTAGGATGTAGAGGAATAGTAAAGAAACAATCTTGTAAATCAACAACTATTACATACCAATTTTGAGGAAGCATAACAGGAGAAAGAATTTAAGGCTGCAAAGCCCCCATGGGATACATAGAATTATTTGCCTCCCGTAAGTCAGTTAACAATCTCCATTTACTAGATTTCTTTTTTATAACAAAAATAGGTGAATTCCAAAGAGAGGTTGAAAATTCAATATGACATTTTTGTAATTGTTCTTGCACCAATTGTTGAGCAGCGTCTAACTTTTCTTTGGTAAGAGGCCATTTTTTAATCCACAATGGATCATCAGACTTCCACATAATTTTCAGCAGCTCCATCTAAAAATTATTTTAAAACTGTATATAAGCTCCCCATTGTTCTAATATATCTCTTCCTATAATATTAAGGGGAATGTCTAAGATATAGGGTTTTAAGACTGCCACCTGAAAATCTTCTGATTGTATTGTCACATGGATTGTGGCTTGTCCAATACTTTGTACTGGAGCTGAACTAACCCCCTTAATTTGACAGGGTATTATATGATAAGGTATATTATTAGGCCAATCTTGTGTTCTAATAATGGTAATATCAGAACCTGTGTCTATCAAAGCATTAATAGTCTTGGTACTTATTTTTACCTTAATAGTTGGTTGTATTTTAGTTATCTGTGTTGCCCAGAATACACTCTGTTCATTTGTGCCACCGAATCCTCCCTTTCTAATATGTGTGGAATCTCCGATAAGGAGATAAGGAAGCAGGATTAATTGTGCAATTCTTTCTCCTATAGAGAAGTGAATGTCAGCTAAGGAAGACATTAAAATCTGAATCTTCCCTTCATAGTCTGTATCAATAATACCCAAATGGACAGTAACACCCTTAGCATTTAGACTAGAACGGCCAGTTAACAAAGCAAGGGTGCCTTTTGGTTAGGGGCCAAAAATGCCTGTGGGTATACATTTAGGCATTGCTCCACTCTGTAAGTCAAAATCCATTATGGCTGGGAGATCCACGGCGGCACTACATTGGGTTGCGGGTTGTAAGGAAAAGATGGTGGGCTGTCCCCGTTTATTTGTCCAGGGCCTGGGGTACGGCCCGACTTGTCATTTTCCTGAGCTGTAAAAGTAGTTATATTCTTTGACCTACACTTTCGGGCCCAATACTTTCCTTTTTTGCACTTAGGGCAAATGCCAGGTCCTGTAGTTTCCTTTTCCTTATTTTTCTACAATTCTTTTTTAGATGGCCTAATTGACCACAGCTAAAACATTTTACATTTGTAAAAGTTTTCCTACCTTGCAATGCATGCCATGTAGAAGCCATTGTTTCCGCAAATAATTGCATCTTCTGGGTCTCAGAAGAAATGTCTTTACAGACCTTTAAATAGTCATGAATATCTCCAGTGTCTTTTACTGGCATTATAGCCCTTTTGCGATCTTTATTAGGATTTTCATAAGCCAACAATCGCAATAATTGTTGTCGACCCACCTCTTTGACCACTGTCCTTTCTATAGTTAATTTTAAATGGAATAAAAATTCTACATATAAATTCTTTAGTTTTTTGATTCACTTTTGTCTAGGAACCATAATGTTCCCCAGTGGGACGTATCTTGTTCCATGCATCTAAAGCAATTTCTTTTAACTTTTCATGAATTTCTTGAGGAATATAGATTTGATGTTGTATATTATCATACATACCAGTTCCAGACAGCATGGGATAACTTATAGCACGAATTACAGAATTTTGACTATTAGCATTCTCCCTGGCCTAAGCAGCGCATCCTTCCAAAAACCACTTATGCCACTGAAGATACTCGGGCTCTCGCAACTAAGCTCTCCCGACTATTCTCCAATTCTCAGGTGTAAAATTAATATAATGTGTGGCAAAGGCATTCAACAGCTCCTTAACATAATGAGATTGAGGTCCGTACAAAGTTACTGCCATTTTTAGCCTTCCTATATGATCAATATTAATACCCTCATACCGAGGTGGTTGTGCCATACCTGCTACTGAGTCTGGCCTAATGATAAGAAAGGTGAACAGAGAAGGTTCATGCTCATCATCAGAAGATTCAGGATCCATGTCCTGGATGGCTTTTAAAGATGTGACCAAGAAGGGATTTGTGGCCGGAGGAGCTGAAGGTTTAGTTTCAGAAAAAGGCCTAGAATCTATCTTAGTTTCCAATTTATTTAAACTTCTTAAAACTTCCTCTAATATATCTTTAAAAGGCTCCGAAATAGCACGAGTGTCAGCTGCCATTTTCACTTTCATTTTTTTTTAGTTGTATTATCAACAATATCGGCCAAATAGTGACTAGGATTATGAGTTAATTGTTGCGCATCTTTCACAACCTCCTCTTTTTCATTTGTATCCAGAGGCAAATCTAAGATAAAAGGAGCCAATTCTTTTTGTAAATTTCCAATTAAATGTTCCTCCTCCATTGCTTTAAACATAGTATACAAAATAGACCAAATTGACCAGAAACGGATCGGAACTTTCTCTCCTTGTCCCATTGCCCTTTGCACATTATGTCTAACCCATTTCCAATTATCAACATCCATAGTGCCTTCGTCAGCAAACCAGGGATTCCATTCCCTGACTACTTTAAGACACATTTCCATATCAGAATGGGAGATATTAATGCCATACATAGCCAAAGAATGCCGCAAAATTTTTAGAAAAGGAGAAGAAGAAGATTGTCCCATCACCCTGTAATATGTAAGAAGTATACTCACATTTCCTGACAATTCTGCAGGGTCCCTGTTCGGGCACCAAGTTTGAGCTTCTAATGCGTTCGGGTCCCTAGGTAAGGGTCACGAAGAAATCAGGACACAGGGGATGCAGAGCAAAGGCAGCAAATGCAACTGCATGCTGATGTTTATTTCTCAGCTCCTTTTATACACTTCTTAATATAAGGCAAACAATTCTTTAGTTACACTTTGCCCACACTGCCCTAATAACATGCTTCAGCAAATACACAAAGCTAAACTCTGATAGTTCCTGTTTATTTGCTCAGTAAAACCAAGAGTTCCTTTATGAAGTTTATCTAATCCCCTAAGGCTACATGTGTTTCTTTACTATGTACTGTTCCCAGGCTAAGTATGCCAAGAGCCTCTCCCTGTTTGCCCACGTATGCAGAGCTTGTGACTTAAGATAAGGGGAAGAGAATATTTTCTCCTCCTAGCTTGGCTTGCCTTCAGCTGACCTTTGTCTCAGCCACTGCTTTTGCACAACCTTGGGCTTTAGGGGGCTTCAACAAGCATACTTAACCTTAACATGTAGTATTGGACAACCTAAGGCAGGCACGGTCCCTAAGCCACATGCTTGTTTTTTAAAAAGAGAGGGGGAGATGTTGAGAGCCACAGCCAAAGGGGCCCCAGCAAACTTTCAGCTGTCAGCAAACTTCCAGCTGCTAGCTGATGATTGGCTCACAGCGGCCCCAGCAACATCTATCTGATTGGCTCCTCTGTGGTGATGTTCATTGGTCTGTTTCCCTGCCCTTCAGACTGCCAGCTGATGATTGGCTCACAGCGGCCCCAGCAACATCTAGCTGATTGGATCCTCCACGGAAATGCTTATTGGGGGACTTTTTTGGCTTTTCCCATGCAACCCAGCCAATCGGCCTCAAGAGCAGAAGAATTGTTGGAGGTTGAGAGGCTGGTGTGGGGGTGAGAGGTGTGTGGAAGCTGGTGGTGGCAGTTGGGCTCTGAGGGGTTTTTCCTGAAGAGCTTTTTTGTTTGGTGTTTGTAGTTCTACAAATAAAGTTAGTTTCTTTTGACAAGTGCCTCCTGAATTGTGCCCAGCCAGACTGCTGCAGTAATAGAGTTGTAATTTGTGGTAGGCTAAGAATTAATGTTAGGACTAGAAGTAGCATTAGGGTGAGAGTTTGGCTTAGGGTAATGGATACGTTAGAGCTAGGGTAATGGCTATGTTAGGATTAAGTATAGGTCCATGTTAAGGTTAGGGTTAGGTTTAAAACTAGGTTTATGTCTCAGATTAGAGCTAGCTGTTCTGTTAGCACAAGGCTATGGCTAATGTAAAAACTTGCATAACATTTAGGGCTAGATTAGAGTTAGGGTTAAAGCTAGGTCTAGTGTTTGGGTTAAATTTAGTGTTAGTGTGATTATTAGAGCTATTAGGGTCATTTTTAGTTTCTGAGACAGGGCCAAGGTAAGTTATAGAGTTAGGGTTAGGACTCAAATTAGGACTAGTGTTAGGGCTATGTATAAGCTTATGTTTTAGTTTAGGTCAAGGATTAGTGTTAACCACATCACTCGGTTTTGTTTGAGTGCTAGCACTTGGGTTAAGGCTAGTTTTTTTAATTATTAATAGGATTATGGCTAGTATTAGGGTGAGGTTTATGCTTCAGATTAGGGTTCAGTTTAGTGTTAGGGTTAGGTTTAGGTCTAGATTTAGGGCTAGTGTGAAAATAGAAATGGGGCTAGATTTAGGTCTAGAGTTTGTGTTATAGTAAGAGATAGATTTAGAACTAGGGTTAGTGCTAGGGTGAGAGTTAGATTTAGGGTTACAGTTAGGGTTAGTTTAGGACTAAATTTGTGCTAGGATTAGTGCTAGAGTTAGTGTTAGTACTAGGCCTATGTTTAGAAATAGGGTTAGGGTTAGGATTAGTGTAAGGTATGATATTATAAAGTAAGGTTATGATGTAATACTTAGGTTTAGGATGAGAGTCAAAATCGGTTTAGAGCTAGGATTAGTATTAGAGTTAGGATGAAGGGTATGTTTAGGGCTAGAATTAGATCTAGGTTTAGGCCTAGAATTATGGTTAGGTTTTCTGCTAGATTTAGGGTTAGAATTAGTGCAAGGGCTAATTTCAGGTCTAGGTTTATGGTTAGGGTTAGTTTTAGGGTTAGGTTTATAGCTAGTTCTAGTGGAAGTTTTAGGTTGAGGGTTAGGGTCATGTTTAGAGATAGGGTTACTATTAGGGTCACTGTCATGATTAAGGTTTGAGTTAGGTTAAGGTTTAGCATCAGGGCTTTCATTAGCTTCAGTGTTAGGACTAAGTTTAGGATAATGTTTATGGTTTGGTTTAGGTATCAGGTTAGGTTTAGGGTTATGGATAAAGTTAGGTTTAGAGATAGGGTTGGGGTTATCCTAGTGTTACCATTAGGATTAGGGTTATGGTTAGGGTAATGGGTAGGGTTAGAGATAGGGTTAGGGCTAGGATTATAGTTAGGATTAAGGCTATGGTCAGGTTTATGGTTAGGTTTAAGTTTAGGGCAAGTTTTAGTGTTAGTGTTAGGTTTACAGTAATGGTTAGGGCTCTGGTTAGGGTTAGGGTTAAAATAAGATTTAGGGCTCAGATTAGTGCTATGTTTTGGGTTAGGTTACATTAGTGTTAGCCAGAATTATGGCTAACACTAATGTAAGAAATAGGGTTATAATTAGGGCTACTTTTATGGTTAGGGTTAGGGGCAGATGTAGTTTTAGGGTTAGGTATAATTTTAGGGTGATCTGAGAGCTAGAGTTAGTATTAGGGACAGAGACAGAGTAAATTTTAACTTTAGGGTTAGGGTAGGAATAGAATTAGGGGTAGGATTAGGGCTAGGTTTAGGGTTAGGTTTTGGTATAGTTTAAGTGTTAGAGTTAGAGATATGGCTCGTTTTCTTTTTCTTTTTTTTTAGCGCTAGTACTAGGTTCAGGGTAGTATTAGGATTAATGTTTAGTGTTACATCTAGATTTAGGGTGAGGTTTAGGCTTAGGGATGGGGTTAGATTTAGAATTATTGTTAGATCCATGGTTAGAGCTTGGGCTATGGTTAGAACTAGGGGTAGAGCAAGTGTTAGGGTTAGGGTTACAGTGAGAGTTAAGGTAAGAACTAAAAATAGGGCTAGGGTGACACTTAGAGTTAGTATTTGTGTTAGTTTTAGGGTTAGGGTTAGGGTTAATTTAGGGCTAGGATTAGATCTAGGGTTACTGTAAGTGTTAAATCTAGGGTTAAAGTTGGGGTTAGTTTAAAGGGAAGGGATGGGATTATATCTAGGTTCAGATATAGGGTGACGGATAAAATTAGAATTAAGGCTAGAGATAGGGTTTGGGTTTAGATCAAGGCTAGGTTTGGGGCTAAAATTAGGCAAGCATTTTGTTAGGGTTATGACAAGAATTAGGGCTAGAGCTAATATCAGTTCTAGGTTTACACTTAGAGATAGTTTTAGGGTAAGGTTAATGGCTAGGTCTATATTCAGAGTTAAGATTAGGGTAAGGTTCAGGTTTAGACCTAGTGGTATTATAATTTTCAGGTCAGGTTTTGGGTTTGGATTAGCTTGAGGTCTATGGTTACTGATCAAATTAGCATTAGGTTTAGAGTTAGGGTTAGTATTAGTGATAAGGTTTGGTTTAGGCTTCAGGTTAGGTTTAGGTTAATGGGTAGGATTAGGGTTAAGCTTAGGGTTAATATTAGGTTTATGGTTATCATTGGGGTAATGGATCAATTTAGAGCTATGTTTAGGGCTAGGATTTATGTTTAGGTTTAGAGCTAAAGTTAGAGTTGTGTATAGGCTAAGTTTAGGGTTAGGATTAAGGTTAGAATATGGGTTAGGGTTAAAGCTAGGGTTAGTGCTAAGGCTAGGTTTAGGTGTAGGGTTAGGTCAAGGGTTAGGGTTAGTATTAGGGTTAGGGCTAGAGTTAGGTTTAGTGTTAGGCTTAGGGTTTTCTTACCGTTAGGTTAAGAGTAAGGCTCATGGATTTAATAAGTGTTAGGGCTAGGTTGAGGTTTCAGGTTATAATCAGAGGTAGGAATGGAGGTAGATTTAGGGGTAGAACTAGGGTTAGCATTAGGTTTAAGGTTATGGCAAGGGTAATGGATAGAATTAGAGCTAGGGTTTGGGCTATGGTTATGGTTAGAATCAGGGCTAGGATTAAGTTTAAGGTTTGAGCTAGGGTTTGTTTATGGTAAGAATTAGGGTTTGAGCTAGAGTTAGGACTAAGCCAAGTTTTGGGTTAGGTTCAGCATTAGGGATAGGATTATGGTAGGGTTAGGGTTATGTTTATCATTAGGTTTTAAACAAATATTAGAGAAATGTATATTCTTAGACGTAAGTTCAGGATTAAATTTAGGGTTAGATTTAGTTTTAGGGTCAAGGTGAAGTCATGGTTATGTTTAAGTCTCTGGTACGGGTTAGTGCTTGAGCTAGAGTTGGGGCTATTGCAAATATTTTGTTTAGTTTTAGGTCTAGGGTTAGTTTTCTGGTTATGGTTAGGGTTACGGTTAGGCTTATGGCTAGTGTTATCAATAGGGTTAGTTTTAGGGTTAGTGTAATGTGTATGTTCAGAGCTAGATTTAGGAATATGCTTAAGTTTAGGGTTACGGGTAGGGTTAGGGTTAGAGTTAGGGAATAAGTCTAAGTTCATATTTAGGGCAAGAGTTAGGCATTGAGTAAAGTTTGGAACTAAGGCTAGAGTTATGGTTAAAATTAGGGCTAAGTTTAGGGTTATGTGTACACTTAGGGCTAGGTTTACACCTAGGATTCACTCTAGGTTTTGCATTAGTTTAAGGTGTAGTGTTAATGTTATGGTAATGTAAGTGCTAGGATTAAAATTAGGGCTACTTGTAGGGTTATGGTTATGGCTAGGTCTAGTGTTAGGTTTAGATTTTTAGTTAGGGTAAGGTTTATAGTTAGCTTAGTTTCAAATGCAAGGTCCGTGTTCAGGTTGGTGTTAGGGTTAATGTTAAAGCCAGAATTAGGACTAGGTTTATGTCTAAGTGTAGGGTTAGTCTTTGCATTAGGTTAAGTGTTATAGTTAGGGCTATGGCTAGGTTTCTGTTTACATCTAGGGCTAGAGTTAAGGCTAAATTTAGGATTAGGTTTAGGTCTAGGGCTAGTAGCAGAATCTGGTTTATTATAACGTTACTGGTAGGTCTAGTGTTAGGGTTTTGTTAGGGTCAGGTTCCGGTTTAGATCTAGGCTTAGATTTATCGTCAGAATAAGAGTTATGTTAGGATTAGGGTTTGAGATAAGTTAGTGCTAGAATGAGGGCTAGGTTTAGTATTATTAATAGGGTTAGAGTTTTGATTAGCCTAAGGATTAGAGATTGGTCTAGGATTACCATTAGGGTTAGGGTTTTGTTTAGGTTTAGGAATATAGTTAGAGCTAGTGTTAGGGGTAGGGTTAGGGTTAGGGTTAGTGTTAAAGCTAGGTTTAGGGCTTTTATGCCTAGTTTTTATGTTAGCATTAGAGCTAGAAATAGGACAATAAGTAATGTAAGAGTCAGGGTTTCAATTAGGGTTAGCTTTAGGGTTAGTGTTAGGGGTAGTTTTAGTGTTAGGATTAGGTTTAAGCTTAGGATAAATATAAAGCTAGGGTTAGTGTTAGAATAGGAGTAAGGGATAGGGTTAGTTATAGGATTATGTTAGAAATCAAATTAGGGCTATGTTTACTGTTAGGGTTTGGTTTAAGTTTAGAGTGACGTTTTAGTGCTAGTGTTACAGTATATGTCAGGATCAGGGTTAGTTTTGAGGTTAGGGTTAGAACTCAAATTAGATCTAGGGTTAGTTCTAGGTATAAATGCAGGTTTTGCTTAAGTTAAGGCTTAGGGTTAGGTCTCTTGTTCAGTTTTGTTATATCCCATGGTCAGTGTTAGCACTAGTTTTATGATTAGTCTACTGTTTGTGTTAGGATTAGGCTTATGTTTAGGATTACATTTAGAGTTAGGCTTAGATCTAGGGGTAGGCTAAGACTCAGGATAGGGAAAGAGCTAGGTCTGGGGTTAAATTATGGTCAGAAATAGGGTTAGAATTAAAAATAGGGCTAGTTTGAGAGTTAGAGTTTGTCTTAGGGCTAGGGTTAGGGTTAGGGTTGGGCTATGGTTTGCTTAGTGTAAGGGTTAGTGTTTGAGCTAGAGTTAGGGCTAGGAATAAGTTGAGGGTTAGGTTCAACATTAGATCTAGGAATAGAATTTTAGTAAGTTCAGGGTAATAGTGTGCATTAGGGCTAGGTTTATTATTAGGTTTAGGATAATGGTTAGGGTAATGGATATGGTTATATATAAGTTTAATATTAGGTTTAGGGTTATATTTTGTTTTAGGGTTAAGGTTAAGACATGGATAGGTTTAGGTTTTTTGTACAGGTTATGGTTTGAGCTAGGGTTAGGGCTATGATAAGTGTTAGGTTTAGGGTTAGGTCTTGGGTTAGTTTTCCAGTTAGGGTTAGTGTAAGTGTCAGGGTTATTGGTATGTTTAGTGATAGGGTTAATTTTATGGTTAGGTATACGGCTAGGGTTAGAGTTAAAGGTAAGTCTAAGTTTATATTTAGCATAAGGGTTAGGTATTGAGTAAGGTTTAGAACTAAGGCTAGAGTTATGGTTAAAATTAATGCTAGGGTTAGGGTTAGGGTTACGCTTAGAGCTAGGCTTAGGCCTAGGAATCGCTCTAGGTTTTGTGTTAGGTTAAGATATAGGGTTAGGGCTATGGGTAATATAAGAGCAAGGATTATAATTAGGGCTAGTTGTAGGTTTAGATTATGGCTTAGGTCTAATGTTAGGTTTAGGTATTTGGTTAGGGTCAGTTTAGTGATAGATTAGTTTAAATGCAGGGTATTTGTTCAGGTTTTTGTTAGGGTTAAGGTTAAAGCCAAAATTAGGATTAGGTTTATGTATAGGGGTCGGGGTAGTCTTTTTGTTAGGTTAAGGATTATTGGTATAACTAGGGTTAGGTTTTTGTTCTGGTCTAGGACTAGGGTTTAAATTAGGGCTAGGGTTAGGGTTAGGTTTACACTGAGGGCTAGGTTTTGACCTAGGATTTGCTCTAGGTTTTGTGTAAGGTTAAGATGTAGTATTAGGGCTATGGGTAATGTAAGAGCTAGAATCATAATTAGGGCTAGTTGTAGGTTTAGGTTATCGGTATGTCTAGTGTAGGCTAGTGGTAGAATCAGGTTTTGAATCAGTTTACTGGTAGGGGTATTTTTATGTTTATTCTAGGGTTAGAGTCAGGTTTAGAACTCGGGTTAGTGTTATGGTCAAAATAAGGTTCACGGTTAGGATTAATGTTTGGGATAGTAAGAGCTAGAATGAGGGCTAGGTTTAGGACAATTAATAGGGTTAGTGTTTTGATTAGCCTAAGGTTTAGTTATAGGTCTAGAGTTACCATTAGGGTTAGGGTTTTTCTTAGGTTTAGGGATCGAGTTAGAGCTAGTGTTAGGGGTAGGGTTAGGATTCGAGTTAGTTTTAAAGCTAGGTTTATGGCTCAGATCATGGCTAATTTTTGTGTGAGCATGAGGACTAGGATTAGTGCAATGAATAATATGAGAATCAGGATTACAATTAGGGTTAGATTTAGGGTTAGTGTTTAAGATTAGTGTTTATGGTTAGGTCTAGTGTTAGGATGAATTTTGAGCTAGGGTTAATGGTAGGATAAGAGTCAGAGACAGGTTTAGTTTTAGGATTATAATTTAAATTAGGGCTAGTTTTGCTGTTAGGGTTTACCTAAGTTTAGAAGGTTTTTTAAAGCAAGGGTGAGTGTTAGGGTATCTGTCAGGGTCAAAATTAGTTTTAAGGTTAGGGTTAGGACTCTAACTAGGGCTACGATTAATTCTAGGTGTAATTTAGGATTTGTTTTAAGTTAAAGTTTAGGTTTAGGTCTATTGCTCAGCTTTGTTTTAGTTCCAGGGTAAGGTTAGCACTAGTTTTATGATGAGAATTAGGGTTAGGCATACTGTTTGTGTTAGGCTTTTGCTTATGGTTAGGATTAGTTTAGAGTCAGGCTTAGATATAGGGTTAGGCTAGGACTAAGAAAAGGGCAATGGTTAGGGTTAGGGTTAGGGCTAGGTTTAGGGTTATGGAAAGGGGTAGAGTTAGAACTAGGAATAGGGCTGGCATGAGAGTTAGAGTTTGTCTTTTGCTAGAATTAAGGTTAGGGTTTGGATAAGGGTTAAACTAAGGACAGGATTAAGGCTAGGGTTAGTGTTCAGTTTAGACCTAACAATACAGTTTTGGTTATGGTTACATTTAGGATAAGGGATGGCATTATATCTATTTTTAGAGGTAGAGTTAGGGTTAGAGTAGAATTAGGGTTAAAGTAGGTTTAGGGCTAGGCATAGATTTAGGGTTACAATTAAGGCTAGGTTTAGGGCTAGAATGAAGGCTAGTGCTTTTTCTAGGTTTAGGGCTAAGATTAGGGCTAGGGCTAATATCAGGTCTAGGTTTATGGTTAAAGACAATTTTAGGATTATGTTTAGGTCTACATCTAATGTAAAGGTTAGGCTTGGGCTAAGGTTCAGATTTAGAGCTAGGGAAATTTTTAAGGTTAGGTAAAGATTAAGGTTTGGTTTAAGTTAAGATTTGGGTTTAGGGCTTGAATTAGCATTAGAGGTAAAGTTAGGATAATGATAGGGTTTGGGTTATGATTAGGTTAGGGCTAGGGTTAGGGTTAGTGTTACACTTAGGGTTAGGTTTAGGCCTTGGATTAGGTTTATGTTTAGTTTTAGGTTTAGGTGTAGAGTTAGGGCTATGGGTAATGTAAGACCCAGAGTTATGATTAGGGCTTGTTATAGTGTTAGAGTTATGAATGTGTCTAGAATTAGGTTTAGGCTTTGATTAGGGTCAGATTTAGAGGTACATTTAGTGTTAAAGGCAGGGTCAGTTTTCAGGTTACAAAGTTCGGGTTAAAGCCAGAATTAGGACTAAGTTTTTGTCTAGGGCTTTGGTTAGTGTTTTAGTTAGGTTAAAGGTTATTGTTAGGGCTATGGCTAGGTTTTTCATTAGGTCTAGAGTTAAAGTTAAATATAGAATTAGGCTTAAGTCTAGGGCTAATGGTAGGGTTTGGTTTAGCTATTAGTTTACCTGTAGTGTTAGTGTTAGGTATGGATTAGGGTTAGGGTAAGGTTTAGACCTCAGGTGTATCTTAGGGTCAGAATGAGAGTGTGGATTAGAGTTAGGGTTTGGGATTGGGTTAGAGCTAGAATGAGATGTATAGTTAAAACTATTAATAGGGATATTGTTTGGTTAGCCAAAGAATTAGGGATAGGTTTACAATTACAATTAGCGTTAGGATTTTGCTTAGGGGAAGGGGGATATGGTTAGAGAAATAATTAGAGCTAGGGTTTGAGTTATATTTAGGTTTAAAGCTAGGTTTAGGGCTCAGATTAGGGATAGTTTTGTGTGAGATTTAAGGCTAGGGTTAGGGCAATTACTAATATAAGAACTAGGGTTACAATTAGAGATAGAAATAGGGGTAGGTCAAATATTAGGGTAAGGTTTAAGGTTAGATTGATATTTATAGCTAGAGTCAGTGTTAGAATATGAGTCAGGTCAGGGTATGTTATAGGGTTAGGTTAGGACCCAAATTAGGGCTAGGGTTATTGTTATGGTTTTGTTTAAGTTTAGGGTGCTGTTTAGAGCTAGGGTGAGTTTTAGGATATGAGTCAGGGTCAGGTTTATATTTAAGGTTAGGATTATGTCTTTAATTAGGGCAAGGGTTAATTCTAGGTTTAGTGCTAGGATTTGGTTTAAGTTAAGGTTTAGTGTTAGGCCTGTTTCTCGGTTTTGTTTTAGTGTTGTGGTTAAGTTTAGGGCTAGTTTTATGACTAACTTCACAGTTAGGGCTAGGGTTAAGGTTTGGGTTAGAATTAATGCTAGGTTCAACACTAGGATTAGGGCTGGGTTCTGTGTTATGTTTAGGAAAAAAATTAGGGATAGGGCTAATGTCAGGTCTAGGTTTACAGTTAGAGATAGTCTTGGGGTTAGGTTTATGTCTAGGTGAAATTTAAGTGTTACGTTTAGGGAAAGAGTCAGGTTTAGAGCTAGGAGTATTTTTAGGGTCAGGGTCAGGCTTAGGTTTTGGGTTAGGTAAAGGTTTAGGTTTAGGACTTGAATTAGCATTTAGGTTAGAATTAGGGTAAAAGTAATGGATAGGGTTAGGTTTAGGTTCAGGTTAGGTTTAGTTTAATGGATATGATTTTGTTTGTGATAGATTTAGGGTTAGGCCTAGTGTTAGCATTAGCATTATGGTTATTTTTAGGGTAATTTATAGGGCTAGACCTTGGGTTAGTGGTAGGTTTAGGTTAGGATTAGGGTTAGAGTTAGGGTTAGGGTCAGAGTTAGGGAGAGAGTTAGAGTTAGTATTAGGTTTTTGGGTATAGTTTAGGGTTTTAGCTAGGGTAAGTATTAGGGTTAAGGTTAATTTAGGGTTTGATCTAGGGTTATGGTCATAATAAGTGTGAATGTTAGTGTTAGGGTTAGAGCTAGGGTTATCATTAGATTTAGGGTAATACGTTTAGATGTTAGATTAGAGTTAGGGTTAGGTTTAGGTTACCATTAGGGTTAATTTTAGGGTTGGGGTTAGGGTTTGGGCCAGCTTAGGGTTTGAATTGGGTAACATTAACTGTTAGTTCTAGGGTTAGGTTTATGTTTAGGATTAGGGTAGGTTGATATTTATGTCTAGTGTTATCATTAGGGTTAAGTTTAGTGTTAGGTAATAGGTAGGGTTCAAGCTAGGGTTATTGCTAAGGTTAAGTTTAGGATTAGGGCTAGGTTTAGGGTTATCCCTTCTGTTAATTTTTTGGTTAGATTATGTTTAAGGATTAGTGATTGAGATAGTATTAGAGCGAGGGCAAGGGTTAGTGTTACAGACAGGGCTAGGTTAGGGATAGCATTAGAGTTAGGGCTAGGGTTAGCATTAGGTTTAGGGTTATGGTTAAGGTAATTGGTAGAGATAGAGCTAGGGTTTGGGCTATGGTTATGATTAGGATTAGGGCTAGGGTTAGGGTAACATTTTGAGTTTTAGGGTTAGGGTTTTGTAGGGTCAGGATTAGGCCTTTATTAGGGCTAGGATTAGAGCTAGGTTTAGTACTAAGTCTAAGACTAGGTTTAGGGCTAGTGTTAGGGTTATAGTTATGGTTAGGCATGATGTTATAGCTAGGTTTAAAAATGGGGTGAGGGTTAAAATTGGGGTTAGAGCTAGTGTTAGGTTAGGATTAGGATTAAGGCTATGTTTGGGCGAGGATTCGGGATAGGATATGTGTTAGTGTTAGGGCTTCATTAGTGCTAGGGCTAATGTCAAGTCTAGGATTATGCTTAAAGATAGTTTAAGGGTTAGGATTATGACTAAGAATAATATAAGGGTTAGGTTAATATTTAGGTTAAGGTTTAGAGGTAGGGTCATCATTAGGGTAAGGTACAGGCTTATAGGTTGAATGAGGTTAATGTTTAAGGTTATGTAATGTTGAGAGCGACAGCTGAAGGGGCCCCAGCAAACTTCCAGCTTATTGGCTCACAATGGCCCCAGCAAACGTTTAGCTTTCAGAACGCCCTTTCAGACCACTAATCTGCTCATTAGGGGACTCCATTGGCTCTGCCCATGCAACTTAGCCTATCAGTCTCAAGAGCAGGAGGAGTGGGGTGTTGAGAGGCTTGTGGGAAGCTGGTGGTGGCAGTTGAGCTCTGATGGAATTTCTGAAGAGTTTGTGAGGTGTGGCATGTGGGTTCTAAAAATAAAGTTTGTTTCTTCCTGATAAGTGGCTCATGAATTGTGCCCAGTCAGATTTTAGCATTTGGAAGACTTTACAGAAAAAGACTGAGGGTAAGTGATAAAGTAAACTGCCCGCCCCTGAGGGAAGGGTGAGAGAATGGGTAGCCATTTTAAGATTTGTCTTTCATTTTGTTTCGCTTTTGTTTTAACTTGCCTGTCCCTGAAGATAAGTGAGATGGAAGAAAAACCGCTCACATCTGAGAAAAAACTATTTGCTTCTGAAGAACAGATAGGGAGAAATGACAGATGGACATTTCCTGGAGGATAGAAAGGCTAATATAATAATTTTTTGTTGTTCTATGTTTATTATATTCTGTTTAGGTTTTGTTTGGTATCATCTTTGGTTGTATTATAGTAGAAATATGGGATCAGAAATTAGTAAAAAAAAAAAAAAAAAACCAAAAGAGTTTTAAGTAAATTGTTAAAGGAAGGAGGCATCTCAATAAAATGAAGAACAGTCAGGGCATACATTGATACAATACAAAAAAATGTAGTCAATGACTATTTAAGGAGGAGTTGTTAAATATATCACAATGAAACCATAATGGTGAAAATTTAAAAAGAATAGAAAAGCCCAGGGATTCTTCTAGTTTGCACATTGCATTGTGGACGTTCATATCTTGTGTGCTTAGTCCAAAGCCTTCACTTCAGACAATGGTAGAGGAAAGAGGTGACATAGTGATTCAAGTAAAAGTAAAGATCTCTCAAGTTAGTAAGACAGAGAAAAAGATTCAAATAAAAGAGAAGGTCTCTCAAGTTAGTCAGACAGAGGAAAAGATTAAAGTAAAAGAGAAGATCTCTTAAGTTTTAGTCAGACAGAGGAAAAATTTCAAGTAAAAGAGAAAGTCTATTGAGCTAGTCAGACAGAGGAACATAGTTTAGAGCAGAAAAATTTATTAGGGGAGACTGCTACTATCACATTTTTATCAACAGAGGACATAAATGTCCAACCAACAGCACTACCTCTATATGCTGGGAGGCCCACAACCCCGTAGTTGATAGATGGGATCCTGAGACAGGACCTCAAATATTAGCATTCCCTGTATTTGAGCAGGCAGAAGGGCAGCAAATTCACCATGTTTTAGAAACAGTGCAGCAGCTAAAAGAGGCTGTAACAATCTATGGTCCTTAAGCACCCTTCACTGTAAGCATGGTCAAATCCATTACCAGCTTGAATATGATGCAGGCAGATTGGACTTGTATGTGTAAAGCTGTGCTAAATGGAGGACAATACCTGTTATGGAAGGTTGTCAATAAGCAATTTTGCAAGGAGATGGTTATTCTAAATTCAGCAGCTGGTTATCCTCAGAGAAATCTAGATATATTGTTAGAAAAAGACTTTGGAATGATCAGCAGCAACAAATTGCATATGATCTTGCCATATATTCACAAATTGTTGCAGATGTGGTTCAGACATTGAAGGCTTTACAGGGGCATGGAGGTTTACAAGGTAATTTATATAAGGTAATACAAGGAGCCAATGAAGCTTACGCTGAATTTGTAGATACGCTTATTCAAACAGCTATCAGAGTTGTGGGGAAAACAGAACAAGCAATGATATTAATAAAACAACTGGCTTATTAGCAAGCAAATCACTGGTGCAGAGTGGTCCTTCAACCATGGGAACATAAAGATTAAACACATATATTAAATTATGTAGAGACATTAATTAACAAGGGCAAGTCTTGGCAGTTACAGTACAAAAGGTTTTAGATGCCAGGCCAAAAAGTTGCTATAATTGTGAACAAACAGGACATTTTAAAAGAAATTTCCCCATGTGAGTAGGGTTTAACAAACTAGCTATAAAATGAGTAGAATACCGGGTATTTGTCCACGATGCCACAGAGGGAGATATTGAGCTAATGAATGCCATTCTCAAATCACCAGAGGGTACTCCATTAACAAAAAATCTAATAAAGAACTAAGTGTCTATTCATGATATCTTGGAGAAATAAAAATATGAATTTGGATAGAATTGATATAAGTTTGCCTTACTATTTATTGTATTACCAAAAAAAAAATTCATACAGAAATATTTATGCAATAAGGTCCATTATTATGAATACATTTATCGTATTCTCCTAACACTATTTTTACTAAGTATCTGAGTCTTAGGACACTAAATACTCAAAAGAATAAAATCAGCCAAGGGAGTGTTTGGAATGTCCCCTAATAAAATTATTCCTGGATATACTATGGATCAAAAGGATGAGTTAGCTAACGAGTTAAATATTTGGCAATAATCATGTGAAAATCTAATGTTTCATTTGATAACCACTTACCATCTAATCCTTTATTGTCTTTTTGGTCATTGGATCTTGTAATTTTTTCAAAAATGACAAGAAAAACACCTATCATGAATGCTCCAAATATATTCACTGATGGGTCAAATAATGATACAGCAGCAATAGTTATACCTGATCAAATTTTACATTTTTAGTACCCATATAATCAGCTCAAAATATAGAGCTTAATGCAGTATTACAATTTTTTGTGATGTTTAAAAATTTTGTATTTATTTTCTGATAGTCAGTATATAGTTAATGCTATAATATCCCTTGAAGATGCCGGTAGGATTTCCCCTTCGCCTACAGTTTTCTCTTTGCTTTCCACTATACAAAGTCTAATCTGCGAGAGAAAAGATCCATTCTTTATAGGACATATCAGGGCACATACAGAATCACCTGGAGCCCTTAGTTTTGGCAATGATCTAGCAGATAAAACTATGTATGACATACGTATTTTCTCTACACTAGAAGAAGCCACAAATTTTCATAAAAAGTTCCACGTCAATGCTAATACTTTACAAAAGCATTTTAAAATAACTAAAGAACTAGCTAGACAAATAATAACACAATGTTAAAATTATGTGACCTTTTTACAACAAATTAATCTTAGAGTCAATCCTAGAGGACTGACACCTAACCATATTTGGCAGATGGATGTCACACACTTGCCAAAATTTGAAAAATTAAAATATTTGCATTTTATAGTTGATACTTCTTCTAGAAATTTGGTGGACTTCCTTCATGTTGGAGAAAAAAAACTAAAGATATTATAGCTAATTGCTTATAAATTTTTGCCACTGTAAGCGTTCCAAAACAGTTAAAAACAGATAATGCCCCTGGTTATACTTCTACCTCTTTTAAACAATTTTGCTTATCTTTTGGCATTACTCAAATACCAGAAATCTCATAAAATTCACAGGGACAAGGCATAGTTGAAAGAGCTCATCAAACTCTTAAAATATACTTATTAAAGCAAAAAGAGGGAATTGGGAAGGGGTATATATTCCCCAAAGATAAACATAAAATAACCCTATTTACTCTATACTTTTTAAATTTGTATTCATCAGAGCTGTGGAAAGACATATGTACAAAAGGTATTTGGGTATATGGTTTATCTAACAGAACAATGGAAAGTTCCTAACCCAATAATTGTCTGAAGTTTGGGGTCTGTTTGTGTGTTTCCACATGGAGAACAGCAGCCTGTTGGGATTCCAAAGTGATTAAATAAAGCTATTTCTAAAGACCAAAAAGAATATGATTTTACTCAAATCCATTACAGCTGATATCCAAAACTCCAGTTTGGCTATCTTTACATCTGTAATAGAACCAGGGTGCTTTCTTCAATATCTATTTTGTATTGCCCTTTCTCATGTCATGAAGTTCTATTTTGTTTTTTGAGCTCATAAAGACCTAGGATAATGTTTTGATAATCAGTTCTATTTTTTATTATAGAGTTTTTAAACATTGCCATGGAGATTTCACCTGAAAAAAGTTATAAGGCCTTTACTATTTTGTTATGAGTTTTATGTATGATATTATGTGTGCACACTTGTGTTGTGTTTTGTATGTTTGTATGCACATATTTCCATATATCATATATGATGAGCACTCATGAAAAAATTGATTCAAATATTTTTTTTCTTATTCACGTGATTTATATGGTTTAATTTAAATTGAGTAAACAGCTATAGAGAATTACTTTAATATGTGAACTAAATAGGAGGTTAACAGATCTGTTTGTTTACTTTTACCTTTTCTTTTCATTAAATTTAATAATTCTCTTTAAGATAATGTAAATTATTCAGAAAATTGTTTTCCTTTAGTGCCTGCTTTAGCCATTATTTCCAGAATTCTTATCTTCATCCCAGTGCTACTGAAGATAAAGATAAAACTTATCTTCAAATTACAGCTTCTGCAATAGCTATCACTAAACTGCTTGCAGAACTTGCCTGGACTATGTATCACTTGTATGTATTTTGAACTATCTGTTGGTGCAGCGACTTGTGGTATTATTGGGGTATTTATGCTGATGGTGTCATCATTGGTACAATTTTTCCAAAAGAATCTGTCAATTGGCTTGGTGTTTTCTCCTTCCTTCTGCTTGTTATGGTGGTTCAGCTAAAATTTGGGGGGGCAACAGAGGTGAGGCAGAGAACCTCAGCCCCCCCCTCACACACTGGTACAAAGGCCTATCCACAGATGTGCTTCTATGCTGGACCAGTAGTAAATGATCGGTAAGATCCAAATGCAATGGTAGCAACCTAAGACACGAGGCTGACGCCTTGAGGTTAGCTCATCTGATTATGGGTAAGGACCATATGTAGTATTGGACAACCTAAGGCAGGAATGGACCCTAAGCCCCATGTTTGTTGTTTAAACAGAGAGGGGTAGATGTTGAGAGCCCCAGCCGAAGGGGCCTCAGCAAACTTTCAGCTCATTGGCTCATAGCAGCCCCAGCGAACTTCCAGCTGATTGGCGCACCATGTCCCCACAATTCTTCCAGCTGCCAGCTGATTGGCTCCTCTGTGTTGAGGCTCATTGGGCTGTTTCCCAGCTCTTTCAGACAATGGAGCAGCTCCGCTCATGTGACTCAGTCTAACGGCCACAAGAGCAGGAAGAGTGGGGGTTGAGAGGCTTTTGGCAAGCCGGTGGTGGCAGTTGGGCTTTGAGGAAATTGCTGGAAAGCTTTTGTGGTGCCTCATGTGTGTTCTGAAAACAAAGTTTGTTTCTGCTTGATAAGTGGCTAGTGAATTGTGCTCAGCCAGACTGCGGTAAGGGCTCAAATTAGCATTAGGGTTAGGGTTAGGATTAGGTGTATGGATATGGTTATGTTTAGGGTTCAGGTTAGTTTCTTTTAATGGATAGGTTTAGGGTTAAAAATAGGGTTAGAATTATCCTAGGGTTATCATAAGGATTAGGGTTAGGGGAGAAAAAGGGTAATGGATAGGAGTAGAACTAGGGCTAGGGCTAGGATTATGGTTAGAATTAGGGATAGGGTCAGGGTTAGGTTTTGGATTATTGCAAGGCTTAGGTTAAGCATTAGATTTAAGGTAAGGGTTAAGCCTAGTGTTATGGTTATTGTTAGTGTTAAAGATAGTGTTAGGGCTATGATTAGGATAGTTTTTGATTAGGTTAGCCTTAGGGTTAGTGCTACAGCTAATATAAGAACTAGGGTTATTATTAGGGCTAGTTTGGGGTTAGGGTTATGGCTAGTTTTAGTGTTAGGGTTTGCTTTAGATTGTGGGTGATGTTTAGAGCTTGGGTTAGTGTAGGATCAGTGTCTGGGTCATGGTTAGTAATAGGGTTAGAAATAGGACTTTAATTGAAAGAGCCTAGTTTAGGGCTATGTGTAGGCTTAGGGTTTGGTTTAGGTTAAAGTTTAGGGTTAGGGCTATGGTTCTGTTTTTTGTAGGGCTTGGGCTATAATAGGGTTAGATTTAGGATTAGTGTTAGTTTTACAGCTTGTGTTAGAGATTTAGGCTTAGGATTAGGGTTACATTTAGCATTAGGGTTAGATGTATGATTAGGGCTAGGGTTAGGGTTAAATTTTGAGCAAGTTTTAGGGTTGTGGTAAGGGTTGGGGTTAGAATTGGGACTAGGACTAGGGCAAAAGTAAGAGTTAGTGTTAAAGCTAAGGTTAGATTAGGTTTTAGGGTTAAATTAGGTCTAGGATTAGATCTAGGGTTTGTGTTATGGTTAGGCCTAGTTTTAGACTTAGAGATACGGTTAGGTTTAGGGGATAGGATGAGATTATAGCTAGTTTTATTGCTAGGTCAAAGGATAGAATTACAGTTAGGGGTAGAATTATGTTTAGGTTTAGTAATAAGGCTAGGATTAGGTCTAGGTTGAGGGCCAGGTTTTGTTTTAGGATTATGGAAAGAATTAGGGCTAGGCTAGTTTTAGGCCTAGGTTTATAGTTAAGGAGATAATAAGGGTAGATTTATAGCTACATCTAGGGTAAGGTTTAGGTTTAGGGGAAGGGTAAGGTTTAGAATTAGTGTTAATTTTAGGGTTAGATTCGATTTTCTGGTTTGGTTTAGGTTAGGGTTTAGTTTAGGGCTCAAATTAGCATTAGAGTTAACGATATGGTAATAATACAGTTAGTTTTATGTTTCAGATTAGGTGTTAGTTTTAATGGAATAGTTAGGTTTAGACCTAGGGTTAGCATTAGGATAAAAGTTATATTTAGGGTAATAAATAGGATTAGAAGTTGGGTTAGGGTGAGGAATATGGTTAGTATGAGGGCTAGAGTTAGGTTTAGGGTTAGGGTTTGGCTTAGGGATAGTGTTAGATTTAGGTTTAGGATATGGTTTAGCGTTTGAGCTAGGGTTAGTGCTAGGGTGAATATTAGATTTAGAGTTATGTCACGGTTATAGTTAAGGTTAGGGTCAAGGTTAATGTTAGAATTAGGGTTAGGGTTATCACTAGGTTTAGAGTATTAAATAAGGTTTGATGTCAGGTTAGAGTTAAGGTTATGATTAGGTTTAGGCTTAAGGTTAGTGTTAGTGATAGGTGTAGTGTTAGATTTTGAGTAATGATTAGGATTTGCGCTAGAATTAGGTCTATGGAAAAGTTTAGGTTTATGGCTATATCTGTCGTTAGAGTTAGGGTAAATTTAGGTTTAGGGCTAGGGTTATCATCAGAATTAAAATTAGGGTTAGCGTAATGGATAGGGTGAGAGCTAGGGTTATGGCTAGATTTAAGGTTAGGATTAGGGCTATTGTTAAATTTAGGGTTAGGTTTAGGCCAAGGGTTAGTGTTAGGGTTAGGTTAGGTTTAAAGTTTAAGGATTGAGCTAGAATTTGCACGAGGACGAGGTTAAGGGTTAGAGTCATTGTTAGGCTTAAAGCTACTGTTAGCATTAAGGTTACGATTTTCTTAGAAAAAGGGATAAGGTTAGAACTAGGTTAAGGGCTAGTGTTCGGCTTAGAGTTAGAGTTAAATCTAGGTTTAGGGCTTGGATTGTAGCTAGTTTTTGTATTAGGGTTAAGGCTAGGATGAGGGCAATGGCTAGTATAATAGCTAGGGTATAATTAGGGTTTGTTTTAGGGTTAGGATTATGGTTAGTTAAAGTGTTAGGGTTAGGTTTACTCTTAGGGTGATATTTACCTTAGATTAGTGTTAGGATTTGAGTAAGGTAATAGTATTAGGTTTAGGGTTAGTACTCGAATTACGTCTAGGATTAGTATTAGGGTTTGGTTTAAGTTTAGGATGGTGTTTAGAGTTAGAGTGAATATTAGTATATCAGTCAAGGTCAGAGTTATTGTTTAGGTTAGGGTTCAAATTCAAATTAGGGCTAGGGTTAGGTCTAGGTGTAGTGCTAGGGTTTGGTTAAAGTTAAGTTTTAGTATTAGGCCTGTTGCTTGTGCTATAGTTAGGGTTAGGTCTAGTTTTACAACTGGCATTAGGTTTAGGGCTAGGGTTAGGATTTGGGTTAGGATAAAATCTAGGTTTAAAGCTGGATTAAGGCTAAGGTTAGTGTTAGGTTTAGGGCAAAGTTTAGGGCTAGGACTAATGTCAGTTCTAGGTTTACAGTTAGGGATAGTTTAGGGTTAGGTTTTTGGCTAGGTGAAATTTAAGGGTTAGGTCAGGTTTAGAGGTGGGGATATTATTAGGGTCAGAGACAGGCTTTGGGTTCGTGTGTTAGGTTAAGGTTTAGGTTTAGGGCATGATTTAGCATTAAGGTTAGAGTTAAGATTAGGGTAATGGATAGGGTTAGATTTAGGGTTCAGGTTTGGTTTAGGGTAATGGATATGGTTAGGGTTTGTGATAGGTTAGGGTTAGGCCTAGGGTTAGCATAAGGGTTTAGGTTAATATTAGAGTCATTTATAAAGTTAGACCTAGGGTTAGGGCTAGGGTTATCCTTAGGGTAAGGTTTAGGTTTAGGGTTAGGGTTAGAATTAGGTTTAGTGTACAATTAGGGTTTGAACTATGGCTAATGCTAGGGCTAAGTTTTATTTAGAGTTTGGTCTAGAATAATGGTTATGGTTATTGTTAGGGTTAATTTTAGTGTTAGGGTTAGAATTTTCATTAGGGTTAAGGTAATTGATACGTTACATGTATGTTTAGGGTTATTGTTAGGATTAGATTTACAATAAGGGTTAGGGTTTGAGCTAAGTTTAGGGTTAGGGTTAGGGTTAGCTTTATGGTTATTTCTATCGTTGGGTTTTATGTTTAGGGTTAGAATTGTTTTAGGTTTAGGTCTAGGGCTATCATTAGGGTTATTTTTAGGGTTAGTGTAATAGGTAGGGTTCAAGCTAGGGTTTTGGCTAGGGTTGTTTAGGATTAGGGTTAGGGTTAGAGTTAGGGTTAGGCCTTGAATTTGTGTTAGGGTTTGGTTAAGGGTAATGGTTAGGAATTGACTAGAGTTAGGGCTAGGTTGAGAATTAAGGATGTAGTCAGGTCTATGGTAGCGTTAGTATTAGGTATAGGTTTATGGTTAAAGTAATAAATGGAGTTAGAGCTAGGGTTGGGGATATGGTTATGGTTAAGATTAGGGCTATGGTTAGGGTGAGGTTTAGGGTTCAGGCTAGGGTAAATTTAGGGTAAGGTTTAGAGTTTGAGCTTGGGTTAGAGCTAGGGTGAGGATTAGGTTTAAGGCTAGCACTAGGTTTAAGGATAGGGTACAGTTATTCTTAGAATTAGATTTAGGGCTAAGATTAGGGCTAGGTTCCTTGTGAGATTTAGAGAAGTGTTAGGTGTATGGGTAATGTTAGAACTAGGGTTATGGTTAGATTTAGGGTTTGGCTAGTGTTAGGATTGGTTTTTGGGTTAGGATAATATTAAGAGCTAGAGTTTGTGTTACGTAAGTGTCAGTGTTTGGGTTAGTGTTAGGTTTAGAGTTAGGTCCAGAATGAGGACTAGGGTTAGGTCTAGGGATAGGGTTACTGTTTGGGTTTAGTTAAGGGTCGTTGTTGGGATAGGGCTACTGTTATGGGTATATTTAGCATTAGGTTTACGTCTAGAATTAGTGTTAGTGTTAGTTTTAGGTATAGTGTTACAGATAAGGCTAGTGTTAGGTTTCTGATAAGTGTTAGGGTAAGGTTTAAACTTAGGTTTAATGTTAGGGTCAGATAAGAGTCAGGGTTAGAGTCAGGTTTTGGGTTCAGTTAATAGCTAGAATTAGGGCTTGGGTTGGGACCGGTAATAGAGGTTGGGTTTGTGGTAGACATAGGATTAGTGTTAGGGACCAGGGTAGCAATTGTGTGAGAGTTGGACTCAGTTTAAGGGACAGAATTAGAGCTAGGTTTAGGACTAGGGATAGGGTTAGGGTTAGGATCAGGGTTAGGGTTATGGTTAAAGCTAGGGTTTAAGGCTTGGGTTAGAGTTAGGTTTTGTGTTAGGCTTAGGGCTATGGTTAATGTAAGAGCTGGCATTAGGATTGAGGCTAGTTTTATGGTTCAGTTTGGGGCGATTTCTAGTATTAGGATTAGGTTTAGCAAAAGGGTGATGTGTAGAGCTAGGGTCAGTGTTAGGGTCAGAGTAGGGCTTAATGTTAGTTCTAGCGTTAGGGTTAAGGCTTGAATTAGGGCTACAGTTAAGGCTAGGTGTAGGTTTATGTTTTGGTTAAGGTTAAGGAATAGGGTCAGTGCTATGGCTGGGTTATGCTTGAGGGCTAGGGCTAGGATAAAAGCTAGTTTTCAAATTTGCATTAGGGTTAAATCTAGTTTTAGGGTGTGGTTTAGGCTTAGGTTTAGGGTTAGATTTAGAATTAGGGTTAGATTTAGGTTTAGGGCTAGGGTTAGGGCTAGTGTGTGTGTTGTCCTAAGAAATAGGGTTAGAACTAGGGGTAGGGCTGGGGCGAGAGTTAGTGTTAGTCTTAGGGTTGGTTTATAATTAGGGCTTCATTAGGGCTAGAAGTAGAGCTAGGGTTAGTAGTAGGGCTAAATATAGGTTTAGGTCTAAGATTAGGCTCATGATTATGGTTATGTATGATATTATAGCTAGGTTTAGAATTAGGGCAATGGTTAAAATTAGGTTTAGGTCTGGAGTTATGTTTAGGGTTAGGATTAAGGTTAAGTTTAGGGTGAGGATTGGGGATAGGGTTTTTGTTATGGGTAGACCTTCATTAGAGCTAGGGATAAAGTCAGGTCTAGGGTTATGGTGAGATAGTTTTATGTTTATGATTATGGCTAGGTATAGTGTAAGGGCTATGTTAGGTTTAGGATAAGTTTTAGAGATTAGGGCATTATTATGGTAAGGTATAGGGTTCCGGTTTAAATTAGGTTAATGTTTAAGGTTAGGGCTTAAAGTAGCATTAGATTTAGGGTTAGTATTAGGTTTATGGATATTGTTAGTTTTAAGGTTCACATTAAGTATAGGGTAAAGGATAAGATTAAGGTTAATAAGAGGTTTAAGGATATCCTAGTATTAGCATTGCGTTTAGAGTTAGGGTAATGGATTGTTGGGACCTTTTCTGACCATGGAAATGCAATCACTGGGGAAAGAGGAAGAAAAACCACTGTTGGGAAATCCCCAGTCTTGTGATTCTGGTTTTGTGATTCTGCATGTACCTGACAGTTAGAGCTTGAGAAATGGCTTCCATATATGTGCCTGAATGGCCCCAAGAAATGGCTTTCGCAAACATAAAGAATAACTCCCCAGCAATGGGGCACACATACCTAATGGGGTATTGTTTCTGTAAGTAGGGTAACGGGGCTCTGTTTCTGTAATTGCGGTGCTTAGGCTACACCAACTTGGTGGACTCTCTGATCTCTGATTGGCGCCTGCCTTTGCCCCCACCTCCCTTCTCCTCTCCCTCTACAATAAACTGAGTTGCTGCGCCATCTCGGCTGACTCAACTCCCAACTCGGTGTGATCTTTGCCAGGCAGAGTGGCGGGCCGGGTCGCGACACTCACCCTCTCGCTCAGCCTGGAGTCACTCACTAGCTGGTCTCGTGATTCTCCTAAACCTCTTTCCGAGGGTGGTTATGACAGCTGGTGCCCCATGTGAGGAAGGGAACTTCACTGACGAGCAATCAGGCAACGGGTGAGTGTACCCCCACCAAAATAAGGCAGGCTTCTTCAAAAAATGATCCCTCCCTTCATTTTTTCCGAATCCTCCTTAAGGTAGAGGTCTCGAAATTTCTGACACTCAAGCATGCAAGATCTGGGGGACTCTAATGAAAGCCGCTCCCTCGTTACCAAAGAGTAATTTATTTGACTGGGAGACCTGGGCCAGAGTTGAACAACTGAACCGAGAAGCCCAGGTTAATCATGGTGAAATTTTTCCTCTTGGAGTTTATCCAACCCTGTCTGCTCTCTAGGGTTGTTTTCCTCCATAGTCCATTAGGCCACATCCTGAACCTAGGCAATAAGCCTAAAAGTAGGGGAGGCAACTGGAACAACATCTCCTCCCCTTGAGGGATCTAACGGTACACCTTTAGCTGGAGCCAGTCTGGAAAACAAAAAGGAAAATAAAGAGCCCAAAGGGAACCAAAGCACACGGCCCCTGAACCCCTTTGATGCCGCTCCATAGGCCCATAGACAAAAAAATTCTCTTTACCCTCCATTGCCTAGTTCTGAGTTTTCTCACAATCCTTCAAGTCATCCACCCATACCCCTGGTGATTTGCATCCTATTCTTCCTCCACCATAACCTGCCTCCAGGAGGGCGGAACCTAATGCACCATCTGGCCTAGAGCCATGTCAGTTATTTCTTGTTAATATTAACCCGAGAGGAAATAGCCCTGTGGCTTGGTACCCATGGGAATCAGGGGATCTTAAAGAGTTAAAAAAGGCTGTCCTTGAGGATGGCCCCAATGCCCCATGGGCAGAGATCATATTACAAGGCCTTGCACATCACCCGTGCACTGCCACTGACTGGACGGCCTTTGCCATAGCAGTTCTCCCAGGACCTCTTTACATTAAATGGTTTGCTTATTATAAAGAGAAATGTCAACAGCAGGCTGAAAGAAACCAACATGCCAACTCTGCTATACCCATTACTATGGGGATGCTTGCTGGGACTGCAGAACAATACGGGTCTGGGCTCCAGCAAGCTGCCATTCCCCCTTCTTATCAGGATCAGATCTGAGCCTTTGGCTTGGCAGCCTGGAGGAAGTTTGAGGATGGTCTCTCTAAATCCCCTCTAACTGGGGTTAATTAAAAGCCTAGTGAGGACCTCTAATTTTTCATTAGTAGGGTTGAGGAAAATATTAATAGAAAACTCCCACCAGGGGAAATTAGAGATCACTTTATAAAAATGATGTTATGGGAAGGAATGAATCAGGAATATAAACTAGCTTGTGCAGGGTTAAAGGATCGATCTATGGAAAGGTGGGTCATAGCCACCCTAGATATAGAGACCCATTCTCACCAAACCAAACTATTGCAGCTATGCTACAGGCCTCCCGTAAGAAGGACACAGAGGTTCTAGTCTGTGCCCTGCAGCAAGCATTTCCTGAAAAAGGCCTCACCTCTTTTGGGTGTGGTCAAGAGGGACATTTTAAGGGAGAATGCCCAAACAAGACCAGGAGACCTGCACAATTTGACAGGCCTCCGCCTTTCTTTACCCCCACCACTCCTTGCCCCAGATGCCGCAAGGGCCTTCACTGGGCTTAAGATTGTAAATCTAGAACAGACAACCAAGGTAAATCTTTAAATTCCAAATGGGGCGCCCCCCAACCCCGTTAAAGAAGGGGAAACACCCTACACAAACTCACTGGACTGTCCCTCTTGTCCCTGGGGTGCGACCAAAAATGACACTCACTATTGGGGGAAAAGCCTTTAAATGCCTTATTGACACTGGAGTGGATAAAACAATCCTTAGGAAAGAGGAAGTTCCCCCACAATGGAAACTTATTGCTGGCCCGCCTTTACTGGGTGTTGGCGGAACTACGCACTCCCAACAGATTGCTGGCTGGGTCCCATGGGTGGACCCAGATGTAAATACGTGTGAAATCCGCCCCCTTGTGGCTCTGGGGTTAACTGCCAATCTTTTGGGCCAAGACGTCCTAGGAGAAGCAGAAGCCTATATTACTACTAATCATAAGGCTTTTTATGATGATGTGTGACAGGAAGAGGAATACCAACAACAGTTCCAACAAGGTAAAAATTGCCATTCTAATTATAGGGATGACCTAACTTTTGAGAGGATTAGACAGGGTCTAATAAATGTTCGTCCCTACCCCCAATCCTAAAAGCCACTGCTTATCCTTGGGCCCTTAAGATAAATTGGATTCAGGGGTCCCCTGTATGGGTTGAGCAGTTGCCACTTCCTTCCCTAAAACTTCAACAGTTACATCATCTGGTTGAACAACAACTTTAATTAGGAAATCTCTAGTGGTCAGTGAGCCCATGGAACTCTCCTGTATTTGTGAAAAACAAACAAAAAAAAGCTAATGGTAAATGGAGGTTTCTTCATGATCTCAAAAAAATCAATGAGAGAATGCTACCGTTTGAGACCCCTCAACAGGGAATGCCCTGAGTGCCTGCTATCCCAAATAACTACCACTTAATGATCATAGATATTAAAGATTGTTTCTTTTCTATATCCTTATATCCTGAGGACACTGAAAAATTCACCTTTTCCATTCTCCTTCCTTAATTATAAGGGACCTGACTTACGCTATGAATGGACTGTATTGCCTCAAGGTATGGCCAATAGCCCCCCCATTTGTCAAGACTACATGACCAAAATTCTTTTCCCCCTTACAAGAAAAATTGATTCATATGTATATATATATATATATATATATATATATATGGATGACATTTTACTTGGCAGTACTAATACCCAACAACTGGAACATTTTTATCAAAAGTGCATACACCTCTTAAAGGGCTACAACTTTCAAATTGCCCCTGATAACGTACAAAAGGTAGCCCCTTTTAAAACTTTAGGCACATGCCTAACCCTTGATGTTGCGTCTCCTAGAAAACCACAACTATGCATCCAAGATACCTATTCCCTTCCCCAACTACAAAAATTACTTGGAGAAATCAACTGGATGAGATCCCTATTACTACCGCCACACTCTTACCGCTCTTTGACGTGTTAAAAGGCCTTGATATGTCCACAGTGGTAACCTTGACCTCTAAACATAAGAATGTTATTGACAAAATCTAATTAGTTATTGACGAGGCTATTTTTAAAAGATATGACCCCTCCCTACCCTGGTCCTCTATATTCTTGCAGAAGAAAGACTTCTCACTGTTCTTTTAGCCCAGAAAGAAGACCCTATTCATTGGATCATTCTTTCAGTGGGAGGGGCACCTCGAGAATATTCTATGGTAGCCGATTGTGTCATCATTGGACAAGATCTCTCTGTCTGGCTCTTTGAATGTGAACCCCATTCTCTCATTGTTCCCTTTAGAATTAATGACTTTTTTGACTAAAAAAAAAAAATACTAGGTTGGCATTAGCCATGGAAGGTTTTCCCGGGATGATAGACTGTCACTATGGCCCCTACAAATGGATGAGTTCCTTTTGCTAAATAGCATGACATCCGACAATTTTTTTTTTTCCTGAGGCTGATTCTACCTTTCTTTCAGTTTTCACTGATGGAGGCAAAAAAAGAGCCTCCATGGTTCTGTTCTCCCCAGAAAATTGTGAAGCTCCTCCAACCCTTGCCCTCTCACATGAGATACAAGAGTCCGCCCAATTTAAGGAGCTCTATGCAGTTGTTTTGGCTCTATCTGAGGTCCAGGGTTCTTTCAATTTGTTTTCCAATAGCCTCTATGTAGTTAATCTACTACCTAACCCACATTAAGCTCAATCATAATCCCATTGCCCCCCCCCTAAGGATTCAGGCCAGAAACTTCCTAAAACAAAAAACAAAACCTATTTTTGTCCAGCACTTTAGGGGAATCAGTGTCTACCTGGATTTTTAAGTAGGGAAAATGCCCTCGCTGATTCATTGGCTTCCACTTCCAACTGTTATTCTTTCCAGGAAGCCACTTCTTTTCATCAACTTACTCACCTTAATTGGAGGGGATTGCATCATTGGTTCCCTCAAATTTCCATCAAAGATTTAAAAAAAAAAATTATTCGGACCTGCAAATCATGTAGTCCCTTCTTACAGGTCCCCCCACTCCAAACCAGTTGTGTATATCACTTAGGTCTAAGACCCAAAATCTCTGGCAAACTGATGTCACACATTTTCCCTCTTTTGGAAAACTAAAATATATCTTCTTACCAGTGGACACTTTTTCTCATGCATGTTGGGCCATTCCCATACAGGAGAAAAAACTAAACATGCCATAAGTCATTTCTTACAATGTTTTGCAACTCTTGGCCTTACTAATCAAGAAAAAAAAACTGATAATGGTCCATGCTTTGTTAGCAAAAGCTTCAAAAAGTTCTTTCAACAATGGCACATTGCCTACATCACTGAAATTCCTCATAATCTTCAGGGACAAGAAATTGTGGAAAGAAATAATAATCTTCTAAAGTCTCAACTAATAAAACAGAAAGGAAAAACACTTCCCCCCCCATGATGAGCTGAAGATGGCCCTGTTTATTCTCAATATTTTAAATTTGGCCAAAGGTGAACATTTTTCACCTTTCCAAAAACATTGGACCACAACTGTACCATATCAAACGATCCAAGTCCGATGGAGGGATCCCCTTACAGGGGAATGAAAGGGTCTACATCCCGTTATTACAGCTGGACGAGAATTTGGCTGTGTTTCTCCCACTACTGAACAAAAGCATAATTGGGTCTCTCAAGGGACCTCAAATATTGTCCCCCGCCGTAACAGGGGACCCCAATGAGACTATTGAAAACCCAGAAGGCCCTTTTCTTTCTGAGGATATTCTTCTCTCTTGTCTTTTTCAGGACCCAAGATGAATTTTTCCATATTAACTTTGCTTCTCCTGAGAAGTGTTCTGATGATCAATTCTGGATCTCGTGATCCACATCAAAATAAAGCCCTTTTCCAAGCATCCAGGGAGACCCCTGTACAGCTTGTGCTATCCTACTATCTGTTTCCCCCTCTAATTGTTATGCTACTCTTAAGACATGTTAAAATGGAAGAATAGCAGTTTTCCTTATACAGGGCAAACAGGCAGGATGTACCCTAAAGGCCTTTTCCAATGTTTGCTGGCAGGCCCCAACGATTACCTCTATTACTCCAGCTACAAAGGATCTCCCAAATTGCCCACAGAATTGCTCACCCTCAGGAGTCTTCAAGGCCTATACCTATGTCTCTGCCTTTTGCTATGAACATGCAAGCTTATGCCAACAAAACTCAATCAGATACTGGTCAGGCCAACCAAACTCCAACACAAGAGCCATTCCATGTTCCTGGCTAACAGACGCCCCTTCCAAAACCTATTGCTGGACTTTCCAAACACACATAGGAATGTCAGATGGTGGTGGTGTACAAGACTTAGCCTGAGATTACATGGTAAAGAAAACTATAGAAAAAATAATTAAACTCCAGGGTCCCCCCGTTTACCACCCTCTAGTTCTCCCAGCAATTCGGGCAGAGTTACTTTTTGACTCTGAAACACAATCTATCTTACAAGCCACCCTCTCGCTGCTTAACGCAAGAAATCCCAATTTAGCAGAGAATTGCTGGCTTTGCTTAAAACCAGATCCATTACAGGCCAATGCTATTCTTATTAACTCCTCACAAACTGAGACCTATTGCCTATTCCTTGCCCTGAGGTCTAGAGTCTATTTGTCTTTTTTTTCTCCCCCGGTTACATGATTTAGATCTGATAATTTTCCTGATAATTCCAATAACATAGACGTTGGCCAGATACATTACTCCTTCTGCCAACACAATAATACTATCAATGGTACCCAACTCTGCCCTCCTAATGGTACCATTTTCATGTGTGGTGGAGAAGCTCTAAGCTTTCTCCCACGGAGTTGGACAGGACTCTGCACTCTCGCCATCGTGTTGCCTGATGTTACAATTGTTCTTAATAATCAGAGCGTTCCTACCCCTACATTAGAACACATTGGGGGGAAAAACTAAGAGAGCTATCTAATATTTTTTGCTGATCTTGAGCCTCGGAGTAATCACTGGGGCTAAAACCGACATAGCAGGGTTAGGAACCTCTTTCCACTTTTATAAGACTTTATCCCAACCACTGATTGATGATTTACAAGCTGTAGCAAATACTATCTTGGACCTCCAAGCACACTTAGACTCCCTAGCTGCAGTGGTTTTACAAAATGGCAGGGGACTTTACCTCTTAACTGCCGAGAAGGGAGGATTATGTCTTTTCTTACAGGAAGAATGCTGCTTTTTTTATGCCAACCGATCAGAAATAGTCGAAGATAAAGTAAAACGACTACAAGAAGACCTTGAAAAGCGAAAAAAAGAATTACAAGACAACTTACTCTGGACGGGGCTACATGGGTGGTTGCCCTCCCTCTTACCTTTCCTTGGGCCCATTCTCTTGCTGCTTCTACTCTTTACCTTTGGACCCTGCATTGCTAATAAGGCCATTTAATTTATTCAAAGTAGGATATAATCAATTCAACTCATGACTGTTCAGGTACAATACCAGAGACTCACACAAACAGAACACCCATAGCCTTCTAGGGGTCCAGCAAATCCCTCCCCTCAATCATCTCCTGAGGCCAAGGACAGGTGAGGACCATATGCATATTTGATGACCTAACAGGCCAAAGGAACACTTTTCTAGTTTCCAGATAAGCTGTAAGGTACTCAATGACGGGTAAGATCTGATTGCAGTGGTACCAACCTAAGACAGGAGGTTGCTGCCTGAAGGGCAGCTTATCCAATAACGCGTAAGGACCATGTGCAGTATCGGACAACCTAAGACAGAAGCCTTACCCACTGGCGCTTTGAAACAAATAACAAAAGGGGAAATTTTGGGGACCTCTGCTGACCACGGAAATTCAATCGCTGGGGAAAGAGGAAGAAAAACCACTGTTGGGAAATTCCCAGAGTTGTGATTCTGGTTTTGTTATTCTCCATGTAGCTGACAGTTAGAGCTTGAGAAATGGCTTCCATATATATGCCTGAATGGCCTCAAAATATGGCTTCCGCAAACATAAAGAATAACTCCCCAGCAATGGGGCACACATACCTAATGGAGTATTGTTTCTGTAACTAGGGTAACCAGGCTCTGTTTCTGCAACTAAGGTAACAGGCCTCTGTTTCTGTAACAGGGGTGCCTAGGCTACCCCAACTTGGAGGACTCTCCAATCTCTGATTGGCCCCTGCTTTTGCCCCCACCTCCCTTCTCCTCTCTCTATATAA
The DNA here is from genome assembly GCF_052094955.1 of Ictidomys tridecemlineatus. NCBI lineage: Eukaryota > Metazoa > Chordata > Mammalia > Rodentia > Sciuridae > Ictidomys > Ictidomys tridecemlineatus. The sequence goes on from NC_135494.1 coordinate 29,431,697, forward strand.
GTCCTCTCCCTTCACAATAAACGGAGTTGCTGCGCCATCTAGGCTGACTCAACTCCCAACTCGATGTGATTTTTGCCAAGCAGGGTTGCGGGCCGGGTCGCGACACTCACCCTCTCGCTCAGCCTGGAGAAACTCACTAGCTGGTCTAGTGATTCTCCTCAACCTCTGTTGGAGGGTGGTTCCGACAATGGATAGGGTTACAGCTAGGTTTTAGTGCTAGGGTTTATAGTTAGGATTAGGATTAGAATTAGTATTTGGTTTTTGATTATGGAAACATTTAGGATTAGGGTTAGATTTAGGGTAAGTGTTAGGGCTAGGATTAGTGTTATGGATGGTGTTAAATCTAGTATTAGAGCTCAGATTAGGATAGATTTTGGGTTAGCTTAGGTCTAGGGTAGAGCTACAAGCTAATGTGAGATCTAGGGTTACAATTAGGGCTAGTATTAGGATTATGGTTAAGGCTATGTGTAGTGTTAGAGTTTGGTTTATATTTTGGGTGATGTTTAGAGCTAGTGTTAGGATTAGAGTTAGGATTAAAGCTAGGATTAAGACTCAAATTATGGCTAGGTTTTGGGTTTAGTTAGGCCTGGGGTTAGGAATATAGCTAATGTATAAACTAGAGTTAAAATTATTGCTTGTTTTATGTTCAGGGTTAGGGCTAGGTCTAGTGTTATGGTTACATTTAGGGAAAGTGTGAAGTTTACAGGAAGGATTATTGTAAGGGTCAGTGTCAGGGTCATGGCTAGTTTTAGGGTTAGGGTTAGGTATCAAATTAGGACTAAATTTAGTTCTAGGTTTAGGGTTAGTCTTTGGTTTAGGTTAATGGTTAGGGTTAGGGCTATGACTTAGTTTTGTTTTAGGGCTAGGGGTAGGATTAGGGCTAGATTTTAATTAGCATCAGGGTTAGGTCTAGTGTTATGGTGAGGTTTAAGCTTAGATTAAGGTTAGATTTAGAGTTATGGTTAGATCTATGGTTAGGGCTAGGGCTAGGGTTAGCACAAGTATTAGGGTTACTCTAAGAAATATCGTTAGAACTAGCGATATGGCTAGGGCGAAAATTAGAGTTAGCCTTAGGAGTAGGCTTAGTGTTAGGGTTGGCTTTAGGGCTAAATTAGGTCTAGGATTAGGGGTAGGGTTAGTGTTAGTGTTAGGCCTAGGCGTTAGGCTAGGGCTAGGGTTAGCATTGGAGTTAGGGGTAAATTTAGAGGAATGGGTGCAGTTATAGCTAGCTTTATGGCTAGGGTGAGGGTGAGAATTAGGATTAGGCCTAGGTAAGGGTTTGATTGAGGTTAAAGTTCAGCTTTAGAGCTAGGGTTTCAAGATCAGAGTTAGTATTTGGTTTAGGTTAAGGTTTAGGGTTAGGACTCAAATTAGCATTATGGTTAGGTTTAGAGTTAGAGTAATGGATAGGGTTTATTTTAGGTTTCAGTTAATGGATAGGTAAGGTTTAGTGACAGGGTTAGTGTTGGAATTAGGGTGAAGATTATGTTTAGTGTAATGGATAGTTTTAGAGCTCGGGTTAAGGCTAGGTTATGGTTTCAATTTAGTCTAGAATTAAGGCTAGGGATTACTTTAGGGTAAGTGTTAGGGTTAAAGTAAGTGTTAGTTTTAAGGCTAGGGTTATGGTTAGGTTAGGGTAACGTTTAGTGTTTGAGCTCGGGTTAGGGCTAAAGCAAGGATTAGGTTTCAGGTTAGGTCTAAGTTTACATTTATGTTTAGAGTTAGGTTTAGTTTTAAGGATAGGGTCTTAATTAGGTTTAGAGTTAGGGTAATGGATGTGGTTATAGGTTAAGCTAGGGTTAATGTTAGGATCAGAGATAGGGTTATGTTTAGTGTAAAGTTTAGGTGTTGAGTTAGGGTTATGTCTAAGCCAAGGGTTAAAGTTAAAGTTAGGATTAAGGCTAGGGTTTGGCTTAGGTTTATGCTTAGAGCTAAGTTTAGACCTAGGATTAGAGCTAGCTTTTGTATAATGTTTAGGGCTAGGATTAGTACTATGGGTAATGTAAGAGCTAGTGTTATGTTTAGGGCTAATTTTAGGATTAGGGTATTTCTAGGTCTATTGTTAGGTCTAGGTTTTGGGTTAATTTCAGATTTAAATTTTGGTTTAGTGTTAATATCAGGGTCAGAGTTTGGGACAAGGTTAGGTTTAGGGTTAGAGCCAGGATTAGGACTAGGGTTAGGTCTAGTGATAGGTAAAGTGTTTGGTTTAGGATAAGGGTTATTCTTAGAGCTAGTACTAGGCTTTTGTTTAGGTCTAAGGCTAGAGTTATAGCTATATTTAGGATTATCATTGAGACTAGGTTTAGTGTAAGGCTTAGGTATAGATACAGGGTTACTAGTAGGTCTGGTGTTAGGGTTTGTTTTAGGGTTTGGTTTAGGTTTAGACCAGGGTTACTGTTAGTGTCACATGAGAGTGAGGGTTAGGTTAGAGCTAGAATGAGGGCTAGGGTTAAGACTAATAATATGGTTAGAGTTTAAGTTAGACTAAGGATTAGGGTTAGGACTAGGGTTAGCATTTTGGTTAGGGTTTGGTTTAAGGCTAGAGCTGGAGTTAGGGATAGGGTTAGGATTAGGGTTAGGTTTAGAGTTAAGGCTAGTGTTTGGGTTAAGATTAGGGTTACAGCTAGAGTTAGGGCTAGGATTATGGGTAGGATTTATTAGGGTTAGGACAATTACTAATGTACAATCTAGGGTTACAATTAAGGCTGGTTTTAGGGTCAAGATTAATGCTAGTTCTAATGATAGGGTTAATTCAAACTTAAAGTTATGTTTAGAGATAGGATTATTTTAGAATCAGTGTCAGGTTAAGGGTTACTTTTGGAGATAGTGTTAGGGTTAGGCATATGGTTAGGTTTTTGTTTAGGTTAAAGGTTAGTGTTAGGGCTATGGCTTGGTTTTTTTATGGCTAGGGCTAGGGTTAGGTCAAGTTTTAGGGTTAGTGTTATGGTTATGTTTAGTGTTAGGGTTTTGCTAAAGATTATGGTTACAGTTAAATTTAGAGTTAGGTTTAGATCTAAATTTAGGACTAGGGCTAATGATGGATCTAGAACTATATCTAGGGCAAAAGTTAGAGTTACTCTTAGGGCTAAAGTTAGAGTTAGTATTAGGGGGAGAATTAGTGCTAGGCTTAGTGTTAGTTTGTGGTCTTGGGTTAGGGAAAGGTTTAGGATTAGGGTAGGGTGAGGTTCAGGGTAAGGGATGGGATTATAGGTAGGTTTAGGCTAGGGCGAGTGTTAGAATTAGTACTAGGGTTCCAGTTATTGTTCGGGCTAGGATTAATGCTAGATTCAGGGCTAGAATTAAAGCTAGGGCTAATTTTAGGTCTAGGGTTTTAGTTAAAAATAAGTTATTCTTACATCTAGTGTAATTGTTAGGTTCAGGGTTAAGGTCAGGTTTGGAGCTAAGGGTATTATTATTGGCAGGTTAACTATTAGCATTTTAGATAGGTTAAGGTTTAATATTAGGGCTTGAATTAGCATTAGGTTAGGATGAAGGTAATGATACGTTAGGTTTACATTTCAGGTTAGGTTTAGGGTAATGGATAGGGTGAATATTAGGGATCGGGTTTGGTTTAGACGTAGCGTTAGCATTAGGATTATTGTTATGGTTATGGTTATGGTAGTGGATAGGGTTAGAGCTAGGGTAATGGCTAGGATTATTGTTATGATTAGTGACAAGGTTAGGGTTAAAGCTATGGTTAGGGCTCAGAATAGGGCTGGGTTTTGGGTTAGGTTATGGCTAGAATTGGGTTACAGCTAATGCAAGTACCAGGGTTATGATTAGGACTAGAATCAGTGTCACAGTCAGGGTTAGTTTTAGGGTTCATCTTAAAACTTGAATTATGGCTTGGGTTAGGGGTAGGTGTACTGTTAGTTCTTGGTTTAGGTTTAGGGTTAGGGTTAGGGCTATGACTCAGTTTTGTTATACAACTAGGACTAAAGTTAGGACTGTTTTTAAAATTAGTCTTAAAATTAGGCCTAGTATTAGGTGTAGGTTTAGGCTTAGGATTAAGGTTAGATATAGAGTTCGGTGTAGATCTATGGTTGCAGCCAGGGCTATTAATAGGGCTAGGGTTATACCTGAGGTTTGAGCTAGGATTATGGTTTCAGTAAAGTATAGGTTTAAAACTAGTTTTAGGGCAAGGGTGGGAGTTATAGTTATTTTTGGGCTAGGGTCAGGGTTAGGGATAGGCCTAAACTAGGACTAAGATTAAGGCTACGTTTAGTGTTAGGTTAGGCCTAGGCTTAGAGTTAGAGTTATAATTAAGGCTATGTTTAGGGCTAGGATAAGGGCTAGGGTTTGTGTTAGGGTTAGGGCTAGGATAGTGGCTAGGGCTAATATCAGATCTAAGATTATGGTTAGGGATAGTCTTAGATTTAGGTTTATGGGTAAGTCTAGGGATATTTTTAGGGTTAGGTATCAGGTAAGAGTCAGTTTTAGAGCTAGAGAATTATTAGGGTCAATGTCTGGGTTAGGGTTGAGGATAGATTAAGGTTTAAAGTTAGGGCTTAAATTAGTGTTAGGATTTGGGTTAGGGTAATGATAGGGTTAGGTTTAGAGGTCAGGTTAGGGTTAGGGTAATGAATAGAGTTACAATTAAGATTAGGGTTAGATTTATGTCTAGCATTAGCATTAGGGTTAGGGTTATGGTTATTGTAATGGGTAGAGTTAGAGACCAGTTTTGGGCAAGGTTTATGGTTACAATTAGAGCTAGGTTTAGGGTTAGGATTAGGATTAAAGCTAGGGTTATGGCTCAGATTAGGGCTAGGTTTTAGGTTCAGTTATGGCTAGTGTTAGGGCTCGGATTAGGGATAGGTTTTGGGTTCAGTTATGGCTAGTGTTAAAGTTATGGCTAATGTAAGTTCTAGGGTTACAATTAGGGCTAATTTTAGTGATTTATGTCTAGGTTAAGTTTTAGGTTCAGGTTTAAGTTTAGGGTGATGTTTAGACTTTGGCTTAGTGTTATGGTCAGAGTCAGGCTCAGGGTTAGTTTTACGGTTCAGCTTAAAACTCAAATTAGAGCTGGTGTTAGGGTTAGATGTACGATTAGGGCTTGGTTTAGGTTAAGGGTTAGGGTTACAGCTTTTGCTTGGTTTTATTCAGGGTTATGTTTAGAGTTAAGGCGAGTTTTAGGATTAATTATACGGTTAGGGCTAGGTTTGGGGTTTTGGTTAGATTTAGACATAGGTTTTAATCTAATGTTAGTGCCAGGGCTAAGGATAAGGCAAAGGTAAAGGCTTGGGTTAGGATAAGGATTAGGGATAGTGTTAAAGTACGGCTAGGTTTAGTGTTAGAACTAGGGTTAGAACTAGTTTTAGAATTACCATTAGGGTTAGAGATAGTTTTAGGCTTAGGCATCAAGTTAGGGTTGGATTTAGAGTTATGTTTCTCTCTAGGGTTAAAGCTAGGGCTAATCATAGGGCAAGGTTGATGACTAGGGTTAGGGTTAGAGTTAAGGTTTTTACTTAGAGTAAGAGATATTGTTATAGCTAGGTCTACAGCTGGGGGAAATTTTAGTATTAGAGTTAGTGCTAGGACAATGTTAGGGCTAGGATTAAGGCTAGGATTAGGTCTAGGATAAGGACTAGGGCTTGTGTTAAGTTTAGCGATATTATTTGGGCTAGGGTTAATGTCAGTTCTAGGTTTACACTTAGGAATAGATTTAGTGTAATGTTTATGGCTTGGTCCAGTGTAATGGTTAGGTTTTTGGTAAGGATCAGACTTAGATGTAAGGTTAATTTTAGGGTCAGAGTCAAGGTTAGGGTTTTTTTTTAAGTTAAGGTTTAGGTGTAGAGCTTGAATTAGTGTTAGATTTAGGTTTAGGGTAAATCCAAGGTTAGGTTTAGGGATCAGGTAAAATTTAGTGTAATGAATAGGTTTAGTGTTAGGCATAGGTTTAGTATGAGGGTTAGGGTTATTATTAGGGTAATGGATAGAGTTAGACCCCATTTTAGGCCTAGGCTTATGTATAAGATTAGGACTAGTGTTTGGGTTAGGGTTAGGTTTAAGTTTAGGGTTAAATCTACATTTAGGGCTTGGATTAAGGCTAGGTTTTGGTTTAGGTTAGGGCTAAGGTTAAGGCTACGGCTAACATATGAAGTAAGTTTATGATTACAGCTAGTTATACAATTATGGTTAGGACCAAGTCTAGTGTTAGTGTTAGGTTTACGATTATGATGATGTTTAGAGCTAGGTTGTTAGGCTCAGAGTCAGGGTCAAGGTAAATTTTTAGGTTAGGGTTAGGACTAGAATTAGAAATAGAATTAGGACTAGATGTAGGGTATGTTTTAGGTTAAGGGTTAATGTCAGAGCTATGACTCGGTTTGTTCTAGGGCTATGGGTAAGGTTAGGGCTATTTTTAGGATTAACTTTAGGGCTTGGGCTAGTGTTAGTGTGAGGTTTAGAGTTAGGGGTAGGGCTAGTGTTATGGCTAGATTTAATTTTAGCATTAGAGTGAGATTTAAAGTTAGGTTTAGTTTTAGGGTCTGAGCTATGCCTAACCATATAACCATATAACCATAGTTATATGGTTAGAGCTTAGTTTATGGCTAGGTTTACGGTGACAGTAAGGGATAGGGTTAGAACTATGTATAGGGCTCTGGGGTGATTTAGAGTTAGTCTCAGGGGTACGCTTAAGTTTAGGGTTAGAAATAGGGCTAAATAGGGGCTGGGATTAGGGCTAGAATTAGTGTTAGGGTTAGGCTTAGGGTTAGGACTAGGTTTAGTGTTATGTTTAGATTTAGGTTAGTTTTAGTGTAAGGGCATAAAATTATAGCTAGTTTTAGGACTAGGGTGAGGATTAGGGTTAAAGTTAGAGTTAGGGTTAGGATTAGTGTTATGATTAAGGCAAGGATTAAGGCTAGGATGTGGGCTCAGGTTTGTTTTTACATTATGGCTAAGATTAGAGCTAGGGCTAATGTCAGGAAAGGGTACAATTAGGAATAGGTTTAGGGTTAGGTATATGACTAGGTCTATTGTGTTAGTTTTCTTGTTAGGGTAAAGTTTAGAGCTATGGGTATTATTAGTGTCTGGGTAAGTGTTAGGGTTTTGGTTAGGTTAAGGTTTAGGAATAGGGCTTGAATTAGCATTAGGGTTAGGGATAGAGTAACGATATTGTTAGGTTTAAAGTTCAGGTTAGGTGTAGGTTAATGGATATTGTTAAGGCTAGGAATTATAATAGGATTCTGCCTCTGGAGAGCATGCAGTTTAGGGTTACTTTTAGGATAATGAATACTGTTAGACCTAGGCTTAGGGCTAGGGTTTTGGTTTGGCTTAGGACTAGGGTTAGGGCTAGGGTTACAATTAGCTTTAGCTTTAGGGTTGAAACTAGGGTACGTCTTGGATTAGTGCTAGGTTTTGCAACAGGTTAGGGCTATGGCTAAAGTAAAAACTAGTGTTATAATTAGATGTAGTTTTATGGTTAATAAATTAGGCTAAGTGCAGTTTTAGGGTTAAGTTTAGGGTTACAGTAATGTTTAGAGCTAGGGTTAGTTTTAGTTTAAGGGACAGTGTAATGGTTAATGTTAGGGTAATGGTTAATGTTAAAGCCAGAATTAAGACTAGGTTTAGGTCAATGAGTAGGATTAGTGTTTGTTTTAGATCAAGGGTTATTGTTAAGGCTAGGTCTAGTTTTATCTGTAGGTCTAGGGCTAGAGTTATGGCTAGATTTGCGATTAGGTTTAGGTCTAGGGCTAGTGTTAGGGTCAGGTTTAGGTATAAGCTTAATGGGAGAGCTAGTTCTAGGGTTCAGATTAGAGTTAGGTTCAGGTTTAGACCTACAATTAGTGATAGGGTCTTGATAAGGGTCAGGGTTAGGGTTAGGGTTAGGGTTTGGGTTGTGGTTAGACCTAGAATGAGGGCTATTTTTAGGACTTGAAATAGGATTAGGGTTTGGGTTAGGCTAATGATTAGGGTTAGGACTAAGGTTAGCATTAGGGTGAGAGTTTGGCTTCATTTAAAAGATAGGGATAGAATTAGCATTAGGACTAGATTTAGGGCTAAAGTCAGGGTTGGGTTTAGGGATAAAGTTGGAATTAGGGTTCAGATTAGGGTTAGTTTTATATTAGGGTTAGGGCTAGTATTAGGGTTACAGCTAATGTAAGAACTAGGGTTATGCTTAGGGTTAGTTTCAGGATTAGGTTTAGGGCTAGGTCTCATGTAACGGTTATATTTAAGGATAGCGTGATATTTAGAGCTAAGGTTAGTGTTAGGACATGAGTCAGAGTAATGGTTAAGTTTATGGTTAGAGTTAGGACTCAAATTAGGTCTAGGTCTAGGGTTAGGATTTGGTTTAGATTAAGGGTTAGGGTTAGGCTTATGGCTTGAATTTGTTACAGGTCTAGGGCTAAGGTTAGGGCTACTAGTTTTTGGATTAGTTTTAGGATTAGGGCTCCTTACAGTGTTAGGATTAGGCATCAGTTTAGGTTTAGATTTAGAGTTAGATTTTTATCTAGGGTAGTGCAAGGGCTAAGGATAGAACAAGAGTTGTGACTAGCATTAGGGCTAAGTTAAGGGTTATGGTAAGGGATAGGGTTAGAACTAGAAATAGATATTGTGTGAGAGTTATAGTTTGTTTTAATTTTATGGTTAGGGCAAGGGTTAGGAATAGGGATAAATTAGTGCTAGGATTTGGCTAGGTTTGGTTTTAGGGTTAGAGTTTGGAAAATATTTAGAGTAAGTGTTACGGTTAAGGCTAGGTGTAAGGTTAGGGTTAGGGTAAGGTTTAGGGTTTAAGAAAAGGTTAGGGCTAGTGCGAGTGTTAGGTTTAATGATAGGTCTAGGGTTGTGATTATGGGTATGGTTAGGGTTAGGGTTATGGTTTTTATTAGGGTTAGGATTTGGTTTAGGGTTAGTTTTAGGGTTGGTTAGATGTAAGGTTAAGGTTAGGGTTAGGGTAGGTTTAGGGTTAAATTTAGGTTTAGGCCTAGATATTGTGTTAGGCTTATGGTAAAAGTTAGGGTTTGAGTTAGGGTTAAGGCTATGACAAGTATTAGGTTTAGGGTTAGGTCTAGGGTTATGTTTATGATTAGGGTTAGGAATAGTGTTAGGTTTAGAGCTAGGGTTATCATTAGGTTTAGAGATAGGGTTAAGGTAATGGCTAGGCATAGGACTAGGTTTAGTGCTATGGTTAATTTTAGAATTAGGGCTAGAGTTTGGTTTATGGTTAGGGATAAGTCTAAAATTAGCTTCAGGCTAAGGATTGGGCTTTGAGCTAGGGTTAGGAGTGAGACTAGGGTTAGAGTCAGGCATATATTTAGGGTAATGGTTATGCTTAGGGTAGGTTTAAGCCTAAAATTAGGGCTAGGTTTTGTGTTTGGTTTAGGCTCAGGGTTATGGCTATGGGTAATGAAAGACCTAGGGTAATGATTAAGCCTAGTTTTAGTGATAGGGTTATTGCTAGGTTTAGTGTTAAGTTTAGGTTTGAGGATTAGTGTCAGGTTTAGAGCTAGGTTTATTGTTTTCGTAAGAGAAGTTTTAGTTTAAAGTTAGGGTTAGGGTGAAACCAGAATTATTACTAGGGTTAGGTTTAGGGGTAGGCTTAGTGTTTAGATTAGGTTAAGAGTTATGGCTAGGATATGGCTAAAATTTTTTGAAGGTCTATGTCTAGAGTTATGGCTACATTTAGGATTAGTTTTAGGTCTAGGGCTAGTGTTAGGGTTAGGTTTAGGTATAATTTTACTAATAGGGCTAGTTTTAGGGTTAAGTTTAGGGTTAGGATCAGTTTTATATTGAGGATTTGTGTTGGGGTTAACATTTGGATTAGGGTAAGAGCTAGAATGAGGATAGAATTAGGACTAGTAGTAGGATTAGGCTTTGGTTAAGGCTAAGGATTAGGATTAGAACTAAGTTTAGCATTTGGATAGAGTTTGGCTTAGGATAAGTGATAGAGTTAGAGCTAGGGTTAGTGCCATGGCTAGGTTTAGGGTTAGGGTTAAATCTAGGTTTAGGAATCAGGTAAGGGCTAGTTTTTCTTCTTCAGTTTTTGCCTAGGATTATGGCTATGGCTTATGTAAGAACTAAGGTTATGATTAAGGTTAGTTTTAGGGTTCGTTTTTTTCTAGGTCTACTGTTAGCATTTTCTTTAGGATTAGTGTGATATTTAGAGCTAGGGTTAGTGTTAGGATATAAGTCAGAGTCAGGGTTAGTTTTAGACCTAGGACTGGAATTAGAGCAAGGCGTTTATGGTTAGGTGTAGAGTTATAGTTTGTTTTAAGTTAAGGTTTATGGCTAGGACAGTGGCTCTGCTTTTGTTTAGGGCTAAGACTAAGGATACGGCTAGTTTCAAGATTAGTGATAGTGTCAGGTCTATTAGTAGGATGAGGTTTGGGCTTAAGTTCAGGGTTAGATTTAGAGTTATGGTTAGATTTAGGATTAGGTATAGGGCTAGGATTAGGGCTAAGGTTAGCACTTGTGTTATGTTATGGTAACTGATAGAATTAGAAATAGAAATAGAGCTAGGTCAAGACTTAGAGTTAGTTTTAGGCATAGGGTTAGTGGTAGGGATAGGGTTATGACTTAATTAGGGCTATGATTAGCTCTAGGATTAGTGTTAGGTTTTGGCCTATGGTTAAGGCAAGAGTTAGGGATAGTGTTAGGGTTAGAGTTTGAGAAAAGGATTAAGTTATAGCTAGATTCAGGGATATGGCAAGGGTTAAAATTAGGGTTAGGGCTAGAGTTTAGGGTTTGGCTTAGGATTAAGGCTAGGTTTATGGCAAGAGTGAGCGCTAGGGTTTGTGTTACATATAGGGCTATTATTAAGGCTAGGGCTAATATCAGGTCTAGGTTAATGGTTAGGGTTAGTTTTAAGTTGTGACTAGGTCTAGTGTAAGGGTTTGGTTTATAATAAGGGTCAGGAATAGGGATTTGGCTCAAGCAGTAGCGGCCTTGCCTAGCATGCGTGTGGCCTGGGTTCGATTCTCAATAACACATATAAACAAAGATTTTGTGTCCACTGAACACTAAACTAATAAATATTTAAAATTCTCTCTCTCTCTCTCTCTCTCTCTCTCTCTCTCTCTCTCTCTTAAAATAAAAAAAAAAGAAATGGGGTCAGTTTAGAGCTGTTTTATTAAAGTCACGGTCTAGGTAAGTGTGGTGAGCCGTTCCTGAGGACTGTGGTCACCATTACATGATGGCGCTGGCTCCGTTGTGGTCTGTGAAGGACAACTCCATATCAAAGAGAGTTGGCGTGTTCCCAGCTCCTTATAAGAGAAAGTTGGCGTGTCATTTTCTAGCACCCTGTGAGAAGGGTACACGTGGCAGCTTTGCATTGGGGTTTGCGGTGCTTTATTAAGGCTGGGAGGGGCATTCGAGGGAGTAGTAGAAGAATTATTAGAAGAATATCAAGGGCCTGAATAAACTGCTGAAAGAAGATTCCTGAGTCGCGTCTTTCTTGCGGGCAAGGGGGGTCGCGACAAGTGGTGTTGAGACCCGGGAAAAAAGAAACAAAGAAACACACAGGAACCAGAACTTCCAGCAGTCAGGGAGGTGCACCGGTAAGTCCCAGGTAACGTGGGACCCGCTGTTAAAAATCGGGAAGCTCCTCTGTAAAGATAGGGTGCTATATCTTATAGCAATTGCACTCTGAATTTTTGTTTTGTCTTCTATGTATTTTCGTTTTGTTTTGTGTACTTTCACTTTCGATTTCTGTGTTTTCTTGTGTTGCGTCATGGGTGCCGTGACTTCAAGTCCACTTCTTCTGGCCTTAGATGGCCTTTTACGTTCCAAGGGACTGGAGGTGAAACGCAGTACCTTAGAGAAATTTTTACAGAGGGTAGATACAGCTGCACCGTGGTTTGCATTTTCAGGCAGCCTCACTACACACAGCTGGGATAAATTAGGCAAAGACCTTGACTTTGCTCGTGAGCAGGGCATGCTAGAGGGCGGGGTGATACCCCTCTGGAAGATGGTCCGTAGTTGCCTTACAGATGGCAGATGCCAAGAAGCGCTTGTTAAAGGGCAAGAGGTTTTAGAACAATTGCATGAAGAAAAATCAGAAACAACAGAGAGCGAAGTGTCTCAGGAAGAGGGGAGTGTGCGGGGCGTGGAGAACGGGAGGAGACTGTATCCAGATCTCAGTGTGCTGCGCACGCCCCCATGCGAAAGTGGGTCAGAGGCAGAAGACGCTGAGGAGGAGGAGATAAGAATGCTGTCCCGGCAGTTAGGGAGTTTAGGTACAGGAAACTGAGATAAGCAAGGGCTCAAGAACGGGCGGCCTCCCGATCCGCCACCGTATGGTGGGGGTGTTTCGGGACGAAGTTTCCACGCCCAGACATGGAGGGCTGTTAACGCTGAGATGGGTCTTGCTTATCCAGTTTTTCAGGATGATAATAGGGGAAGATTTCATGAGCCTTTGGATTTCAAGATTGTAAAGACCCTGGCGGAGTCTGTGCGCACTTATGGGGTTGATGCCGCCTTTACACTAACTCAGGTAGAGAACCTGTCTAGATATTGCATGACTCCCTCTGATTGGGCTAGCCTCGTTCGGGGCTTGCGACTCCCCAGGCAAATATCTGGACTGGAGAGCATTTGTGCTAGAGGGCGCAACAGAGCAAGCCGCCCAAAATCATGCAGCAGGACACCCCCATTGGGACAGGGACATGCTTTTGGGGCAAGGGAGATTTGCTAATCAACAGACAGGATTTCCTCCTGAAGTATATGACCAGATTAATAATATTTGCATTCGGACATGAAAATCACTTCCTAATAGAGGAGAGGTGTCTGGTAACCTTACTAAAATTATACAAGGCCCTACAGAACCCTTTTCAGATTTTGTAGCAAGGATGGTAGATGCAACTGGAAAGATTTTTGGAGATCCTGATAGAGCCATGCCCCTTATCAAACAATTGGTCTTTGAGCAATGCACCAAAGACAAATACCCATAACTTGGCTCACCTCAGTGGCCCGTTCCCTCGGCTAAACTGGCAGCAGCCCATGACCTAGTTAAAAAACAACTTGCCTTGGGCCACATTCAACATTCTACTTCTCCATGGAATACTCCCATATTTGTCATTAAGAAAAAATCAGGGAAGTGGCGCCTACTGCATGATTTATGAGCAGTTAATGCTCAAATGCAACTTATGGGGCCCATTCAAAGAGGGCTGCCGCTGCTTTCCTCTGTTCCTCAGGGCTGGCATATCATTGCTATTGACATTAAAGACTGTTTCTTTTCTATTCCTTTGCATCCTAAGGACTCACAGCGTTTTGCCTTCACCCTTCCCTCGTGTAATCATGAGGAACCAGATCAAAGGTTTGAGTGGGTTGTTTTACCACAGGGAATGTCTAACAGTCCTACGATCTGTCAGATGTATGTAGGGAAGGCACTCGCACCTCTCAGACAACAATATCCTTTCATCAAGATTATTCATTATATGGATGATGTATTATTGGCAGCCAAATTAGAACAGTCAGTTTATGAGGCCTATAAAGACTTGGTGAAGTTGTTAGCTCAGTATGGATTACATATTGCACCTGAGAAGGTTCAAACAGGGGATTCTATTCAGTATTTGGGAGTGACGATTAGATATGACATGTTAAAACCACAAAAAGTTACTATAAGAACTCAAGATCTCCAAACTTTAAATGATTTTCAAAAACTGTTGGGAGATATTAATTGGATAAGAGGTTATTTACATATTCCTAATATCGTGCTCCAGCCTTTGTATGCTATTCTTAAGGGTGATCCAGATCTTACTTCCCCTCGTACCCTCACTAAAGAGGCCAGAGCGGCCCTTATAAAAGTAGAAGAAGCTATACAACATGCTACTCTATGCAGGCTCCAGAGTGATAAACCTTTCCAGTTATGTGTGCTTGCCACTATGCGGCAGCCTACTGGAGTACTGTGGCAAGATGAGCCTTTACTATGGATCCACCCACATGTATCCCCAGGAAAATCTTTAGAATACTATCCTGATGCTGTTGCAGCGTTAGCACTTAGAGGGATTCAACAGAGCATTCAATTTTTTGGACAAGCACCTTCTTCTCTTATCATACCCTATTCTAAAGCTCAAATTAATGTTTTGTGTGCTACTCTAGACAACTGGGCCATTCTATGTTGCTCGTTTCAAGGGGATATTGATAATCATTACCCTTCTCATCCATTACTCCATTTTGTTAAAGAGCATCCTATCATTTTCCCTAAAGTAACTTCACCCACTCCAATTCTGGGGGCTGTTAATATTTTTACTGATGGCTCTAAGTCTGGAATGGGAGCTTATGTGGTTAATGACTCTCCCCCTGTCCAGCATCAATTTGTTCCTGGAAATCCACAATGGGTAGAACTACAAATTGTCATTGAAGTTTTTAAACAGTGTTCTTTTCCTTTCAATCTCATTTCGGACTCCATCTATGTGGTGCAGGCGCTCAAAATTCTGGAGGCTGTAGGAGCTATTAGTGACACCCATACTGTGTCTGCTTACTTTAATCAGCTTCAACAGCTTATCCGTAGCCGTACTGTCCCTTTCTATCCAATGCACATTCGGGCTCACACCTCTCTTCCTGGCCCGTTATCACAGGGTAATGCCTGTGCTGACTCGGCAACTAGAAGCCAGTTGGTATGCTTGGCCTCCTCCTTAGAAGAAGCTAAATTGTTTCATCACAACTTTCATGTCAATGCTATGACACTGCGCAGATGTTTTTCCATCTCCAGAGCAGATGCTCGTCAGATAGTATTACAATGTCCCCATTGTGTCACATTTCTTCATCCTCCTACTTATGGTGTAAACCCACAAGGATTGAAGCCATTGGTCGTCTGGCAAATGGACGTAACTCACGTGCCTGACTTTGGTAACCTCAAATATGTACATGTTTCTATTGACACATACTCTGGAATTATTCATGCTTCTGCTTTATCGGGAGAAAAGGCACGTAATGTTATTACTCATTGCTTAGAGGCATGGGCAGCATGGGGTGCACCTGCATCCCTTAAGACTGATAATGGACCTGCTTATACGGGCAGACAGTTTACATCTTTTTGTTCTACTATGGGAGTACAACTTGCTAATGGGTTGCCTTACAATCCTCAAGTGCAAGGCATTGTTGAACGTGCCCACCGCACCTTAAAAGAAACCTTAGAAAAACAAAAAGGGGGAATAGGAGTTGACCACACTCCTAAAGAACGCCTGTTCTTAGCTCTTTTTACCATTAATTTTTTGAATTTGGATATTCATGGACGCTCTGCGGCCGATAGACATGTGTTCCCTCAGCCCTCTGTGACTGGCTATGTTAAGTGGAAGGATGTTCTTACGGGCCAATGGAACTGCCCTGACCCCGTGCTGACATGGGCACGAGGATCTGTATGTGTTTTTCCCCAGGATCGCACGGAGCCGCTGTGGATCCCTGAACGCCTGACAAGAAGAGTCTCGAGATCTACTAACCAGCAGCAGGAGGTGCCACAACAGTCCCATGATGAGGAGCTTCATTCTGATGAGTGCTCTGGCTGTGATGCTGGTGCCAAAGGTACAGATGGCACCAATGCAGTGGTGGGCAGTGGCACAGGCATGGCCAATGCCAATGCCAGTTCATAGTAATTCTGGTGTCCTCCCCACTCATTTTTCTACCTCATGTGAGATGTCTGCTTTTTGTACCTCTCCTAGAGGGGACATGGAAAATATTTTTAATCAGTCTCAAGTTAATCTCACAGGAGTTTTTTGTTTCAGTCTTGGGAACACTAATTGTATTAGCCTTAAGACCAAAAATTTGACTAACTGGGAGGACCCATTGCGGTCCAGTCGAGTCTCAGGGAGTATTCTCAGTGCTGTTTTGAGCCAAGTAGTTTCAGGGAAGCAATCAGGCTCAGGGACCCCCGCAACTAGCTCTGTTTTAAACATAACTACTTTAGCTATTATCTCCGAGGTATTAATCCCAATGCCTCCTTCTTCTAATAGTACTTGCTATGCCACTCATTTCAAGGCCTCTCCTTACTGTACTCCTAATTTTGGTTTTCCCCCGACATTTACGCCTTGTCAGGATCATTCTTGGGAGAAACATCAAGTTGCTAAAGGTTTCTCCTTTTCCCCCCCTCTGAAGAGATATGTTTATAACTTTAACAACAATGCCAACTACTCTACAGGAACAGGTTGGTCCTGGTTTCAATGGCTCATTTCCAATGAGAAAGGGGCTTCAGCCAATATTTCTGCATTGGCTCAATTACTAGGAGCCAAAAGTTGGCTGGCTAATGTTTCTGGCACTACTAAGGAGAGTGAACGAGGTAATAGGCTTACATCTGTTTCGTTCAACTCTCTGTTACATTATGCCACATTGCCTCCTGCAACGGTCTGTATACAATCCCCGTTCCTGTTCCTTTTAGCTAATCACACCTCATCGGGGATGCTGGATTGTTCTATTATTACCTGTTTCTTATCTGAGTGTTGGAATGGTTCTTGGACTGTAGCAGTAATTATGAAAATTCCAACTTTTGTCCCAATCCCAGTCACTGTGGATCCAGATAAATTTCCTATTGTAGAGCTACTTAGAGTCCGCAGAGATTTTGGAATCACAGCAGCTATAGTGACAGCCGTGGCAGCATCTGCTGCTGCAGCAGTTACGGCCGGAGTAGCCATGGCCAGTCAAATACAAACTGCTGCCACTATTAATCAAGTTGTTCAACAAACGTCCACTATACTTGAATCGCAAAATGCGATTAATCAACATATTTTGTCAGGGATTTTAGCTACCAACCAGAGAATAGATTTTCTTCAAGCTCAGGTAGAAGAATTGGCTGACCTAGTACTTTTGGGCTGCATTGACCAACGTGCACATTTATGTATAACCTCTGTCAGATTTAATGATTCCAGGAATGCTTCCCACATCATTGGTGGATATCTGGCAGGAAATTGGTCCATGGAAGCGGAAGACATGATCCAGTCTCAACTAACCCAGATAGCTGTCTTGAATAGTACCCGTGTCGATCCCGTGACTCTGGGTCAATTCAATAATTGGATATCTTCTGCTTTTTCCTTTTTTAAAGAGTGGGTGGGAGTAGGCATTTTTGGTGCACTGTGTTGTTTTGGTATGTTCCTCTGTTTGTGTTTTCTCTGTCGCCTTAAAGCTCGTAGTGCTCAAGATAAGGCTATGATCATACAAGCTCTTGCTGCTTTAAAAACTGGCAACTCGCCACAGGTCTGGCTTGCGCATCTTAAGCACTAAACTTTTGACATGGTCATTGCACCCCAAGTTATTATAACATTGCACTGGGATTGACATGTCTTTCTTCGTTATTCTCTTAGTGTCAGAAAGCCCTTGCACTCTGCCGGTCTTGCTACCATTGCACGCAGATGGGTTTCTACACTAGTGCCTTTGACATGGTCGTTGCACCCCAAGTTATTATAACATTGCACTAGGTACGACATGTCCTTCTTTTGTCTTTCTTTTAGTGCTGGAAAGCCCTTGCACTCTGCGGGTCTTGTTGCCATTGCACGCAGAAGGGTTTCCACACTGGTCTTTATCTATCACTTTAAAGTCCGTGCCTTTTTTTCAGGGTGCTGCCAACTTGTTTGTAGTTGTACTTCTGCATGGCCACAGTTCAACCTCAGCTATTCCCTCTTACTCACCATCGTCACGAAACAGGATGCGAGGCAAGGCACTGCACTTGAGTGATCCATTGAGAAGAGGGACCTCAAGGGGAGCATGTCCTATTGCATGCGGGTTTGACGTGTCTCCGCCCCACCCCACGAAAAAAGGCGTCGGCTGATATGGTGTCAGATCTGGGGAAGGCGCCCCCTGGGGCTGGCCCATACTATGCAGCCACTTTTGCACAGTGGGATAGGACCTCTACTCTCGCCTGTATTGTTTTAGTGAAACAAAAAGGGGGAGCTGTGGTGAGCCTTTCCTGCGGACTGTGGTCGCCATTACATGATGGCCCTGGCTCCGTTGTGGTCTGTGAAGGACAACTCCATATCAAAGAGAGTTGGCGTGTTCCCAGCTCCTTATCAGAGAAAGTTGGCGTGTCATTTTCTAGCACCCTGTGAGAAGGGTACACGTGGCAGCTTTGCATTGGGGTTCGCGGTGCTTTATTAAGGCTGGGAGGGGCATCCGAGGGAGTAGTAGAAGAATTATTAGAAGAATATCAAGGGTCTGAATAAACTGCTGAAAGAAGATTCCTGAGTCGCGTCTTCCTTGCGGGCAAGGGGGGTCGCGACAGGTAAGATTTGGTTTAGGTTAAGGTTTAAGGTTAAGGCTTGAACTAGTGTTAGTGTTAACTTAGGGTTAGGATAATGAATAGGGTTATGTTTAGGGTTCAGGTTAGGCTTAGAGTAATTGAAGAGGTTAGTGTTAGGGATAGGGTTAGCATTAAACCTAGGGTTAGCATTTACATTATTCTTCTCTTTGCCATAATGGGTAGGGTTAGGGCTAAGTTATGGGCCAGGATTAAGGTTAAGATGAGGGCTAGGGTTAGGGTTAGGCCTAGGGTTAGTGTTAGGGTTAGGTTTTGAATAAGTGTTAGAATTTTAGCTAGGGTTAGGGCTAGGGAAATGCTTAGAGTTTTTTTTTAGGTCTAGGATTATTGTCAGGGTTACTATTTGAACTAGGTTCAGGGCTAGGATAATGGCTAGGTTTTGTGTGAGGTTAATGGCTAGTATTAGGGCTATGGGTAATATAAGACCCAGGGTTATATTTATGGCTAGTGTTAGGGTTATGGATAAGTCTAGTTTAGGGTTAGGTTTTGGATTACGGTAAGGTTTAAAGCTGAGGTTTGTGTTAGGGTAAGAATCATTGTTCGGGTTAGGGTTATGTTTAGGTTTAGGGCCAGAATTAGGACTAGTATTGGGTCTAGGATAGGCCTGGTCTTTGCGTTAGGTTAAGGGTTATTGTTGGGGCTAGTGCTAGGATTTTTAAGGGCTAGGGCTAGATTTATGACTCTATTTAAAATTAAGTTTTGTCTAGTGCTACTGTTAGGGTTAGGTTTAGGTATAGTTTTACCAGTAGGGGTACTGTTAGGTTTCGGTTTCGGTTTAGGGTCAGGTTTTGGCTTATGCTTAGTGTTAGGGTCAGAATAAGTGTCAGGGTTAGAGTTAGGGTTTCGGTTAGGTTTATAACTAGAATGAGGGCTCCAGTTAGGACTAGTAATAGAATTAGGGTTTGGGGTAGGCTATAGATTAGAGTTAAGACTACAGTAGCTTTAGGGTGAGGTTTTGGCTTGAGGAAAGGTATAGGGTTAGAGGTAGAGTTAAGTTTTGGGCTAGGGTTATGGTTAAGATTAGGGTTAAATTTAGGCTTAGGGCTCGAATTAGAGCTGAGATTTGTGTTAGCATTAAGGTTACTGTTAGTTTTAGGCCCAGGTTTGGGCTAGTGTTAGGGCTAGTGTTAGGGTTAGGGTAATGTATGATGTTACATCTAGGTTTAGGTTTAGGGCTAAAGCAAGGCATAAAATTAGGGTTAGAGCTAGGATTAATGTTAGGGTTAGATTTAAGGCTAGGCTTACGGCTATGATTAAGGCTAAAATTTGTGTTAGGGTTAGGGCTAGGATTAAGGCTATGGCTAATGACAGTATAGGGTTTTGGTTAGGAATAGTCTTAGAGTTAGGTTTATAGCTAGGCCTATTGTTAGGGTTAGGTTGAGAATTTAGTCAGGTTTACATCAAGGGGTATTATTAGTGTCAGAGTCAGAATTAGAATATGGGTTATTTTTAAATTTAGGTTTAGGCTTAAATTACTATTACGGTTAGGGTTAGTGTTAGGGTAATGAATAGGTTAGGTTTAGGGTTCAGGTTAGGTTTAGGTAATAGATAGGGTTAGGGTTAGACAGGGTTAGGGTTAAAATTTAGTTAGGTTTATGGTTGGGGGAATTGATAGGATTAGGGCTACGGTTAGGGCTAGGGTTATGTTAAGGTTAGGGCTATGTTTAGGTTTAGGCATAGTGCTAGGATCCAGTTAGGGTTATGGTTGGGGTTATGGTTAGGTTAATGGATAAATTAGAGCTAGGGTTAGGGCTAATAATATGGTTAGGTTTAGGGCTATATTTTGAGTTAGGTTTCAGGTTAGTACAAGGTTTAGTGGTAGGGTTAGGTTTATGTTATGTTTTAGAGCTAGGATTAGGGTTATGGTTAGGTTTAAAACTATGTTAATGGCTCAGATTAGAGATAAATTTTGGAATAGTAGAGCTAGCATAAGACTGAGGTTAATGGAAGAACTAGTGCTACAATTAGGGCTAGTTTAGGGTTAGCCTTAAGTCTAGGTCTAGTTTTAGGGTGAGGTTTTGGTTTAGGATGATGATTAGAGATAGGGTTAGTGTGAGGGTCAGATTTAGAGTCAGTGTTACTTGAAGGTTACAGATAGGACTCAAATTAGGGCTAAGGTTAAAGCAAGGTGTAGGGTTAGGGTCTGTGTTAGGCTTAGGGTAAGAATTAGGTATAGGGCTAAAGTCAGGTCTAGAGTTTAGGGTTAGGGATATTGCTCAGTTTTGTTTTAGATACAGGGCTAATTTTAGGATTAGTGATGTTAGGACTAGTGGTAGAGTGAGGTTTAGGCTTAGATTTATTGTTTTGTTTAGATGTAGGTTTATGGCTAGGGCTAGTTCTAGATCTAGGGTTAGGTCTAGTGTTAGGATTACAGTACCAGAAAGGGTTAAAATTAGAAATACAGCTAGGGCTGAAGTTAAAGTTAGTCTTAGGGCTAGAGTTAGGGGTAGGTTTAGCATTAGAGCTAAATTAGGGCTAGGATTAGTGCTAGGGTTAGTGTTAGGCTTAGGCCTATGGCAAGGGATAGGGTTAGGGTTAGGGTTAGGGTTAGGGAAAGGGATGGTGTTATAGCTAGTTTTAGGGCTAGGGAAAGAGTTATAATTAGGGTTAGGGGTATGACTAGGGTACAGTTTGGGATTAAAGTTAGGTTTAGGGCTATGTTGAGGGTTTATGTTAGGGCTTGGGCTATGATTATGGATAGGGCTAATGTCAGGTCCAGTATTATGGTTACAGACAATTTTAGGGTTAGATTATGGCTAAGTCTAATTTAAGGGTTAGGCTTAGTAAAAAGGTCAGGTTAAGACCTAGGTGTATTATTAGGGTCAGGGTCATGGTTAGGGATTGATTTCAGTTAAGGTTTAGGGTGAAGCTTGAATTAGCATTAGGTTTTGGGTAATGGATCAGGTTAGATTTAAAGCTCAGTTTAGGATTAGGGTTTTGAATAGAGGTAGGTATAGCTATACCATTAGGTTTAGTCCTATTTTTAGCATTTGCGTTAGGCTTATGTTTAGGGTAATAGATAGGATTACACCTAGTGTTGGTAATAATTTTGTGGTTAGGATTATGGCTAGAGTTAGAGTTAGGGTGTGGCCTAGGTTTAGGGTTAGGTTTAGGGTAAGTGTTAGTGTTTTAGTGAGTTTTAGGGCTAGGGTGAGTGCTAGGGTTAGAGAAGGTCTAGGGATATAAGGTAAGGTTAGGGATATAGTTACCATCAGGGTTAAGGTTAGGGTTATGGTAATTGATAAAGTTAGAGCTAGGATTTGGGCAATGTTTACACTTAAAATTAGGGTTAAAGTTATAGTTAGAGATAGGACTACGTTAAGATTTAGGGTTAGGATTAGGGCTAGCTTTAGAGGTAGTGTTTGGGTTAGAGTTACTTTATTCAAATTTTTTTGATATAATCCTGAATTCATCTTTAACTAACCTTATTCTGTTTCCCAGGTGTAGGCCTTTTGGTTAAAATTTTTGGTTTTAGAAACAGTTAATATTTTATTTTACCTCATTTTGACCTATATGAGTAAATGGAAATGTACTCGAAAATCAAACTGGAATTAAGCTGGCTGCTTGAAACTGCACATACCCTCTTAATTATTTGTTGGGACACTCTGCTTCATTTCTTGTGAGTGTAGCCAGAAGCTGAAGCATGCAGAAACAACTTTATCTGAGATCCCTTTAGGAGAAAGCAGGAAAATATATTATGCACTATAATTCCTTCTGTAATTATTTGGTAATATTTGTTTGATACTGTGTAGGAGTCATCATTTAGCCTGCTCCTCAAGGTTCTCCAGGTGTGAGTCTTCTAGGATCAATGGTTCTCTAATCAGGTTAGGGTTAGTATTAGGTTTAGGGTTACGGCTAGGTTTAGATACAGTGTTATAGTGAGAGTTAATTTTGTTCAAATTTCATTTATAATTGAAAGAGATCATCTTTTAACCAGCCTCAATATGCTTCCCAAGTTTGGGCCTTCTTGTTTCAATAGTTTGCTATCAGGAACACCTTTATTTTACATATTGACCAATATAGGTAAATAAAAATGGAGGTTGAAATCAAACCGGGTTGTTGCTAGCTCCTTAAAACTTCAAACACTGAAGCAGTTCTCTGAGGTCACTCTCTGATTTGTTTCTTGTGAAAGCAGCCCTAAGATGAAGATGTCAAAAGCAAGCTTATCTGATAGCCCTTTAGCAGAAAACAGTGAAATATGCATGAACTGAAATACCACCCCAATTGTTTGGTCATATTTCTTTGATACTGCATAGGATTCATTTGAGTGCTTAGCCCACTAGGCTCCCCAACTTTGGGAATTCTAAGATAAACAGTTTTTCAAATAGGTTAAGGTTTGTGTTAAGGTTAGTTTTAGGGCTATTGTTTGAGCTAGTATTAGGGATAGAGTTAGTTTTATTTAAATTTCTTTGATATTGGGCAGGAGTCATCTTTTATCTAGCTTTAGCATGCTTCCAAGGTATGCTCTTCTGAATTAAATGGTTTGCTATCATGAACATTTGTATTTTAAGTTTTCACTTCAGTTTGACCTATAAAGAAAATGGAGATGTAAATCAAACAGTCATCCCTTCCCCTAAACCTAACCCTAAATATAGCCCTAATCCTAGCACTAAGCCTAAAACTAACCCCAGACCTATTTCTAGCCCTAATTTAGCTTTAACCCTAAACCTAGCACTTTGACTAACTCTAACTATTCCCATAGAACTATTCCTAGTTCTAACCCCATCTCTTATCATAACTGAAACACTAGCCCTAACCTTAGCCCTAACCCTAGCAATAGCCCTAACCCTAGAATTAACCATAACTCTAAATCTACCCCTGAGCCTCAACTCATCATAACACTAGCAAAAACACTAATGCTAATTGTAAAACTACACTTAAAATTAGCCTTAGCCCTAGAAGAAAACCAAGCCATAGAACTAACCCTTACCCTTAATATAAACAAAATTCTAATCCTATGTCTAGCCCTAATCCTACCCATAATTTCAGTAATCACTAACCCTAAAACTAATCCTAACCTGGACTCTGACTACCATTAACCCTAGTTCGAAACATCACCCTAAACCTAAACCTAATCCTAAAACAAGGCTTATCCCTAAATGTAACCCCTAATTTTAACCCTAATTCTGACATTATCCATGTCTCTAACAAAAGCCCTAATGTAACTTAAAACCTAGCTCTAATTTAAGACCCAACCCTAGCTTTAACACTAACACAAATCCTAAACCTATCTCTTACCCATACCCTAAAGTAATCCTACCTTTAATCCTAGAACTAACCCTAAACCTAACCCCAACCCTAACCATAAACCTGGCCCTTAAACTATCTCTAATTTTATCCATTACACTAACCCTAACCCTAAACCTAATGCTAACCCTCAGCCTGACCCTAGCTAACTCAAGCCCAATTCTAAAGCTTAACCTAAACCAAATTCTAACTCTGACTCTGACCATAATAATACCCATACCTCTAAACCTGACCATAACCCTCATTCTAATCTTTATACTATACGTAGCCATAAACCTATTCAAAAAAGTTATCCCTAACCATAACCCTATACATGACATTCGCCCTAGCCCTAATGCTAGCAATAACCCTAACAAAATCCCTAGCACTAATCATAGGCCTAATAGTAGCTTTAATCATAAAATAACCCCATCCCTAAACTTAATTTTAACCCTCACTCTAGCCCTGAACCGAGCTGTAACATCATAACTTACCCTTACCCTAACCCTGCCCCTAAACCTAGCTCTAACCCTATCACTAACCATAAGAAAAATCCTAACCCTAATGGTAACCTTAGACATATCCCTAACTCTTTCGCTAATAAAAACCCTATTCCTATAATTATGCCTAACACTATCCCTCATTCTAGCTATAAACCTATCCCAAACCCTAATCATAATCCTGACCCTTATTCTGTCTAAAACACTAACCCTAGGTCTAAATTTGACCCTAACCCAAGACCAAACCCTAACACTCTATACCAGTTACCTTATACCTAAACCTGACCTTAACACTAGCCTTGAACCTAAACCTAATCTTAAATATAGCCTTAACTCTAGCCCTAGGCCTAAAAATAAAAAAAATCCTAGCCATAATAATAACCCTTAAACTAACACAATACTAACCCTAACCGTAGACAAAACTTAGTGCTAATTCTGGCTTTAACCTTAACCCTAACTCTAACCTGAACACTGACTTTGCATTTAACACTAAGGTATCTTTAAACCTGACTGTAACTAAAAACCTAAACCTAAGCCTAATCAAGATATAACCCTAACACTACAACTAGCCCTAATCATAATTCTATGTTTTGCATTACCTATAGCCCTAAACCTATGCCTTAACCTAACACAAAACCTAGAGCAAATTCTAGGCCTAAACTTATCCATAGCATAACCTTAACCCTAACTCTAGACCTAATCCTAACACCAACCATAGCTTTCATTCTAAAGCTTACTCAATGCCCAACCCTTACCCTAAGTATAAACAGACCTATCCCAAAATCTAACCATACCCTAAAATTTACTCTGTCCCTAAACCTAGCTCTAAACCTATCCATTACCCTAACCTTAAACATAACCCTATTGATAAACCTAGCCATAACCCTATTTCTAACCATAACCCTAACAACCACCACCACCACCACCACAACAACAACAACAACAAACTAACCCTAGACATTACCATAAACCTAACACTCACTGTAGCCCAACCCTAACTAAAATCCTAACATGTACCAAAAACCTAAACCTAACCATGCCTTAACCTTAACCCTAAAACTAAATCAAACCCAAATCTTAAACCTAAACCTACATCTAACCATATCCATACCTTAACTTTTATCCTAAACCTAATGATAACACTAGTCTAACCATAAACTTACCATTATCCTATTTCTACACCTAATACTGAACCTAAACCTTGACCTAGCACTAGTCTAATTCTTGCTAAATTCCTAAACCATACCATAAACAAATCTTTGCCCAAACTCTAACCCTAATTCTAGCCCTAATCCTAATCATAACTTTAGCCCAAACTCTAGCTCTAAATCTGTCCATTACCCAAAACATAACCCTGAACATTATGCTAACCCTAGCCTTAACCCTAACATTAACTATATCTCTTTCTCTGATTCTAACCTAAGCCCTTATCCTAGTCCTAAAACTTAATCAACCTATGACCCTTACCCTTAATCTAAATGTAAAAATCCCTTAAGCCTAACACTAACCCTAACCTTGGTCCTAATCAAAAACTTAATGCTAGCCTTAACCCTAGCTCTAACCCCACTTGTTACCCTAACCCTAACCGTAAAAATCATAATAACCCTAGCCCTAACCCTGAAACTAATTTAAGTATAACTATAAACCTAACCCAAGACCTAATCATAAACCTATTCCTTGCTGTAGTCCTAACCCTGGCTCAAACCCTAAAAGTTATGCTAAACCTAACATTAACCCTTGTCCTTAACTTAGACCTAATTTTACCCAAACATGTAAATCTGTCCATTACCCTAACCCCAATGATAACCCTAGCCCTAAACCTAATACTAACACTAACCCTAGTCCTAACCCTAAACCTAACCCCAGCCTTGAAACTAAGCCTAAGCCAAACTCTAGCCCTAATCCTAAACATAACCCTAGCCCTAACCCTAGCTCTAAACCTTTCCATTAACCTAAAAATAACCACAAACCTAATGCTAACCCTAGGACTAACCCCAACCCTATTCATTAATCTAAACCTAACCTGAACCCTAAACCTAACCCTACCCATTACCCTCAAACTAACTGTAACCCTAGAGGTAACGTGAGCTCTAAACCTAAACCTCCACCTCAATCAAAACCTTACCCCTGACCATTATAATATTCCTAGGCCTAAACCTAAACCTTATCCAAAACGTAACTCTTACACTAGATGTAGACATAAACCTGACCCAAATATAATCTTTAACCACAACCCTAGACCTGATATTAAACCTAGCTCTAATTCTTGCCATGACTCTAACACAAATGCTAGTCCTCATCCTAGCCCTAAACCTAGCCTTGATCCTAACTCAATCTCTAACTCTAGACCTATCTGTAATTTTATCCCTCACCTTATTTCTGAACCTAAATATAACCCCATGCCTTCTCCTAAATCTACCTCTCACTCTAACCCCAGACTTAACTCTTACACAAATTCTAGATTTGATGCTAGCCCTAATGTTTTCCTAACTGTAACCCTAACACTAGCACTAAAACAAATTCTAACTGCCTCTAGCCCTATTCTGATTTCTCACCCTATCTCTTATCATAACCTTAAAAATTGCTCTAACCTTAGCCCTAAATTTAGCCCTATCACTAACCCTAGATCTATCCATAACTCTAAATCTAACCCTAACCCTAAAACTAGCTGTACCACTAATGCTAATCCTAAAACTAGCCGTAACCTAATCCTAGCCCTGAATAAAAACCCAGTCACAGCTCTAACCATAAACCTGAACATAAACCAAAATATAACCCTACACCTAACCCTAACCCTACCTCTCATTTAACTTCTACTCTAACCCTAAAACTAACCTTGACCCTGACACTGACCCTAACAATAACTCTAGCTCTCAGATCACTCTAAAAATATACCTAACAATAAAACTTGACCTAGACTTTACCCTACCCCTAAAAGTAGCCCAAATAATAACCATAGTTCTTACATTAGTGTAAACCCTAATTCTACCTTAACTGTAAATATAAGCCTAAATTAGACCCTAACACTACCCCTAACCATAAAACTAATCCTAAAACTTGCCTTACCCCTTGATCTGGACATAAAACAAAACAAAGCCATAGCCCTAACCCTAACCCTTAACCTAAACCAAATGCTAACCCTACACCTAGCCTTAACCCAAACTCTAAAATTAACCCTGACCCTGAAGTGGACACTATAAATAATCCTATCTCTAAACATCATCCTAACATAAAATTAACTCTAACACTAGACCTAGCCTTAACCATAATATTAAACTAGCCATAATTATAACCCTAGTTACTACATTGGTAGTTGTCCTAATTCTAGACCTAACTCTAACACAAATTCTATCCCTAATCTGAGCTCTAATGTGAGTTTTAACCCTAATCTTAACCCTATCAATAGCCCTTACCCTAACCCTAACACTAGCCTAACCCTAGCTCTAACCCTAAAACTTAGCCTAAGCCAAACCCTAACCTAAATGATAACTCTAGTCCTAACCCTAATTCTTAGCCTAACTTAAATTGTAACCATATTTTTAGTCTTAACCCTAGCCCTTATTCTAGCTCTAATACAAACCATGACTCTCATCTGATACTAACAGTAATGCTAGGTCTAAATCTGACCCTATACCTAAACCCTAACACTAGACATACCATTTACTGATACCTATATCTAAGCCTGACTATACCTAGACCCAAAGCTAATCCTAAATATAGCTATAACTCTAGCCCTAGACCTAAACAACTACCTAGCCATAGAAATAACAATAACCTTTAACCTAAACCAAATATTTATCCTATCCCTAGACCTAAACCTATTCCAAATTCTGGCTCTAACCCTAAACCTACTACTATCCCAAACACTGATCCTGATTCTAACACTGAAATATGCTTTAAACTAGACCTCGACATAATCTTAACCCTAAAATCAATCCTAAACATAACCCTAGCTCTTATGTTACCCATAGTATTAACTATACCCCTAAACCTAACATAAAACCTAGCCCTAATCCTAGGCTTAAACTTAGCTCCAAGCATAAGCCTAAGCCTAACCCTAGCCCTAACCCTAACCCTAACCTGACCTTAGACCTAACACTAGCTCAAAGCCTAACCCTTACACTAAATCTAACCCTAACCCTATTCTGAAAACTACCCCTACCCTAGCTCTAATCCTATCACTAACGCTAGCCCAAACTTTTGATCTAACCATATCCATTACCCTAACCCTAATATTAACCCTAATTAAAACCCTACTCCTAACACTGAAGCTAACTATAACTATAAATGTGAACCTAGACCTAAAACTAAACCTAACACTTGCCGTAGCCATAACCCTAGCTCAAACACTAAACCTTACTCTAACCAAACCATAATCCTTGCCTTAAACCAAACATTTACCCTAAGCCTAACACTTACCATAAACTAAAACCTAGCCCTGTCCCTAAACCTAAGTGTAAAGTTAGAATTAAACTAAACTATAACCTAGCTCTCTCTCTAGCTATAAATCTATCCATTACACTAAACATAGCACTAACCCTTATGCTAACCATAACCTGATCTCTAAACCTAACCCATCCATTACCCTAAACCTTTACTGAAACCTAACCTAGGACTCTATTCAATACCCTAACTCTAAACATAATTCTAATGCTAATTCAAGCCCTAACCCTAAACTTTAACCTAAACATAATGCTAACCTGACCCTAAACCTAATAATAACACTAACTCTAATGCTGTCCTTTAACCTAAACCTAACCCTTACACTAGACCTAGCCATAAACTGACCCTAAAAAATCCTTTACTATAACTCTAGACCTGATATTAGTCTAGCACAAGTTCTAGCCCTAAACCTATCAGAAAACTTACCCCTCATCCTAGTCCTTATCCTAGCCTTAATTCTAAACTGAACTATAACCCTAGGCCTAATTCTAATTCAAACCCTCACCCTAGCTCTAAACCTAGCTATAACCCCACCTATTCCTCTAAACATAACCATAAACCCAATGTTAACCTTTACCCTAGCCCAAC
The DNA here is from genome assembly GCF_052094955.1 of Ictidomys tridecemlineatus. Lineage (NCBI taxonomy): Eukaryota > Metazoa > Chordata > Mammalia > Rodentia > Sciuridae > Ictidomys > Ictidomys tridecemlineatus. The sequence continues at coordinate 29,460,629 of NC_135494.1, forward strand.
CCCTAGGCCAAACTCTAACACTAACCCTACACCTAAACCGAGGTATAACCCCACCCTTTCTGCTAAACTTAACTCTGTTGAGAGCCACTGCAAAAGGGGGCCCAGCAAACTTTCAGCTGCCAGCAAACTTCCAGCTGCCAGATGACGATTGGCTCAGAGCGGCCCCAGCAACATCCAGCTGATTGACTCCTCTGCGGTGATGTTCATTGGGCTGTTTTCCTGCCATTTCAGACCACGGAGCTGCTCATTGGGGGACTTCTTTGTCTCTGCTCACGCGACCCAGCCAATCAGACTCAAGAACGGGTGGATATTGGGAGGTGGTGAGGCTTGTGTTGGTGTAAGAGGCTTGTGGAAAGCCGGTGGTGGCAGTTGAGCTCTGAAGGTTTTTTCCTGAGGAGTTGTTTTGTTTGGCATGTGTGGTTCTATAAATAAAGTTAGTTTCTTTGGACAAGTGGCTCCTGAATTGTGCCCAGCCAGACTGCGGCAAACCCTAACCTTAATGTTAACCCTAACCCTAGCCCAAACCCTAGGCCTAACTTTAACAATAACCTTACCCCAACCCTAGCCCTAATTTAGCCATAACCCTAACCTTAACCTTAAAACTCTAATTCTTGCCCTAGCCATATCTCTAGGTCTAACCATATTTCTTATAATAACCCTTACCCTAGTCCTAACCTTAGTCATAGCCCTAACCTTAGATCTAACTCATACTCTAAATCTAATTCGAACCCTAAGCCTACCTCACCCAAAGAATAGCTCTAACCCTGATGCTAATTCAAAATCTAGCCTAAAACTAGCCCTAGCCCTTGCCCTAAAACAAAAATGAAACTTATCCTTACCCTAACTTGTAACTTAAACCGAAGCAAAACTCTACACCTAGCTCTAACTTTAGCCTTAATTCGAATCCTAAACATAACCCTGAAACTAAACCTTAACCTCACACTTACCATAACAATAACCCTTGCTCTAAAGATATCCTAACCCTAAACTTAACAATAACACTAGTCCTAGCTCTAACCCTAACTCTAAAACTAGTAATAATTATAACACTAGTTCATATATTAGATATAGCCCTAACCCTAGCCCTATCCAAACCCAAAACTTAGCCCTAATTCGAGCCTTAATCTTGGATTTAAATTCTAACCCTAACCCAAAACCTAGCTCTAAATCTTACCTTAAGCCTAGCCAGATTCCTAACCATAATCCTAGACCTATCGATAGCTCTAACCCTATCCATTACACTAAATATAACCATAACCCTAATGGTAACCCTAGGCCTAATCCCACCCTTATCCCTAATCTTTAACCTAAACCAAACCTGAACCCTAAACCCAATGCTATTATTAAACTAACCCTAACTCTAATGCTAATTAGAGCCCTAAACCTAAACTTTAACCTTACCCAAACCCTAACTTCGACCCTTCCTGTAATAAGTTACTTATTTCTATACATAAATCTAAGCCTTACCCTAGACTTAGCCAGAGTTCTAACCCAAACCCTAGATCGATCAAACACTTACCTAAACTGTAAAAATAAGTCTAAACTAAATATTAGACCTTACATCTAACTCTAACCTTTATACTAGACCTAGAAATAAATCTAAGCCTAAAATTATCCCAGATCATAACCATAGACTTGACATTTGCCCTAGTTGTAATCCTAGCCCAAACCTTATCATAAACCATTAGATCTAATTTTAGCCATAAACCTAGGTATAATGTTATCTCCTACCTTAGTTCTAGACCTAACTGTAGATCTAATCTTAACTCTAAATTGAACTCTAACCCTTAGCCTAAACCTAACCCTATCACTAACCCTAAATCTAATGCTAATCTTAAAATTAACACTAACCATAGTCCTAGCCTTAAAACAAATGTGATCCGTAATCCTAACTTTAAAACTTAAACTAAACAAAAACCTAACCCTACACCTAGCCCTAATCCTAGCCCTAATTCGAGACCAAAACCTAACCTTAAAGCATACCCTGACTTAAATTTGACCCTTAAACTAACTCTAGCTCTAAATATCACCCTAACCCTAACCCTAACCCTAACACTAGACCTAGTCCTAACCTAAATCCTATAAGTAGCCCAAATTGTAACGCTAGTTGGTACATTGGCAATAACTCTAAACCTAGTTCTAACTTTAACCAAAACTTAGCCCTAAACCGAGACCTAACCTAGCTTTAACCCTTACACTAACTCTAACATTAGCCCTAACCCTAACACTAAACATAGCCCTAACCCTAGCTCTAACCTTATCCCTTACCCTAAGTTAACCTAACTTAATGCTAATTTTAGTCTTTACCATAATCCTTACTTTAACCCACACCCTAACCCTATTAGTAGTCCTAACCTTAGCCCTCATTTTGTCTCTAACAATAATCAAAGCTTAACACTTATCTGATTCTAAAGGTAACCATAGATCTAAACCTGACCTTAACCCTAAACTGAACCCTAACACTAGAACTAGCTATAAACTTATACCTAAACCTAACTCTAAAACTAGCCCTAACTCTAACCCTAACCATAGTTCTAATTGTATCCCTTACCCTAAATCAAACCCTATCCTTAATGCTAACACTAGTCCTAACCCTGATTCTTAGACTAAATCTAACCCTACACCTAAACATAGCTATAACCCCACCCTTTCTCCTAAACTTAACCCTACCACAAATTGTAACTTTATTACTAGTCTTATCCCTAGCCATCACTCTAGTTATAACCATAACCCAAACACTGACATCTGCTCCTTATTCTGACCCTAACTATAAACCAAACCCTAAC